>NW_028327190.1:1200000-2400000 GCF_987537825.1 Furipterus horrens | reverse complement strand
CATTGAATGAAAGTGGAAAAAGTACACACCCCCATCCTGTTCCTGTAATCTTCTGGGAAACAGTTTTATTTTTTGCCCATTGGGTATCATGGGCAAGAAAACAATTTATTCGAGACACTTCCTTGCTCCACTGTATGCTCTGGTCTGCCTTGTCAAGTAATAACTGACGATAAAGGCATGGGGTTATTTCTGGAGTCTCTGGCTCTACATCCATTCTTATGCCAGTACTGGGATGTTTTGATTACAATAGGTTTTTCATACATGGCCTTTATTATGCTTAGGTGTGCCCCCTCTGTTTCCATTTTGCTGAAAGTTTTTATCAAAAAACTTTTATCAAATGCTTTTTCTGTGTTTATTAATATGACCGTGTGAATTTTACCTTTCATTTTGTTTATGTGATGTATTAAAATTTTTGAGTTGCCATTATTTTATCAACCTTGCATCCCCGGGATAGATTCCATTTGATCATGGTGCATAATCTTTTAAAATGTATTGCTGGAACCTATTTGCTGATATCTTTTGTTTAGCCCTTAACTGAGGGCATTTTCCCACTGTTTTTGAGAGAAAGAGAAAGAGAGAGAGAGAGAGAGAGAGAGAGAGAGAGAGAGAGAGAGAGAGAGAGAGAGAGAGAGAGAGAGAGAGAAAGAGAGAGAGGAAGGGGCATGAAAAAAGAGAGAAAGTAATACCAATGAGAGAGAGAAGCATTCTTCAGCTGCCTCCCATATGTACCCACACCAGGGACTCAAGCGACCGGACCAGGGATTGTGCTTGTTCATACTGGGGACCACACCCCTCACCTAGGCACTTGCTCCCATCAGGAATCAGACTCAAACCCGGGATTCAGAAGATGGCGGAGGAGTGAGGGGAGGCTGCACTCTCAGGCTCCCGAGACCCATCTGTAGTTAGAACTAATTGCAGACAGAACATCTCAGTGAGCAGCTGGACACTGGTAGGAGTTGAGCCTTGGCACTACTGGATTAAAGAAAAACCATGTGGGAACAACCTGTTTGGTGAGGAGAGTGAAGAAAAAAGGGGCCAGACGAGATTTCTGACTGGGGTGGATACCGGAGCTGTGGCTGGAAGTACACAAAGGCATTTTGGCGACCACAGGCTTCCCCAGAGAGGAATCAGGAGGAGAGCGGACCTCTGCCTGCTGGCAGAGACAGGACTCGGCCAGGTGGCATTGGCGCTGAAAGACAAGAACAGCATACAGCTGTGCATGTGAGAACGTAATTTTCCTATATATTGTTCTCTTTTGAACTGAGGAGAGGGAAAGAAACCTTGAGGGTGATAGGACATTCTTGAGGAGCACAGGCGCAGAAGTACGCTCGCCCACTCCCCAACACTCCCCTTGGGTCGCAGGGGCAGGCATAGGTAAGTGCCCTCATTCACTGGCCCAGGTGCGCTGGCCGCATGTCCAGGTGCCCCTCGGACACACCCCAACAGACATAAGATCAGTGCCCAAAAGGGCGCAGGGAGGGATCTCTGGATACACAGAAAACTATGCGCAGTTGCCCCTGGCCAGATCCAGTGGGAGCCAGGCCGGAGTGCCAGGCCAGAATGCAGAGCATTCTCTTGAGATCGACGTGTACCCGCCCAAGCGGGTGCGGGATGGTTGGGCAGTTGTGGTGCCAGAACAGCAGGCAGCAGCTACTCACAGACACTTACCCGGAGCATTGCGCTGAGGCTAGATCCCCAGCTGCCTTGGGTGAGCAGGGGTGCACAAGTGCCAAAATAATTCACCGACATCAATAGGCACCAACCGCTCACTTCCATTATACACGAGGGTCCGGGGTCCAGCACTGGCAGGAAAGAGACCATCTCCTGGAGCATAGTGCGGAAGACCTGAGGATAACTCCCTGGCCACCTTGGGAAACTCCCGGAGCGCTATACAACAGGCCTGAGGCGGGTTCTCAGGCCACCTTACCCGCTCACAGGCGTGCCTGCAAAGACACCTTGGCTAGCTCGAACAGACACCGAAGGAATGCGCAGTGCGGGAGCCCACTGCTGCAAGGAACAGGAACCTCTGACCCACCTCATTAGACCAGCTGTGGATACAGAAAAACAAGACAACACACAAAGGCTGAACTGACATCTCCACAAAAGAATTCAAGAGAAAGTGGAGAGAGTGAGTCTCAATCAACTAGCCAGAACAAAGATCCTAACAAAAAGCATCTGAAATATAACCAGAGAGCATAAACAATTGATATAAAAGATACCCCAAGAACATCAGGCTCAGAAGATCAAAGAGACTGCACCACTGAAACCCCCAGATCTACCGTAAAGAATCTCATACCACAAAGGTGGGAAGGCAAAGCAGACAAATCCAAATAACAAAAACAAACAAGAAGAATCCAACATGGTAAGATGCAGAAACAACCTCTCAATGAAAAGAAAAGAGGAATCCGCAGAAAGAGAGGTAGATGGAATAGACATAGCCCAACTGTCAGACATGGAATTCAAAACTATGGTGGTGAAGAAGCTCATTATGCTCGAAAACAACTATGACAACCTCCAAGGAAGTTACCAACAGCTCCAAGAAAATTACAGGGAACTTGCAGAGAACTACACTAGCATAAAAAAAAACATAGGAACTATCAATAAGAACCAGGAAGAAATGAAAAATGCAATCTCTGAACTGAACAACACAGTAGAATCAGTCAAAAGCAGACTAAACGAAGCAGAGGATCAGATTAGTGAGTTAGAGGATAATATAGGTAATAAATCTCAAATGATACAGCAAAATGAAAAAAAGATTGAAAAAATATGAACAACATTTAAGGGAATTACAGGATAGCATTAGAAAAAATATCAGGATCATCGGAATAAGAGAGGGAGAAGGAAAGAAGCATGGAATTGAAAAACTGATAGGAGAAATAGTGACAGAAAATTTTCTGAACCTGATGAGAGGAAAAGTTATGCAAGTCCAAGAAGCACTGAGAGTTCCAATAAAGAGGAACCTCCAAAAACCCACTTCAAGGCACATCATAGTTAAAATGGCAACATTCCAAGACAAAGAGAGAATCCTAAAAGCAGCAAGAGAAAACAGCAAATAACTTGCAAGGGAGCTCCAATAAGGCTATCGACTGATTTCTCAACAGCAACATTACAAGCCAGAAGGGAATGGTCAAAAATATTTCAAGCAATAAAAACAAAGGCCTACAACCAAGAATACTCGACCCAGCAAGGCTCTCATTCAAAATGGAAGGTGAAATAAGGAGTTTCTCAGACAAAGGAAGGCTAAAAGAATGCATCTCCACCAAACCAGCATCGCAAGGGAAGCACAAAGGAATATTCTAAGAAAAAGGAAGAGAAAAAACAAAAAAAGAGTAGAGGAACAGAGATACAAAGGGAAATTAATAAATACATGTCAATAATAACCTTAAATGTAAATGGATTAAATGGTCCAATTAAAAGACACAGGGTAATGGAATGGATAAAAAAACAGGAACCACATATTTGCTGTTTACAAGAAACACACTTCAAAACAAAAGATTTACATAGACTGAAAGTAAAGGGATATAAAAAAATATTCCAAGCAAATGGACCTGAAAAAAAAGCTGGGGTAGCAGTCCTCATATCAGACAAAACGGATTTCAAAGCAAGGGCAATACAAAGAGACAAAGAAGGACATTTCATAATACTTAAAGGAACAATCCATCAAGAAGATATAACAATGATAAACATATATGCACCCAACATAGGAGCACCCAAATACATAAAGCAAATACTACAAGACCACAAGAAGGATATTAACAACAACACACTCATAGTAGGGGACTTCAACACTCCATTATCAACTATAGACAGATCATCCAAGCAAAGAAACACCAAAGATATACAGGAATTGAACAACACACTAAACCACATGGACTTAACTGACATATATAGAACTTTTCATCCCAAAGAAGCAAAATGTACATTCTTTTCAAAGGCACATGGGACATTTTCAAAGATAGACCACATGATAGGACACAAAACAAGCCTCAACAAATTCAAGAAAATTAAAATCATATCAAGCATCTTTTCAGACCACAATGCCTTGAAACTAAAAATCACCTCAGGGAAAAAAATCAAAGACACCCAAACTCATAGAGATTGAATAACGCGTTATTAAATAATGAATGGGTTAACAATGACATCAAAGGGAAAATCAATAAATTTCTAGAAACTAATGACAATGAACACACAACAGCCCAAAACCTAAGGGACTTGGCAAAAGCAGTCCTAAGAGGGAAGTTCATAGCAATACAGGCATATCTGAAAAGAAGAAGAATCTCAAATAAAAAAAATCTAACCCTAAAGCTACAAGAACTAGAACAACAACAACAAACAAAGCCTAGGGCAAAGAAGAAAGGACATCATCAAGATCAAAGCAGAATTAAATGACATAGAAACTAAATGAACAATCCAAAAAATCAACAAAACTAGGGAACTGGTTCTCTGAAAAAATAAACAAAATCGACAAGCCTCTAGCCAGGCTCATCAAGAAAAAAAGAGAGAAGACCAAATAAACAAAATCAGAAATGAAAGAGGAGAAATCACGACTGATACCTCAGAAATACAAACAATTATAAGAAATTACTACAAACAACTATATGACAAGAAATTTGACAACCTAGTAGAAATGGACAGATTTCTAGAAACATAGAACCATCCAAAACTGAATCAAGAAGAAGTAGAAATTCTCAACAGATCAATAACAAAGAAGCAAATTAGAACAGTAATCCAAAATCTCCCTCTACATAAAAGCCCTGGGCCGGATGGCTTCACAGGCGAATTTTACAAAACATTTAGAAAAGAAATAACTCCTACCCTCCTCAAACTATTCCAAAAAATCCAAGAAGAGGGAAAAATCCTAAACTCTTTCTATGAAGCCAGTATGACCCTAATGCCAAAACCAGGTCAAGACACAGCAAAGAAAGAAAACTACAGGCCAATATGACTGATGAACATAGATGCTAAAATCCTCAATAAAATTTTGGCAAACAGGATCCAGCAATACATCAAAATGATCATAAACCACGATCAAGTGGGATTCATCCCAGGGATGCAAGGATGGTTTAATATTCACAAATCAATAAATATAATACATCACCTAAACAAAATGAAAGACAAAAATCACATGATCATATCTATAGATGCATAAAAATCATTTGATAAAGTACAACACCCATTTATGATGAAAACACTCAGCAAAATGGGAATAGAGGGAACATACCTTAACATCATTAAGGCTATATGTGAGAAACCTGAAGCCAACATCATAATCAATGGACAAAAACTGAAAGCATTCCCCCTGAAATCAGGAACTCGACAAGGCTGTCCACTCTCCCCACTTCTATTCAACATAATGTTGGAAGTCCTAGCCACAGCAATCAGACAAGACAAAGAAATAAAAGGTATCCAAATTGGGAAAGAAGTAGTAAAACTATCACTACTTGCAGACGACATGATAGTATACCTAGAAAACCCTCTAAACTCCCCTAAAAGACTACTCAATATAATAAGTGAATATGGCAAAATAGCAGGGTACAAAATAAATATACAGAAATTTTAGGCATTTCTGTACACCAACAATAAACTATCAGAGACAGAGGCAAAAAAGAAAATACCATTTGCTATAGCAACAAGAAAAATAAAGTACCTACGAGTAAACTTAACCAAAGTGATAAAAGACCTGTACACTGAAAATTATGCAACATTGAAGAAAGAAATTAAGGAAGATACAAATAAATGGAAGCAAATACCATGATCTTGGATGGGACGAATCAACATCATCAAAATGTCCATACTACCCAAAGCAATTTATAGATTCAATGCAATCCCTATTAAAATACCAATGACATATTTCACTGACCTAGAACAAAGCCTCCAAAAATTCATATGGAAACAAAAAAGACCCTGAATAGCAAAAGCAATCTTGAAACACAAGATCACCGCAGGAGGAATCACGATACCAGACATCAAACAATACTACAAAGCCACTGTGATCAAAACAGTCTGGTACTGGCATAAGAACAGACACATAGATCAGTGGAACAGAATTGAAAGCGCCGAAATAAACCCAGGCCTCTATGGTCAACTAATCTTTGATAAAGCAGGAAGGAACATAAAATGGACTGAGAAGAGTCTCTTTAACAAATGGTGCTGGGAAAACTGGACAAGGACGTGCAAAAATATAAAACTAGACCACCAACTTACACCACACACGAGAATAAACTCAAGATGGATTAAAGACTTAAATGTAAACCGTGACACCACAAAAGTCCTAGAGGAAAACATAGGCAGGAAATTTTCAGATATCCCACGGAACAATATCTTCACGGATACATCTCCTAAGGCAAGAGAAATAAAGGAAAAAATAAACAAATGGGACTACATCAAACTAAAAAGTTTCTGCTCATCAAAGGAAAACATCAGCAAGATGAAAAGGAAACCAACCATATGGGAAAACATATTTGCCAATGATATCACAGACAGGGGACTGATCTCCAAAATATACAAAGAGCTTATATGACTCAACATCGAGAAAACAAACAGCCCATTTAAAAAATGGGCAAAGGACCTGAACAAGCACTTCCCCGAAGAGGACATACAGGAGGTCCATGGGCACATGAAAAAAACTCAACATCACTAGCCATCAGAGAGATGCAAGTAAAAACCACAATGAGATACCACTTTACACCTGTCAGAATGGCCATCATCAACAAATCAACAAACAACAAATGCTGGCGAGGATGTGCAGAAATGGGGACCCTACTGTACTGTTGGTGGGAATGCAGACTGGTTCAGCCACTATGGAAAACAGTATGGAATTACCTCAAAAAACTAAAAATGGAACTATCTTTTGAACCAGCGATTCCCCTGCTAGATTATACCCGAAAAATCCTAAAGCCCTAATTCAAAAAAACCTATGCACCCCTATGTTCATAGCAGCCCTGTTTACAATAGCTAAGTGCTGGAAACAGCCTAAGTGCCCATCTGTAGATGAGTGGGTCAAAAAACTGTGGTACCTTTACACAATTGAATACTATGTAGCAGAAAGAAAGAAGGAACTCCTGCCATTTGTGACAACATGGATAGAACTAGAGAGAATTATGCTTAGTGAAATAAGCCAGCCAACGAAAGCAAAATACCATATGATATCACCTAATACAGGAAACTAAAGAGCAACACAAACAAACGAACTAAATAGGCAAAGACTAGAATAGTAGTAGTGGGGAGGGGTGAGGGAGAGAGGGGGGATAAGTAAGGGAAGGGTCTAGTCAAGGAACGTGTATGAATGACTCATGGACATGCACAACAGGGAGGGATATGATTGTGGGAGAAGGGATGGGCTGGGAGGGGGAAGCAATGGGGGAAAAATGGGACAACTGTAATTGAAATACCAAAAAATAAAAAAAAAAGTATTACATATTAAAAAAAAGAAGAAGAAGACTCAACTCTTTGGTTATAGGACGTGCTCCACCCAACTTAGCCACTCTGGCCAGGGCTGGTTTGCTAATATTTTGTTGAGGATTTTAGCACCTCTCTTCATGAGGGATGTGGTCCTATAATTTTCTTTCCCTGCAGTGTCTTTACCTAGTTATGGGATTAGCAAAACACTGGCCACCTAAAAATAGCTTGGAAGCCTTCCCTCCTCTTAAACTTTTTGTAATAGTTTGAGAAGGGTATGTGTTTTTTGAATATTTGGTAAAATTTACCTATGAAGCAGTCTGGACCAGGACTTTTGTTTGCTGGGAGTATTTACACTACTTGTTTAATTTCATTAGTTTTAATAAGTCTATTCACATTTTTGGAGTCTTCCTGATTTTGTTTTGGAAGACTATGTTTCTATTAATTTATCCAATTTTTTCAGACTGTCTAATGCATTGGCGTGTAGTTCATAGTATTTTATTTCAATACTTTATGTCTTTTATGTCAGCTGTTACTTCTCTTTTATTAATGATTCTCTCTCTCTCTCTCTCTCTCTCTCTCTCTCTCTCTCTCTCTCTCTCTCTCTCTCCACATACACACTTCCCTCTTTCCTTGGTGAGTCTGGTTCAAGTTTCATCAATCTTGTTTAACTTTTCTAATAACCAGATATTGGTATTTTTTGTTTTGTTCCCTATGTCATTTTTTTGTGCTCTGATCTTTTTTTAAAGTTGTTTTTCTATTACAGCTGTCCTATTTTTCCCCCATTGCTCCCCCTGACCCAGCCCATCCCTTCTCCCATAGTCATTCGCCACCCCGTTGTCCATGTCCATGGGTTATTTATACTACTTCCTTTACTAAACCCTTCACTGCTTACCCCTCTTCTCTCTCTCCCCACGTCCCCTCATAACTGTTATTCTGTTCCTTGTTCTTTATTATATTTTCCCTTTTACTTTCTCTGATCTTTTTTGCTGTTGGGTTTTTGTTGTTGTTCTTGTTGTTGTTTTCAGTGTATGGTTAGTTTATTTGAGATGTCTCTTACCTCTTTTAAAATTTATTGTTTTTCTTTGATATTTGTCCCACTTTCCACTCATTTCTACCCACACCCTACCTACCCTTTTTCCAAACGTCATTCCCTAACCCATTGGCCCTGTCCAGGGTTATGTATACTAGTTCCTTGACTAGACCATTTCCTTTCTTTCCCCACTTCTGCCTGCCCTCCCTCTCTCACCTGGTCACTGTCATTCTGCACCTTGTTTACATGCCTCTGACGCTTTTTTGCTCATTTGCTTGTGCTGTTCATTTTGTTTCCTGTTTTCAGTGATACCATATGGTATCTCGTCTAATGCTGCCTGGCTTATTTCACTAAACATAATACTCTCAAGTTCCATCCTTCTTTCTTTCTGCTACATAGTATTCCATTGTGTAAATGTACAACAGTTTTTTTAATTCACTCATCTACAGATGGACACTTAGGTTCTTGCCAGCACTGTCTATTGTAAATAGTGCTGCTATGAACATAGTGGTGCATAGGTTCTTTTGAAATGGTGTTTTGGGATTCTTCAGGTATGATCCTAGCAATGGAATTGCTTGATGTTAAGGCGGTTCTGTTTTTATTTTTTTGAGGAAGTTCCATACTGTTTTCCATAGTGTCTGCACCACCTGCACAGCAACAATATATTAGGGTGCCCTTTTCTCCAAATCCTCGCTGGCACTTGTCGTTTTTTGATTTGTTGATGATGACCATTCTGGCAAATGTGAGGTGGTATCTAATTGTGGCTTTAATTTTCATCTCTCTGTTGCCAAGTGATGTTGAGCACTCTTTCATATGTTTATGGACCCTGCCTATGTGTTCTTCGGAGAAGTGTTTGTACTGGTCATTTGCCCATTTTAAAAAATTAGATTGTCTGTCTTCTTGGTGTTGAGTTGCTTAAGTTCTTTATATATTTTAAAAATCAAAACCTTGACTGAGGAATCATTGGCAAATATGGTACCCCATATGATTGGCCCCCCTTTCATCTTGATGATGTTTTCTTTTGCTGAGCAGATACTCTTTACTTTGACGTAGTCTCATTTGTTTATTATTTCCTTTATACCCCTTGACCTAGGAAATATATTGGCAACAATATTGCTATGTGGGAGTTCTGAAATTTTCTTGCCTCTGTTTTCCTCTATGGCTTTGATGGTGTTGCGGCTTACATTTAAGTCTTTGGTTTATCTTGAGTTTATTCTGGTATGTGGTGTAAGTTGGTGGTCTAGTTTAATGTTTTTGCAGGTTTTTGTCCAGTTCTCCCCGCACCATTTGTTGAACAGCCTATTTTCATTCCATTTTATGTTCCTTTCCCATTCATCAGATATTAATTGATCATATGGCATAGGGTTTATTTCTGGGCTCTCTATTCTGTTCCATTGATCTGTATGTCTGTTCTTATGCCTGTACCATACTGTTATGATTACAGTGGTCTTGTAGTATAGTTTGATATCAGGTATTGTGATTCCTCCTACTGTGTTCTTCGGTCTCAAGACTGCTGTGGCTATTTGAGGGGGAAAAAGTGACACAACTGTAATAGGAAAACAAACAAAAAAATTTTTTTTAGTGGGGGAAAAATGAAAATATGAAGAATGGAAATGCCAGTTCAGTGAATATCAGGACAAAGACTTTCCTTCACGTTGTATATTTTTCTCCCTATTTGATCCCTCCAGAGTTTGGCATTCTAAACAAGTAAGTAAAGACATAAGTTTCTTTGCATAGAACTAATAAGACCAGTTGTTAATAGAGGTTCCCTTTTTTTTTTTTTTTTTTTGACCAAGTCTTTGACTGGAATGTCAAGCCTAAAAGAGACATACTTGGGCTCAGGTTGTTACCAAAAAGCCCCGAGGAACGGGGAATGACTTTCAAAGGTAATAAAAGCCCGCGAGATAAAGGGCCTGGTACCATGGTTGGTTGTGCGGTCCACAGCAATCTTTCCAGGGAAGGAACGAAGGTTGTTTTCCTGAAAGATGGCAAGAAGGGACCTTAAGGCACAACGAAAAACCAGAAAGCCTTGGAAAGAACAAGTGTGTACAGGCAAGGATGAATGCCAGGTATGTGGCTCAGCTTCTGTGCCCTGAAGAACAGACTGAGGGTCACCCTAAATATTCCTTGGGTAAGTTCCAGCAAAGCAGAAATAAAGATCATAAGTGATCATTTTCTGCTCTTGTTATGTTTATGCAAATGAACAGGATAAATTAAAAATGGATTTAATGTAGTCCCTTTAAAGACAAGGAGGGTAATCTTAGGGAGAAAAGTCACTATTCAAGGAATAGTGATTTTTTTAATTTTTTTCTTAAAGATTTTATTTATTTATTTTTAGAGAGACGGAAGGGAGGGAGAAAGAGAGGGAGAAAAACATCCGTGTGTGGTTGCCTCTCTTGCCCCCGGCTGGGGACCTGGCCCGCAACCCAGGCCTGTGCCCTGACTGGGGATTGAATCCATGACCCTTCGGTTCATAGGCCGGCGCTCAATCCACTGAGCTACACTGGCCAGGGCCGTCCCTATTTTTAAAAAGGAAGCATGAAAACTAAGAAGTTGTACACAAACAGGAAAAATCGTCTCAGCTGTACTGAATTCCAAAGATAAAAAAAATGAAATTATGCTAAATTTGTAACAGTAGCACCTGCAACTAACCGTCTTAAAAGTTTCTTCTCATTTAAAATATGGTTTCACTTGAAAATTAAACCATGTCTGTGATACCATCAAAGATAATCAAGTTGCAGGCAAGTAGAATGTCAAGTGCCTTGCAACTGGATGTCTTCCCAATAAGACAGTCTTACAGATTTAGAGACTTGTTTGTGGGTTATGTTACATAAATTGACATGTGTATTCTGTTTTCAAAGGACATAAGCCTATGATCACATTACCTGAGTGATTGTCTGTACGCATAAGCCTCGCTTAATCCTCTCTGCAGCGCTGCCTCCTGAGACTCAACGGTTTGGCTGAACTAAATGGCTGGGTTGGTGAAGAATGGGGTGGTCTGTGGGCTTCACTTTAAAACGGGTTTCTCTTTTCTATCCTAATGGCTTGGACAGAAAGGGCCCAGAGGTCTGAGAGGGGAGAAACCTAAACTACTTTCCTCAGCCCAAACTAAGTATAATGGGCAAAAGGGTTTTGGACAGGTGAGATGTGCCTAGCACACCTTCCTCCAAAGAAGCCCTTTTTTTCTTTTTCTTTTTCTTTCTCCTAATATGGAGCATTGAAAAATTAATCCCTGCCTTTTGACATCTAGTAGTTATGGATTGAATGATGTCTTTTAACCCTTTTCACCAAGTCTGTTGCTCCCAGAACACAACAAGGATGCCAGCCTGTTAAACCAAGCACGCCGTTGACCGGAGACAGCCAACTGACCTGGAGTCTGCACGATCCTTCCCCATGTGGGAAGGCCACCCTCCCCTCCACACCCCCACTATTATTAGGGTTTCCTGGACCCAAGGGTAGGTAGGACGACGACCATTTCCAGCTTGAAGCAGCTAGAGGAGCTTGAGACCTTCGCCCATTGTCCTTTACAAGATTACAAAGGGTCTTAATATCAGAGAGGGAGGGACAGTTGTTTTTTTACGAACCAGGGGTATGGACTTGGGGGGCGATTGCTGGGGGAGGGAGATGCTGGGTGGAGGGGAGTAAGGGGAGAAAATTGGAACTATTGTAACAATATAATCAATAAAATACATTTAAAAAAAAAGAACTGACTTTGATTTCTAAATATTGACTTCATACCCTGCTATTTTGTTGAATTCACTTATTAGGTTGAGTAGTTTTTTCATAGAGCCTATAGGGTTTTCTATGTACACTACCATGTCGTCTGCAAGTAATGACAGTTTTACTTCCTCTTTTTCAATTTGGATGCCTTTCATTTTTCTTTCTTGTCTGATTGCTGTGGCTAGAACTTCTAAGGCTATGTTGGATAGGAGTGGAGGGTGTGGACATCCTTGTCTTGTTCCTGACCTCAGGGGGAATGCTTTCAGTTTTTGCCCATTGAGTATGATGTTGGCTTCAGGATTTTGTAGATGGACTTTTTTATGTTGAGGTATGCTCCCTCTATTCCCATTTTGCTGAATGTTTTTATCATAAATGGGTGTTGCACTTTGTCAAATGCTTTTTCTGCATCTATTGATATTACCATGTTGTTGTTTTTGTCTTTCATTTTGTTTATGTGGTGTATTACATTTATTGATTTGCGAATATTAAACCATCCTTGCATCCCTGGAATAAATCCCACTTGGTCGTGGTGTATAATCTTTCTAATGTGTTGTTGGATCCGGTTTTCCAATATTTTGTTGAAGATTTTAGCATCTATGTTCATCAGCGATATTGGCAGGTAGTTTCCTTTCTTTGTTGTGTCTTGACCGACCTGCTTTTAGAATTAGGGTAATACTGGCTTCATGGAACGAGTTTGGGAGTTTTCCCTGTTCTTGGATCTTTTGGAATAGTCTGAGAAGGATAGGAGTTATTTCTTTTCTAAATGTTTTGTAAAATTCGCCTCTGAAGCCATCCTGTCCAGTTCTTTTGTGTGCTGGGAGTTTTTTGATTGCTGCTTCAATTTCACTCTTTGTTGTTGGTCTGTCCAGGCTTTCTGCTTCTTCTTGATTCGTTTTTGGAACAGCATATGTTTCCAGAAATGTGTCCATTTCATCTAGGTTGTCACATTTTTTCGTGGTACAGTTGTTCATAATAGTTTCTTACACTTGTTTGTATTTCTGTGGTAGCGGTTGTGATTTCTCCTCTTTCTTCTGATGTTATTTATTTGGGTTTTTTCTCTTTTTTTCTTCATGAGCCTGGTTAAAGGTTTGTCAATTTTGTTCTACTTTTCAAAGAACCAGCTTTTACTTTTGTTGATCTTTTGAATTGTTTGTTTAGTCTCTCTGTCATTTAAATCTGCTCTAAGCTTGATGATTTCCTTCCTTCTATTTGCGCTGGGCTTCGTTTGTTGCTGTTCCTCTAGTTCTTGTATCTGTAGGGTTAGATTTTTTTTATTAGAGATTCTTCTGCCCGTTTTATGTAGGCCTGTATTGCTATGAACTTTCTTCTCAGGACTGCTTTCGCTGTATCCCAGAGGTTTTAGGTTGTTGTGTGCGCTCAATATCATTTTTTTCTAGAAACTTTTTTGATTTCTTCCTTGATTTCATGGTTAACCCATTCATTATTTAATGGCATGTTATTCATTCTCCATGAGTTTGAATGTTTTTGAGTTTTTTCCTTAAAGTTGATTTCCAACTTTCAGCCATTGTGATCTGAGAAGATGCTTGATCTATTTTCAGTTTTCTTGAATTTGTTCAGTCTTGTTTTGTGTTCTATCATGTGGTCTATCTTTGAAACTGTTCCATGTGCACTTGAAAGGAATGTACATTTTGCTTTCTTGGGGTGAAACGTTCTATATTTATCAACCAAGTCCATTTGGTCTAGAGTGTTGTTCAATGACTCAGTATCTGATATTTCTTTGCTTCAAAGATCTGTCCATTATTGACAAGGATGTGTTAGTTTCCCCTACTATGAATGTATTGTTGTCTATATCTTTCCTGAATTCTTTCCAAATTTTTCTTACATATTTGGGTGCTCCTGTCTTGGGTGCAGATATGTTTGTAACGGTTATATCTTGTTAATGGATTTTTCCTTTAAGTATTGTGCAATGTCCTTATTTGTCTCTTTTTATGACCTTTGCTGTGAAATCTGTTTTGTCTGATATAAGTATTGCTACCCCAACTTTTTTCATGTCCATTTGCTTGATATAGTTTTTTTTCATCCCTTCACTTTCGATCTGTGTAAATCTTTTGTTTTGAGGTGTGTCTCCTGTAGTCAGCAGATATGTGGGTCCTGTTTTCGAATCCATTCAGCTACCCTATGTCTTTTAATTGGAGAATTTAGTCCATTTTGTATTTAAGATTTTTATTGATAGGTATTTATTTATCTCCCTTTGTACTTGTGTTCCTCTCTTTTCCTTTTTCCTTTTTATTTTATTTTTTCCTTTTCTTAAAGCATTCCCTTTAGCATGTCTTGTAATGCTGGTTTGGTGGAGATGTATCCTTTTAGTCTTCCTTTGCCTGAGAAATTCCTTGTTTCACCTTCCATTATGAATGAGAGCCTTGCTGGGTAGAGTATTCTGGGTTGTAGGCCTTTATTTTTCACAGCTTGGAACATTTTAGACCATTCCCTCTGGCTTGCAGTGTTTCTGTTGAGAACTCTGTTGATAGCCTTATCGGAGCTCCGTTGCATGTTACTTGCCGTTTTTCTCTTGCTGCTTTTTGGATTCTCGCTTTGTCTTGAATGTTGCCATTTTAATTATGATGTGTCTTGGGGTGTGCCTATTTGGGTTCCTGTTTTTGGGACCCTCTCTGCTTCCTGGATTTGCATGACATTTTTTCTCATCAAGTTGGGAAAATTGTCTGTCATTACTTTCTCAATCAGGTTTTCTGTACCTCTTCCCGCCTCTTCTCCTTCTTGAATCCCTATGATTCTAATGTTTTTTCGCATGTTGTCCTGCCGTTCTCTTAAACTCTCTTCATTATGTTTTGAAATTTTTTCGTTTTGTTGTATTGTCTGGGAATTTTTTTCTACATTGTCCTCTAATTCACTGATCCAATCTTCTGCTTTGTTTAGCCTGCTTTCGATTGATTCTACTGTGTTCTTCGATTCAGACATTGTATTCTTCAGTTATTCTTGGTTCTTATTAATAGTTTCTATGTTGTTTTTTATGCTGGTGTATTTCTCTGTAAGTTCCTTGTAGCTTCCCTGCAATTCCTTGCAGTTTCCTTGGAGTTGTTGGTAATTTCCTTGGAGTTTGTCATAGTTTCCTTGGGGGTTGTCCAGGTCATTAAGTTTCATAATAACAATTTTTTTTCTGAATTTCGTGTCTGATTGTTGGCTTATGTCTATTCCATCTATCTCTCTTTCTGGGGATTCCTCTTTTCCTTTCGTTGGGAGGTTGTTTCTGTGTCTCCCCATGTTGAATTCTTCTTGTTTGTTTTTGTTTATTAGATTTGTCTGCTTTGATTTCTCACTTTTGTGATATGTGATTCTTTATAGGAGAGCTGGAGCTCTTGTGTTGCCCTTTATGTCGTTTGTTTAAGCGGTCTGGTTGTATTTCAGCTACTTTTTGGTGGGTCTTTTCCTCTGGATAGTTGATTGAGAGTCACTCTGCCCATCTTGTCTTGAGTTCTTTCGTGGAGGTGCTGTTAGAACGTAATCACCGGGCCCAGGCAAGAAACCCACACTCTCCAAAATATCCCCCAACCGCAATCCCACTATCATCAGCAAATGTGCCAGTATTAATAGAACTCTAGAGAGATTAAGACTCTTACTTCATAGGAGAAACAGATAGGAGTTGTTTTACATGACAGAAGGTTGATTTTTGAGAGAGAAGGTGATAGGGTAATGATATTAGCGAATAGGTTCAAGGCTATGCAAGACAGCAATGTCCTCTTTGGAGAAGTGTTTGTTCAGGTCTTTTGTTCATCTATATGGGAAAGTGTGTCTTTTTGGCATTGAGTTGTGTTAGTTCTATATATAGTTTGGAGATCAGACTCTTGTCTGAAGTATCATTGGCCAATATGTTTTCCCATACAGTTGCCTCCCTTTTCATCTTGTTCATGTTTTCTTTTGATGAGAAGAAAATCTTCAGTATGATGTAGTCCCATTTGTTTGTTCTTTCCTTTATTTCCTTTGCTCTAGGAGATATATCAGCGAAAATATTGCTATGCGTGACATCTGAGATTTTTTTTGTCTATGTTTTCCTCTAGGAATTTTATGGTGTAATTGGTTACATTTAAGTTGTTAGTCCAGCTTGAATTTATTCTGATGTATGGTGTAAGTTGGTGGTCTATTATCTTTTTTTTTTTTTTTTTTTTTTGCATGTCCGTGTCCGGTTCTCCCAGTACCACTGGTTAAAGAGGATCTTTTCTCTCCATTTTATGCTTCTCCCCCTTTTTGTCAAATATAATCCTAGATTTATTTCTGGGCTCATTATTCTGTTTTAATGATGTATATGTCTGTTCTTATGCGAATACCAGATTGTTTTGATGACAGTAGTCTTGTAGTATAGTTTGCTATCAGGTATTGTGATTCCTCGTACTGTGTTCTTCTTCCTAAACATTGTTGCTGCTATTCATGGTATTTTTTGGTTCCATACAAATTTTTGAAGTATTTCATCTAGGTCTGTGAAATATGTCATTAGTATTTTAACAGGGATTGCGTTGAATCTGTATATTGCTTTGGGAAGTATGAACATTTTAATGATGTTGATTCTTCCCACCCACCAACATGGTATTTGTTTCCATTTATTTGTACCTTCCTAATTTCTTTCTTCAGTGTTACATAGTTTTCTGAGTACAGGTCTTTTATCTCTTTGGTTAAGTTTATTCCTAGGTACTTTGTTTTTCTTGTTGCTATAATCGATGGGATTTTTGTTTGTTTGTTTCTATGTCTGATATTTCATTGTTGGTGTACAGAGATGCCTTCGATTTCTGTATATTTATTTTGGTACCCTGCTACTTTGCCAAATTCACTTATTATGTCGAGTAATTTTTTCGTGGAGTCTGTAGGGTTTTTTAAGTACAATATCATGTCATCTGCAAATAATGACAGTTTTTTTCCTCTTTCCCAATTTGGATGCCTTTTATTTCTTTTTCTTGTCTGATTGCTGTGGCTAGAACTTCCAACACTATGTTAAATAGGAGTGGAGAGAGTGGACATCCTTGTCTTGTTCCTGATCTCAGGGGGAATGTTTTCTATTTTTGTCCCTTGAATATGATGTTGGCTTCAGGTTTCTCAATTATAGCCTTAAATATGTTGAGGTATGCTCCCTCTATTCTCATTTTGCTGAATGTTTTCATCATCAATGGGTTTTGTACTTTATCAAATGCTTTTTCTGCATTTATTGATCATGTGATTTTTGTCTTTCATTTTGTTTAGGTGGTGTATTATATTTATTGATTTGCAAATATTAAACCATTCTTGCATCCCTGGGATGAATGCCACTTGATCGTGGTGTATGATCTTTTTAATGTGTTGCTGAATCCAGTTTTCCAATATTTTGTTTCGGGTTTTAGCATCTATATTCATCAGTGATATTGGTCTGTAGATTTTTTTCTTCGTTGTGTCTTGACCTGGTTTTGGAATTAGGGTGATACTGGCTTCATAGAAAGAGTATGGGATTTTTCCCTCTTCTTGGATTTTTTAGAATAGTTTGATTAGGGTAGGAGTTAGTTCTTCCCTAAATGTTTTGTTAAATTTACCTGTGAAGCCATCCGGTCCAGGGCTTTTGTGTGCCTGGAGACTTTTGATTACTATTTCAATTTCACTCTGTGTTATTGGTCTGTTCAGGCTTTCTACTTATTCTTGATTCAGTTTTAGAAGATTGTATGTTTCTAGAAATTTGTCCTTTTCATCTAGGTTGTCAAGTTTCTTGCCATACAGTTGTTTGTAGTAATTTCTTACAATCCTTTGTATTTCTGTGGTATCAGTCATGATTTCTCCTCTTCCATTTCTGATTTTGTTTATTTGGGTCCTCTCTCTTTTTTGCTTGATGAGCCTGGCCAAAGGCTTGTCGATTTTGGTTTTGTTTGTTTGTTTGTTTGTTTTTTCAAAGAACCAGCTCCTGCTTTTGTTGATCTTTGGAAGTGTTTATTTAGTCTCTCTGTCATTTAATTCTGCTCTGATCTTGATGATTTCCTTCTGTCTACTCTCCCGGGCTTTGTTTGTTGTTGTTGTTCTAGTTCTTGTAGATGTAGGGTTAGATTTTTTATTTGAGATTCTTCTATACTTTTCATGTGAGCCTGTATTTCTATGAACATCGCTCTCACGACTGCTTTTGCTGTGTCCCATAAGTTTTGGGCTGTGGTGTATTCATTATCATTAGTTTCCAGAAACTTCTTGATTTCTTCCTTGCTGTCATTGTTAACCTATTCATTTCTTAATATCATGTTATTCATTCTCCATGAGTTTGGAAGTCTTTGATTTTTTTCTCTTGAGGTTGCTTTCTAGTTTCAAAGCATTGTGGTCGAAAAGATGCTTGATATGATTTCAATTTTCTTGAATTTGTTGAGGATTGTTTTGTGTCCTATTTATTATGTGGTCTATCTTTGAAAATGTCCCATGTGCCGTTGAAAAGAATGTATATTTTGCTTGTTTGGGGTGAAAAGTTCTATATAACAGTTAAGTCCATTTGGTTTTGTGTGTTGTTCAATGCCTCGATATCCTTGGTGTTTCTTTGCTTCGGAGATCTGTCTATTGAGTTTGTTGCTGTTGATATCTTTCTGGTAGTCTTCTAGAATTTTCCTTATATACTTGGGTGCTCCTACGTTGGGTGCATATATGTTTACCAGGGTTACATCTTCTTGATGGATTGTTCTTTTAAGTATTATGAAATGTCCTTCTTTGTCTCTTTTTATGGCCCTTGCTGTGAAATCCGTTTTGTTTGATGTAAGTGTTGCTACCCCAGCTTTTTCTTTCCTGTCCGTTTGCTTGGAATATTTTTTCCATCCCTTCACTTTCAGTCTGTGTAAATCATTCGTTTTGACGTGTGGCCTGTGTTCTAACAGAATGTGGACTCAGATTTTGTTCAAAAAATACTCACTCAGTCTGTGTTCTAAATGATACGGACTCAGTTTATTTTTAAATAATACCCACTCAGCCTGTGTTCTAACAGAATACTCAATCAGCCTGGGTTTTAACAAAATACTAACTAAGCAAGTGTTCTAACAGGATGTTGACTCAGATTATTTTCAAAGAATACTCACTCAGACAGTGTTCTACCAGAATATGGATTCAGATTATTTTCAAAGAATACTCACTCAGCCAGTGTTCTAACAGAATATGGATTCAGATTATTTTCAACGAATACTCACTCAGCCTGTGTTCTAACAGAATATGGACTCAGTCTCTGTTTAAAGAATACTCACTCACCTCAGTGTTCTAACAGAACACTCATTTAGCCTGTGTTCTAACAGAATACTAACTCAGCCTGTGTTCTAACAGAATGTGGATTCAGATCAAAAATTACTAAGTCAGCCTGTGTTCTAACAGAATTCTCACACAGCCTGTGTTCTAACAGAATACTCACTCAGCCAGTGTTTTAAGAGAATATGGATTCAGATTATTTTCAAAGAATATTCACTCAGCCTGTGTTCGAACAAAATATGGACTCAGTTTACTTTCATATATTACCCACTCAGGCTGAGTTTTAACAGAATGTGGACTCAGATTTTCATCAAAAATTATTAACTCAGTCTGTGTTCTAACAGAATATGGACTCAGTCTTTGTTTAAAGAATACTCACTCAGCCTGTGTTCTAACAGAATATGGACTCAGTCTCTGTTTAAAGAATACTCACTCAGCTCAGTGTTCTAACAGAACTCTCACTTAGCCTGTGTTCTAACAGAATGTGGACTCAGATATTGTTCAAAAATTACTAACTCAGTCTGTGTTCTAACAGAATTCGGACGTAGTCTATGTTTAAAGAATACTCACTCAGTTCAGTGTTCTAACAGAAAACTCACTTAGCCTGTGTTCTAACAGAATACTAAATCAGCCTGTGTTCTAACAGAATGAGGACTCAGATTTTGTTCAAAAAATACTCACTCAGCCAGTGTTCTACCAGACTATGGATTCAGATTATTTTCAACGAATACTCACTCAGCCTGTGTTCTAACAGAACACCCAATTAGCCTGTGTTCTAACAGAATGTGGACTCAGATATTGTTCAAAACTTACTAACTCAGTCTGTGTTCTAACAGAATTGGGACAGAGTCTATGTTTAGAGAATACTCATTCAGTTCAGTGTTCCAACAGAACACTCACATAGCTTGTGTTCTAAAAGAATGCAAATCAGCCTGTATTCTAACAGAATGTGGACTCAGATAATGTTCAAAAGTTGCTAACTCAGTCTGTGTTCTAAGAGAATTGGGACGCAGTCTATGTTTAAAGAATACTCACTCACCTCAGTATTCTAATGGAACACTCACGTAGCCTGTGTTCTAACAGAATACTAACTCAGCCTGTGTTCTAACAGAATGTGGATTCAGATCAAAAATTACTAACTCAGTCTGTGTTCTAACAGAATTGGGACGCAGCCTATGTTAAAAGAATACTCACTCAGTTCAGTGTTCTAACAGAACACTCACTTAGCCTGTGTTTTAACAGAATACTCATCGATCCTGGCTTTTAACAAAATACTAACTCAGCAAGTGTTCTAAAAGGATATTGACTCTGATTATTTTCAAAGAATACTCACTCAGCCAGTGTTCTACCAGAATATGGATTCAGATTATTTTCAACGAATACTCACTAAGCCTGTGTTCTAACAGAATATGTACTCAGTCTATATTTAAAGAATACTCACTCACCTCAGTGTTCTAACAGAACACT
This sequence comes from Furipterus horrens, assembly GCF_987537825.1. Classification (NCBI taxonomy): domain Eukaryota; kingdom Metazoa; phylum Chordata; class Mammalia; order Chiroptera; family Furipteridae; genus Furipterus; species Furipterus horrens. Next base: position 2,379,191 of record NW_028327190.1, on the reverse strand, counting down.
CATTTAGCCTGTGTTCTAACAGAATACTAACTCAGCCTGTGTTCTAACAGAATGTGGATTCAGATCAAAAATTACTAAGTCAGCCTGTGTTCTAACAGAATACTCACACAGCCAGTGTTCTAACAGAATACTCACTCAGCCAGTGTTTTAAGAGAATATGGATTCAGATTATTTTCAAAGAATATTCACTCAGCCTGTGTTCGAACAAAATAAGGACTCAGTTTACTTTTATATATTACCCACTCAGGCTGTGTTCTAACAGAATGTGGACTCAGATATTGTTCAAAAATTACTAACTCAGTCTGTGTTCTAACAGAATTTGGACGCAGTCTATGTTTAAAGAATACTCACTCAGTTCAGTGTTCTAACAGAACACTCACTTAGCCTGTGTTCTAACAGAATAATAAATCAGCCTGTGTTCTAACAGAATGTGGACTCAGATTTTGTTCAAAAAATACTCACTCAGTCTGTGTTCTAAATAATACGGTCTCAGTTTATTTTTAAACAATACCCACTCAGCCTGTGTTCTAACAGAATATGGACTCAGTCTCTGTTTAAAGAATACTCACTCACCTCAGTGTTCTAACAGAACACTCATTTAGCCTGTGTTCTAACAGAATACTAACTCAGCCTGTGTTCTAACAGAATGTGGATTCAGATCAAAAATTACTAAGTCAGCCTGTGTTCTAACAGAATTCTCACACAGCCTGTGTTCTAACAGAATACTCACTCAGCCAGTGTTTTAAGAGAATATGGATTCAGATTATTTTCAAAGAATATTCACTCAGCCTGTGTTCGAACAAAATATGGACTCAGTTTACTTTCATATATTACCCACTCAGGCTGAGTTTTAACAGAATGTGGACTCAGATTTTCATCAAAAATTATTAACTCAGTCTGTGTTCTAACAGAATATGGACTCAGTCTTTGTTTAAAGAATACTCACTCAGCCTGTGTTCTAACAGAATATGGACTCAGTCTCTGTTTAAAGAATACTCACTCAGCTCAGTGTTCTAACAGAACTCTCACTTAGCCTGTGTTCTAACAGAATGTGGACTCAGATATTGTTCAAAAATTACTAACTCAGTCTGTGTTCTAACAGAATTCGGACGTAGTCTATGTTTAAAGAATACTCACTCAGTTCAGTGTTCTAACAGAAAACTCACTTAGCCTGTGTTCTAACAGAATACTAAATCAGCCTGTGTTCTAACAGAATGAGGACTCAGATTTTGTTCAAAAAATACTCACTCAGCCAGTGTTCTACCAGACTATGGATTCAGATTATTTTCAACGAATACTCACTCAGCCTGTGTTCTAACAGAACACCCAATTAGCCTGTGTTCTAACAGAATGTGGACTCAGATATTGTTCAAAACTTACTAACTCAGTCTGTGTTCTAACAGAATTGGGACAGAGTCTATGTTTAGAGAATACTCATTCAGTTCAGTGTTCCAACAGAACACTCACATAGCTTGTGTTCTAAAAGAATGCAAATCAGCCTGTATTCTAACAGAATGTGGACTCAGATAATGTTCAAAAGTTGCTAACTCAGTCTGTGTTCTAAGAGAATTGGGACGCAGTCTATGTTTAAAGAATACTCACTCACCTCAGTATTCTAATGGAACACTCACGTAGCCTGTGTTCTAACAGAATACTAACTCAGCCTGTGTTCTAACAGAATGTGGATTCAGATCAAAAATTACTAACTCAGTCTGTGTTCTAACAGAATTGGGACGCAGCCTATGTTAAAAGAATACTCACTCAGTTCAGTGTTCTAACAGAACACTCACTTAGCCTGTGTTTTAACAGAATACTCATCGATCCTGGCTTTTAACAAAATACTAACTCAGCAAGTGTTCTAAAAGGATATTGACTCTGATTATTTTCAAAGAATACTCACTCAGCCAGTGTTCTACCAGAATATGGATTCAGATTATTTTCAACGAATACTCACTAAGCCTGTGTTCTAACAGAATATGTACTCAGTCTATATTTAAAGAATACTCACTCACCTCAGTGTTCTAACAGAACACTCATTTAGCCTGTGTTCTAACAGAATACTAACTCAGCCTGTGTTCTAACAGAATGTGGATTCAGATCAAAAATTACTAAGTCAGCCTGTGTTCTAACAGAATACTCACACAGCCAGTGTTCTAACAGAATACTCACTCAGCCAGTGTTTTAAGAGAATATGGATTCAGATTATTTTCAAAGAATATTCACTCAGCCTGTGTTCGAACAAAATAAGGACTCAGTTTACTTTTATATATTACCCACTCAGGCTGTGTTCTAACAGAATGTGGACTCAGATATTGTTCAAAAATTACTAACTCAGTCTGTGTTCTAACAGAATTTGGACGCAGTCTATGTTTAAAGAATACTCACTCAGTTCAGTGTTCTAACAGAACACTCACTTAGCCTGTGTTCTAACAGAATAATAAATCAGCCTGTGTTCTAACAGAATGTGGACTCAGATTTTGTTCAAAAAATACTCACTCAGTCTGTGTTCTAAATAATACGGTCTCAGTTTATTTTTAAACAATACCCACTCAGCCTGTGTTCTAACAGAATACTCAATCAGCCTGGGTTTTAACAAAATACTAACTCAGCAAGTGTTCTAACAGGATGTTGACTCAGATTATTTTCAAAGAATACTCACTCAGACAGTGTTCTACCAGAATATGGATTAAGATTATTTTCAAAGAATACTCACTCAGCCAGTGTCCTAACAGAATATGGATTCAGATTATTTTCAACGAATACTCACTCAGCCTGTGTTCTAACAGAATATGGACTCAGTCTATATTTAAAGAATACTCACTCACCTCAGTGTTCTAACAGAACACTCATTTAGCCTGTGTTCTAACAGAATACTAACTCAGCCTGTGTTCTAACAGAATGTGGATTCAGATCAAAAATTACTAACTCAGCCTGTGTTCTAACAGAATACTCACACAGCCTGTGTTCTAACAGAATACTCACTCAGCCAGTGTTTTAAGAGAATATGGATTCAGATTATTTTCAAAGAATATTCACTCAGCCTGTGTTCGAACAAAATATGGACTCAGTTTACTTTTATATATTACCCACTCAGGCTGTGTTTTAACAGAATGTGGACTCAGATTTTCATCAAAAATTATTAACTCAGTCTGTGTTCTAACAGAATATGGACTCAGTCTTTGTTTAAAGAATACTCACTCAGCCTGTGTTCTAACAGAATATGGACTCAGTCTCTGTTTAAAGAATACTCACTCAGCTCAGTGTTCTAACAGAACTCTCACTTAGCCTGTGTTCTAACAGAATGTGGACTCAGATATTGTTCAAAAATTACTAACTCAGCCTGTGTTCTAACAGAATGTGGATTCAGATCAAAAATTACTAACTCAGCCTGTGTTCTAACAGAATACTCACACAGCCTGTGTTCTAACAGAATACTCACTCAGCCAGTGTTTTAAGAGAATATGGATTCAGATTATTTTCAAAGAATATTCACTCAGCCTGTGTTCGCACAAAATATGGACTCAGTTTACTTTCATATATTACCCACTCAGGCTGTGTTTTAAGAGAATGTGGACTCAGATTTTCCTCAAAAATTATTAACTCAGTCTGTGTTCTAACAGAATATGGACTCAGTCTTAGTTTAAAGAATACTCACTCAGCCTGTGCTCTAACAGAATATGGACTCAGTCTCTGTTTAAAGAATACTCACTCAGCTCAGTGTTCTAACAGAACTCTCACTTAGCCTGTGTTCTAACAGAATGTGGACTCAGATATTGTTCAAAAATTACTAACTCAGTGTGTTTTAACAGAATTTGGACGTAGTCTATGTTTAAAGAATACTCACTCAGTTCAGTGTTCTAACAGAAAACTCACTTAGCCTGTGTTCTAACAGAATACTAAATCAGCCTGTGTTCTAACAGAATGAGGACACAGATTTTGTTCAAAAAATACTCACTCAGCCAGTGTTCTACCAGAATATGGATTCAGATTATTTTCAACGAATACTCACTCAGCCTGTGTTCTAAGAGAATTTGGACGCAGTCTATGTTTAAAGAATACTCACTCAGTTCAGTGTTCTAACAGAACACTCACTTAGCCTGTGTTCTAACAGAATAATAAATCAGCCTGTGTTCTAACAGAATGTGGACTCAGATATTGTTCAAAAATTACTAACTCAGTCTGTGTTCTAACAGAATTTGGACGTAGTCTATGTTTAAAGAATACTCACTCAGTTCAGTGTTCTAACAGAAAACTCACTTAGCCTGTGTTCTAACAGAATACTAAATCAGCCTGTGTTCTAACAGAATGTGGACTCAGATTTTGTTCAAAAAATACTCACTCAGCCAGTGTTCTACCAGAATATGGATTCAGATTATTTTCAAAGAATACTCACTCAGCCTGTGTTCTAACAGAACACCCAATTAGCCTGTGTTCTAACAGAATGTGGACTCAGATATTGTTCAAAACTTACTAACTCAGTCTGTGTTCTAACAGAATTGGGACAGAGTCTATGTTTAGAGAATACTCATTCAGTTCAGTGTTCCAACAGAACACTCACATAGCTTGTGTTCTAAAAGAATGCAAATCAGCCTGTATTCTAACAGAATGTGGACTCAGATAATGTTCAAAAATTGCTAACTCAGTCTGTGTTCTAAGAGAATTGGGACGCAGTCTATGTTTAAAGAATACTCACTCACCTCAGTATTCTAATGGAACACTCACGTAGCCTGTGTTCTAACAGAATACTAACTCAGCCTGTGTTCTAACAGAATGTGGATTCAGATCAAAAATTACTAACTCAGTCTGTGTTCTAACAGAATTGGGACGCAGCCTATGTTAAAAGAATACTCACTCAGTTCAGTGTTCTAACAGAACACTCACTTAGCCTGTGTTTTAACAGAATACTCATCGATCCTGGCTTTTAACAAAATACTAACTCAGCAAGTGTTCTAAAAGGATATTGACTCTGATTATTTTCAAAGAATACTCACTCAGCCAGTGTTCTACCAGAATATGGATTCAGATTATTTTCAACGAATACTCACTAAGCCTGTGTTCTAACAGAATATGGACTCAGTCTATATTTAAAGAATACTCACTCACCTCAGTGTTCTAACAGAACACTCATTTAGCCTGTGTTCTAACAGAATACTAACTCAGCCTGTGTTCTAACAGAATGTGGATTCAGATCAAAAATTACTAAGTCAGCCTGTGTTCTAACAGAATACTCACACAGCCTGTGTTCTAACAGAATACTCACTCAGCCAGTGTTTTAAGAGAATATGGATTCAGATTATTTTCAAAGAATATTCACTCAGCCTGTGTTCGAACAAAATAAGGACTCAGTTTACTTTTATATATTACCCACTCAGGCTGTGTTCTAACAGAATGTGGACTCAGATATTGTTCAAAAATTACTAACTCAGTCTGTGTTCTAACAGAATTTGGACGCAGTCTATGTTTAAAGAATACTCACTCAGTTCAGTGTTCTAACAGAACACTCACTTAGCCTGTGTTCTAACAGAATAATAAATCAGCCTGTGTTCTAACAGAATGTGGACTCAGATTTTGTTCAAAAAATACTCACTCAGTCTGTGTTCTAAATAATACGGTCTCAGTTTATTTTTAAATAATACCCACTCAGCCTGTGTTCTAACAGAATACTCAATCAGCCTGGGTTTTAACAAAATACTAACTCAGCAAGTGTTCTAACAGGATGTTGACTCAGATTATTTTCAAAGAATACTCACTCAGACAGTGTTCTACCAGAATATGGATTAAGATTATTTTCAAAGAATACTCACTCAGCCAGTGTCCTAACAGAATATGGATTCAGATTATTGTCAACGAATACTCACTCAGCCTGTGTTCTAACAGAATATGGACTCAGTCTATATTTAAAGAATACTCACTCACCTCAGTGTTCTAACAGAACACTCATTTAGCCTGTGTTCTAACAGAATACTAACTCAGCCTGTGTTCTAACAGAATGTGGATTCAGATCAAAAATTACTAACTCAGCCTGTGTTCTAACAGAATGTGGATTCAGATCAAAAATTACTAACTCAGCCTGTGTTCTAACAGAATACTCACACAGCCTGTGTTCTAACAGAATACTCACTCAGCCAGTGTTTTAAGAGAATATGGATTCAGATTATTTTCAAAGAATATTCACTCAGCCTGTGTTCGAACAAAATATGGACTCAGTTTACTTTTATATATTACCCACTCAGGCTGTGTTTTAACAGAATGTGGACTCAGATTTTCATCAAAAATTATTAACTCAGTCTGTGTTCTAACAGAATATGGACTCAGTCTTTGTTTAAAGAATACTCACTCAGCCTGTGTTCTAACAGAATATGGACTCAGTCTCTGTTTAAAGAATACTCACTCAGCTCAGTGTTCTAACAGAACTCTCACTTAGCCTGTGTTCTAACAGAATGTGGACTCAGATATTGTTCAAAAATTACTAACTCAGCCTGTGTTCTAACAGAATGTGGATTCAGATCAAAAATTACTAACTCAGCCTGTGTTCTAACAGAATACTCACACAGCCTGTGTTCTAACAGAATACTCACTCAGCCAGTGTTTTAAGAGAATATGGATTCAGATTATTTTCAAAGAATATTCACTCAGCCTGTGTTCGCACAAAATATGGACTCAGTTTACTTTCATATATTACCCACTCAGGCTGTGTTTTAAGAGAATGTGGACTCAGATTTTCCTCAAAAATTATTAACTCAGTCTGTGTTCTAACAGAATATGGACTCAGTCTTAGTTTAAAGAATACTCACTCAGCCTGTGCTCTAACAGAATATGGACTCAGTCTCTGTTTAAAGAATACTCACTCAGCTCAGTGTTCTAACAGAACTCTCACTTAGCCTGTGTTCTAACAGAATGTGGACTCAGATATTGTTCAAAAATTACTAACTCAGTGTGTTTTAACAGAATTTGGACGTAGTCTATGTTTAAAGAATACTCACTCAGTTCAGTGTTCTAAAAGAAAACTCACTTAGCCTGTGTTCTAACAGAATACTAAATCAGCCTGTGTTCTAACAGAATGAGGACACAGATTTTGTTCAAAAAATACTCACTCAGCCAGTGTTCTACCAGAATATGGATTCAGATTATTTTCAACGAATACTCACTCAGCCTGTGTTCTAAGAGAATTTGGACGCAGTCTATGTTTAAAGAATACTCACTCAGTTCAGTGTTCTAACAGAACACTCACTTAGCCTGTGTTCTAACAGAATAATAAATCAGCCTGTGTTCTAACAGAATGTGGACTCAGATTTTGTTCAAAAAATACTCACTCAGTCTGTGTTCTAAATAATACGGTCTCAGTTTATTTTTAAACAATACCCACTCAGCCTGTGTTCTAACAGAATACTCAATCAGCCTGGGTTTTAACAAAATACTAACTCAGCAAGTGTTCTAACAGGATGTTGACTCAGATTATTTTCAAAGAATACTCACTCAGACAGTGTTCTACCAGAATATGGATTCAGATTATTTTCAAAGAATACTCACTCAGCCAGTGTCCTAACAGAATATGGATTCAGATTATTTTCAACGAATACTCACTCAGCCTGTGTTCTAACAGAATATGGACTCAGTCTATATTTAAAGAATACTCACTCACCTCAGTGTTCTAACAGAACACTCATTTAGCCTGTGTTCTAACAGAATACTAACTCAGCCTGTGTTCTAACAGAATGTGGATTCAGATCAAAAATTACTAACTCAGCCTGTGTTCTAACAGAATGTGGATTCAGATCAAAAATTACTAACTCAGCCTGTGTTCTAACAGAATACTCACACAGCCTGTGTTCTAACAGAATACTCACTCAGCCAGTGTTTTAAGAGAATATGGATTCAGATTATTTTCAAAGAATATTCACTCAGCCTGTGTTCGAACAAAATATGGACTCAGTTTACTTTTATATATTACCCACTCAGGCTGTGTTTTAACAGAATGTGGACTCAGATTTTCATCAAAAATTATTAACTCAGTCTGTGTTCTAACAGAATATGGACTCAGTCTTTGTTTAAAGAATACTCACTCAGCCTGTGTTCTAACAGAATATGGACTCAGTCTCTGTTTAAAGAATACTCACTCAGCTCAGTGTTCTAACAGAACTCTCACTTAGCCTGTGTTCTAACAGAATGTGGACTCAGATATTGTTCAAAAATTACTAACTCAGCCTGTGTTCTAACAGAATGTGGATTCAGATCAAAAATTACTAACTCAGCCTGTGTTCTAACAGAATACTCACACAGCCTGTGTTCTAACAGAATACTCACTCAGCCAGTGTTTTAAGAGAATATGGATTCAGATTATTTTCAAAGAATATTCACTCAGCCTGTGTTCGCACAAAATATGGACTCAGTTTACTTTCATATATTACCCACTCAGGCTGTGTTTTAAGAGAATGTGGACTCAGATTTTCCTCAAAAATTATTAACTCAGTCTGTGTTCTAACAGAATATGGACTCAGTCTTAGTTTAAAGAATACTCACTCAGCCTGTGCTCTAACAGAATATGGACTCAGTCTCTGTTTAAAGAATACTCACTCAGCTCAGTGTTCTAACAGAACTCTCACTTAGCCTGTGTTCTAACAGAATGTGGACTCAGATATTGTTCAAAAATTACTAACTCAGTGTGTTTTAACAGAATTTGGACGTAGTCTATGTTTAAAGAATACTCACTCAGTTCAGTGTTCTAACAGAAAACTCACTTAGCCTGTGTTCTAACAGAATACTAAATCAGCCTGTGTTCTAACAGAATGAGGACACAGATTTTGTTCAAAAAATACTCACTCAGCCAGTGTTCTACCAGAATATGGATTCAGATTATTTTCAACGAATACTCACTCAGCCTGTGTTCTAAGAGAATTTGGACGCAGTCTATGTTTAAAGAATACTCACTCAGTTCAGTGTTCTAACAGAACACTCACTTAGCCTGTGTTCTAACAGAATAATAAATCAGCCTGTGTTCTAACAGAATGTGGACTCAGATTTTGTTCAAAAAATACTCACTCAGTCTGTGTTCTAAATAATACGGTCTCAGTTTATTTTTAAACAATACCCACTCAGCCTGTGTTCTAACAGAATACTCAATCAGCCTGGGTTTTAACAAAATACTAACTCAGCAAGTGTTCTAACAGGATGTTGACTCAGATTATTTTCAAAGAATACTCACTCAGACAGTGTTCTACCAGAATATGGATTCAGATTATTTTCAAAGAATACTCACTCAGCCAGTGTCTTAACAGAATATGGATTCAGATTATTTTCAACGAATACTCACTCAGCCTGTGTTCTAACAGAATATGGACTCAGTCTATATTTAAAGAATACTCACTCACCTCAGTGTTCTAACAGAACACTCATTTAGCCTGTGTTCTAACAGAATACTAACTCAGCCTGTGTTCTAACAGAATGTGGATTCAGATCAAAAATTACTAACTCAGCCTGTGTTCTAACAGAATGTGGATTCAGATCAAAAATTACTAACTCAGCCTGTGTTCTAACAGAATACTCACACAGCCTGTGTTCTAACAGAATACTCACTCAGCCAGTGTTTTAAGAGAATATGGATTCAGATTATTTTCAAAGAATATTCACTCAGCCTGTGTTCGAACAAAATATGGACTCAGTTTACTTTTATATATTACCCACTCAGGCTGTGTTTTAACAGAATGTGGACTCAGATTTTCATCAAAAATTATTAACTCAGTCTGTGTTCTAACAGAATATGGACTCAGTCTTTGTTTAAAGAATACTCACTCAGCCTGTGTTCTAACAGAATATGGACTCAGTCTCTGTTTAAAGAATACTCACTCAGCTCAGTGTTCTAAGAGAACTCTCACTTAGCCTGTGTTCTAACAGAATGTGGACTCAGATATTGTTCAAAAATTACTAACTCAGCCTGTGTTCTAACAGAATGTGGATTCAGATCAAAAATTACTAACTCAGCCTGTGTTCTAACAGAATACTCACACAGCCTGTGTTCTAACAGAATACTCACTCAGCCAGTGTTTTAAGAGAATATGGATTCAGATTATTTTCAAAGAATATTCACTCAGCCTGTGTTCGCACAAAATATGGACTCAGTTTACTTTCATATATTACCCACTCAGGCTGTGTTTTAAGAGAATGTGGACTCAGATTTTCCTCAAAAATTATTAACTCAGTCTGTGTTCTAACAGAATATGGACTCAGTCTTAGTTTAAAGAATACTCACTCAGCCTGTGCTCTAACAGAATATGGACTCAGTCTCTGTTTAAAGAATACTCACTCAGCTCAGTGTTCTAACAGAACTCTCACTTAGCCTGTGTTCTAACAGAATGTGGACTCAGATATTGTTCAAAAATTACTAACTCAGTGTGTTTTAACAGAATTTGGACGTAGTCTATGTTTAAAGAATACTCACTCAGTTCAGTGTTCTAACAGAAAACTCACTTAGCCTGTGTTCTAACAGAATACTAAATCAGCCTGTGTTCTAACAGAATGAGGACACAGATTTTGTTCAAAAAATACTCACTCAGCCAGTGTTCTACCAGAATATGGATTCAGATTATTTTCAACGAATACTCACTCAGCCTGTGTTCTAAGAGAATTTGGACGCAGTCTATGTTTAAAGAATACTCACTCAGTTCAGTGTTCTAACAGAACACTCACTTAGCCTGTGTTCTAACAGAATAATAAATCAGCCTGTGTTCTAACAGAATGTGGACTCAGATTTTGTTCAAAAAATACTCACTCAGTCTGTGTTCTAAATAATACGGTCTCAGTTTATTTTTAAACAATACCCACTCAGCCTGTGTTCTAACAGAATACTCAATCAGCCTGGGTTTTAACAAAATACTAACTCAGCAAGTGTTCTAACAGGATGTTGACTCAGATTATTTTCAAAGAATACTCACTCAGACAGTGTTCTACCAGAATATGGATTCAGATTATTTTCAAAGAATACTCACTCAGCCAGTGTCCTAACAGAATATGGATTCAGATTATTTTCAACGAATACTCACTCAGCCTGTGTTCTAACAGAATATGGACTCAGTCTATATTTAAAGAATACTCACTCACCTCAGTGTTCTAACAGAACACTCATTTAGCCTGTGTTCTAACAGAATACTAACTCAGCCTGTGTTCTAACAGAATGTGGATTCAGATCAAAAATTACTAACTCAGCCTGTGTTCTAACAGAATACTCACACAGCCAGTGTTCTAACAGAATACTCACTCAGCCAGTGTTTTAAGAGAATATGGATTCAGATTATTTTCAAAGAATATTCACTCAGCCTGTGTTCGAACAAAATATGGACTCAGTTTACTTTTATATATTACCCACTCAGGCTGTGTTCTAACAGAATGTGGACTCAGATATTGTTCAAAAATTACTAACTCAGTCTGTGTTCTAACAGAATTTGGACGCAGTCTATGTTTAAAGAATACTCACTCAGTTCAGTGTTCTAACAGAACACTCACTTAGCCTGTGTTCTAACAGAATAATAAATCAGCCTGTGTTCTAACAGAATGTGGACTCAGATTTTGTTCAAAAAATACTCAATCAGTCTGTGTTCTAAATAATACGGTCTCAGTTTATTTTTAAATAATACCCACTCAGCCTGTGTTCTAACAGAATACTCAATCAGCCTGGGTTTCAACAAAATACTAACTCAGCAACTGTTGTAACAGGATGTTGACTCAGATTATTTTCAAAGAATACTCACTCAGACAGTGTTCTACCAGAATATGGATTCAGATTATTTTCAAAGAATACTCACTCAGCCAGTGTCCTAACAGAATATGGATTCAGATTATTTTCAACGAATACTCACTCAGCCTGTGTTCTAACAGAATATGGACTCAGTCTATATTTAAAGAATACTCACTCACCTCAGTGTTCTAACAGAACACTCATTTAGCCTGTGTTCTAACAGAATACTAACTCAGCCTGTGTTCTAACAGAATGTGGATTCAGATCAAAAATTACTAACTCAGCCTGTGTTCTAACAGAATGTGGATTCAGATCAAAAATTACTAACTCAGCCTGTGTTCTAACAGAATACTCACACAGCCTGTGTTCTAACAGAATACTCACTCAGCCAGTGTTTTAAGAGAATATGGATTCAGATTATTTTCAAAGAATATTCACTCAGCCTGTGTTCGAACAAAATATGGACTCAGTTTACTTTTATATATTACCCACTCAGGCTGTGTTTTAACAGAATGTGGACTCAGATTTTCATCAAAAATTATTAACTCAGTCTGTGTTCTAACAGAATATGGACTCAGTCTTTGTTTAAAGAATACTCACTCAGCCTGTGTTCTAACAGAATATGGACTCAGTCTCTGTTTAAAGAATACTCACTCAGCTCAGTGTTCTAAGAGAACTCTCACTTAGCCTGTGTTCTAACAGAATGTGGACTCAGATATTGTTCAAAAATTACTAACTCAGCCTGTGTTCTAACAGAATGTGGATTCAGATCAAAAATTACTAACTCAGCCTGTGTTCTAACAGAATACTCACACAGCCTGTGTTCTAACAGAATACTCACTCAGCCAGTGTTTTAAGAGAATATGGATTCAGATTATTTTCAAAGAATATTCACTCAGCCTGTGTTCGCACAAAATATGGACTCAGTTTACTTTCATATATTACCCACTCAGGCTGTGTTTTAAGAGAATGTGGACTCAGATTTTCCTCAAAATTATTAACTCAGTCTGTGTTCTAACAGAATATGGACTCAGTCTTAGTTTAAAGAATACTCACTCAGCCTGTGCTCTAACAGAATATGGACTCAGTCTCTGTTTAAAGAATACTCACTCAGCTCAGTGTTCTAACAGAACTCTCACTTAGCCTGTGTTCTAACAGAATGTGGACTCAGATATTGTTCAAAAATTACTAACTCAGTGTGTTTTAACAGAATTTGGACGTAGTCTATGTTTAAAGAATACTCACTCAGTTCAGTGTTCTAACAGAAAACTCACTTAGCCTGTGTTCTAACAGAATACTAAATCAGCCTGTGTTCTAACAGAATGAGGACACAGATTTTGTTCAAAAAATACTCACTCAGCCAGTGTTCTACCAGAATATGGATTCAGATTATTTTCAACGAATACTCACTCAGCCTGTGTTCTAAGAGAATTTGGACGCAGTCTATGTTTAAAGAATACTCACTCAGTTCAGTGTTCTAACAGAACACTCACTTAGCCTGTGTTCTAACAGAATAATAAATCAGCCTGTGTTCTAACAGAATGTGGACTCAGATTTTGTTCAAAAAATACTCACTCAGTCTGTGTTCTAAATAATACGGTCTCAGTTTATTTTTAAACAATACCCACTCAGCCTGTGTTCTAACAGAATACTCAATCAGCCTGGGTTTTAACAAAATACTAACTCAGCAAGTGTTCTAACAGGATGTTGACTCAGATTATTTTCAAAGAATACTCACTCAGACAGTGTTCTACCAGAATATGGATTAAGATTATTTTCAAAGAATACTCACTCAGCCAGTGTCCTAACAGAATATGGATTCAGATTATTTTCAACGAATACTCACTCAGCCTGTGTTCTAACAGAATATGGACTCAGTCTATATTTAAAGAATACTCACTCACCTCAGTGTTCTAACAGAACACTCATTTAGCCTGTGTTCTAACAGAATACTAACTCAGCCTGTGTTCTAACAGAATGTGGATTCAGATCAAAAATTACTAACTCAGCCTGTGTTCTAACAGAATACTCACACAGCCAGTGTTCTAACAGAATACTCACTCAGCCAGTGTTTTAAGAGAATATGGATTCAGATTATTTTCAAAGAATATTCACTCAGCCTGTGTTCGAACAAAATATGGACTCAGTTTACTTTTATATATTACCCACTCAGGCTGTGTTCTAACAGAATGTGGACTCAGATATTGTTCAAAAATTACTAACTCAGTCTGTGTTCTAACAGAATTTGGACGCAGTCTATGTTTAAAGAATACTCACTCAGTTCAGTGTTCTAACAGAACACTCACTTAGCCTGTGTTCTAACAGAATAATAAATCAGCCTGTGTTCTAACAGAATGTGGACTCAGATTTTGTTCAAAAAATACTCAATCAGTCTGTGTTCTAAATAATACGGTCTCAGTTTATTTTTAAATAATACCCACTCAGCCTGTGTTCTAACAGAATACTCAATCAGCCTGGGTTTCAACAAAATACTAACTCAGCAAGTGTTGTAACAGGATGTTGACTCAGATTATTTTCAAAGAATACTCACTCAGACAGTGTTCTACCAGAATATGGATTCAGATTATTTTCAAAGAATACTCACTGAGCCAGTGTTCTAACAGAATATGGATTCAGATTATTTTCAACGAATACTCACTCAGCCTGTGTTCTAACAGAATATGGACTCAGTCTATATTTAAAGAATACTCACTCACCTCAGTGTTCTAACAGAACACTCATTTAGCCTGTGTTCTAACAGAATACTAACTCAGCCTGTGTTCTAACAGAATGTGGATTCAGATCAAAAATTACTAACTCAGCCTGTGTTCTAACAGAATGTGGATTCAGATCAAAAATTACTAACTCAGCCTGTGTTCTAACAGAATACTCACACAGCCTGTGTTCTAACAGAATACTCACTCAGCCAGTGTTTTAAGAGAATATGGATTCAGATTATTTTCAAAGAATATTCACTCAGCCTGTGTTCGAACAAAATATGGACTCAGTTTACTTTTATATATTACCCACTCAGGCTGTGTTTTAACAGAATGTGGACTCAGATTTTCATCAAAAATTATTAACTCAGTCTGTGTTCTAACAGAATATGGACTCAGTCTTTGTTTAAAGAATACTCACTCAGCCTGTGTTCTAACAGAATATGGACTCAGTCTCTGTTTAAAGAATACTCACTCAGTCTGTGTTCTAACAGAATATGGACTCAGTCTCTGTTTAAAGAATACTCACTCAGCTCAGTGTTCTAACAGAACTCTCACTTAGCCTGTGTTCAAACAGAATGTGGACTCAGATATTGTTCAAAAATTACTAACTCAGTGTGTTTTAACAGAATTTGGACGTAGTCTATGTTTAAAGAATACTCACTCAGCTCAGTGTTCTAACAGAACTCTCACTTAGCCTGTGTTCTAACAGAATGTGGACTCAGATATTGTTCAAAAATTACTAACTCAGCCTGTGTTCTAACAGAATGTGGATTCAGATCAAAAATTACTAACTCAGCCTGTGTTCTAACAGAATACTCACACAGCCTGTGTTCTAACAGAATACTCACTCAGCCAGTGTTTTAAGAGAATATGGATTCAGATTATTTTCAAAGAATATTCACTCAGCCTGTGTTCGCACAAAATATGGACTCAGTTTACTTTCATATATTACCCACTCAGGCTGTGTTTTAAGAGAATGTGGACTCAGATTTTCCTCAAAAATTATTAACTCAGTCTGTGTTCTAACAGAATATGGACTCAGTCTTAGTTTAAAGAATACTCACTCAGCCTGTGCTCTAACAGAATATGGACTCAGTCTCTGTTTAAAGAATACTCACTCAGCTCAGTGTTCTAACAGAACTGTCACTTAGCCTGTGTTCTAACAGAATGTGGACTCAGATATTGTTCAAAAATTACTAACTCAGTGTGTTTTAACAGAATTTGGACGTAGTCTATGTTTAAAGAATACTCACTCAGTTCAGTGTTCTAACAGAAAACTCACTTAGCCTGTGTTCTAACAGAATACTAAATCAGCCTGTGTTCTAACAGAATGAGGACACAGATTTTGTTCAAAAAATACTCACTCAGCCAGTGTTCTACCAGAATATGGATTCAGATTATTTTCAACGAATACTCACTCAGCCTGTGTTCTAAGAGAATTTGGACGCAGTCTATGTTTAAAGAATACTCACTCAGTTCAGTGTTCTAACAGAACACTCACTTAGCCTGTGTTCTAACAGAATAATAAATCAGCCTGTGTTCTAACAGAATGTGGACTCAGATTTTGTTCAAAAAATACTCACTCAGTCTGTGTTCTAAATAATACGGTCTCAGTTTATTTTAAACAATACCCACTCAGCCTGTGTTCTAACAGAATACTCAATCAGCCTGGGTTTTAACAAAATACTAACTCAGCAAGTGTTCTAACAGGATGTTGACTCAGATTATTTTCAAAGAATACTCACTCAGACAGTGTTCTACCAGAATATGGATTCAGATTATTTTCAAAGAATACTCACTCAGCCAGTGTCCTAACAGAATATGGATTCAGATTATTTTCAACGAATACTCACTCAGCCTGTGTTCTAACAGAATATGGACTCAGTCTATATTTAAAGAATACTCACTCACCTCAGTGTTCTAACAGAGCACTCATTTAGCCTGTGTTCTAACAGAATACTAACTCAGCCTGTGTTCTAACAGAATGTGGATTCAGATCAAAAATTACTAACTCAGCCTGTGTTCTAACAGAATGTGGATTCAGATCAAAAATTACTAACTCAGCCTGTGTTCTAACAGAATACTCACACAGCCTGTGTTCTAACAGAATACTCACTCAGCCAGTGTTTTAAGAGAATATGGATTCAGATTATTTTCAAAGAATATTCACTCAGCCTGTGTTCGCACAAAATATGGACTCAGTTTACTTTCATATATTACCCACTCAGGCTGTGTTTTAAGAGAATGTGGACTCAGATTTTCCTCAAAAATTATTAACTCAGTCTGTGTTCTAACAGAATATGGACTCAGTCTTAGTTTAAAGAATACTCACTCAGCCTGTGCTCTAACAGAATATGGACTCAGTCTCTGTTTAAAGAATACTCACTCAGCTCAGTGTTCTAACAGAACTCTCACTTAGCCTGTGTTCTAACAGAATGTGGACTCAGATATTGTTCAAAAATTACTAACTCAGTGTGTTTTAACAGAATTTGGACGTAGTCTATGTTTAAAGAATACTCACTCAGTTCAGTGTTCTAACAGAAAACTCACTTAGCCTGTGTTCTAACAGAATACTAAATCAGCCTGTGTTCTAACAGAATGAGGACACAGATTTTGTTCAAAAAATACTCACTCAGCCAGTGTTCTACCAGAATATGGATTCAGATTATTTTCAACGAATACTCACTCAGCCTGTGTTCTAAGAGAATTTGGACGCAGTCTATGTTTAAAGAATACTCACTCAGTTCAGTGTTCTAACAGAACACTCACTTAGCCTGTGTTCTAACAGAATAATAAATCAGCCTGTGTTCTAACAGAATGTGGACTCAGATTTTGTTCAAAAAATACTCACTCAGTCTGTGTTCTAAATAATACGGTCTCAGTTTATTTTTAAACAATACCCACTCAGCCTGTGTTCTAACAGAATACTCAATCAGCCTGGGTTTTAACAAAATACTAACTCAGCAAGTGTTCTAACAGGATGTTGACTCAGATTATTTTCAAAGAATACTCACTCAGACAGTGTTCTACCAGAATATGGATTCAGATTATTTTCAAAGAATACTCACTCAGCCAGTGTCCTAACAGAATATGGATTCAGATTATTTTCAACGAATACTCACTCAGCCTGTGTTCTAACAGAATATGGACTCAGTCTATATTTAAAGAATACTCACTCACCTCAGTGTTCTAACAGAACACTCATTTAGCCTGTGTTCTAACAGAATACTAACTCAGCCTGTGTTCTAACAGAATGTGGATTCAGATCAAAAATTACTAACTCAGCCTGTGTTCTAACAGAATGTGGATTCAGATCAAAAATTACTAACTCAGCCTGTGTTCTAACAGAATACTCACACAGCCTGTGTTCTAACAGAATACTCACTCAGCCAGTGTTTTAAGAGAATATGGATTCAGATTATTTTCAAAGAATATTCACTCAGCCTGTGTTCGAACAAAATATGGACTCAGTTTACTTTTATATATTACCCACTCAGGCTGTGTTTTAACAGAATGTGGACTCAGATTTTCATCAAAAATTATTAACTCAGTCTGTGTTCTAACAGAATATGGACTCAGTCTTTGTTTAAAGAATACTCACTCAGCCTGTGTTCTAACAGAATATGGACTCAGTCTCTGTTTAAAGAATACTCACTCAGCTCAGTGTTCTAACAGAACTCTCACTTAGCCTGTGTTCTAACAGAATGTGGACTCAGATATTGTTCAAAAATTACTAACTCAGCCTGTGTTCTAACAGAATGTGGATTCAGATCAAAAATTACTAACTCAGCCTGTGTTCTAACAGAATACTCACACAGCCTGTGTTCTAACAGAATACTCACTCAGCCAGTGTTTTAAGAGAATATGGATTCAGATTATTTTCAAAGAATATTCACTCAGCCTGTGTTCGCACAAAATATGGACTCAGTTTACTTTCATATATTACCCACTCAGGCTGTGTTTTAAGAGAATGTGGACTCAGATTTTCCTCAAAAATTATTAACTCAGTCTGTGTTCTAACAGAATATGGACTCAGTCTTAGTTTAAAGAATACTCACTCAGCCTGTGCTCTAACAGAATATGGACTCAGTCTCTGTTTAAAGAATACTCACTCAGCTCAGTGTTCTAACAGAACTCTCACTTAGCCTGTGTTCTAACAGAATGTGGACTCAGATATTGTTCAAAAATTACTAACTCAGTGTGTTTTAACAGAATTTGGACGTAGTCTATGTTTAAAGAATACTCACTCAGTTCAGTGTTCTAACAGAAAACTCACTTAGCCTGTGTTCTAACAGAATACTAAATCAGCCTGTGTTCTAACAGAATGAGGACACAGATTTTGTTCAAAAAATACTCACTCAGCCAGTGTTCTACCAGAATATGGATTCAGATTATTTTCAACGAATACTCACTCAGCCTGTGTTCTAAGAGAATTTGGACGCAGTCTATGTTTAAAGAATACTCACTCAGTTCAGTGTTCTAACAGAACACTCACTTAGCCTGTGTTCTAACAGAATAATAAATCAGCCTGTGTTCTAACAGAATGTGGACTCAGATTTTGTTCAAAAAATACTCACTCAGTCTGTGTTCTAAATAATACGGTCTCAGTTTATTTTTAAACAATACCCACTCAGCCTGTGTTCTAACAGAATACTCAATCAGCCTGGGTTTTAACAAAATACTAACTCAGCAAGTGTTCTAACAGGATGTTGACTCAGATTATTTTCAAAGAATACTCACTCAGGCAGTGTTCTACCAGAATATGGATTCAGATTATTTTCAAAGAATACTCACTCAGCCAGTGTCCTAACAGAATATGGACTCAGTCTATATTTAAAGAATACTCACTCACCTCAGTGTTCTAACAGAACACTCATTTAGCCTGTGTTCTAACAGAATACTAACTCAGCCTGTGTTCTAACAGAATGTGGATTCAGATCAAAAATTACTAACTCAGCCTGTGTTCTAACAGAATACTCACACAGCCTGTGTTCTAACAGAATACTCACTCAGCCAGTGTTTTAAGAGAATATGGATTCAGATTATTTTCAAAGAATATTCACTCAGCCTGTGTTCGCACAAAATATGGACTCAGTTTACTTTCATATATTACCCACTCAGGCTGTGTTTTAAGAGAATGTGGACTCAGATTTTCCTCAAAAATTATTAACTCAGTCTGTGTTCTAACAGAATATGGACTCAGTCTTAGTTTAAAGAATACTCACTCATCCTGTGCTCTAACAGAATATGGACTCAGTCTCTGTTTAAAGAATACTCACTCAGCTCAGTGTTCTAACAGAACTCTCACTTAGCCTGTGTTCTAACAGAATGTGGACTCAGATATTGTTCAAAAATTACTAACTCAGTGTGTTTTAACAGAATTTGGACGTAGTCTATGTTTAAAGAATACTCACTCAGTTCAGTGTTCTAACAGAAAACTCACTTAGCCTGTGTTCTAACAGAATACTAAATCAGCCTGTGTTCTAACAGAATGAGGACACAGATTTTGTTCAAAAAATACTCACTCAGCCAGTGTTCTACCAGAATATGGATTCAGATTATTTTCAACGAATACTCACTCAGCCTGTGTTCTAAGAGAATTTGGACGCAGTCTATGTTTAAAGAATACTCACTCAGTTCAGTGTTCTAACAGAACACTCACTTAGCCTGTGTTCTAACAGAATAATAAATCAGCCTGTGTTCTAACAGAATGTGGACTCAGATTTTGTTCAAAAAATACTCACTCAGTCTGTGTTCTAAATAATACGGTCTCAGTTTATTTTTAAACAATACCCACTCAGCCTGTGTTCTAACAGAATACTCAATCAGCCTGGGTTTTAACAAAATACTAACTCAGCAAGTGTTCTAACAGGATGTTGACTCAGATTATTTTCAAAGAATACTCACTCAGACAGTGTTCTACCAGAATATGGATTCAGATTATTTTCAAAGAATACTCACTCAGCCAGTGTCCTAACAGAATATGGACTCAGTCTATATTTAAAGAATACTCACTCACCTCAGTGTTCTAACAGAACACTCATTTAGCCTGTGTTCTAACAGAATACTAACTCAGCCTGTGTTCTAACAGAATGTGGATTCAGATCAAAAATTACTAACTCAGCCTGTGTTCTAACAGAATACTCACACAGCCAGTGTTCTAACAGAATACTCACTCAGCCAGTGTTTTAAGAGAATATGGATTCAGATTATTTTCAAAGAATATTCACTCAGCCTGTGTTCGAACAAAATATGGACTCAGTTTACTTTTATATATTACCCATTCAGGCTGTGTTCTAACAGAATGTGGACTCAGATATTGTTCAAAAATTACTAACTCAGTCTGTGTTCTAACAGAATTTGGACGCAGTCTATGTTTAAAGAATACTCACTCAGTTCAGTGTTCTAACAGAACACTCACTTAGCCTGTGTTCTAACAGAATAATAAATCAGCCTGTGTTCTAACAGAATGTGGACTCAGATTTTGTTCAAAAAATACTCAATCAGTCTGTGTTCTAAATAATACGGTCTCAGTTTATTTTTAAATAATACCCACTCAGCCTGTGTTCTAACAGAATACTCAATCAGCCTGGGTTTCAACAAAATACTAACTCAGCAACTGTTGTAACAGGATGTTGACTCAGATTATTTTCAAAGAATACTCACTCAGACAGTGTTCTACCAGAATATGGATTCAGATTATTTTCAAAGAATACTCACTCAGCCAGTGTCCTAACAGAATATGGATTCAGATTATTTTCAACGAATACTCACTCAGCCTGTGTTCTAACAGAATATGGACTCAGTCTATATTTAAAGAATACTCACTCACCTCAGTGTTCTAACAGAACACTCATTTAGCCTGTGTTCTAACAGAATACTAACTCAGCCTGTGTTCTAACAGAATGTGGATTCAGATCAAAAATTACTAACTCAGCCTGTGTTCTAACAGAATGTGGATTCAGATCAAAAATTACTAACTCAGCCTGTGTTCTAACAGAATACTCACACAGCCTGTGTTCTAACAGAATACTCACTCAGCCAGTGTTTTAAGAGAATATGGATTCAGATTATTTTCAAAGAATATTCACTCAGCCTGTGTTCGAACAAAATATGGACTCAGTTTACTTTTATATATTACCCACTCAGGCTGTGTTTTAACAGAATGTGGACTCAGATTTTCATCAAAAATTATTAACTCAGTCTGTGTTCTAACAGAATATGGACTCAGTCTTTGTTTAAAGAATACTCACTCAGCCTGTGTTCTAACAGAATATGGACTCAGTCTCTGTTTAAAGAATACTCACTCAGCTCAGTGTTCTAACAGAACTCTCACTTAGCCTGTGTTCTAACAGAATGTGGACTCAGATATTGTTCAAAAATTACTAACTCAGCCTGTGTTCTAACAGAATGTGGATTCAGATCAAAAATTACTAACTCAGCCTGTGTTCTAACAGAATACTCACACAGCCTGTGTTCTAACAGAATACTCACTCAGCCAGTGTTTTAAGAGAATATGGATTCAGATTATTTTCAAAGAATATTCACTCAGCCTGTGTTCGCACAAAATATGGACTCAGTTTACTTTCATATATTACCCACTCAGGCTGTGTTTTAAGAGAATGTGGACTCAGATTTTCCTCAAAAATTATTAACTCAGTCTGTGTTCTAACAGAATATGGACTCAGTCTTAGTTTAAAGAATACTCACTCAGCCTGTGCTCTAACAGAATATGGACTCAGTCTCTGTTTAAAGAATACTCACTCAGCTCAGTGTTCTAACAGAACTCTCACTTAGCCTGTGTTCTAACAGAATGTGGACTCAGATATTGTTCAAAAATTACTAACTCAGTGTGTTTTAACAGAATTTGGACGTAGTCTATGTTTAAAGAATACTCACTCAGTTCAGTGTTCTAACAGAAAACTCACTTAGCCTGTGTTCTAACAGAATACTAAATCAGCCTGTGTTCTAACAGAATGAGGACACAGATTTTGTTCAAAAAATACTCACTCAGCCAGTGTTCTACCAGAATATGGATTCAGATTATTTTCAACGAATACTCACTCAGCCTGTGTTCTAAGAGAATTTGGACGCAGTCTATGTTTAAAGAATACTCACTCAGTTCAGTGTTCTAACAGAACACTCACTTAGCCTGTGTTCTAACAGAATAATAAATCAGCCTGTGTTCTAACAGAATGTGGACTCAGATTTTGTTCAAAAAATACTCACTCAGTCTGTGTTCTAAATAATACGGTCTCAGTTTATTTTTAAACAATACCCACTCAGCCTGTGTTCTAACAGAATACTCAATCAGCCTGGGTTTTAACAAAATACTAACTCAGCAAGTGTTCTAACAGGATGTTGACTCAGATTATTTTCAAAGAGTACTCACTCAGACAGTGTTCTACCAGAATATGGATTCAGATTATTTTCAAAGAATACTCACTCAGCCAGTGTCCTAACAGAATATGGATTCAGATTATTTTCAACGAATACTCACTCAGCCTGTGTTCTAACAGAATATGGACTCAGTCTATATTTAAAGAATACTCACTCACCTCAGTGTTCTAACAGAACACTCATTTAGCCTGTGTTCTAACAGAATACTAACTCAGCCTGTGTTCTAACAGAATGTGGATTCAGATCAAAAATTACTAACTCAGCCTGTGTTCTAACAGAATGTGGATTCAGATCAAAAATTACTAACTCAGCCTGTGTTCTAACAGAATGTGGATTCAGATCAAAAATTACTAACTCAGCCTGTGTTCTAACAGAATACTCACACAGCCTGTATTCTAACAGAATACTCACTCAGCCAGTGTTTTAAGAGAATATGGATTCAGATTATTTTCAAAGAATATTCACTCAGCCTGTGTTCGAACAAAATATGGACTCAGTTTACTTTTATATATTACCCACTCAGGCTGTGTTTTAACAGAATGTGGACTCAGATTTTCATCAAAAATTATTAACTCAGTCTGTGTTCTAACAGAATATGGACTCAGTCTTTGTTTAAAGAATACTCACTCAGCCTGTGTTCTAACAGAATATGGACTCAGTCTCTGTTTAAAGAATACTCACTCAGCTCAGTGTTCTAACAGAACTCTCACTTAGCCTGTGTTCTAACAGAATGTGGACTCAGATATTGTTCAAAAATTACTAACTCAGCCTGTGTTCTAACAGAATGTGGATTCAGATCAAAAATTACTAACTCAGCCTGTGTTCTAACAGAATACTCACACAGCCTGTGTTCTAACAGAATACTCACTCAGCCAGTGTTTTAAGAGAATATGGATTCAGATTATTTTCAAAGAATATTCACTCAGCCTGTGTTCGCACAAAATATGGACTCAGTTTACTTTCATATATTACCCACTCAGGCTGTGTTTTAAGAGAATGTGGACTCAGATTTTCCTCAAAAATTATTAACTCAGTCTGTGTTCTAACAGAATATGGACTCAGTCTTAGTTTAAAGAATACTCACTCAGCCTGTGCTCTAACAGAATATGGACTCAGTCTCTGTTTAAAGAATACTCACTCAGCTCAGTGTTCTAACAGAACTCTCACTTAGCCTGTGTTCTAACAGAATGTGGACTCAGATATTGTTCAAAAATTACTAACTCAGTGTGTTTTAACAGAATTTGGACGTAGTCTATGTTTAAAGAATACTCACTCAGTTCAGTGTTCTAACAGAAAACTCACTTAGCCTGTGTTCTAACAGAATACTAAATCAGCCTGTGTTCTAACAGAATGAGGACTCAGATTTTGTTCAAAAAATACTCACTCAGCCAGTGTTCTACCAGAATATGGATTCAGATTATTTTCAACGAATACTCACTCAGCCTGTGTTCTAAGAGAATTTGGACGCAGTCTATGTTTAAAGAATACTCACTCAGTTCAGTGTTCTAACAGAACACTCACTTAGCCTGTGTTCTAACAGAATAATAAATCAGCCTGTGTTCTAACAGAATGTGGACTCAGATTTTGTTCAAAAAATACTCACTCAGTCTGTGTTCTAAATAATACGGTCTCAGTTTATTTTTAAACAATACCCACTCAGCCTGTGTTCTAACAGAATACTCAATCAGCCTGGGTTTTAACAAAATACTAACTCAGCAAGTGTTCTAACAGGATGTTGACTCAGATTATTTTCAAAGAATACTCACTCAGACAGTGTTCTACCAGAATATGGATTCAGATTATTTTCAAAGAATACTCACTCAGCCAGTGTCCTAACAGAATATGGATTCAGATTATTTTCAACGAATACTCACTCAGCCTGTGTTCTAACAGAATATGGACTCAGTCTATATTTAAAGAATACTCACTCACCTCAGTGTTCTAACAGAACACTCATTTAGCCTGTGTTCTAACAGAATACTAACTCAGCCTGTGTTCTAACAGAATGTGGATTCAGATCAAAAATTACTAACTCAGCCTGTGTTCTAACAGAATACTCACACAGCCAGTGTTCTAACAGAATACTCACTCAGCCAGTGTTTTAAGAGAATATGGATTCAGATTATTTTCAAAGAATATTCACTCAGCCTGTGTTCGAACAAAATATGGACTCAGTTTACTTTTATATATTACCCACTCAGGCTGTGTTCTAACAGAATGTGGACTCAGATATTGTTCAAAAATTACTAACTCAGTCTGTGTTCTAACAGAATTTGGACGCAGTCTATGTTTAAAGAATACTCACTCAGTTCAGTGTTCTAACAGAACACTCACTTAGCCTGTGTTCTAACAGAATAATAAATCAGCCTGTGTTCTAACAGAATGTGGACTCAGATTTTGTTCAAAAAATACTCACTCAGTCTGTGTTCTAAATAATACGGTCTCAGTTTATTTTTAAATAATACCCACTCAGCCTGTGTTCTAACAGAATACTCAATCAGCCTGGGTTTCAACAAAATACTAACTCAGCAAGTGTTGTAACAGGATGTTGACTCAGATTATTTTCAAAGAATACTCACTCAGACAGTGTTCTACCAGAATATGGATTCAGATTATTTTCAAAGAATACTCACTCAGCCAGTGTTCTAACAGAATATGGATTCAGATTATTTTCAACGAATACTCACTCAGCCTGTGTTCTAACAGAATATGGACTCAGTCTATATTTAAAGAATACTCACTCACCTCAGTGTTCTAACAGAACACTCATTTAGCCTGTGTTCTAACAGAATACTAACTCAGCCTGTGTTCTAACAGAATGTGGATTCAGATCAAAAATTACTAACTCAGCCTGTGTTCTAACAGAATGTGGATTCAGATCAAAAATTACTAACTCAGCCTGTGTTCTAACAGAATACTCACACAGCCTGTGTTCTAACAGAATACTCACTCAGCCAGTGTTTTAAGAGAATATGGATTCAGATTATTTTCAAAGAATATTCACTCAGCCTGTGTTCGCACAAAATATGGACTCAGTTTACTTTCATATATTACCCACTCAGGCTGTGTTTTAAGAGAATGTGGACTCAGATTTTCCTCAAAAATTATTAACTCAGTCTGTGTTCTAACAGAATATGGACTCAGTCTTAGTTTAAAGAATACTCACTCAGCCTGTGCTCTAACAGAATATGGACTCAGTCTATGTTTAAAGAATACTCACTCAGTCTGTGTTCTAACAGAATATGGACTCAGTCTCTGTTTAAAGAATACTCACTCAGCTCAGTGTTCTAACAGAACTCTCACTTAGCCTGTGTTCAAACAGAATGTGGACTCAGATATTGTTCAAAAATTACTAACTCAGTGTGTTTTAACAGAATTTGGACGTAGTCTATGTTTAAAGAATACTCACTCAGTTCAGTGTTCTAACAGAAAACTCACTTAGCCTGTGTTCTAACAGAATACTAAATCAGCCTGTGTTCTAACAGAATGAGGACACAGATTTTGTTCAAAAAATACTCACTCAGCCAGTGTTCTACCAGAATATGGATTCAGATTATTTTCAACGAATACTCACTCAGCCTGTGTTCTAACAGAATATGGACTCAGTCTATATTTAAAGAATACTCACTCACCTCAGTGTTCTAACAGAACACTCATTTAGCCTGTGTTCTAACAGAATACTAACTCAGCCTGTGTTCTAACAGAATGTGGATTCAGATCAAAAATTACTAACTCAGCCTGTGTTCTAACAGAATACTCACACAGCCTGTGTTCTAACAGAATACTCACTCAGCCAGTGTTTTAAGAGAATATTCTTTGAAAATAATCTGAATCCATATTCTCTTAAAACACTGGCTGAGTGAGTATTCTGTTAGAACACTGGCTGAGTGAGTATTCTGTTAGAACACTGGCTGTGTGAGTATTGTGTTAGAACACAGGCTGAGTTAATAATTTTTGATCTGAATCCACATTCTGTTAGAACACAGGCTGAGTTAGTATTCTGTTAGAACACAGGCTAAATGAGTGTTCTGTTAGAACACTGAGGTGAGTGAGTATTCTTTAAATATAGACTGAGTCCATATTCTGTTAGAACACAGGCTGAGTGAGTATTCGTTGAAAATAATCTGAATCCATATTCTGTTAGGACACTGGCTGAGTGAGTATTCTTTGAAAATAATCTGAATCCATATTCTGGTAGAACACTGGCTGAGTGAGTATTCTTTGAAAATAATCAGAGTCAATATCCTTTTAGAACACTTGCTGAGTTAGTATTTTGTTAAAAGTCAGGATCGATGAGTATTCTGTTAAAACACAGGCTAAGTGAGTGTTCTGTTAGAACACTGAACTGAGTGAGTATTCTTTTAACATAGGCTGCGTCCCAATTCTGTTAGAACACAGACTGAGTTAGTAATTTTTGATCTGAATCCACATTCTGTTAGAACACAGGCTGAGTTAGTATTCTGTTAGAACACAGGCTACGTGAGTGTTCCATTAGAATACTGAGGTGAGTGAGTATTCTTTAAACATAGACTGCGTCCCAATTCTCTTAGAACACAGACTGAGTTAGCAATTTTTGAACATTATCTGAGTCCACATTCTGTTAGAATACAGGCTGATTTGCATTCTTTTAGAACACAAGCTATGTGAGTGTTCTGTTGGAACACTGAACTGAATGAGTATTCTCTAAACATAGACTCTGTCCCAATTCTGTTAGAACACAGACTGAGTTAGTAAGTTTTGAACAATATCTGAGTCCACATTCTGTTAGAACACAGGCTAATTGGGTGTTCTGTTAGAACACAGGCTGAGTGAGTATTCTTTGAAAATAATCTGAATCCATATTCTGGTAGAACACTGGCTGAGTGAGTATTTTTTGAACAAAATCTGAGTCCACATTCTGTTAGAACACAGGCTGATTTAGTATTCTGTTAGAACACAGGCTAAGTGAGTTTTCTGTTAGAACACTGAACTGAGTGAGTATTCTTTAAACATAGACTACGTCCAAATTCTGTTAGAACACAGACTGAGTTAGTAATTTTTGAACAATATCTGAGTCCACATTCTGTTAGAACACAGGCTAAGTGAGAGTTCTGTTAGAACACTGAGCTGAGTGAGTATTCTTTAAACAGAGACTGAGTCCATATTCTGTTAGAACACAGGCTGAGTGAGTATTCTTTAAACAAAGACTGAGTCCATATTCTGTTAAAACACAGCCTGAGTGGGTAATATATAAAAGTAAACTGAGTCCATATTTTGTTCGAACACAGGCTGAGTGAATATTCTTTGAAAATAATCTGAATCCATATTCTCTTAAAACACTGGCTGAGTGAGTATTCTGTTAGAACACAGGCTGTGTGAGTATTCTGTTAGAACACAGGCTGAGTTAGTAATTTTTGATCTGAATCCACATTCTGTTAGAACACAGGCTGAGTTAGTATTCTGTTAGAACACAGGCTAAATGAGTGTTCTGTTAGAACACTGAGGTGAGTGAGTATTCTTTAAATATAGACTGAGTCCATATTCTGTTAGAACACAGGCTGAGTGAGTATTCGTTGAAAATAATCTGAATCCATATTCTGTTAGAACACTGGCTGAGTGAGTATTCTTTGAAAATAATCTGAATCCATATTCTGGTAGAACACTGTCTGAGTGAGTATTCTTTGAAAATAATCTGAGTCAACATCCTGTTACAACAGTTGCTGAGTTAGTATTTTGTTGAAACCCAGGCTGATTGAGTATTCTGTTAGAACACAGGCTGAGTGGGTATTATTTAAAAATAAACTGAGACCGTATTATTTAGAACACAGACTGATTGAGTATTTTTTGAACAAAATCTGAGTCCACATTCTGTTAGAACACAGGCTGATTTATTATTCTGTTAGAACACAGGCTAAGTGAGTGTTCTGTTAGAACACTGAACTGAGTGAGTATTCTTTAAACATAGACTGCGTCCAAATTCTGTTAGAACACAGACTGAGTTAGTAATTTTTGAACAATATCTGAGTCCACATTCTGTTAGAACACAGCCTGAGTGGGTAATATATAAAAGTAAACTGAGTCCATATTTTGTTCGAACACAGGCTGAGTGAATATTCTTTGAAAATAATCTGAATCCATATTCTCTTAAAACACTGGCTGAGTGAGTATTCTGTTAGAACACTGGCTGTGTGAGTATTCTGTTAGAACACAGGCTGAATTAGTAATTTTTGATCTGAATCCACATTCTGTTAGAACACAGGCTGAGTTAGTATTCTGTTAGAACACAGGCTAAATGAGTGTTCTGTTAGAACACTGAGGTGAGTGAGTATTCTTTAAATATAGACTGAGTCCATATTCTGTTAGAACACAGGCTGAGTGAGTATTCTTTGAAAATAATCTGAATCCATATTCTGGTAGAACACTGGCTGAGTGAGTATTTTTTGAACAAAATCTGAGTCCACATTCTGTTAGAACACAGGCTGATTTAGTATTCTGTTAGAACACAGGCTAAGTGAGTTTTCTGTTAGAACACTGAACTGAGTGAGTATTCTTTAAACATAGACTACGTCCAAATTCTGTTAGAACACAGACTGAGTTAGTAATTTTTGAACAATATCTGAGTCCACATTCTGTTAGAACACAGGCTAAGTGAGAGTTCTGTTAGAACACTGAGCTGAGTGAGTATTCTTTAAACAGAGACTGAGTCCATATTCTGTTAGAACACAGGCTGAGTGAGTATTCTTTAAACAAAGACTGAGTCCATATTCTGTTAAAACACAGCCTGAGTGGGTAATATATAAAAGTAAACTGAGTCCATATTTTGTTCGAACACAGGCTGAGTGAATATTCTTGGAAAATAATCTGAATCCATATTCTCTTAAAACACTGGCTGAGTGAGTATTCTGTTAGAACACAGGCTGTGTGAGTATTCTGTTAGAACACAGGCTGAGTTAGTAATTTTTGATCTGAATCCACATTCTGTTAGAACACAGGCTGAGTTAGTATTCTGTTAGAACACAGGCTAAATGAGTGTTCTGTTAGAACACTGAGGTGAGTGAGTATTCTTTAAATATAGACTGAGTCCATATTCTGTTAGAACACAGGCTGAGTGAGTATTCGTTGAAAATAATCTGAATCCATATTCTGTTAGAACACTGGCTGAGTGAGTATTCTTTGAAAATAATCTGAATCCATATTCTGGTAGAACACTGTCTGAGTGAGTATTCTTTGAAAATAATCTGAGTCAACATCCTGTTACAACAGTTGCTGAGTTAGTATTTTGTTGAAACCCAGGCTGATTGAGTATTCTGTTAGAACACAGGCTGAGTGGGTATTATTTAAAAATAAACTGAGACCGTATTATTTAGAACACAGACTGATTGAGTATTTTTTGAACAAAATCTGAGTCCACATTCTGTTAGAACACAGGCTGATTTATTATTCTGTTAGAACACAGG
This sequence comes from Furipterus horrens, assembly GCF_987537825.1. Lineage (NCBI taxonomy): Eukaryota > Metazoa > Chordata > Mammalia > Chiroptera > Furipteridae > Furipterus > Furipterus horrens. Next base: position 2,348,907 of record NW_028327190.1, on the reverse strand, counting down.
CTAAGTGAGTGTTCTGTTAGAACACTGAACTGAGTGAGTATTCTTTAAACATAGACTGCGTCCAAATTCTGTTAGAACACAGACTGAGTTAGTAATTTTTGAACAATATCTGAGTCCACATTCTGTTAGAACACAGCCTGAGTGGGTAATATATAAAAGTAAACTGAGTCCATATTTTGTTCGAACACAGGCTGAGTGAATATTCTTTGAAAATAATCTGAATCCATATTCTCTTAAAACACTGGCTGAGTGAGTATTCTGTTAGAACACTGGCTGTGTGAGTATTCTGTTAGAACACAGGCTGAATTAGTAATTTTTGATCTGAATCCACATTCTGTTAGAACACAGGCTGAGTTAGTATTCTGTTAGAACACAGGCTAAATGAGTGTTCTGTTAGAACACTGAGGTGAGTGAGTATTCTTTAAATATAGACTGAGTCCATATTCTGTTAGAACACAGGCTGAGTGAGTATTCGTTGAAAATAATCTGAATCCATATTCTGTTAGGACACTGGCTGAGTGAGTATTCTTTGAAAATAATCTGAATCCATATTCTGGTAGAACACTGTCTGAGTGAGTATTCTTTGAAAATAATCTGAGTCAACATCCTGTTACAACAGTTGCTGAGTTAGTATTTTGTTGAAACCCAGGCTGATTGAGTATTCTGTTAGAACACAGGCTGAGTGGGTATTATTTAAAAATAAACTGAGACCGTATTATTTAGAACACAGACTGATTGAGTATTTTTTGAACAAAATCTGAGTCCACATTCTGTTAGAACACAGGCTGATTTATTATTCTGTTAGAACACAGGCTAAGTGAGTGTTCTGTTAGAACACTGAACTGAGTGAGTATTCTTTAAACATAGACTGCGTCCAAATTCTGTTAGAACACAGACTGAGTTAGTAATTTTTGAACAATATCTGAGTCCACATTCTGTTAGAACACAGCCTGAGTGGGTAATATATAAAAGTAAACTGAGTCCTTATTTTGTTCGAACACAGGCTGAGTGAATATTCTTTGAAAATAATCTGAATCCATATTCTCTTAAAACACTGGCTGAGTGAGTATTCTGTGAGAACACAGGCTGTGTGAGTATTCTGTTAGAACACAGGCTGACTTAGTAATTTTTGATCTGAATCCACATTCTGTTAGAACACAGGCTGAGTTAGTATTCTGTTAGAACACAGGCTAAATGAGTGTTCTGTTAGAACACTGAGGTGAGTGAGTATTCTTTAAATATAGACTGAGTCCATATTCTGTTAGAACACAGGCTGAGTGAGTATTCGTTGAAAATAATCTGAATCCATATTCTGGTAGAACACTGGCTGAGTGAGTATTTTTTGAACAAAATCTGAGTCCTCATTCTGTTAGAACACAGGCTGATTTAGTATTCTGTTAGAACACAGGCTAAGTGAGTTTTCTGTTAGAACACTGAACTGAGTGAGTATTCTTTAAACATAGACTACGTCCAAATTCTGTTAAAACACACTGAGTTAGTAATTTTTGAACAATATCTGAGTCCACATTCTGTTAGAACACAGGCTAAGTGAGAGTTCTGTTAGAACACTGAGCTGAGTGAGTATTCTTTAAACAGAGACTGAGTCCATATTCTGTTAGAGGACAGGCTGAGTGAGTATTCTTTAAACTAAGACTGAGTCCATATTCTGTTAGAACACAGACTGAGTTAATAATTTTTGAGGAAAATCTGAGTCCACATTCTCTTAAAACACAGCCTGAGTGGGTAATATATGAAAGTAAACTGAGTCCATATTTTGTGCGAACACAGGCTGAGTGAATATTCTTTGAAAATAATCTGAATCCATATTCTCTTAAAACACTGGCTGAGTGAGTATTCTGTTAGAACACAGGCTGTGTGAGTGTTCTGTTAGAACACAGGCTGAGTTAGTAATTTTTGATCTGAATCCACATTCTGTTAGAACACAGGCTGAGTTAGTAATTTTTGAACAATATCTGAGTCCACATTCTGTTAGAACACAGGCTAAGTGAGAGTTCTGTTAGAACACTGAGCTGAGTGAGTATTCTTTAAACAGAGACTGAGTCCATATTCTGTTAGAACACAGGCTGAGTGAGTATTCTTTAAACAAAGACTGAGTCCATATTCTGTTAGAACACAGACTGAGTTAATAATTTTTGATGAAAATCTGAGTCCACATTCTGTTAAAACTCAGCCTGAGTGGGTAATATATAAAAGTAAACTGAGTCCATATTTTGTTCGAACACAGGCTGAGTGAATATTCTTTGAAAATAATCTGAATCCATATTCTCTTAAAACACTGGCTGAGTGAGTATTCTGTTAGAACACAGGCTGTGTGAGTATTCTGTTAGAACACAGGCTGAGTTAGTAATTTTTGATCTGAATCCACATTCTGTTAGAACACAGCCTGAGTTAGTAATTTTTGATCTGTATCCACATTCTGTTAGAACACAGGCTGAGTTAGTATTCTGTTAGAACACAGGCTAAATGAGTGTTCTGTTAGAACACTGAGGTGAGTGAGTATTCTTTAAATATAGACTGAGTCCATATTCTGTTAGAACACAGGCTGAGTGAGTATTCGTTGAAAATAATCTGAATCCATATTCTGTTAGAACACTGGCTGAGTGAGTATTCTTTGAAAATAATCTGAATCCATATTCTGGTAGAACACTGTCTGAGTGAGTATTCTTTGAAAATAATCTGAGTCAACATCCTGTTACAACACTTGCTGAGTTAGTATTTTGTTGAAACCCAGGCTGATTGAGTATTCTGTTAGAACACAGGCTGAGTGGGTATTATTTAAAAATAAACTGAGACCGTATTATTTAGAACACAGACTGATTGAGTATTTTTTGAACAAAATCTGAGTCCACATTCTGTTAGAACACAGGCTGATTTATTATTCTGTTAGAACACAGGCTAAGTGAGTGTTCTGTTAGAACACTGAACTGAGTGAGTATTCTTTAAACATAGACTGCGTCCAAATTCTGTTAGAACACAGACTGAGTTAGTAATTTTTGAACAATATCTGAGTCCACATTCTGTTAGAACACAGCCTGAGTGGGTAATATATAAAAGTAAACTGAGTCCTTATTTTGTTCGAACACAGGCTGAGTGAATATTCTTTGAAAATAATCTGAATCCATATTCTCTTAAAACACTGGCTGAGTGAGTATTCTGTTAGAACACTGGCTGTGTGAGTATTCTGTTAGAACACAGGCTGACTTAGTAATTTTTGATCTGAATCCACATTCTGTTAGAACACAGGCTGAGTTAGTATTCTGTTAGAACACAGGCTAAATGAGTGTTCTGTTAGAACACTGAGGTGAGTGAGTATTCTTTAAATATAGACTGAGTCCATATTCTGTTAGAACACAGGCTGAGTGAGTATTCGTTGAAAATAATCTGAATCCATATTCTGTTAGGACACTGGCTGAGTGAGTATTCTTTGAAAATAATCTGAATCCATATTCTGGTAGAACACTGTCTGAGTGAGTATTCTTTGAAAATAATCTGAGTCAACATCCTGTTAGAACACTTGCTGAGTTAGTATTTTGTTAAAACCCAGGCTGATTGAGTATTCTGTTAGAACACAGGCTGAGTGGGTATTATTTAAAAATAAACTGAGACCGTATTATTTAGAACACAGACTGATTGAGTATTTTTTGAACAAAATCTGAGTCCACATTCTGTTAGAACACAGGCTGATTTATTATTCTGTTAGAACACAGGCTAAGTGAGTTTTCTGTTAGAACACTGAACTGAGTGAGTATTCTTTAAACATAGACTACGTCCAAATTCTGTTAAAACACACTGAGTTAGTAATTTTTGAACAATATCTGAGTCCACATTCTGTTAGAACACAGGCTAAGTGAGAGTTCTGTTAGAACACTGAGCTGAGTGAGTATTCTTTAAACAGAGACTGAGTCCATATTCTGTTAGAGGACAGGCTGAGTGAGTATTCTTTAAACTAAGACTGAGTCCATATTCTGTTAGAACACAGACTGAGTTAATAATTTTTGAGGAAAATCTGAGTCCACATTCTCTTAAAACACAGCCTGAGTGGGTAATATATGAAAGTAAACTGAGTCCATATTTTGTGCGAACACAGGCTGAGTGAATATTCTTTGAAAATAATCTGAATCCATATTCTCTTAAAACACTGGCTGAGTGAGTATTCTGTTAGAACACAGGCTGTGTGAGTGTTCTGTTAGAACACAGGCTGAGTTAGTAATTTTTGATCTGAATCCACATTCTGTTAGAACACAGGCTGAGTTAGTAATTTTTGAACAATATCTGAGTCCACATTCTGTTAGAACACAGGCTAAGTGAGAGTTCTGTTAGAACACTGAGCTGAGTGAGTATTCTTTAAACAGAGACTGAGTCCATATTCTGTTAGAACACAGGCTGAGTGAGTATTCTTTAAACAAAGACTGAGTCCATATTCTGTTAGAACACAGACTGAGTTAATAATTTTTGATGAAAATCTGAGTCCACATTCTGTTAAAACTCAGCCTGAGTGGGTAATATATAAAAGTAAACTGAGTCCATATTTTGTTCGAACACAGGCTGAGTGAATATTCTTTGAAAATAATCTGAATCCATATTCTCTTAAAACACTGGCTGAGTGAGTATTCTGTTAGAACACAGGCTGTGTGAGTATTCTGTTAGAACACAGGCTGAGTTAGTAATTTTTGATCTGAATCCACATTCTGTTAGAACACAGCCTGAGTTAGTAATTTTTGATCTGTATCCACATTCTGTTAGAACACAGGCTGAGTTAGTATTCTGTTAGAACACAGGCTAAATGAGTGTTCTGTTAGAACACTGAGGTGAGTGAGTATTCTTTAAATATAGACTGAGTCCATATTCTGTTAGAACACAGGCTGAGTGAGTATTCGTTGAAAATAATCTGAATCCATATTCTGTTAGAACACTGGCTGAGTGAGTATTCTTTGAAAATAATCTGAATCCATATTCTGGTAGAACACTGTCTGAGTGAGTATTCTTTGAAAATAATCTGAGTCAACATCCTGTTACAACACTTGCTGAGTTAGTATTTTGTTGAAACCCAGGCTGATTGAGTATTCTGTTAGAACACAGGCTGAGTGGGTATTATTTAAAAATAAACTGAGACCGTATTATTTAGAACACAGACTGATTGAGTATTTTTTGAACAAAATCTGAGTCCACATTCTGTTAGAACACAGGCTGATTTATTATTCTGTTAGAACACAGGCTAAGTGAGTGTTCTGTTAGAACACTGAACTGAGTGAGTATTCTTTAAACATAGACTGCGTCCAAATTCTGTTAGAACACAGACTGAGTTAGTAATTTTTGAACAATATCTGAGTCCACATTCTGTTAGAACACAGCCTGAGTGGGTAATATATAAAAGTAAACTGAGTCCATATTTTGTTCGAACACAGGCTGAGTGAATATTCTTTGAAAATAATCTGAATCCATATTCTCTTAAAACACTGGCTGAGTGAGTATTCTGTTAGAACACAGGCTGTGTGAGTATTCTGTTAGAACACAGGCTGAGTTAGTAATTTTTGATCTGAATCCACATTCTGTTAGAACACAGGCTGAGTTAGTATTCTGTTAGAACACAGGCTAAATGAGTGTTCTGTTAGAACACTGAGGTGAGTGAGTATTCTTTAAATATAGACTGAGTCCATATTCTGTTAGAACACAGGCTGAGTGAGTATTCGTTGAAAATAATCTGAATCCATATTCTGTTAGAACACTGGCTGAGTGAGTATTCTTTGAAAATAATCTGAATCCATATTCTGGTAGAACACTGTCTGAGTGAGTATTCTTTGAAAATAATCTGAGTCAACATCCTGTTACAACAGTTGCTGAGTTAGTATTTTGTTGAAACCCAGGCTGATTGAGTATTCTGTTAGAACACAGGCTGAGTGGGTATTATTTAAAAATAAACTGAGACCGTATTATTTAGAACACAGACTGATTGAGTATTTTTTGAACAAAATCTGAGTCCACATTCTGTTAGAACACAGGCTGATTTATTATTCTGTTAGAACACAGGCTAAGTGAGTGTTCTGTTAGAACACTGAACTGAGTGAGTATTCTTTAAACATAGACTGCGTCCAAATTCTGTTAGAACACAGACTGAGTTAGTAATTTTTGAACAATATCTGAGTCCACATTCTGTTAGAACACAGCCTGAGTGGGTAATATATAAAAGTAAACTGAGTCCATATTTTGTTCGAACACAGGCTGAGTGAATATTCTTTGAAAATAATCTGAATCCATATTCTCTTAAAACACTGGCTGAGTGAGTATTCTGTTAGAACACTGGCTGTGTGAGTATTCTGTTAGAACACAGGCTGACTTAGTAATTTTTGATCTGAATCCACATTCTGTTAGAACACAGGCTGAGTTAGTATTCTGTTAGAACACAGGCTAAATGAGTGTTCTGTTAGAACACTGAGGTGAGTGAGTATTCTTTAAATATAGACTGAGTCCATATTCTGTTAGAACACAGGCTGAGTGAGTATTCGTTGAAAATAATCTGAATCCATATTCTGTTAGGACACTGGCTGAGTGAGTATTCTTTGAAAATAATCTGAATCCATATTCTGGTAGAACACTGTCTGAGTGAGTATTCTTTGAAAATAATCTGAGTCAACATCCTGTTAGAACACTTGCTGAGTTAGTATTTTGTTAAAACCCAGGCTGATTGAGTATTCTGTTAGAACACAGGCTGAGTGGGTATTATTTAAAAATAAACTGAGACAGTATTATTTAGAACACAGACTGATTGAGTATTTTTTGAACAAAATCTGAGTCCACATTCTGTTAGAACACAGGCTGATTTATTATTCTGTTAGAACACAGGCTAAGTGAGTGTTCTGTTAGAACACTGAACTGAGTGAGTATTCTTTAAACATAGACTGCGTCCAAATTCTGTTAGAACACAGACTGAGTTAGTAATTTTTGAACAATATCTGAGTCCACATTCTGTTAGAACACAGCCTGAGTGGGTAATATATAAAAGTAAACTGAGTCCTTATTTTGTTCGAACACAGGCTGAGTGAATATTCTTTGAAAATAATCTGAATCCATATTCTCTTAAAACACTGGCTGAGTGAGTATTCTGTGAGAACACAGGCTGTGTGAGTATTCTGTTAGAACACAGGCTGACTTAGTAATTTTTGATCTGAATCCACATTCTGTTAGAACACAGGCTGAGTTAGTATTCTGTTAGAACACAGGCTAAATGAGTGTTCTGTTAGAACACTGAGGTGAGTGAGTATTCTTTAAATATAGACTGAGTCCATATTCTGTTAGAACACAGGCTGAGTGAGTATTCGTTGAAAATAATCTGAATCCATATTCTGGTAGAACACTGGCTGAGTGAGTATTTTTTGAACAAAATCTGAGTCCTCATTCTGTTAGAACACAGGCTGATTTAGTATTCTGTTAGAACACAGGCTAAGTGAGTTTTCTGTTAGAACACTGAACTGAGTGAGTATTCTTTAAACATAGACTACGTCCAAATTCTGTTAAAACACACTGAGTTAGTAATTTTTGAACAATATCTGAGTCCACATTCTGTTAGAACACAGGCTAAGTGAGAGTTCTGTTAGAACACTGAGCTGAGTGAGTATTCTTTAAACAGAGACTGAGTCCATATTCTGTTAGAGCACAGGCTGAGTGAGTATTCTTTAAACTAAGACTGAGTCCATATTCTGTTAGAACACAGACTGAGTTAATAATTTTTGAGGAAAATCTGAGTCCACATTCTCTTAAAACACAGCCTGAGTGGGTAATATATGAAAGTAAACTGAGTCCATATTTTGTGCGAACACAGGCTGAGTGAATATTCTTTGAAAATAATCTGAATCCATATTCTCTTAAAACACTGGCTGATTGAGTATTCTGTTAGAACACAGGCTGTGTGAGTGTTCTGTTAGAACACAGGCTGAGTTAGTAATTTTTGATCTGAATCCACATTCTGTTAGAACACAGGCTGAGTTAGTAATTTTTGAACAATATCTGAGTCCACATTCTGTTAGAACACAGGCTAAGTGAGAGTTCTGTTAGAACACTGAGCTGAGTGAGTATTCTTTAAACAGAGACTGAGTCCATATTCTGTTAGAACACAGGCTGAGTGAGTATTCTTTAAACAAAGACTGAGTCCATATTCTGTTAGAACACAGACTGAGTTAATAATTTTTGATGAAAATCTGAGTCCACATTCTGTTAAAACTCAGCCTGAGTGGGTAATATATAAAAGTAAACTGAGTCCATATTTTGTTCGAACACAGGCTGAGTGAATATTCTTTGAAAATAATCTGAATCCATATTCTCTTAAAACACTGGCTGAGTGAGTATTCTGTTAGAACACAGGCTGTGTGAGTATTCTGTTAGAACACAGGCTGAGTTAGTAATTTTTGATCTGAATCCACATTCTGTTAGAACACAGCCTGAGTTAGTAATTTTTGATCTGTATCCACATTCTGTTAGAACACAGGCTGAGTTAGTATTCTGTTAGAACACAGGCTAAATGAGTGTTCTGTTAGAACACTGAGGTGAGTGAGTATTCTTTAAATATAGACTGAGTCCATATTCTGTTAGAACACAGGCTGAGTGAGTATTCGTTGAAAATAATCTGAATCCATATTCTGTTAGAACACTGGCTGAGTGAGTATTCTTTGAAAATAATCTGAATCCATATTCTGGTAGAACACTGTCTGAGTGAGTATTCTTTGAAAATAATCTGAGTCAACATCCTGTTACAACACTTGCTGAGTTAGTATTTTGTTGAAACCCAGGCTGATTGAGTATTCTGTTAGAACACAGGCTGAGTGGGTATTATTTAAAAATAAACTGAGACAGTATTATTTAGAACACAGACTGATTGAGTATTTTTTGAACAAAATCTGAGTCCACATTCTGTTAGAACACAGGCTGATTTATTATTCTGTTAGAACACTGGCTGAGTGAGTATTCTTTAAACATAGACTGCGTCCAAATTCTGTTAGAACACAGACTGAGTTAGTAATTTTTGAACAATATCTGAGTCCACATTCTGTTAGAACACAGCCTGAGTGGGTAATATATAAAAGTAAACTGAGTCCATATTTTGTTCGAACACAGGCTGAGTGAATATTCTTTGAAAATAATCTGAATCCATATTCTCTTAAAACACTGGCTGAGTGAGTATTCTGTTAGAACACTGGCTGTGTGAGTATTCTGTTAGAACACAGGCTGAGTTAGTAATTTTTGATCTGAATCCACATTCTGTTAGAACACAGGCTGAGTTAGTATTCTGTTAGAACACAGGCTAAATGAGTGTTCTGTTAGAACACTGAGGTGAGTGAGTATTCTTTAAATATAGACTGAGTCCATATTCTGTTAGAACACAGGCTGAGTGAGTATTCGTTGAAAATAATCTGAATCCATATTCTGGTAGAACACTGTCTGAGTGAGTATTCTTTGAAAATAATCTGAGTCAACATCCTGTTACAACACTTGCTGAGTTAGTATTTTGTTGAAACCCAGGCTGATTGAGTATTCTGTTAGAACACAGGCTGAGTGGGTATTATTTAAAAATAAACTGAGACCGTATTATTTAGAACACAGACTGATTGAGTATTTTTTGAACAAAATCTGAGTCCACATTCTGTTAGAACACAGGCTGATTTATTATTCTGTTAGAACACAGGCTAAGTGAGTGTTCTGTTAGAACACTGAACTGAGTGAGTATTCTTTAAACATAGACTGCGTCCAAATTCTGTTAGAACACAGACTGAGTTAGTAATTTTTGAACAATATCTGAGTCCACATTCTGTTAGAACACAGCCTGAGTGGGTAATATATAAAAGTAAACTGAGTCCATATTTTGTTCGAACACAGGCTGAGTGAATATTCTTTGAAAATAATCTGAATCCATATTCTCTTAAAACACTGGCTGAGTGAGTATTCTGTTAGAACACTGGCTGTGTGAGTATTCTGTTAGAACACAGGCTGACTTAGTAATTTTTGATCTGAATCCACATTCTGTTAGAACACAGGCTGAGTTAGTATTCTGTTAGAACACAGGCTAAATGAGTGTTCTGTTAGAACACTGAGGTGAGTGAGTATTCTTTAAATATAGACTGAGTCCATATTCTGTTAGAACACAGGCTGAGTGAGTATTCGTTGAAAATAATCTGAATCCATATTCTGTTAGGACACTGGCTGAGTGAGTATTCTTTGAAAATAATCTGAATCCATATTCTGGTAGAACACTGTCTGAGTGAGTATTCTTTGAAAATAATCTGAGTCAACATCCTGTTAGAACACTTGCTGAGTTAGTATTTTGTTAAAACCCAGGCTGATTGAGTATTCTGTTAGAACACAGGCTGAGTGGGTATTATTTAAAAATAAACTGAGACAGTATTATTTAGAACACAGACTGATTGAGTATTTTTTGAACAAAATCTGAGTCCACATTCTGTTAGAACACAGGCTGATTTATTATTCTGTTAGAACACAGGCTAAGTGAGTGTTCTGTTAGAACACTGAACTGAGTGAGTATTCTTTAAACATAGACTGCGTCCAAATTCTGTTAGAACACAGACTGAGTTAGTAATTTTTGAACAATATCTGAGTCCACATTCTGTTAGAACACAGCCTGAGTGGGTAATATATAAAAGTAAACTGAGTCCTTATTTTGTTCGAACACAGGCTGAGTGAATATTCTTTGAAAATAATCTGAATCCATATTCTCTTAAAACACTGGCTGAGTGAGTATTCTGTGAGAACACAGGCTGTGTGAGTATTCTGTTAGAACACAGGCTGACTTAGTAATTTTTGATCTGAATCCACATTCTGTTAGAACACAGGCTGAGTTAGTATTCTGTTAGAACACAGGCTAAATGAGTGTTCTGTTAGAACACTGAGGTGAGTGAGTATTCTTTAAATATAGACTGAGTCCATATTCTGTTAGAACACAGGCTGAGTGAGTATTCGTTGAAAATAATCTGAATCCATATTCTGGTAGAACACTGGCTGAGTGAGTATTTTTTGAACAAAATCTGAGTCCTCATTCTGTTAGAACACAGGCTGATTTAGTATTCTGTTAGAACACAGGCTAAGTGAGTTTTCTGTTAGAACACTGAACTGAGTGAGTATTCTTTAAACATAGACTACGTCCAAATTCTGTTAAAACACACTGAGTTAGTAATTTTTGAACAATATCTGAGTCCACATTCTGTTAGAACACAGGCTAAGTGAGAGTTCTGTTAGAACACTGAGCTGAGTGAGTATTCTTTAAACAGAGACTGAGTCCATATTCTGTTAGAGCACAGGCTGAGTGAGTATTCTTTAAACTAAGACTGAGTCCATATTCTGTTAGAACACAGACTGAGTTAATAATTTTTGAGGAAAATCTGAGTCCACATTCTCTTAAAACACAGCCTGAGTGGGTAATATATGAAAGTAAACTGAGTCCATATTTTGTGCGAACACAGGCTGAGTGAATATTCTTTGAAAATAATCTGAATCCATATTCTCTTAAAACACTGGCTGATTGAGTATTCTGTTAGAACACAGGCTGTGTGAGTGTTCTGTTAGAACACAGGCTGAGTTAGTAATTTTTGATCTGAATCCACATTCTGTTAGAACACAGGCTGAGTTAGTAATTTTTGAACAATATCTGAGTCCACATTCTGTTAGAACACAGGCTAAGTGAGAGTTCTGTTAGAACACTGAGCTGAGTGAGTATTCTTTAAACAGAGACTGAGTCCATATTCTGTTAGAACACAGGCTGAGTGAGTATTCTTTAAACAAAGACTGAGTCCATATTCTGTTAGAACACAGACTGAGTTAATAATTTTTGATGAAAATCTGAGTCCACATTCTGTTAAAACTCAGCCTGAGTGGGTAATATATAAAAGTAAACTGAGTCCATATTTTGTTCGAACACAGGCTGAGTGAATATTCTTTGAAAATAATCTGAATCCATATTCTCTTAAAACACTGGCTGAGTGAGTATTCTGTTAGAACACAGGCTGTGTGAGTATTCTGTTAGAACACAGGCTGAGTTAGTAATTTTTGATCTGAATCCACATTCTGTTAGAACACAGCCTGAGTTAGTAATTTTTGATCTGTATCCACATTCTGTTAGAACACAGGCTGAGTTAGTATTCTGTTAGAACACAGGCTAAATGAGTGTTCTGTTAGAACACTGAGGTGAGTGAGTATTCTTTAAATATAGACTGAGTCCATATTCTGTTAGAACACAGGCTGAGTGAGTATTCGTTGAAAATAATCTGAATCCATATTCTGTTAGAACACTGGCTGAGTGAGTATTCTTTGAAAATAATCTGAATCCATATTCTGGTAGAACACTGTCTGAGTGAGTATTCTTTGAAAATAATCTGAGTCAACATCCTGTTACAACACTTGCTGAGTTAGTATTTTGTTGAAACCCAGGCTGATTGAGTATTCTGTTAGAACACAGGCTGAGTGGGTATTATTTAAAAATAAACTGAGACCGTATTATTTAGAACACAGACTGATTGAGTATTTTTTGAACAAAATCTGAGTCCACATTCTGTTAGAACACAGGCTGATTTATTATTCTGTTAGAACACAGGCTAAGTGAGTGTTCTGTTAGAACACTGAACTGAGTGAGTATTCTTTAAACATAGACTGCGTCCAAATTCTGTTAGAACACAGACTGAGTTAGTAATTTTTGAACAATATCTGAGTCCACATTCTGTTAGAACACAGCCTGAGTGGGTAATATATAAAAGTAAACTGAGTCCATATTTTGTTCGAACACAGGCTGAGTGAATATTCTTTGAAAATAATCTGAATCCATATTCTCTTAAAACACTGGCTGAGTGAGTATTCTGTTAGAACACTGGCTGTGTGAGTATTCTGTTAGAACACAGGCTGAGTTAGTAATTTTTGATCTGAATCCACATTCTGTTAGAACACAGGCTGAGTTAGTATTCTGTTAGAACACAGGCTAAATGAGTGTTCTGTTAGAACACTGAGGTGAGTGAGTATTCTTTAAATATAGACTGAGTCCATATTCTGTTAGAACACAGGCTGAATGAGTATTCGTTGAAAATAATCTGAATCCATATTCTGTTAGGACACTGGCTGAGTGAGTATTCTTTGAAAATAATCTGAATCCATATTCTGGTAGAACACTGTCTGAGTGAGTATTCTTTGAAAATAATCTGAGTCAACATCCTGTTAGAACACTTGCTGAGTTAGTATTTTGTTAAAACCCACGCTGATTGAGTATTCTGTTAGAACACAGGCTGAGTGGGTATTATTTAAAAATAAACTGAGACCGTATTATTTAGAACACAGACTGAGTGAGTATTTTTTGAACAAAATCTGAGTCCACATTCTGTTAGAACACAGGCTGATTTATTATTCTGTTAGAACACAGGCTAAGTGAGTGTTCTGTTAGAACACTGAACTGAGTGAGTATTCTTTAAACATAGACTGCGTCCAAATTCTGTTAGAACACAGACTGAGTTAGTAATTTTTGAACAATATCTGAGTCCACATTCTGTTAGAACACAGCCTGAGTGGGTAATATATAAAAGTAAACTGAGTCCTTATTTTGTTCGAACACAGGCTGAGTGAATATTCTTTGAAAATAATCTGAATCCATATTCTCTTAAAACACTGGGTGAGTGAGTATTCTGTGAGAACACAGGCTGTGTGAGTATTCTGTTAGAACACAGGCTGACTTAGTAATTTTTGATCTGAATCCACATTCTGTTAGAACACAGGCTGAGTTAGTATTCTGTTAGAACACAGGCTAAATGAGTGTTCTGTTAGAACACTGAGGTGAGTGAGTATTCTTTAAATATAGACTGAGTCCATATTCTGTTAGAACACAGGCTGAGTGAGTATTCGTTGAAAATAATCTGAATCCATATTCTGGTAGAACACTGGCTGAGTGAGTATTTTTTGAACAAAATCTGTGTCCTCATTCTGTTAGAACACAGGCTGAGTGGGTATTGTTTAAAAATAAACTGAGACCGTATTATTTAGAACACAGACTGAGTGAGTATTTTTTGAACAAAATCTGAGTCCACATTCTGTTAGAACACAGGCTGATTTATTATTCTGTTAGAACACAGGCTAAGTGAGTGTTCTGTTAGAACACTGAACTGAGTGAGTATTCTTTAAACATAGACTGCGTCCAAATTCTCTTAGAACACAGGCTGAGTTTGTATTCGTTGAAAATAATCTGAATCCATATTCTGGTAGAACACTGGCTGAGTGAGTATTTTTTGAACAAAATCTGTGTCCTCATTCTGTTAGAACACAGGCTGATTTAGTATTCTGTTAGAACACAGGCTAAGTGAGTTTTCTGTTAGAACACTGAACTGAGTGAGTATTCTTTAAACATAGACTACGTCCAAATTCTGTTAAAACACACTGAGTTAGTAATTTTTGAACAATATCTGAGTCCACATTCTGTTAGAACACAGGCTAAGTGAGAGTTCTGTTAGAACACTGAGCTGAGTGAGTATTCTTTAAACAGAGACTGAGTCCATATTCTGTTAGAGCACAGGCTGAGTGAGTATTCTTTAAACTAAGACTGAGTCCATATTCTGTTAGAACACAGACTGAGTTAATAATTTTTGAGGAAAATCTGAGTCCACATTCTCTGAAAACACAGCCTGAGTGGGTAATATATGAAAGTAAACTGAGTCCATATTTTGTGCGAACACAGGCTGAGTGAATATTCTTTGAAAATAATCTGAATCCATATTCTCTTAAAACTCTGGCTGAGTGAGTATTCTGTTAGAACACAGGCTGTGTGAGTATTCTGTTAGAACACAGGCTGAGTTAGTAATTTTTGATCTGAATCCACATTCTGTTAGAACACAGGCTGAGTTAGTAATTTTTGAACAATATCTGAGTCCACATTCTGTTAGAACACAGGCTAAGTGAGAGTTCTGTTAGAACACTGAGCTGAGTGAGTATTCTTTAAACAGAGACTGAGTCCATATTCTGTTAGAACACAGGCTGAGTGAGTATTCTTTAAACAAAGACTGAGTCCATATTCTGTTAGAACACAGACTGAGTTAATAATTTTTGATGAAAATCTGAGTCCACATTCTGTTAAAACACAGCCTGAGTGGGTAATATATAAAAGTAAACTGAGTCCATATTTTGTTCGAACACAGGCTGAGTGAATATTCTTTGAAAATAATCTGAATCCATATTCTCTTAAAACACTGGCTGAGTGAGTATTCTGTTAGAACACAGGCTGTGTGAGTATTCTGTTAGAACACAGGCTGAGTTAGTAATTTTTGATCTGAATCCACATTCTGTTAGAACACAGGCTGAGTTAGTAATTTTTGATCTGAATCCACATTCTGTTAGAACACAGGCTGAGTTAGTATTCTGTTAGAACACAGGCTAAATGAGTGTTCTGTTAGAACACTGAGGTGAGTGAGTATTCTTTAAATATAGACTGAGTCCATATTCTGTTAGAACACAGGCTGAGTGAGTATTCGTTGAAAATAATCTGAATCCATATTCTGTTAGGACACTGGCTGAGTGAGTATTCTTTGAAAATAATCTTAATCCATATTCTGGTATAACACTGTCTGAGTGAGTATTCTTTGAAAATAATCTGAGTCAACATCCTGTTAGAACACTTGCTGAGTTAGTATTTTGTTAAAACCCAGGCTGATTGAGTATTCTGTTAGAACACAGGCTGAGTGGGTATTGTTTAAAAATAAACTGAGACCGTATTATTTAGAACACAGACTGAGTGAGTATTTTTTGAACAAAATCTGAGTCCACATTCTGTTAGAACACAGGCTGATTTATTATTCTGTTAGAACACAGGCTAAGTGAGTGTTCTGTTAGAACACTGAACTGAGTGAGTATTCTTTAAACATAGACTGCGTCCAAATTCTCTTAGAACACAGGCTGAGTGAGTATTCGTTGAAAATAATCTGAATCCATATTCTGGTAGAACACTGGCTGAGTGAGTATTTTTTGAACAAAATCTGTGTCCTCATTCTGTTAGAACACAGGCTGATTTAGTATTCTGTTAGAACACAGGCTAAGTGAGTTTTCTTTTAGAACACTGAACTGAGTGAGTATTCTTTAAACATAGACTACGTCCAAATTCTGTTAAAACACACTGAGTTAGTAATTTTTGAACAATATCTGAGTCCACATTCTGTTAGAACACAGGCTAAGTGAGAGTTCTGTTAGAACACTGAGCTGAGTGAGTATTCTTTAAACAGAGACTGAGTCCATATTCTGTTAGAGCACAGGCTGAGTGAGTATTCTTTAAACTAAGACTGAGTCCATATTCTGTTAGAACACAGACTGAGTTAATAATTTTTGAGGAAAATCTGAGTCCACATTCTCTTAAAACACAGCCTGAGTGGGTAATATATGAAAGTAAACTGAGTCCATATTTTGTGCGAACACAGGCTGAGTGAATATTCTTTGAAAATAATCTGAATCCATATTCTCTTAAAACACTGGCTGAGTGAGTATTCTGTTAGAACACAGGCTGTGTGAGTATTCTGTTAGAACACAGGCTGAGTTAGTAATTTTTGATCTGAATCCACATTCTGTTAGAACACAGGCTGAGTTAGTAATTTTTGAACAATATCTGAGTCCACATTCTGTTAGAACACAGGCTAAGTGAGAGTTCTGTTAGAACACTGAGCTGAGTGAGTATTCTTTAAACAGAGACTGAGTCCATATTCTGTTAGAACACAGGCTGAGTGAGTATTCTTTAAACAAAGACTGAGTCCATATTCTGTTAGAACACAGACTGAGTTAATAATTTTTGATGAAAATCTGAGTCCACATTCTGTTAAAACACAGCCTGAGTGGGTAATATATAAAAGTAAACTGAGTCCATATTTTGTTCGAACACAGGCTGAGTGAATATTCTTTGAAAATAATCTGAATCCATATTCTCTTAAAACACTGGCTGAGTGAGTATTCTGTTAGAACACAGGCTGTGTGAGTATTCTGTTAGAACACAGGCTGAGTTAGTAATTTTTGATCTGAATCCACATTCTGTTAGAACACAGGCTGAGTTAGTAATTTTTGATCTGAATCCACATTCTGTTAGAACACAGGCTGAGTTAGTATTCTGTTAGAACACAGGCTAAATGAGTGTTCTGTTAGAACACTGAGGTGAGTGAGTATTCTTTAAATATAGACTGAGTCCATATTCTGTTAGAACACAGGCTGAGTGAGTATTCGTTGACAATAATCTGAATCCATATTCTGTTAGGACACTGGCTGAGTGAGTATTCTTTGAAAATAATCTTAATCCATATTCTGGTAGAACACTGTCTGAGTGAGTATTCTTTGAAAATAATCTGAGTCAACATCCTGTTAGAACACTTGCTGAGTTAGTATTTTGTTAAAACCCAGGCTGATTGAGTATTCTGTTAGAACACAGGCTGAGTGGGTATTATTTAAAAATAAACTGAGACCGTATTATTTAGAACACAGACTGAGTGAGTATTTTTTGAACAAAATCTGAGTCCACATTCTGTTAGAACACAGGCTGATTTATTATTCTGTTAGAACACAGGCTAAGTGAGTGTTCTGTTAGAACACTGAACTGAGTGAGTATTCTTTAAACATAGACTGCGTCCAAATTCTGTTAGAACACAGACTGAGTTAGTAATTTTTGAACAATATCTGAGTCCACATTCTGTTAGAACACAGCCTGAGTGGGTAATATATAAAAGTAAACTGAGTCCTTATTTTGTTCGAACACAGGCTGAGTGAATATTCTTTGAAAATAATCTGAATCCATATTCTCTTAAAACACTGGCTGAGTGAGTATTCTGTTAGAACACTGGCTGTGTGAGTATTCTGTTAGAACACAGGCTGACTTAGTAATTTTTGATCTGAATCCACATTCTGTTAGAACACAGGCTGAGTTAGTATTCTGTTAGAACACAGGCTAAATGAGTGTTCTGTTAGAACACTGAGGTGAGTGAGTATTCTTTAAATATAGACTGAGTCCATATTCTGTTAGAACACAGGCTTAGTGAGTATTCGTTGAAAATAATCTGAATCCATATTCTGGTAGAACACTGGCTGAGTGAGTATTCTTTGAAAATAATCAGAGTCAATATCCTTTTAGAACACTTGCTGAGTTAGTATTTTGTTAAAAGCCAGGATCGATGAGTATTCTGTTAAAACACAGGCTAAGTGAGTGTTCTGTTAGAACACTGAACTGAGTGAGTATTCTTTTAACATAGGCTGCGTCCCAATTCTGTTAGAACACAGACTGAGTTAGTAATTTTTGATCTGAATCCACATTCTGTTAGAACACAGGCTGAGTTAGTATTCTGTTAGAACACAGGCTACGTGAGTGTTCCATTAGAATACTGAGGTGAGTGAGTATTCTTTAAACATAGACTGCGTCCCAATTCTCTTAGAACACAGACTGAGTTAGCAATTTTTGAACATTATCTGAGTCCACATTCTGTTAGAATACAGGCTGATTTGCATTCTTTTAGAACACAAGCTATGTGAGTGTTCTGTTGGAACACTGAACTGAATGAGTATTCTCTAAACATAGACTCTGTCCCAATTCTGTTAGAACACAGACTGAGTTAGTAAGTTTTGAACAATATCTGAGTCCACATTCTGTTAGAACACAGGCTAATTGGGTGTTCTGTTAGAACACAGGCTGAGTGAGTATTCTTTGAAAATAATCTGAATCCATATTCTGGTAGAACACTGGCTGAGTGAGTATTTTTTGAACAAAATCTGAGTCCACATTCTGTTAGAACACAGGCTGATTTAGTATTCTGTTAGAACACAGGCTAAGTGAGTTTTCTGTTAGAACACTGAACTGAGTGAGTATTCTTTAAACATAGACTACGTCCAAATTCTGTTAGAACACAGACTGAGTTAGTAATTTTTGAACAATATCTGAGTCCACATTCTGTTAGAACACAGGCTAAGTGAGAGTTCTGTTAGAACACTGAGCTGAGTGAGTATTCTTTAAACAGAGACTGAGTCCATATTCTGTTAGAACACAGGCTGAGTGAGTATTCTTTAAAGAAAGACTGAGTCCATATTCTGTTAGAACACAGACTGAGTTAATAATTTTTGATGAAAATCTGAGTCCACATTCTGTTAAAACACAGCCTGAGTGGGTAATATATAAAAGTAAACTGAGTCCATATTTTGTTCGAACACAGGCTGAGTGAATATTCTTTGAAAATAATCTGAATCCATATTCTCTTAAAACACTGGCTGAGTGAGTATTCTGTTAGAACACAGGCTGTGTGAGTATTCTGTTAGAACACAGGCTGAGTTAGTAATTTTTGATCTGAATCCACATTCTGTTAGAACACAGGCTGTGTTAGTATTCTGTTAGAACACAGGCTGAGTTAGTAATTTTTGATCTGAATCCACATTCTGTTAGAACACAGGCTGAGTTAGTATTCTGTTAGAACACAGGCTAAATGAGTGTTCTGTTAGAACACTGAGGTGAGTGAGTATTCTTTAAATATAGACTGAGTCCATATTCTGTTAGAACACAGGCTGAGTGAGTATTCGTTGAAAATAATCTGAATCCATATTCTGTTAGAACACTGGCTGAGTGAGTATTCTTTGAAAATAATCTGAATCCATATTCTGGTAGAACACTGTCTGAGTGAGTATTCTTTGAAAATAATCTGAGTCAACATCCTGTTACAACACTTGCTGAGTTAGTATTTTGTTGAAACCCAGGCTGATTGAGTATTCTGTTAGAACACAGGCTGAGTGGGTATTATTTAAAAATAAACTGAGACCGTATTATTTAGAACACAGACTGAGTGAGTATTTTTTGAACAAAATCTGAGTCCACATTCTGTTAGAACACAGGCTGATTTATTATTCTGTTAGAACACAGGCTAAGTGAGTGTTCTGTTAGAACACTGAACTGAGTGAGTATTCTTTAAACATAGACTGCGTCCAAATTCTGTTAGAACACAGACTGAGTTAGTAATTTTTGAACAATATCTGAGTCTACATTCTGTTAGAACACAACCTGAGTGGGTAATATATAAAAGTAAACTGAGTCCATATTTTGTTCGAACACAGGCTGAGTGAATATTCTTTGAAAATAATCTGAATCCATATTCTCTTAAAACACTGGCTGAGTGAGTATTCTGTTAGAACACTGGCTGTGTGAGTATTCTGTTAGAACACAGGCTGACTTAGTAATTTTTGATCTGAATCCACATTCTGTTAGAACACAGGCTGAGTTAGTATTCTGTTAGAACACAGGCTAAATGAGTGTTCTGTTAGAACACTGAGGTGAGTGAGTATTCTTTAAATATAGACTGAGTCCATATTCTGTTAGAACACAGGCTGAGTGAGTATTCGTTGAAAATAATCTGAATCCATATTCTGTTAGGACACTGGCTGAGTGAGTATTCTTTGAAAATAATCTGAATCCATATTCTGGTAGAACACTGTCTGAGTGAGTATTCTTTGAAAATAATCTGAGTCAACATCCTGTTAGAACACTTGCTGAGTTAGTATTTTGTTAAAACCCAGGCTGATTGAGTATTCTGTTAGAACACAGGCTGAGTGGGTATTATTTAAATATAAACTGAGACCGTATTATTTAGAACACAGACTGAGTGAGTATTTTTTGAACAAAATCTGAGTCCACATTCTGTTAGAACACAGGCTGATTTATTATTCTGTTAGAACACAGGCTAAGTGAGTGTTCTGTTAGAACACTGAACTGAGTGAGTATTCTTTAAACATAGACTACGTCCAAATTCTGTTAGAACACAGACTGAGTTAGTAATTTTTGAACAATATCTGAGTCCACATTCTGTTAGAACACAGCCTGAGTGGGTAATATATAAAAGTAAACTGAGTCCTTATTTTGTTCGAACACAGGCTGAGTGAATATTCTTTGAAAATAATCTGAATCCATATTCTCTTAAAACACTGGCTGAGTGAGTATTCTGTTAGAACACAGGCTGTGTGAGTATTCTGTTAGAACACAGGCTGACTTAGTAATTTTTGATCTGAATCCACATTCTGTTAGAACACAGGCTGAGTTAGTATTCTGTTAGAACAAAGGCTAAATGAGTGTTCTGTTAGAACACTGAGGTGAGTGAGTATTCTTTAAATATAGACTGAGTCCATATTCTGTTAGAACACAGGCTGAGTGAGTATTCGTTGAAAATAATCTGAATCCATATTCTGGTAGAACACTGGCTGAGTGAGTATTTTTTGAACAAAATCTGAGTCCTCATTCTGTTAGAACACAGGCTGATTTAGTATTCTGTTAGAACACAGGCTAAGTGAGTTTTCTGTTAGAACACTGAACTGAGTGAGTATTCTTTAAACATAGACTACGTCCGAATTCTGTTAGAACACAGACTGAGTTAGTAATTTTTGAACAATATCTGAGTCCACATTCTGTTAGAACACAGGCTAAGTGAGAGTTCTGTTAGAACACTGAGCTGAGTGAGTATTCTTTAAACAGAGACTGAGTCCATATTCTGTTAGAACACAGGCTGAGTGAGTATTCTTTAAACAAAGACTGAGTCCATATTCTGTTAGAACACAGACTGAGTTAATAATTTTTGATGAAAATCTGAGTCCACATTCTGTTAAAACACAGCCTGAGTGGGTAATATATGAAAGTAAACTGAGTCCATATTTTGTTCGAACACAGGCTGAGTGAATATTCTTTGAAAATAATCTGAATCCATATTCTCTTAAAACACTGGCTGAGTGAGTATTCTGTTAGAACACAGGCTGTGTGAGTATTCTGTTAGAACACAGGCTGAGTTAGTAATTTTTGATCTGAATCCACATTCTGTTAGAACACAGGCTGAGTTAGTATTCTGTTAGAACACAGGCTAAATGAGTGTTCTGTTAGAACACTGAGGTGAGTGAGTATTCTTTAAATATAGACTGAGTCCATATTCTGTTAGAACACAGGCTGAGTGAGTATTCGTTGAAAATAATCTGAATCCATATTCTGTTAGAACACTGGCTGAGTGAGTATTCTTTGAAAATAATCTGAATCCATATTCTGGTAGAACACTGTCTGAGTGAGTATTCTTTGAAAATAATCTGAGTCAACATCCTGTTAGAACACTTGCTTAGTTAGTATTTTGTTAAAACCCAGGCTGATTGAGTATTCTGTTAGAACACAGGCTGAGTGGGTATTATTTAAAAATAAACTGAGTCCGTATCATTTAGAACACAGACTGAGTGAGTATTTTTTGAACAAAATCTGAGTCCACATTCTGTTAGAACACAGGCCACACGTCAAAACGAATGATTTACACAGACTGAAAGTGAAGGGATGGAAAAAATATTCCAAGCAAACGGACAGGAAAGAAAAAGCTGGGGTAGCAACACTTACATCAAACAAAACGGATTTCACAGCAAGGGCCATAAAAAGAGACAAAGAAGGACATTTCATAATACTTAAAAGAACAATCCATCAAGAAGATGTAACCCTGGTAAACATATATGCACCCAACGTAGGAGCACCCAAGTATATAAGGAAAATTCTAGAAGACTACCAGAAAGATATCAACAGCAACAAACTCAATAGACAGATCTCCGAAGCAAAGAAACACCAAGGATATCGAGGCATTGAACAACACACAAAACCAAATGGACTTAACTGTTATATAGAACTTTTCACCCCAAACAAGCAAAATATACATTCTTTTCAACGGCACATGGGACATTTTCAAAGATAGACCACATAATAAATAGGACACAAAACAATCCTCAACAAATTCAAGAAAATTGAAATCATATCAAGCATCTTTTCGACCACAATGCTTTGAAACTAGAAAGCAACCTCAAGAGAAAAAAATCAAAGACTTCCAAACTCATGGAGAATGAATAACATGATATTAAGAAATGAATAGGTTAACAATGACAGCAAGGAAGAAATCAAGAAGTTTCTGGAAACTAATGATAATGAATACACCACAGCCCAAAACTTATGGGACACAGCAAAAGCAGTCCTGAGAGCGATGTTCATAGAAATACAGGCTCACATGAAAAGTATAGAAGAATCTCAAATAAAAAATCTAACCCTACATCTACAAGAACTAGAACAACAACAACAAACAAAGCCCGGGAGAGTAGACAGAAGGAAATCATCAAGATCAGAGCAGAATTAAATGACAGAGAGACTAAATAAACACTTCCAAAGATCAACAAAAGCAGGAGCTGGTTCTTTGAAAAAACAAACAAACAAACAAACAAACAAAACCAAAATCGACAAGCCTTTGGCCAGGCTCATCAAGCAAAAAAGAGAGAGGACCCAAATAAACAAAATCAGAAATGGAAGAGGAGAAATCATGACTGATACCACAGAAATACAAAGGATTGTAAGAAATTACTACAAACAACTGTATGGCAAGAAACTTGACAACCTAGATGAAAAGGACAAATTTCTAGAAACATACAATCTTCTAAAACTGAATCAAGAATAAGTAGAAAGCCTGAACAGACCAATAACACAGAGTGAAATTGAAATAGTAATCAAAAGTCTCCAGGCACACAAAAGCCCTGGACCGGATGGCTTCACAGGTAAATTTAACAAAACATTTAGGGAAGAACTAACTCCTACCCTAATCAAACTATTCTAAAAAATCCAAGAAGAGGGAAAAATCCCATACTCTTTCTATGAAGCCAGTATCACCCTAATTCCAAAACCAGGTCAAGACACAACGAAGAAAAAAATCTACAGACCAATATCACTGATGAATATAGATGCTAAAACCTGAAACAAAATATTGGAAAACTGGATTCAGCAACACATTAAAAAGATCATACACCACGATCAAGTGGCATTCATCCCAGGGATGCAAGAATGGTTTAATATTTGCAAATCAATAAATATAATACACCACCTAAACAAAATGAAAGACAAAAATCACATGATCAATAAATGCAGAAAAAGCATTTGATAAAGTACAAAACCCATTGATGATGAAAACATTCAGCAAAATGAGAATAGAGGGAGCATACCTCAACATATTTAAGGCTATAATTGAGAAACCTGAAGCCAACATCATATTCAAGGGACAAAAATAGAAAACATTCCCCCTGAGATCAGGAACAAGACAAGGATGTCCACTCTCTCCACTCCTATTTAACATAGTGTTGGAAGTTCTAGCCACAGCAATCAGACAAGAAAAAGAAATAAAAGGCATCCAAATTGGGAAAGAGGAAAAAAACTGTCATTATTTGCAGATGACATGATAGTGTACTTAAAAAACCCTACAGACTCCACGAAAAAATTACTCGACATAATAAGTGAATTTGGCAAAGTAGCAGGGTACCAAAATAAATATACAGAAATCGAAGGCATCTCTGTACACCAACAATGAAATATCAGACATAGAAACAAACAAACAAAAATCCCATCGATTATAGCAACAAGAAAAACAAAGTACCTAGGAATAAACTTAACCAAAGAGATAAAAGACCTGTACTCAGAAAACTATGTAACACTGAAGAAAGAAATTAGGAAGGTACAAATAAATGGAAACAAATACCATGTTGGTGGGTGGGAAGAATCAACATCATTAAAATGTTCATACTTCCCAAAGCAATATACAGATTCAACGCAATCCCTGTTAAAATACTAATGACATATTTCACAGACCTAGATGAAATACTTCAAAAATTTGTATGGAACCAAAAAATACCATGAATAGCAGCAACAATGTTTAGGAAGAAGAACACAGTACGAGGAATCACAATACCTGATAGCAAACTATACTACAAGACTACTGTCATCAAAACAATCTGGTATTCGCATAAGAACAGACATATACATCATTAAAACAGAATAATGAGCCCAGAAATAAATCTAGGATTATATTTGACAAAAAGGGGGAGAAGCATAAAATGGAGAGAAAAGATCCTCTTTAACCAGTGGTACTGGGAGAACCGGACACGGACATGCAAAAAAAAAAAAAAAAAAAAAGATAATAGACCACCAACTTACACCATACATCAGAATAAATTCAAGCTGGACTAACAACTTAAATGTAACCAATTACACCATAAAATTCCTAGAGGAAAACATAGACAAAAAAAATCTCAGATGTCACGCATAGCAATATTTTCGCTGATATATCTCCTAGAGCAAAGGAAATAAAGGAAAGAACAAACAAATGGGACTACATCATACTGAAGATTTTCTTCTCATCAAAAGAAAACATGAACAAGATGAAAAGGGAGGCAACTGTATGGGAAAACATATTGGCCAATGATACTTCAGACAAGAGTCTGATCTCCAAACTATATATAGAACTAACACAACTCAATGCCAAAAAGACACACTTTCCCATATAGATGAACAAAAGACCTGAACAAACACTTCTCCAAAGAGGACATTGCTGTCTTGCATAGCCTTGAACCTATTCGCTAATATCATTACCCTATCACCTTCTCTCTCAAAAATCAACCTTCTGTCATGTAAAACAACTCCTATCTGTTTCTCCTATGAAGTAAGAGTCTTAATCTCTCTAGAGTTCTATTAATACTGGCACATTTGCTGATGATAGTGGGATTGCGGTTGGGGGATATTTTGGAGAGTGTGGGTTTCTTGCCTGGGCCCGGTGATTACGTTCTAACAGCACCTCCACGAAAGAACTCAAGACAAGATGGGCAGAGTGACTCTCAATCAACTATCCAGAGGAAAAGACCCACCAAAAAGTAGCTGAAATACAACCAGACCGCTTAAACAAACGACATAAAGGGCAACACAAGAGCTCCAGCTCTCCTATAAAGAATCACATATCACAAAAGTGAGAAATCAAAGCAGACAAATCTAATAAACAAAAACAAACAAGAAGAATTCAACATGGGGAGACACAGAAACAACCTCCCAACGAAAGGAAAAGAGGAATCCCCAGAAAGAGAGATAGATGGAATAGACATAAGCCAACAATCAGACACGAAATTCAGAAAAAAAATTGTTATTATGAAACTTAATGACCTGGACAACCCCCAAGGAAACTATGACAAACTCCAAGGAAATTACCAACAACTCCAAGGAAACTGCAAGGAATTGCAGGGAAGCTACAAGGAACTTACAGAGAAATACACCAGCATAAAAAACAACATAGAAACTATTAATAAGAACCAAGAATAACTGAAGAATACAATGTCTGAATCGAAGAACACAGTAGAATCAATCGAAAGCAGGCTAAACAAAGCAGAAGATTGGATCAGTGAATTAGAGGACAATGTAGAAAAAAATTCCCAGACAATACAACAAAACGAAAAAATTTCAAAACATAATGAAGAGAGTTTAAGAGAACGGCAGGACAACATGCGAAAAAACATTAGAATCATAGGGATTCAAGAAGGAGAAGAGGCGGGAAGAGGTACAGAAAACCTGATTGAGAAAGTAATGACAGACAATTTTCCCAACTTGATGAGAAAAAATGTCATGCAAATCCAGGAAGCAGAGAGGGTCCCAAAAACAGGAACCCAAATAGGCACACCCCAAGACACATCATAATTAAAATGGCAACATTCAAGACAAAGCGAGAATCCAAAAAGCAGCAAGAGAAAAACGGCAAGTAACATGCAACGGAGCTCCGATAAGGCTATCAACAGAGTTCTCAACAGAAACACTGCAAGCCAGAGGGAATGGTCTAAAATGTTCCAAGCTGTGAAAAATAAAGGCCTACAACCCAGAATACTCTACCCAGCAAGGCTCTCATTCATAATGGAAGGTGAAACAAGGAATTTCTCAGGCAAAGGAAGACTAAAAGGATACATCTCCACCAAACCAGCATTACAAGACATGCTAAAGGGAATGCTTTAAGAAAAGGAAAAAATAAAATAAAAAGGAAAAAGGAAAAGAGAGGAACACAAGTACAAAGGGAGATAAATAAATACCTATCAATAAAAATCTTAAATACAAAATGGACTAAATTCTCCAATTAAAAGACATAGGGTAGCTGAATGGATTCGAAAACAGGACCCACATATCTGCTGACTACAGGAGACACACCTCAAAACAAAAGATTTACACAGATCGAAAGTGAAGGGATGAAAAAAAACTATATCAAGCAAATGGACATGAAAAAAGTTGGGGTAGCAATACTTATATCAGACAAAACAGATTTCACAGCAAAGGTCATAAAAAGAGACAAATAAGGACATTGCACAATACTTAAAGGAAAAATCCATTAACAAGATATAACCGTTACAAACATATCTGCACCCAAGACAGGAGCACCCAAATATGTAAGAAAAATTTGGAAAGAATTCAGGAAAGATATAGACAACAATACATTCATAGTAGGGGAAACTAACACATCCTTGTCAATAATGGACAGATCTTTGAAGCAAAGAAATATCAGATACTGAGTCATTGAACAACACTCTAGACCAAATGGACTTGGTTGATAAATATAGAACGTTTCACCCCAAGAAAGCAAAATGTACATTCCTTTCAAGTGCACATGGAACAGTTTCAAAGATAGACCACATGATAGAACACAAAACAAGACTGAACAAATTCAAGAAAACTGAAAATAGATCAAGCATCTTCTCAGATCACAATGGCTGAAAGTTGGAAATCAACTTTAAGGAAAAAACTCAAAAACATTCAAACTCATGGAGAATGAATAACATGCCATTAAATAATGAATGGGTTAACCATGAAATCAAGGAAGAAATCAAAAAAGTTTCTAGAAAAAAATGATATTGAGCGCACACAACAACCTAAAACCTCTGGGATACAGCGAAAGCAGTCCTGAGAAGAAAGTTCATAGCAATACAGGCCTACATAAAACGGGCAGAAGAATCTCTAATAAAAAAAATCTAACCCTACAGATACAAGAACTAGAGGAACAGCAACAAACGAAGCCCAGCGCAAATAGAAGGAAGGAAATCATCAAGCTTAGAGCAGATTTAAATGACAGAGAGACTAAACAAACAATTCAAAAGATCAACAAAAGTAAAAGCTGGTTCTTTGAAAAGTAGAACAAAATTGACAAACCTTTAACCAGGCTCATGAAGAAAAAAAGAGAAAAAACCCAAATAAATAACATCAGAAGAAAGAGGAGAAATCACAACCGCTACCACAGAAATACAAACAAGTGTAAGAAACTATTATGAACAACTGTACCACGAAAAAATGTGACAACCTAGATGAAATGGACACATTTCTGGAAACATATGCTGTTCCAAAAACGAATCAAGAAGAAGCAGAAAGCCTGGACAGACCAACAACAAAGAGTGAAATTGAAGCAGCAATCAAAAAACTCCCAGCACACAAAAGAACTGGACAGGATGGCTTCAGAGGCGAATTTTACAAAACATTTAGAAAAGAAATAACTCCTATCCTTCTCAGACTATTCCAAAAGATCCAAGAACAGGGAAAACTCCCAAACTCGTTCCATGAAGCCAGTATTACCCTAATTCTAAAAGCAGGTCGGTCAAGACACAACAAAGAAAGGAAACTACCTGCCAATATCGCTGATGAACATAGATGCTAAAATCTTCAACAAAATATTGGAAAACCGGATCCAACAACACATTAGAAAGATTATACACCACGACCAAGTGGGATTTATTCCAGGGATGCAAGGATGGTTTAATATTCGCAAATCAATAAATGTAATACACCACATAAACAAAATGAAAGACAAAAACAACAACATGGTAATATCAATAGATGCAGAAAAAGCATTTGACAAAGTGCAACACCCATTTATGATAAAAACATTCAGCAAAATGGGAATAGAGGGAGCATACCTCAACATAAAAAAGTCCATCTACAAAATCCTGAAGCCAACATCATACTCAATGGGCAAAAACTGAAAGCATTCCCCCTGAGGTCAGGAACAAGACAAGGATGTCCACACCCTCCACTCCTATCCAACATAGCCTTAGAAGTTCTAGCCACAGCAATCAGACAAGAAAGAAAAATGAAAGGCATCCAAATTGAAAAAGAGGAAGTAAAACTGTCATTACTTGCAGACGACATGGTAGTGTACATAGAAAACCCTATAGGCTCTATGAAAAAACTACTCAACCTAATAAGTGAATTCAACAAAATAGCAGGGTATGAAGTCAATATTTAGAAATCAAAGTCAGTTCTTTTTTTTTAAATGTATTTTATTGATTATATTGTTACAATAGTTCCAATTTTCTCCCCTTACTCCCCTCCACCCAGCATCTCCCTCCCCCAGCAATCGCCCCCCAAGTCCATACCCCTGGTTCGTAAAAAAACAACTGTCCCTCCCTCTCTGATATTAAGACCCTTTGTAATCTTGTAAAGGACAATGGGCGAAGGTCTCAAGCTCCTCTAGCTGCTTCAAGCTGGAAATGGTCGTCGTCCTACCTACCCTTGGGTCCAGGAAACCCTAATAATAGTGGGGGTGTGGAGGGGAGGGTGGCCTTCCCACATGGGGAAGGATCGTGCAGACTCCAGGTCAGTTGGCTGTCTCCGGTCAACGGCGTGCTTGGTTTAACAGGCTGGCATCCTTGTTGTGTTCTGGGAGCAACAGACTTGGTGAAAAGGGTTAAAAGACATCATTCAATCCATAACTACTAGATGTCAAAAGGCAGGGATTAATTTTTCAATGCTCCATATTAGGAGAAAGAAAAAGAAAAAGAAAAAAAGGGCTTCTTTGGAGGAAGGTGTGCTAGGCACATCTCACCTGTCCAAAACCCTTTTGCCCATTATACTTAGTTTGGGCTGAGGAAAGTAGTTTAGGTTTCTCCCCTCTCAGACCTCTGGGCCCTTTCTGTCCAAGCCATTAGGATAGAAAAGAGAAACCCGTTTTAAAGTGAAGCCCACAGACCACCCCATTCTTCACCAACCCAGCCATTTAGTTCAGCCAAACCGTTGAGTCTCAGGAGGCAGCGCTGCAGAGAGGATTAAGCGAGGCTTATGCGTACAGACAATCACTCAGGTAATGTGATCATAGGCTTATGTCCTTTGAAAACAGAAAACACATGTCAATTTATGTAACATAACCCACAAACAAGTCTCTAAATCTGTAAGACTGTCTTATTGGGAAGACATCCAGTTGCAAGGCACTTGACATTCTACTTGCCTGCAACTTGATTATCTTTGATGGTATCACAGACATGGTTTAATTTTCAAGTGAAACCATATTTTAAATGAGAAGAAACTTTTAAGACGGTTAGTTGCAGGTGCTACTGTTACAAATTTAGCATAATTTCATTTTTTTTATCTTTGGAATTCAGTACAGCTGAGACGATTTTTCCTGTTTGTGTACAACTTCTTAGTTTTCATGCTTCCTTTTTAAAAATAGGGACGGCCCTGGCCAGTGTAGCTCAGTGGATTGAGCGCCGGCCTATGAACCGAAGGGTCATGGATTCAATCCCCAGTCAGGGCACAGGCCTGGGTTGCGGGCCAGGTCCCCAGCCGGGGGCAAGAGAGGCAACCACACACGGATGTTTTTCTCCCTCTCTTTCTCCCTCCCTTCCGTCTCTCTAAAAATAAATAAATAAAATCTTTAAGAAAAAAATTAAAAAAATCACTATTCCTTGAATAGTGACTTTTCTCCCTAAGATTACCCTCCTTGTCTTTAAAGGGACTACATTAAATCCATTTTTAATTTATCCTGTTCATTTGCATAAACATAACAAGAGCAGAAAATGATCACTTATGATCTTTATTTCTGCTTTGCTGGAACTTACCCAAGGAATATTTAGGGTGACCCTCAGTCTGTTCTTCAGGGCACAGAAGCTGAGCCACATACCTGGCATTCATCCTTGCCTGTACACACTTGTTCTTTCCAAGGCTTTCTGGTTTTTCGTTGTGCCTTAAGGTCCCTTCTTGCCATCTTTCAGGAAAACAACCTTCGTTCCTTCCCTGGAAAGATTGCTGTGGACCGCACAACCAACCATGGTACCAGGCCCTTTATCTCGCGGGCTTTTATTACCTTTGAAAGTCATTCCCCGTTCCTCGGGGCTTTTTGGTAACAACCTGAGCCCAAGTATGTCTCTTTTAGGCTTGACATTCCAGTCAAAGACTTGGTCAAAAAAAAAAAAAAAAAAAGGGAACCTCTATTAACAACTGGTCTTATTAGTTCTATGCAAAGAAACTTATGTCTTTACTTACTTGTTTAGAATGCCAAACTCTGGAGGGATCAAATAGGGAGAAAAATATACAACGTGAAGGAAAGTCTTTGTCCTGATATTCACTGAACTGGCATTTCCATTCTTCATATTTTCATTTTTCCCCCACTAAAAAAAATTTTTTTGTTTGTTTTCCTATTACAGTTGTGTCACTTTTTCCCCCTCAAATAGCCACAGCAGTCTTGAGACCGAAGAACACAGTAGGAGGAATCACAATACCTGATATCAAACTATACTACAAGACCACTGTAATCATAACAGTATGGTACAGGCATAAGAACAGACATACAGATCAATGGAACAGAATAGAGAGCCCAGAAATAAACCCTATGCCATATGATCAATTAATATCTGATGAATGGGAAAGGAACATAAAATGGAATGAAAATAGGCTGTTCAACAAATGGTGCGGGGAGAACTGGACAAAAACCTGCAAAAACATTAAACTAGACCACCAACTTACACCACATACCAGAATAAACTCAAGATAAACCAAAGACTTAAATGTAAGCCGCAACACCATCAAAGCCATAGAGGAAAACAGAGGCAAGAAAATTTCAGAACTCCCACATAGCAATATTGTTGCCAATATATTTCCTAGGTCAAGGGGTATAAAGGAAATAATAAACAAATGAGACTACGTCAAAGTAAAGAGTATCTGCTCAGCAAAAGAAAACATCATCAAGATGAAAGGGGGGCCAATCATATGGGGTACCATATTTGCCAATGATTCCTCAGTCAAGGTTTTGATTTTTAAAATATATAAAGAACTTAAGCAACTCAACACCAAGAAGACAGACAATCTAATTTTTTAAAATGGGCAAATGACCAGTACAAACACTTCTCCGAAGAACACATAGGCAGGGTCCATAAACATATGAAAGAGTGCTCAACATCACTTGGCAACAGAGAGATGAAAATTAAAGCCACAATTAGATACCACCTCACATTTGCCAGAATGGTCATCATCAACAAATCAAAAAACGACAAGTGCCAGCGAGGATTTGGAGAAAAGGGCACCCTAAT
The DNA here is from genome assembly GCF_987537825.1 of Furipterus horrens. Lineage (NCBI taxonomy): Eukaryota > Metazoa > Chordata > Mammalia > Chiroptera > Furipteridae > Furipterus > Furipterus horrens. The sequence continues at coordinate 2,316,738 of NW_028327190.1, read as the reverse complement.
ATATTGTTGCTGTGCAGGTGGTGCAGACACTATGGAAAACAGTATGGAACTTCCTCAAAAAAATAAAAACAGAACCGCCTTAACATCAAGCAATTCCATTGCTAGGATCATACCTGAAGAATCCCAAAACACCATTTCAAAAGAACCTATGCACCACTATGTTCATAGCAGCACTATTTACAATAGACAGTGCTGGCAAGAACCTAAGTGTCCATCTGTAGATGAGTGAATTAAAAAAACTGTTGTACATTTACACAATGGAATACTATGTAGCAGAAAGAAAGAAGGATGGAACTTGAGAGTATTATGTTTAGTGAAATAAGCCAGGCAGCATTAGACGAGATACCATATGGTATCACTGAAAACAGGAAACAAAATGAACAGCACAAGCAAATGAGCAAAAAAGCGTCAGAGGCATGTAAACAAGGTGCAGAATGACAGTGACCAGGTGAGAGAGGGAGGGCAGGCAGAAGTGGGGAAAGAAAGGAAATGGTCTAGTCAAGGAACTAGTATACATAACCCTGGACAGGGCCAATGGGTTAGGGAATGACGTTTGGAAAAAGGGTAGGTAGGGTGTGGGTAGAAATGAGTGGAAAGTGGGACAAATATCAAAGAAAAACAATAAATTTTAAAAGAGGTAAGAGACATCTCAAATAAACTAACCATACACTGAAAACAACAACAAGAACAACAACAAAAACCCAACAGCAAAAAAGATCAGAGAAAGTAAAAGGGAAAATATAATAAAGAACAAGGAACAGAATAACAGTTATGAGGGGACGTGGGGAGAGAGAGAAGAGGGGTAAGCAGTGAAGGGTTTAGTAAAGGAAGTAGTATAAATAACCCATGGACATGGACAACGGGGTGGCGAATGACTATGGGAGAAGGGATGGGCTGGGTCAGGGGGAGCAATGGGGGAAAAATAGGACAGCTGTAATAGAAAAACAACTTTAAAAAAAGATCAGAGCACAAAAAAATGACATAGGGAACAAAACAAAAAATACCAATATCTGGTTATTAGAAAAGTTAAACAAGATTGATGAAACTTGAACCAGACTCACCAAGGAAAGAGGGAAGTGTGTATGTGGGAGAGAGAGAGAGAGAGAGAGAGAGAGAGAGAGAGAGAGAGAGAGAGAGAGAGAGAGAGAGAGAGAGAGAGAGAGAGAGAGAGAGAGAGAGAGAGAGAGAGAGAATCATTAATAAAAGAGAAGTAACAGCTGACATAAAAGACATAAAGTATTGAAATAAAATACTATGAACTACACGCCAATGCATTAGACAGTCTGAAAAAATTGGATAAATTAATAGAAACATAGTCTTCCAAAACAAAATCAGGAAGACTCCAAAAATGTGAATAGACTTATTAAAACTAATGAAATTAAACAAGTAGTGTAAATACTCCCAGCAAACAAAAGTCCTGGTCCAGACTGCTTCATAGGTAAATTTTACCAAATATTCAAAAAACACATACCCTTCTCAAACTATTACAAAAAGTTTAAGAGGAGGGAAGGCTTCCAAGCTATTTTTAGGTGGCCAGTATTTTGCTAATCCCATAACTAGGTAAAGACACTGCAGGGAAAGAAAATTATAGGACCACATCCCTCATGAAGAGAGGTGCTAAAATCCTCAACAAAATATTAGCAAACCAGCCCTGGCCAGAGTGGCTAAGTTGGGTGGAGCACGTCCTATAACCAAAGAGTTGAGTCTTCTTCTTCTTTTTTTTAATATGTAATACTTTTTTTTTTATTTTTTGGTATTTCAATTACAGTTGTCCCATTTTTCCCCCATTGCTTCCCCCTCCCAGCCCATCCCTTCTCCCACAATCATATCCCTCCCTGTTGTGCATGTCCATGAGTCATTCATACACGTTCCTTGACTAGACCCTTCCCTTACTTATCCCCCCTCTCTCCCTCACCCCTCCCCACTACTACTATTCTAGTCTTTGCCTATTTAGTTCGTTTGTTTGTGTTGCTCTTTAGTTTCCTGTATTAGGTGATATCATATGGTATTTTGCTTTCGTTGGCTGGCTTATTTCACTAAGCATAATTCTCTCTAGTTCTATCCATGTTGTCACAAATGGCAGGAGTTCCTTCTTTCTTTCTGCTACATAGTATTCAATTGTGTAAAGGTACCACAGTTTTTTGACCCACTCATCTACAGATGGGCACTTAGGCTGTTTCCAGCACTTAGCTATTGTAAACAGGGCTGCTATGAACATAGGGGTGCATAGGTTTTTTTGAATTAGGGCTTTAGGATTTTTCGGGTATAATCTAGCAGGGGAATCGCTGGTTCAAAAGATAGTTCCATTTTTAGTTTTTTGAGGTAATTCCATACTGTTTTCCATAGTGGCTGAACCAGTCTGCATTCCCACCAACAGTACAGTAGGGTCCCCATTTCTGCACATCCTCGCCAGCATTTGTTGTTTGTTGATTTGTTGATGATGGCCATTCTGACAGGTGTAAAGTGGTATCTCATTGTGGTTTTTACTTGCATCTCTCTGATGGCTAGTGATGTTGAGTTTTTTTCATGTGCCCATGGACCTCCTGTATGTCCTCTTCGGAGAAGTGCTTGTTCAGGTCCTTTGCCCATTTTTTAAATGGGCTGTTTGTTTTCTCGATGTTGAGTCATATAAGCTCTTTGTATATTTTGGAGATCAGTCCCCTGTCTGTGATATCATTGGCAAATATGTTTTCCCATATGGTTGGTTTCCTTTTCATCTTGCTGATGTTTTCCTTTGATGAGCAGAAACTTTTTAGTTTGATGTAGTCCCATTTGTTTATTTTTTCCTTTATTTCTCTTGCCTTAGGAGATGTATCCGTGAAGATATTGTTCCGTGGGATATCTGAAAATTTCCTGCCTATGTTTTCCTCTAGGACTTTTGTGGTGTCACGGTTTACATTTAAGTCTTTAATCCATCTTGAGTTTATTCTCGTGTGTGGTGTAAGTTGGTGGTCTAGTTTTATATTTTTGCACGTCCTTGTCCAGTTTTCCCAGCACCATTTGTTAAAGAGACTCTTCTCAGTCCATTTTATGTTCCTTCCTGCTTTATCAAAGATTAGTTGACCATAGAGGCCTGGGTTTATTTCGGCGCTTTCAATTCTGTTCCACTGATCTATGTGTCTGTTCTTATGCCAGTACCAGACTGTTTTGATCACAGTGGCTTTGTAGTATTGTTTGATGTCTGGTATCGTGATTCCTCCTGCGGTGATCTTGTGTTTCAAGATTGCTTTTGCTATTCAGGGTCTTTTTTGTTTCCATATGAATTTTTGGAGGCTTTGTTCTAGGTCAGTGAAATATGTCATTGGTATTTTAATAGGGATTGCATTGAATCTATAAATTGCTTTGGGTAGTATGGACATTTTGATGATGTTGATTCGTCCCATCCAAGATCATGGTATTTGCTTCCATTTATTTGTATCTTCCTTAATTTCTTTCTTCAATGTTGCATAATTTTCAGTGTACAGGTCTTTTATCACTTTGGTTAAGTTTACTCGTAGGTACTTTATTTTTCTTGTTGCTATAGCAAATGGTATTTTCTTTTTTGCCTCTGTCTCTGATAGTTTATTGTTGGTGTACAGAAATGCCTAAAATTTCTGTATATTTATTTTGTACCCTGCTATTTTGCCATATTCACTTATTATATTGAGTAGTCTTTTAGGGGAGTTTAGAGGGTTTTCTAGGTATACTATCATGTCGTCTGCAAGTAGTGATAGTTTTACTACTTCTTTCCCAATTTGGATACCTTTTATTTCTTTGTCTTGTCTGATTGCTGTGGCTAGGACTTCCAACATTATGTTGAATAGAAGTGGGGAGAGTGGACAGCCTTGTCGAGTTCCTGATTTCAGGGGGAATGCTTTCAGTTTTTGTCCATTGATTATGATGTTGGCTTCAGGTTTCTCACATATAGCCTTAATGATGTTAAGGTATGTTCCCTCTATTCCCATTTTGCTGAGTGTTTTCATCATAAATGGGTGTTGTACTTTATCAAATGATTTTTATGCATCTATAGATATGATCATGTGATTTTTGTCTTTCATTTTGTTTAGGTGATGTATTATATTTATTGATTTGTGAATATTAAACCATCCTTGCATCCCTGGGATGAATCCCACTTGATCGTGGTTTATGATCATTTTGATGTATTGCTGGATCCTGTTTGCCAAAATTTTATTGAGGATTTTAGCATCTATGTTCATCAGTCATATTGGCCTGTAGTTTTCTTTCTTTGCTGTGTCTTGACCTGGTTTTGGCATTAGGGTCATACTGGCTTCATAGAAAGAGTTTAGGATTTTTCCCTCTTCTTGGATTTTTTGGAATAGTTTGAGGAGGGTAGGAGTTATTTCTTTTCTAAATGTTTTGTAAAATTCGCCTGTGAAGCCATCCGGCCCAGGGCTTTTATGTAGAGGGAGATTTTGGATTACTGTTCTAATTTGCTTCTTTGTTATTGATCTGTTGAGAATTTCTACTTCTTCTTGATTCAGTTTTGGATGGTTCTATGTTTCTAGAAATCTGTCCATTTCTACTAGGTTGTCAAATTTCTTGTCATATAGTTGTTTGTAGTAATTTCTTATAATTGTTTGTATTTCTGAGGTATCAGTCGTGATTTCTCCTCTTTCATTTCTGATTTTGTTTATTTGGTCTTCTCTCTTTTTTTCTTGATGAGCCTGGCTAGAGGCTTGTCGATTTTGTTTATTTTTTCAGAGAACCAGTTCCCTAGTTTTGTTGATTTTTTGGATTGTTCATTTAGTTTCTATGTCATTTAATTCTGCTTTGATCTTGATGATGTCCTTTCTTCTTTGCCCTAGGCTTTGTTTGTTGTTGTTGTTCTAGTTCTTGTAGCTTTAGGGTTAGATTTTTTTTATTTGAGATTCTTCTTCTTTTCAGATATGCCTGTATTGCTATGAACTTCCCTCTTAGGACTGCTTTTGCCAAGTCCCTTAGGTTTTGGGCTGTTGTGTGTTCATTGTCATTAGTTTCTAGAAATTTCTTGATTTTCCCTTTGATGTTATTGTTAACCCATTCATTATTTAATAACGCGTTATTCAATCTCTATGAGTTTGGGTGTCTTTGATTTTTTTCCCTGAGGTGATTTTTAGTTTCAAGGCATTGTGGTCTGAAAAGATGCTTGATATGATTTTAATTTTCTTGAATTTGTTGAGGCTTGTTTTGTGTCCTATCATGTGGTCTATCTTTGAAAATGTCCCATGTGCCTTTGAAAAGAATGTACATTTTGCTTCTTTGGGATGAAAAGTTCTATATATGTCAGTTAAGTCCATGTGGTTTAGTGTGTTGTTCAATTCCTGTATATCTTTGGTGTTTCTTTGCTTGGATGATCTGTCTATAGTTGATAATGGAGTGTTGAAGTCCCCTACTATGAGTGTGTTGTTGTTAATATCCTTCTTGTGGTCTTGTAGTATTTGCTTTATGTATTTGGGTGCTCCTATGTTGGGTGCATATATGTTTATCATTGTTATATCTTCTTGATGGATTGTTCCTTTAAGTATTATGAAATGTCCTTCTTTGTCTCTTTGTATTGCCCTTGCTTTGAAATCCGTTTTGTCTGATATGAGGACTGCTACCCCAGCTTTTTTTTCAGGTCCATTTGCTTGGAATATTTTTTTATATCCCTTTACTTTCAGTCTATGTAAATCTTTTGTTTTGAAGTGTGTTTCTTGTAAACAGCAAATATGTGGTTCCTGTTTTTTTATCCATTCCATTACCCTGTGTCTTTTAATTGGACCATTTAATCCATTTACATTTAAGGTTATTATTGACATGTATTTATTAATTTCCCTTTGTATCTCTGTTCCTCTACTCTTTTTTTTGTTTTTTCTCTTCCTTTTTCTTAGAATATTCCTTTGTGCTTCCCTTGCGATGCTGGTTTGGTGGAGATGCATTCTTTTAGCCTTCCTTTGTCTGAGAAACTCCTTATTTCACCTTCCATTTTGAATGAGAGCCTTGCTGGGTCGAGTATTCTTGGTTGTAGGCCTTTGTTTTTATTGCTTGAAATATTTTTGACCATTCCCTTCTGGCTTGTAATGTTGCTGTTGAGAAATCAGTCGATAGCCTTATTGGAGCTCCCTTGCAAGTTATTTGCTGTTTTCTCTTGCTGCTTTTAGGATTCTCTCTTTGTCTTGGAATGTTGCCATTTTAACTATGATGTGCCTTGAAGTGGGTTTTTGGAGGTTCCTCTTTATTGGAACTCTCAGTGCTTCTTGGACTTGCATAACTTTTCCTCTCATCAGGTTCAGAAAATTTTCTGTCACTATTTCTCCTATCAGTTTTTCAATTCCATGCTTCTTTCCTTCTCCCTCTCTTATTCCGATGATCCTGATATTTTTTCTAATGCTATCCTGTAATTCCCTTAAATGTTGTTCATATTTTTTCAATCTTTTTTTCATTTTGCTGTATCATTTGAGATTTATTACCTATATTATCCTCTAACTCACTAATCTGATCCTCTGCTTCGTTTAGTCTGCTTTTGACTGATTCTACTGTGTTGTTCAGTTCAGAGATTGCATTTTTCATTTCTTCCTGGTTCTTATTGATAGTTCCTATGTTTTTTTTTATGCTAGTGTAGTTCTCTGCAAGTTCCCTGTAATTTTCTTGGAGCTGTTGGTAACTTCCTTGGAGGTTGTCATAGTTGTTTTCGAGCATAATGAGCTTCTTCACCACCATAGTTTTGAATTCCATGTCTGACAGTTGGGCTATGTCTATTCCATCTACCTCTCTTTCTGCGGATTCCTCTTTTCTTTTCATTGAGAGGTTGTTTCTGCATCTTACCATGTTGGATTCTTCTTGTTTGTTTTTGTTATTTGGATTTGTCTGCTTTGCCTTCCCACCTTTGTGGTATGAGATTCTTTACGGTAGATCTGGGGGTTTCAGTGGTGCAGTCTCTTTGATCTTCTGAGCCTGATGTTCTTGGGGTATCTTTTATATCAATTGTTTATGCTCTCTGGTTATATTTCAGATGCTTTTTGTTAGGATCTTTGTTCTGGCTAGTTGATTGAGACTCACTCTCTCCACTTTCTCTTGAATTCTTTTGTGGAGATGTCAGTTCAGCCTTTGTGTGTTGTCTTGTTTTTCTGTATCCACAGCTGGTCTAATGAGGTGGGTCAGAGGTTCCTGTTCCTTGCAGCAGTGGGCTCCCGCACTGCGCATTCCTTCGGTGTCTGTTCGAGCTAGCCAAGGTGTCTTTGCAGGCACGCCTGTGAGCGGGTAAGGTGGCCTGAGAACCCGCCTCAGGCCTGTTGTATAGCGCTCCGGGAGTTTCCCAAGGTGGCCAGGGAGTTATCCTCAGGTCTTCCGCACTATGCTCCAGGAGATGGTCTCTTTCCTGCCAGTGCTGGACCCCGGACCCTCGTGTATAATGGAAGTGAGCGGTTGGTGCCTATTGATGTCGGTGAATTATTTTGGCACTTGTGCACCCCTGCTCACCCAAGGCAGCTGGGGATCTAGCCTCAGCGCAATGCTCCGGGTAAGTGTCTGTGAGTAGCTGCTGCCTGCTGTTCTGGCACCACAACTGCCCAACCATCCCGCACCCGCTTGGGCGGGTACACGTCGATCTCAAGAGAATGCTCTGCATTCTGGCCTGGCACTCCGGCCTGGCTCCCACTGGATCTGGCCAGGGGCAACTGCGCATAGTTTTCTGTGTATCCAGAGATCCCTCCCTGCGCCCTTTTGGGCACTGATCTTATGTCTGTTGGGGTGTGTCCGAGGGGCACCTGGACATGCGGCCAGCGCACCTGGGCCAGTGAATGAGGGCACTTACCTATGCCTGCCCCTGCGACCCAAGGGGAGTGTTGGGGAGTGGGCGAGCGTACTTCTGCGCCTGTGCTCCTCAAGAATGTCCTATCACCCTCAAGGTTTCTTTCCCTCTCCTCAGTTCAAAAGAGAACAATATATAGGAAAATTACGTTCTCACATGCACAGCTGTATGCTGTTCTTGTCTTTCAGCGCCAATGCCACCTGGCCGAGTCCTGTCTCTGCCAGCAGGCAGAGGTCCGCTCTCCTCCTGATTCCTCTCTGGGGAAGCCTGTGGTCGCCAAAATGCCTTTGTGTACTTCCAGCCACAGCTCCGGTATCCACCCCAGTCAGAAATCTCGTCTGGCCCCTTTTTTCTTCACTCTCCTCACCAAACAGGTTGTTCCCACATGGTTTTTCTTTAATCCAGTAGTGCCAAGGCTCAACTCCTACCAGTGTCCAGCTGCTCACTGAGATGTTCTGTCTGCAATTAGTTCTAACTACAGATGGGTCTCGGGAGCCTGAGAGTGCAGCCTCCCCTCACTCCTCCGCCATCTTCTGAATCCCGGGTTTGAGTCTGATTCCTGATGGGAGCAAGTGCCTAGGTGAGGGGTGTGGTCCCCAGTATGAACAAGCACAATCCCTGGTCCGGTCGCTTGAGTCCCTGGTGTGGGTACATATGGGAGGCAGCTGAAGAATGCTTCTCTCTCTCATTGGTATTACTTTCTCTCTTTTTTCATGCCCCTTCCTCTCTCTCTTTCTCTCTCTCTCTCTCTCTCTCTCTCTCTCTCTCTCTCTCTCTCTCTCTCTCTCTCTCTCTCTCTCTCTCTCTTTCTCTTTCTCTCAAAAACAGTGGGAAAATGCCCTCAGTTAAGGGCTAAACAAAAGATATCAGCAAATAGGTTCCAGCAATACATTTTAAAAGATTATGCACCATGATCAAATGGAATCTATCCCGGGGATGCAAGGTTGATAAAATAATGGCAACTCAAAAATTTTAATACATCACATAAACAAAATGAAAGGTAAAATTCACACGGTCATATTAATAAACACAGAAAAAGCATTTGATAAAAGTTTTTTGATAAAAACTTTCAGCAAAATGGAAACAGAGGGGGCACACCTAAGCATAATAAAGGCCATGTATGAAAAACCTATTGTAATCAAAACATCCCAGTACTGGCATAAGAATGGATGTAGAGCCAGAGACTCCAGAAATAACCCCATGCCTTTATCGTCAGTTATTACTTGACAAGGCAGACCAGAGCATACAGTGGAGCAAGGAAGTGTCTCGAATAAATTGTTTTCTTGCCCATGATACCCAATGGGCAAAAAATAAAACTGTTTCCCAGAAGATTACAGGAACAGGATGGGGGTGTGTACTTTTTCCACTTTCATTCAATGCAGCCCTGAAAGTCCTAGCCACAGCAATCAGACAAGAAAAGGAAAGAAAAGTCATCCCAACTGGAGAGGAGGAAGTAAAACAGTCATTACATACAGGTGACATGATTTTGTGCATGGGAAATTCTAAAGGCTCCACAAATATACTAATGAACAAATTTGGCAATTGGCAGGATACATATTTCATATTCTAAATGGGTGGCATTTCTGTGCCACAATAATGAACTAATAGAAAGATAACTGATGAAAATAACCCCATTTACCATTTCAACAAAAACAACAAAAAATAAGGTACCTAGGAATGAATTTAACCAAGGAAGTTAAAGGCTTGTATTTGGAAACACTATAGGACCTTGAAGAAAGGAACAGAGGAAGATACAAACCACTCGAAGCCAGAACTGTCTCTTGTGGATTGGAAGGATTAACGTCATTAAAATGCCCATACTACCCAAAGCAATCTGTAGATTCAACACGCTTCCCATTAAAATGTCAACAGTATATTTCACAGATGTAGAGAAGTATTCCAAAAAACTAAGTGGAATGAAAAATAACTTGAGTAGCCTCAGAAATCTTGAGAAAGAAAGACAAAGTTGGAGGGATCACAATACCTTATATCAGACTATCCCACAAGACTGTTGCAATCAGTACAGCCTGATAATGCAACCAAACAGAGACCCCAGAAATAAACCTATGCTTTTATGGTCAATTAATTACTTGAAAAAGAAGTCAAAAGCATACAATGTATAAATGGTGTTGGGTAAATTGAACAGGTCCATGCAAAAAAGAAAATGAAGCTAGACCTCCAATTTGCACCATACAAAAGGATAAACTCAAAATGAATAAAAGACTAGAATGCAAGTCATGAAACCATAAAAGCCCTAGAGAAACAGCATAGGAAGTAAAATCTCAGACATCTGTTGTGGTGACGTATTTTCAGACAAATGACTGAGGACAAGGGAGAAGAAAAAAAAAACGAGTGGGACTGCATCCAGTTGAAAGCACTGCAGGGCACAACAAGGAAATGAATTGGGATCCCACTTTATAGGAGAGAATTTTTGGCAATGATACATTTGACAAGAGGTTACTTTCCAAAAATATAAAGAACTTATCAAGTCAACAGAAAGAAGACAAACAGCCCCATTTAAATAATGGACAAAGAACCCAGATAGAATCCAAAGTGGACACAAAAATGGTCAATAGACATATGGGAGAAAGTGTTCAATGTCACTAATCATGAGGGATGCAGATAAAATCCCCCATGAGATATCACCTCACATTTGCCAGAATGGCTGTCATCAACAAGTGCTAGTGAGGATGTGAAGGAAAGGGAAGGGACCCTGTTGGCGAGAATCCAGAGTGGTGCAGCCAACTGTGCAAAAGAGTGCATAGTTTCCAGAAACAACTAAAAACAGAACTGCCTTTTGACCAAGGGATCCCACTGCTGGGATGATATGGGAAGACTCCCCAAGCACCGATCTGGAAGAACACATGAAACCCCATGTTCACTGCAGCATTATTTACAGCAATTAAGAGCTTGCCAGAGCACTCCGTATAAGCAGAGGAATGGATGCAAAAGCTGTGGTACATTTGCACAATGGAATATTCTCTTTCCACAAAACAGATGGGAATGTTACAATGGCGACAGCAAGGGGGCACCTGGAGAACATCATGCTAAATGAATAAGCCAGTGGTGAATGACAAATAGCATAGGATCTCACTTATACGTGAAATGTAACAAAACAAATAAACTGAGGAGCAAAATAGAAACAGAGGCATGGGCAAGCAGACAGACTGGCAGCTGTCAGCGGGGAGGGGAGGGGCACTGGGTGAAAGAAGGGGAAGGCAGCAGTAGCCAAAGGATGTGGCTGTCTGACCCACGGACACCAGAGAGCAGTGTGCTGATGCATACATGGAAGGGGTGTCAGGGGCTGTGTGGAAGTGTGCAACGGGCATGGGGTGGGGGCGCTGGCGGAATGGGGACAGCTGCGATAGTGTCAGCTGTAAAATTAAACGTGAAAACATTACCAGCAGCTCCCCTACCCATCTGGATTCCTGTGCCTCTGCTGCAAGTTGTTTTCACTACAGGCTTCCCCGGAGTTCCCTCTCACCTACCTTGAGGCACGCACTACTCCAGATGGAAAGGCTTGGCCATGTTTGTTTGTTTGTGGACTGCACCTCGCTGGGCACCCTTATTCCCTAAGGAAAGTGTCCTTGTATCCGTTTCTCCATTTTCGCGGACACGGCCACCAAATGGTGATGTGACACCTTCCTTTAGGCACGGAGCATGCACAGGAGTCACCCAGGGCTGTGACGTCACAAGCACTCCCCAGCTATATATACATTGTTCCATATAATTTATTTTATTTTATTTTTTTGTTTTTTAATTACAGTCGTCCCATTTTTTTTTCCATGTTCCATATAACTTTTTGAAGCATTTATCCTAGGGGTGTGAAATATGTCACTGGTATTTTAATAGGGATTGCACTGAATCTATAAATTGCTCTGGGTAGTTTGGACATTTTAATGATGTTCATTCTTCCCATTCGAGGAACATGACATATGCTTCCATTTATTCACATCTTCCTTAAATTATTTCTTCGGTGTTCTGTAGTTTTCTGAGTACAGAACACCAAAGGAACTTAAACTCTTTAAGTTTATTCCTAACTACTTTTTGTTGTTGTTGTTGTTGCTATAGTACACGGGGTTTTTTCTAGTTTCTAACTTTGATATTTTATTGTTGGTGTACAGAAATGTCTTTGGTTACTTGCATCTTAAGGTAAGCCTGAAATACTATGAACTTCCCTCTCAGGATTGCCCTTCACTGATTCTCCATAGACTTTGGATGCTGTGTGTTCATTTCACTTTGTTTCCAGATAGTTCTCCGTTTCCTTCTTGATCTCATTCATTAGCCACTTATTGTTTTCCTAATTGTTGTTCTATTATAGTTGTCCCTTCCCCCCATTGCTCTTTCCTGCCCTGCCTACCCTGCACCTCTTCTATGCTATTTAACCTCCATGTATTTTTTTAGTTCTTTGTTTTCATTGATTTTTAGTTAAATGCCTTTGCGACTCAAAAAGATGTTTAATATTATCTCAAACTTTTTCAACGTGTAAGCCTTATTTCATTTCCTAACCTGTGGTCTTATCATTGAGAACATTCCATGTGCTCTTTAGTTAGCAAGTATATGTATGTATATATATACTTGCAAAGGCAGCACTATATATAGTGCTGCCTTTGTATGAACTGTTTAATAGATATCAATTAAATGCATCTGATCTAGTGTGTTAGGGTCTCTGTGTCCCTGTAGAATTATCATCTGGAAAATCTTCAGAGGCCAGTGTTGCAGGAAGACAGATCTCTGGGTAGGGGCATTCTCATGCCCCTCTGTCCAGGTGTCATCCCATGACTCAGGAGATGATGAGCAACTCTTGTCTCTGCCTTCAGCTTTAGGCTGTCGAGGCCACTGAATCATGGAATCCTGGGCAAAACAGGTCCTGTTGTGTATTCCACCTGCTTCCTTGTTAATGAAGTCTTAAAATGGAGCTGGCATTGAGGATTAGTGTGTCTACCTTGCTTCCTTGACAGGTGTTGGCTAAACCAGGAGTTACCCTGGCTGTATTTTACATATTAATGACACTTTGTAAGAATTCTTTCACTTGTAAAATTCTCCTTTTGTTGGCTGGAATGTCACACCCCCCGTTCTGGTAGCTTTTGAAATCCTAATAAAAAAAGAATGAGGCTTCCCGCTCTCCACTGTTGGTCTGAGCGAGCCACAGTCCTCCGTTCGTTACTGGCCAATCATCCTGCTTGCCAGATTTATTTCAGCATCCGAGATCATATTTAACACTTCATCTGGCGCCTGAACACGGGCCCGAGGGTAAAAACTGGAACGGGCAGGACCGAAAAGGAAATCGCGCAGGGGTATGCAAACTTTTCAGAAAGCCTTTACTTAGAAGTTCAGGTTTACAAATAAAAGAGAGTGTTTTAAAAGATTTATTCTTGCAGGTCAAGAAACACTGTTATTGGTTTACTCCAGAAAGAAGAAATCAGTTAAATTTAAGGGTGTGGAAAGGAGTTGGTAAAGCTCTTAGAAGAGCTCATCAAACTGGTCCAAAACATGGGCCACTTTTAATCAGGTGTCTGAGGCCTTACAGCCAGTTCAATCAGTCTTTGAGCCGCTTGGCAAGAAGGAGCAATTACCTTCTCGAATATATGATCAGCCCAAAATGGCTCAAAAGGAAAGTCAGGAGGTGGCAGTGGGGGGAGGTTCCCACCACGGGCGGGGGCTCGGATACCGAAGGGGCCGACGGCGTCGGTGACTCTGGACGCGAGCCGGGCCCTGCCTGTGGATTGCCCAGGCTGTGGCAGGCGCCCGCGCACGTGCGCACGCGTGCGGGAGCCGGGGGTATGCGGTCCGCAGAGGCCGCGGAGGGCCTGTCCCCTCCACGGGCCTTGCTGGTTCCCCCTCCTTGCCCCTCACCGTGCCGCCGGTTCCACCTCCTGGGCTGCGGTTCTGCGCGGCGCCTGCCCACGGCCTGCGCCTAGCAGCCAACATAGAACTGGTGCGAACCAGGGTTATCCAAAAAACAAGAGATTTATTTTCGGTTGTTACAGCAACTAATAAAAGAAACTGAATATCAAGTTAAGGAAAGGTGTCTTGCTAATTTAATATGTTACTCAAATACTTAACTAATACCCAAAAACTCATGTTTCTTAATACTAAGAACTGAATTTTTGTCAGTCTACATTAATATTATATACATTTTATTATCACTTTAAATAAATAGTCAAATATTATTTCATAATATATATTCCTTAGTTGACAAGATTTCCAAGATTTAAAAGTTTAAAAACTTCCTTACAATCTTGAGGTATTTCAAAGGGCCCTTGAAATATCTCAGGAATTTATTATTTTCTTCTTACCAAAAAGAAGAAAACTAAACCAATCAGGCTTAATACATTTTAAAATACTTGGAAAGCTTTGTCAAATAAGAAAATTTTACAAAAAAGCTCAAAAACAATTGGCTTTTAAAAATGCTAATGAGAATTGCAAAACGGCGTTGGCTCCTGTAAAACAAAAAGGGGGAGGAAAGTCCTCCCAGCCTCTGGGACTGTGCTGAAGGTGTTACAAAGGAAGGCACTGGACCAATAAATGCCATTCCAAAAAAGATAAACAGGGCAATCCTTTGCCGCCCCTCCCTTTGGAGGGGTAGGGAACCTGGCAGCAGGGCCCAGCTTGGGGCCCATCAAACAGTATGAGCCTAATTACTCAGTTTCCTGTCAGCTCTGGGCAAACCCATTAGCAAATAAATCAAAAGCCTAGTCAAAAATATCAGTGAAAAATACTTCCTCAAGAAATGTTGAATAGTCCTACAATGTGCCAGCATTTTGTTAATCAACCTCTGGAAGAACTCCGAGGTCAATTTCCAGAGGGAATGTGCCTACATTACATGGATGATATTCTACTAGCACATCCCTCTGAGGCACAATTATTACAAATGTTTAAATTAACTTCTGATTTGTGTGCTAAGTATGGCCTTCAAATTGCTCCAGAAAAAATACAAAAGGAGGAGCTGTGGAATTATTTAGAATACCAAGTAACTAGAAGTCATATAATACCTCAGAAGGTTAAAATTCATAAGGATTCTCTTCAAACCTTAAATGATTTTCAAAAATGATTGGGAGATATTAATTGGCTCCGACCTTCTATGGGAATTCCTACCTGTGCTCTTGAAAATCTTTTTCGCACTCTCGAAGGTGATTTCAATTTAAACAGGCCCCGATCACTAACTAAAGAGGCTGAAAAGGAGCTTGAATTAATTGAACAATATTTCCAACACTGCCAATTAAATCATATTCAGCAACTAAGTAATCTTAAGTTAATCGTTATCCACAGTGCTCATTCTCCTACTGGGGTGTTATGTCAAGAATAAAATATTATTGAGTGGCTATTCTTACCGCACAAATCAACCAAAAGACTAGAGACTTATCTTAGTAAAATTGTTCAAATTATAACTCGTGGCAGATTACGTTTTAGACAACTTTGTGGTCAAGATCCTGATGAAATCATTGTTCCTTTTACCAATAAAGAAATTGCTAATCATTGAATGTTATGTAAAAAATGGCAAAATGCCTTTTCTGACTTTCTAGGTAAAATTCATAATTCATATCCTTCCTCCAAAAGGTTTCAGTTTTTAAAGTGGACTCAGTGGATACTTCCTAATGTGTTGTCTCACAACCTTTATCTAAGGCAGAGACGTATTTTACTGATGCTGATATATTTGGTGTTGCTGGTTATAGTAACCTGAAAAATAACAAAACTATTCAAAGCCCTTATACTTCTGTACAAAAGGCAAAGTTATTTGCTATTGTTATGCTTCTAACTGATGTACTTTCAGTTCCTTTAAACATCATTACAAATTCACAGTATGCTGCACATACTGTTCAAGCCCTGAAAACTGTAACCATACCTCGGAATGGTTCTGAACTTAATACTCTTTTCTTACAGTTGCAGTTCCTCCTTCGAACTTGCCATCATTTAACTTACATAACTCATATTCAATCCCATACAGGTTTACCAGGACCCTTAACTGAAGGCAACAATTATATAGACACTCTAGTTGGTTCTGTTATCAAAGCTCGAGCCGAACATCAGCTTCATCATGATAATGCTCAGTCGCTTAGACACCGGCATAATATTACCTGGCGTCAAGCACGCCAAATTATTAGGGAATGTTCTACATGTCAACTTATTAACCAACCTTCCTTACCAATAGGTGTTAATCCTAAAGGTTTGCTACCTAATCAAATCTGGCAAATGAATGTTACTATTGTACCTAGTTTTGGAAAGCTTAAATTTGTTCATCATTCTATTGATACTTGCTCTAAATTTTCATGGGTTACAGCAATGTCTTCTGAACGTGCAGGATGTGTTATTACACACCTCCTAGAAGCTTTCGCTGTTCTTGGAAAGCCATAAACTATTAAAACAAATAATGCTTCAGCTTATCTCTCTAAGAAATGTCAGGAATTTTTTCCTCAGCATGATGTTAAACATGCTACTGGCATTCCATATAACAGCACTGGGCAAGCTCTAATTAAGCGTCATAATCGAACATTAAAAAAGCTTCTTGAAAAACAAAAAGGGGGATATAGTATGGACTCCCCAAAGAAACGATTAATGAATGCAGTATTTACTCTAAATTTTTTGCAAATTGGTGATGATTATCTCATTCCAGCTCAAAGGCATTGGGCAATGAAAACTGTTTCACCAACAAATCAACCTGTTTATTATTATGATGTTTTAACCTCCAATTGGCTCCCAGCAACTGTTATTCGATGGGGCTGAGGCTATGCTTATATTTCCACAGGCACTCAGAATATTTGGATTCCTGATAAGTGCCTTAAGCTGAATCATGTCCGCCCAGAAGAGGGGACGAAAGGACAGCGGCAAGGAGAATTGAAGGAACCTGCCAAACCTGCCAGCTTAAAATCAAATTAAACAATTAGTAGATGAAAGAAAAGTATTAGTAAAAGCTCCATTTTATCTATGCAGGCCCCTGGAGCTAATGCTGAAAATCATACTTATTGGGCTTACATTGCTAATCCACCTTTAATGAGAGGGGTCTCGTGGTGGGACCCTACGGTTCCTATATATCATAATGAAACTGGTTAGTCCTTTAAAGCCTAAAGAGGAAGGAACAATGGTTCCATATTATGTTACAGGAGTTTCTGGTCCACCTATTTGTTTTGGTGCCGGTTATCACTGCTTTAATATTGGTCTTTAAAAGTGGCTCACAGTACAAGGAAATACCACCAAGTTATATAATAAGCTGTTAATAATGACTCCAAAAAGCCTCCGCTGCCTTGCGGCATACCTCTTCAGGGGAAAGGCTAAGGGAGTAAACCCCGACAGAAAATCCGGAGCTGGAGTCCCTAAGGCGGTTTGACGTTGTAGTCAACACCAGCAACTCCTGCGGCGCACATGAAACCAAGCTGTATTGACTCCGTCTTTCCCTTGGACCCTTCAGCTGCGAAGAGAGGGGGGGGTCTGCTGCATGGGCAACAGCAGACCCTCCATATCACCCTGCCCAGGCTCTGTAGCTTCAGCTTCACTGGAGAGGACACTCCAGCGTCATCGCAAGATGTCGATTCAACACGGGAGGAGACAGATACCGTGTCACTCCCGAGTCGGACTGCACAACCATTCTCGGCGGTGCAGATAGACTCTTAAGAAGCTACACCATCGTCTCTTGAGACGGACGGCTGCCGACGAATGCTCTCTGCTTATACTCCTACTGGTTATATTTCAAATCATTGTGAATTTTGTTCTCCACCAAATGAGCCACTCTGTAAAATGCCAATGTTTCTCTCAGTGACTGATTGGGTCCATTGGACTCAGTGCAGGGGAGAACAAGTACGAGTTATTGTTAATATTTCCTATGGAAGCGTCATTACTTGGAGTCCGTATGGCTCCGCTCGTACTGCAGATCCTAGGCAAAATATACAATGGGCCAATCACATTATTTGAATGACCAGTATTGCCAGAAATTCCATTGTTTGGCAGAAAAGTGGTTTTTCACCACCATTACCCTATATGAAAGGCTTTTATTCTCAACCTCACTTGTGGAAATTAAGTGCAGCTTTTGGACCTCCTAATGTCTGGACGGGACGGCTATATCAGGCCAATGGTTTTCATAACCTTACTTTTGTACAAAATGTTACCAGATATTTTCAGGCTTGTGTTAAACTTCCCTATTTACTACTCAAAGGGAAAGTTACCTGGGTTCCTGAGACAGGAGAAATCTCTTGTTTTAATTGTACTCTGCATACTTGTGTTAATCATACCATGAGTTTGTCTCCAAGGAAAGTCTCTACCTCCTGAGAGCCCGAACTGGAGCCTGGATGCCTGTTTAGCTGGTTCAGCTTGGCCGTGCATGGCAGGACAGCCCTGCCTCTGGACTCCTTCATAAGGTGGCTGAATGATTGCTTCGCCGAAGCAAGCGCTTTATCGGCCTCCTTATTGCAGTCATCATGGGACTAATTGCTGTCACAGCTACCACTGCGACTGCTGGTGTTGCTCATCATCAGTCTGTGCAGACTGCGAATTTTGTACGGACTTGGCATCAGAATTCTGAACAATTATGGACTGCTCAACGCCAACTTGATGCAGAAATGCAGTCTGAGTTAGCTGATTTAAACCAAGCAGTTGTTTTAATAGGTAATTGATTACAAAGTGTTAAAACGCAGTTATTGTTAAAATGTGATTGGAACCAATCTTCTTATTTCATTACTCCTGTTCCGTATAATGACACTGAATTCCCTTGGGAGCGGGTTTGTAAGCATTTGCTAAATCATGATAATCTAACCCAGCATATCATTACCTTACAAACTAAAATTCATACTACTTTTGAAAAACATTTAGAACAATTATCTGGTCAAAGTTTTTTTGAAAATGTTATTAGTGAATTGATAAAATGGATCCTGTTCCATGTATTAATGGGTTCATTGGAACTCATGTTGGAACAGTCTCTTTATTCCTTATTTTCATGTTAGTAATTGTTATTGTGTTTTTGCGCTATAAGAAAAGATGAAAAGTTAGATCTGCTATCTCCTCAGTCATGCTCCATAAAACAAAAAGGGAGAGATGTTACAGGAAGACAGATCTCTGGGTAGGGGCATTCTCATGCCCCTCCATCCAGGTGTCATCCCATGACTCAGGAGATGATGAGCAATTCTTGTCTCCGCCTTCAGCTTTAGGCTGTTGAGGCCACTGAGTCATGGAATCCCGGGCAAAACAGATTCTGTTGTGTACTCCATCTGCTTCCTTGTTAATGAAGTCTTAAAATGGAGCTGGTTTTGAGAATTAATGTGTCTACCTTGCTTCCTTGACAGGTGTTGGCTAAACCAGGAGTTACCCTGGCTGTATTTTACATATTAATGACACTTTGTAAGAATTCTTTCACTTGTAAAATTCTCCTGTTGTTGGCTGGAATGTCACACCCCCTGTTCTGGTAGCTTTTGAAATCCTAATAAAAAGAGAATGAGGCTTCCCGCTCTCCACTATTGGTCTGAGCGAGCCACAGTCCTCCGTTCGTTACTGGCTAATCATCCTGCTTGCCAGATTTATTTCAGCGTCTGAGATCATATTTAACACTTCAGGCCAGTGGGGTGTTAACACCCCCTACTATAACTATTTCTGTCATTCTTTCTGGTAAAGTCAACCAAGGGTATCTTTATATAACTAGGTGCTTTTTTGGGGGTGGGTCCATATATGTTTATAAGGTATATATCCTTTTGCTTGGTTTTCCATTTAGTGTTATGTAGTGACCCTTTCCTCTTTCTTGTTATGGCCTTTGTATTGAAGTCTATTTTGTCAGTTGTAAGTATTGTTACTTCAGCTTTTGTTTATTTTTTCTTTGCATGGAATATTTTATTTGATCTTCACTTTCAGCCTGTGTGAATTTTTTATTCTGAGGTGCGTCTGCTGTACATAGCATATATATGGGCCATGTTTTCTTATCTATTCAGCTACCATATGTGCTTTGAGGGCATTTTTAACTTTATATTCAAACTTATTTATAAGCAGTTATGTACTGTCATTTTCACCCTTCACACCAATTTCCTCACTCTCTTCCTCTCTCGGTCTCTCTGTTTCTTCTTTTTATAACAAATGCACTAGTATTCTGTTTGCAGTGTAGGTTTGGTGACAATAAACTTCTTTATCTCCAGTTTTTTTTGTTTGTTTGTTTGTTTGTTTGTTTGGGGAAGGTCTTTATTTCAGGTTCAATTTTAAATGATAGCCTTGCTGCATAAAGTATCTTGGATTCAATGCTGTGTTTTCCATTACTTTGATAATTTCATGCCATTTTTTTTTTTGGCCTATAGTGATTCTAGTGAGATATCAGCTGACACCCGTATGGTAAATCTCTTAGGTAAGTAACCACCTCTCTACTGCTGACTAAAGATTGTGTCTCTAACCTATGCCATTTTAATTTTTATGTGTTTTGGTGTGAATCTCTTTGGGTTCAACTTGACTGTGGCTTCCTATGCATCCTGAACCTGTGTGACTTTTTCCTTCAGCAATTTAGAAAAGTTTCCTGTCAGGATTTTTCAAACATGTTTTCTAGTTTTGGTCTTTATTCTCCACAGGTACCCCTGGGATCCAGCAAGCTGCCACCAGGGATCAGGGCATAGGTGTTGGTGAATGAAAATCCACATCCCTGAGCCCCCACAGAATCACCCTCTCATGAGCTCACTCACAACGATGAAGAAACAGATTAGCTGGAGCATGGGTTTATCCTGTGAGTGAATGGATCATACGATCTATGATAGAGTGGATAATCCTATCTATGAGATTATTAGAACCTTCTCCTGGCATACACTGCCTTAACGTGTTTTGCCCATTTAGGCAAGTGAAACCACATACTTCTTTTCCAAAATATTTTCAACAATTTATCCAATAATATTTTTTCAAGCAACATGACCATTCAGCAAAGCTATTGGCCATAGCATTGAAATAAGTTAACATCTACCCAATTCAACGTCTAAGCAAAATGAAAGGAGTACTGATCGAAGGTCCCACTGGCAGGATTTCTCTTCACCACCATCCTCAGTGATGTCCCACAGAGGGTTGGTAGCGGTTCAGCTGTCCACTTTTGGACATTGCCTGCATGCCATGCAGAATCGTCTATAAATCAGGCCAGATTGAGTCTTCTGTACCTCTGTCCACTAATCAAAAGAAGTATCCGACAGGGAGGAAGATGGCGGAGGAGTGAGGGGAGGCTGCACTTTCTGGCTCTCGAGACCCATCTGTAGTTTGGACTAATTTCAGACAGAACATCTCAGTGAGCAACTGGACACTGGCAGGAGTTGAGCCTGGGTACTGCTGGATTACAGAAAACGATCTGGGAACAACCTGTTTGGCTTCCCCAGAGAGGAATCTGGAGAAGAGTGGATTTCTGCCCGCTGGCAGAGACAGGACTCAACCAAGTGGCATTGGCGCTAGAAGACAAGAAACAGTATACTGCTGTACATGTGAGAACATGATTTTCCTTTATATTTTTCTCTTGTGAACTGTGGAGAGGGGAGGAAAGGTTGGGGGTGATGGGACATTCTTGAGGAGCACAGGCGCGGAAGTGCACTCGCCCACTCCCCAACCCTCCCCTTTGGGTCGCACGGGCCCGCATAGGTAAGTGCCCTCATTCACTGGCCCAGGTGCGCCGGGACACCTGTCCAGGGGCCCCTCGGACACACCCCGACAGACATAAGATCAGTGCCCCAACGGACACAGAGAGGGCCCGCTGGGCATGCAGAAGACCGTGTGTAGACACCCCTGCCCAGCTCCAGTGGGCCCCAGGCCAGAGCGCAGACCACTTGCTCAGGCTCTGTTCCTGCCCACCCAGGCGGGTGTGCGAACGGGGAATGGTGCATGGCTGTGGCGTGGGAACAGCGGGCCACGGTGACTTACCGACACTCACTTCCACTGTGCGCAAGTGTCCAGGGCCCCGCCTCAAAAGGTGAGAGACCAACTCCCCAAGCGTGGCTCAGCAGACTTGAGGCTAGCACTCAGTCCGCCTTGCGCATGCATGGGCATGTGCGCAAACACCTCGGCCGGCTCCAACAGGCGCCAAAGTAACACACCGCTCCTGCTACTGCGGGCACCCACCTCTGCTACAAGGAACAGGAACCTCTGGCCCACATCATTAGACCAGCTGTGGATGCAGAAAAATAAGATGACACACGTAGGCTGAACTGAGTGAAAAATTTTTTTATATATTTTTAAAATTTTTAGTTCTATTTTAGTTTTTTATTTGTATTTTATTTTATTTTAATTTTTTAAAATTTATTATATTTAATTTTAAATTTAATTTTAATCTTTACTTGTTTTAAAACATTTTTCTTTAGAAAACTATATCTCTAATTTGTTTCATACACTCTCTCCTTCTCATCTTTCCTCTTCAGTTTTTGTTTATTCGTTTGTATGTCTAGTTTAGCCTCCCTTTCACACTAAATAAATGGAATATAACTATTATATAAATCTAATACTATACAATCCCACTTTCTTACTATATTCTGCATTATTCCCTCCTTTTCTTCTAGCGTTATTAACATACAATGTAAATATAACCTACTGTCTTGCACAGTCTCAACTATTATGAATCTATCATCCCCTCTCTCAAAAATCACATTTTTCCTCACTAAAAACAACTCTTATTTATTCTTCCTATAGTGTAAAAGCTCTTATCTCTCTACATTTATATTAATACTAGCTCATTGGCTGACGATAGCAGGATAGAGTGTGGGGGATATTTTTAAGGGTGTGGGTCTCCTCTCCGGGCTGTGTCTTTATGTTTTTAACAGCATCACCACAAAAGAACTCAAGAAAAAGTGGACAGAGTGACTCTCAATCAACTAGCCAGAAGCAAGATCCTACCAAAGAGCATCTGAAATATAACCAGAGACCATAAACAAACGACATAAAGGGTACCCCAAGAAAATTAGGCTCAGGAGATAAAAGAGACTGCACCACTGAAACCCCCAGGTCTCCTATAGAGAATCTCATACCACAAAGGTGGGAAGTCAAAGCAGAAAAATCCAAAAAAAAAAAAAAAACCAAAACAAACAGAAGAATCCAACATGGTAAGGTGCAGAAACAACCTCTCAATGAAAAGAAAAGAGGAATCCCCAGAAAGAGAGGTAGATGGAATAGACATAGCCCAAATGTCAGACACGGAATTCAAAACAATGGTAGTGAAGAAGCTCAATATACACAACAACACCAAAAACAACTATGACAACCTCCAAGGAAGTTACCAATAGCTGCAAGAAAATTACAGGGAACTTGCAGAGAACTACACCAGCATAAAAAATAAAAAATAAAAAATAAAACACATAGAAACCATGAACAAGAACCAGGAAGAAATGAAGAACACAACATCTGAACTGAAAAACACAGTAGAATCAATCAAAAGCAGACTAAACGAGGCAGAGGATCAGGTCAGTGAGCTAGAGGATAATGTAGAAAAAAACTACCAGGCAATACAACAAAATGAAAAAAGATTTAAAAAGTATGAATAAAATGTAAGGAAGTTACAGCATAGCATGAGGAAAAACAACAACAGAGTAATTGAAATTGAAGAAGGAGAAAAGGAACGAGGAATAGAAAAGCTGATAGGAGAAATAATGACAGAAAATTTTCCCAAACTGATGAGAGAGAAAGTTATGCAAGTTCAGGAAGCACAGAGAGTTCCAATGAAGAGGAACCCCCCAAAACCCACTCCAAGGCACATCATAATTAAAAAGGCAACATTCCAAGACAAAGAGAGAATCCTAAAAGCAGCAAGAGAAGAACAGCAAATAACATACAATGTAGCTCCGATAAGGCTATCGACCTACTTCTCAACAGAGACACTACAAGCCAGGAGGGAATGGTCAAAAATATTTTAAGCAATGAAAAACAAAGGCCTAGAACAAAGAATACTCGACCCAGCAAGGCTCTCATGCAAGATGGAAGGTGAAATAAGGAGTTTCCCAGACAAAGGAAGACTCAAAGACTACATCTCCACCAAACCAGCATTGCAAGAGAAGCTAAGGGGTTTGTTTTAAGAAAAAGAAGAAAAAAAAAAGGAGGAGAGGAACACAGGTACAAAGAGAAATGAATAAATGTCTGTGAATAATAACTTTAAGTGTTAATGGATTAAATGCTCCAATTAAAAGACATAAGGTAACAGAATGGATAAGAAAACAGGACCCACATATTTGCTGTCTACAGGAAACACACCTCAAAACAAAAGATTTACATAGACTGAAAGTAAAGTGATTTAAAAATATATTCCAGGCAAACAGACCTGAAAAAAAAAAAAAAAGCCAGAGTAGCAGTCCTCATATCAGACAAAACGGATATCAAACCAAGGGCAATAAAAAGAGACAAAGAAAGACATTTCGTAATACTTAAAGGAACAATCCGTCAAGAAGACATAACACCAATAAACAGATATGAACCCAACATAGGAGCTCCCAAATACATAAAGCAAATACTAGAAGACCACAAGAAGGATATTAACAGCAACACACTCATAGTAGGGGACTTTAACACTCCATTATCGACAATAGACAGATCGTAGAATCAAAGAAACACCAAGGATATACGGGCACTGAACAACACACTAAATCACATGGACTTAACTGATATATCGTCGGCAGCCGTCCGTCTCGAGAGACGATGGTGTAGCTTCTTAAGAGTCTACCTGCACCGCCGAGAATGGTTGTGCAGTCCGACTCGGGAGTGACACGGTATCTGTCTCCTCCCGTGTTGAATCGACATCTTGCGATGACGCTGGAGTGTCCTCTCCAGTGGAGCTGAAGCTGCAGAGCCTGGGCAGGGTGATATGGAGGGTCTGCTGTTGCCCATGCAGCAGACCCCCCCCCTCTCTTCGCAGCTGAAGGGTCCAAGGGAAAGACGGAGTCAATACAGCTTGGCTTCAGGTGCGCCGCAGGAGTTGCCGGTGTTGACTACAACATCAAACCGCCTTAGGGACTCCGGCTCCGGATTTTCTGTCGGGGTTTACTCCCTTAGCCTTTCCTCTGAAGAGGTATGCCGCAAGGCAGCGGAGGTTTTTTGGAGTCAGAGTTTTCCTTCTCTGATGTGCCCTGACTGGAAGATCGAACCAGCGACACTTAGCTCGCAGGCCGACGCTCAATCCACTGAGCCAAACCAGCCAGGGTAATATATATAACTTTCCACCCCAAAGAATCAAAATATACATTCTTTTCGAATGCACACGGGACATCTTCAAAGATAGCCCACATGATAGGACACAAAACAAGCCTCAGCAAACTCAAGAAAATTGAAATTATATCAAGCATCTTTCCAGACCACAATGCCTTGAAACTCAAAATCAACCTCAGAGAAAAAAATGAAAGACTCCCAAATTCATGGAGAAGGAATAACATGCTATTAAATAATGAATGGGTTAACAATGACATCAGAAATCAAGAAATTTCTGGAATGTAATGATAATGAACACACAAGAGCCCAAATCCCATGGGACACTGCAAAAGCAGTCCTAAGAGAGAAGTTCATA
Organism: Furipterus horrens; assembly: GCF_987537825.1. Lineage (NCBI taxonomy): Eukaryota > Metazoa > Chordata > Mammalia > Chiroptera > Furipteridae > Furipterus > Furipterus horrens. The sequence goes on along the minus strand of NW_028327190.1, from coordinate 2,291,509 downwards.
GCAATACAGGCATATCTGAAAAGACAAGAAAAATCTCAAATAAAAAATCTAACTCCAAAGCTACAAGAACTAGAAAAACAGCAACAAACATAGCCTAGGGCAAGAAGAAGGAAGGAAATCATCAAGATCAGAGCAGAATTAAATGACATGGAGATTAAATAAACAACCCAAAAGATCGACAATACTAGGAGCTGGTTCTTCGAAAAATAAACAAAATCAACAAACCTTTACCCAGGCTCATAAAAAAAAAAAAAAGAGAGAGAGAGAGAGCGAAGACTCACATAAACAAAATCAGAAATAAAAGAGAAGAAATCACGACTCACACCACAGAAATACAAACGATAGTGAGAAATTACTAGAAACAACTGTGTGGTAAGAAATATGACAACCTAGAAGAAATGGACAAATTTCTATAAACATATAACCTTCCAAAACTGAATCAAGAAGAAGTAGAAAATCTCAACAGACCAATAATAAAGAAGGATATTAGAACAGTAATCAAAAATCTCCCTGCACACAAAAGGCCTGTACGGGATGGATTCACAGGCAAATTTTACAAAACATTTAGGGAAGAACTAACTCCTACCCTCCTCAAACTATTCCAAAAAATCCAAGAAGAGGGAAAATTCCCAAACTCTTCCTATGAAGCCAGTATTACCCTAATCCCAAGACAAGGTGAAGACAGAAGAAAGAAAACTACAGGCCAATATCATTGATGAACATAGATGCTAAAATTCTCAACAAAATATTGGCAAACAGTATCCAGGAATACATCAAAAAGATCATACACCACGATCAAGTGGGATTCATCCCAGGGATGCAAGAATGGTTTAATATTTGCAAATCAATAAATATAATACATCACCTAAACGAAAAAGAAGACAAAATCACATGATCATATCAATAGATGCAGAAAAAGCATTTGATAAAGTACAACACCCATTTATGACGAAAACACTCAGCAAAGAGGAAATAGAGGGAGCATACCTTAACATAATTAAGGCTATATATGAGAAGCTGAAGCCAACATCATACTCAATGGACTAAAACTGAAAGCATTCCCCCTGAAATCAGGAACTAGACAAGGCTGTCCACTCTCTCCACTCCTATTCAACATAGTGTTGGAAGTCTGAGCCACAGCAATCAGACAAGACAAAGAAATAAAAGGCATCCAAATTGGGAAAGAGGAAGTTAAACTATCATTATATGCAGATGACATGATAGTATACCTAGAAAACCTTGTAAACTCCACTGAAAGACTACCCGATATAATAAGTGAATTTGGCAAAATAGCAGGGTACAAAATAAATATACAGAAATTTAAGGCACTTCTGTACACCAACAATAAAATGTCAGAAACATAGACAAAAAAAAAAACAAAAAACATTTACTATAGCCACAAGAAAAATAAAGTACCTACGAGTAAACTTAACCAAAGAGATAAGAGACTTTTACTCTGAACATTACATAACTCTGAAGAAAGAAATTAAGGAAGACACAAATAAATGAAAGCAAATACCATGTTCTTGGATGGGAAGAATCAACATCATCAAAATGGCCATACTACCAGAAACAATGTACAGATTCAGTGCAATCCTTATTAAAATACCAATGACATATTTCACAGACCTAGAACAAATACTTCAAAAATTCTTATGGAACCATAAAAGACCCCAAATAGCAAAAGCAATCTTGAGACAGAAGAACACAGCAGGAAGAATCACAACACCATATATGAAACAATACTACCAAGCCACTGTGATCAAAACAGTCTGGTACTGGCATAAAAGAGACATATAGATCAGTGGAGCAGAATATAGAGTTCAGAAATAAACCCAGGCCTCTATGGTCAACTAATCTCTGATAAAGGAGGAAGGAACATAAAATGGAGTGAGAAGAGCCTCTTTAACAAATGGTGCTGGAGAACTGGACAGGGACTTGCAAATAAAATGAAACTAGGCAAACGACTTACACCACACACGAGAATAAACTCAAGATGGATCAAAGACTTAAATGTAAGCTGTGATATCATAAAAGCCCTAGAGGAAAACGTAGGCAGGAAAATTTCAGATATCTCACGTAACAATATCTTCACGGATACATCTCCTAAGGCAAGAGAACTAAAGAAAAAAATAAACAAATGGGACTACATCAAACTAAAGAGTTTCTGCTCAGCAAAAGAAAAGATCAGCAAGATGAAAAGAAAACCAACCATATGGGAAAACATATTTGCCAATGACATCACAGACAGGGGACTGATCTCCAAAATATATAAAGAACTTATATGACTCAACATCAAGAAAACAAACACCCAACTAAAAAATGGGCAAAGAACCTGAACAAACACTTCTCCAAAGAGGACATACAGAGGGCCCATAGACATATGGAAGGGTGTTCAACATCACTAACGATCAGACAGATGCGCATTAAAACCTCACTGAGATACCATCTCACACCTGCAAGAATGGCCATCGTTAACAAATCAACAAACAACAAGTGCTGGTGAGGATGAGTAGAAAGACAAACCCTAGTGTGCTATTGGTGGAATGCACACTGATGCAGCCACTGTGGAAAACAGTATGAATCTCCTCAAAGAACTAAAAATGAAGCTGTCTTTTGATCCAGCAATTCCGCTGCTGGGACGATACTCAAAGAATCCTGAAACATCAATTCAAAAGAACCTATGCACCCCTATGTTGATAGCAACATTATTTACAATAGCCAAGTGCTGGAAACAGCCTAACTGAACATCAGAAGATGAATGGATCAATAAACTGTGGTATGTTTACATGATGGTATACTATGTTGCAGAAAGAAAGAAAGAATTCCTCCCCTGCGTTACAACATGGGTTAAACTGGAGAGTATTATACTAAGTGGCATAAGCCAGGTGCCGAAAGAAAAATCCCATATCATCTCACCTATAAGCAGAACCTAATTAAAAAAAAAAAAAGGAGAAAAATAGAACCAGTGACTTTGAAATAAGGAACACACTGACAGTGAGCAGAGGGGAGGGGAAAACGAGGGAAAGAAGAGCAGGGGTCTAATCAAAGAACAAGTATAAAGGACCAATAGACATGAACAACAGAATGGGGATTGACTGGGAGCAGGGGAATGGGCGAGGTGGGGAGAACAATGGGGGAAAATTAGGGACAAATGTATTGACCAACAACAAAACTTAAAAAATGAGAAAAAATAAATTAAAATTAAAATTAAGTAATTAATTAATCAAATTAATAATAAATAAGTTAAAATTAAAATAGAACATGTAAAATAAAATTATACATGGCCAAGTGTATAAAAAATAAGCACATAAATAAAACCCTAAGCCAGAAAAGAAAGACTTTTAAAAAAATACATTTGTATAACCAACAGTTGTTCACTGACCTCACCTTTTATCCAAATTCTTTGCTATGATACAAATTTCCAACAAAGTTTTGTTCTCATTGCTCTTTAGGAAAAAAAAGAAAAGAAAAATAAAAGGTCTTCAATACGTTCCTCTGAAAGGGACTTTTCCCCCACTTTCATAAAACAGTACCATTGCTATTGCTACAAAAAAGAAAGAAGATTGAAATCTACTTCCCTTGATTTATTTGGCTTAATAAATTTGGCGTATTATCCAGCAGAGTTAATACTTTGCTAAATTTGTAATATTTTTCTTTTCTGTTGGGTTTCTTTGAGGTAAATGAGAGGAAACCTAATGCTTATAGTGCTGCAGGTTGTATCTCTGAAATATCATCCCCTTACATTACTGTAATTTTACTAGTACACTTAATGAGATTAACTTAGCAGTGTCTATGGTACACCATATTTGTCAAATTGCAGTCACCTTGATTTGAAATATTTGGCATATGAAACTCATGCCTCCCTCAAAGGAGACAGTCTTTTCCTCCAAGAAGGGGCCACTGGATGATACTGGATGACACGCAAGGGGTATTTATCATGCCTCTCTCACCCACAGCCGCTTTCTAATTTGCACTAAAGAAAATGAAGCTATAAAACAGAACAGCCATGCTCTACATAAATGCCTGGCTCGGTTGTGCCTCATCACTCACATCCCTTCTCTGATCATTTGTTCACATGAATATCACGTGCGGTCACCACATGCCTGACCAGGGGCGGGACAGTCATATATGATATCATGCGAAGACTGAGGACACTGAGTTCAGAGGTGTCCTTCATTAAATGGTTCTGGAATTCAGGGAATGGAGAAAAATACAAAGCTGCAGGTCATTGGCATTCATGTAACAATCTAGCCATGGCATAGATGAGATTACACTGGGGAGGGCTGTATGTGAGGCATAGTCCAACTATGTTCTTCGTGGAGTGAGGGGGGAGGTTATAAATTATTATTATTATTTTTTTGTAATTTCTACTTAAATTCTTTCTTTTTATTTTTAAAATATATTTTATTGATTATATTGTTACAATAGTTCCAATTTTCCCCCCTTTGCTCCTCTCCACCCAGAAACCTCCCCCCCCCAGCAACCCCCCCCAAGTCCATGCCCATGGGTCGTACATACAATCTCTCCCGCTTCACCCTTTCATATATTCTTCTTCTTCTTTTTTAAATAAATAAATGATAAATTGATTATTTTAACAATAAGAAATAACGATCCCTCCCTCTCAGACTTAAGACCCTTAATAATCTTATAAAGGACAATGGGCAAGAGTCTCAAGCTCCTCTAGCTGCTTCAAGCTGGAGATGGTCATCATCCTACCTACCCTTGGGTCCAGAAATCCCTAATAAGAGTGGGGGTGTTGCTGTCCCCAGACAACAGCATGCTTGGTTTAACAGGCTGGCATCCTTGTTGTGTTCTGGGGGCAACAGATTTGACAACAGGGTTAAAAAACATCATTCAATCCACAACCACTAGATGACAAAAGGCAGGGATTAATTTTTCAATGTCCCACATTAGGGGAAAAAAAGGACTTCTTTGGAGGAAAGTGTGCCAGGCACATCTCACCTGTCCAAAACCCTTTGCCCATTATACTTAGTTTGGGCTGAGGGAAATATTTTAGGTTTCACCCCTCTCAGACCTCTGGGCCCTTTTTGTCCAAGCCATTATGATAGAAAAGAGAACCCAGTTTTAAAGTGAAGCCCACAGACCACCCCATTCTTCACCAACCCAGCCACTTAGTTCAGCCAAACCATTGAGTCTCAGGAGGCAGCGATGCAGACAGGGTTAAGTGAGGCCTATACGTACAGACAATCACTCAGGCAATGAGATCATAGGCTTATGCCCTTTGAAAACAGAAAACTATAAATTCTTTCCATAGTGAGCACAAATCAGTTTCTCCTATTCTTTTGCCTGGTGTATTCTAACCAAACTATTGACATATCTGGATAAAGTGTAGGGTGCGATCTCAGCGAGAAAAGGCACTGGATCTATTGGAAAACCATGAGCAAAACTCAAGAACATTGCTTTGACTCACAAAGACATTTGGAGCTTCAGGGCAGAAACAAGAACACCAGGCTCTATTTTATGGCTCAAACAGTGCTTTCCACAGTTTTAATCGGATTCCTTAGCGCCTTTGTGATGTCTCTCTGTGTAGCCGATACGCAATGCAAAAGTGGATGCTGAGCCTCTTGAGAAACGGTAAACACAGGCATCAAATCCTGCTCCGTGACTGTGTTTCAAAAGAGTAAACCTGTTGGAATTCCCTCACTTGTCTTTCCCTGATATTGCATTGGCACCATAACTCCAGATGGTAATGAAAGTTGGGACAAAAAATTTCTCCTTGCCATTGGAGATGAGAATTGCTGCTGAAATTCACCTTCTCACTCTAGGGGAGTAGCGAGTCATAAGTGTGAACAAAGGATACACGTCCTTTAGTTTCTGAAGAAATTCAGTAGTTCCTGACTTGTTATGGTTATTGGATGATCATGTAGAATGAAATGTAAAATCTGGAAATTCTCATGAGGCTGGGATGAGAAAGTGAGCAGAGGGGATTTCATTTGATTAATTCAGAGATTTCCATCCACTTGTCAAAACCTGAATACACTTGAAAAGCAGGAGCCAACATTGATTTTAACAATGTGTTCTAGTGAGCAGGACAAATTTAAGGACCAAATAATCCCAGAATGCTGAGTGGCACTGACAAGACCACTCTCTGCCATCCTACCACTAGGGCTCTCAGAAAAATAAGAGAATAAATAAATAAACTCTCCCACCCTCCCAGGTACTAACTGAGGTTTGTCATTACCATAGTAAAGGTCTCCATGGGCTTACTGTTCAGCTCAGATACATAAAAATGAGTTAAACTGAGACTTCGTGGAGCATACACACACACTTGAGAGGCTGTTACTGTATGTGGAGGCTTCTCAGGGTGTTCCTGGTGCAGAGAGATGTGTGCTTATTTACCTGGAATACAACAAAGGCCCTTTCCCCAGCCTTGGGTGGGCTTGTTCCTGCCGTCTGAGACTCACCACTGAAAGTAAAGGAAAGCACTGAGACAAGGTCATAATCACAAGCTTGTCTTGGTAAATGTGCAAGATGCACAAGTAGGGTTGTCACTTGGACAGACAGATGGAGGCAGGAAACCAGAGGAAACCATTCAAGTTTTCAGCAAGTAGGGTGAGGTTTGTGATTAGGCAAAGTTATCTCTAGAGGTCCCAGAAGGCATCAGGTAGAAAAAAGACACAGCTTTCTTTTTAAGGTTATGAGTTTGACTGTTAGACTGCTTCACTATTAAAATGTAGTAGCTGGAAAAATATATTTCTGAGGTTTAGCTCCACTATCTGAATGTGGGAACAAAGACAAGCTGGGACTTTTTCCCTCCAAAGATTTTATTTAATTTTTACAGAGAGGAAGGGAGGACGAAAGACAGGGAGAGAAACACTGATGTGTGAGAGAAACAGCAACTGGTTGCCTCTAGCGCACCCAAAACTGGGGACCGGGCTTGTAACCCAGGCCTGTGACCTGACTGGGAATCGAACTCGTAACCCTTCCAGTCTCAGGCCAATGCTCAAGCCACAGGGCCTCACCAGCCAAGGTGACAAACTGGATTTTAAATGCAACTAACCACCTAAAATGTGGATAAAACATATTAGTAGTAGTATTTTGTAATATTATTATTGTGCTTGTATGGTAAACCCCAGTATACCATGATTGCCCATCTACTTAAAGATAAATTTGTCAAATGAACCATAGACCCGTTTCACAAAAGAAGACAGCAATACATAGGTCTTGAGGTAACACCAGTGGTTCTCTAGAGGTCATTATCTATGAGCCAATAAAGTACAATGAAGATGTGGAGATAATGGAACCCATGTACACTGCTTGTGGGAATGAAGATTTGTACAACTGCAGTGGAAAACCATATGAAAGGTCCTCATTAAATTACAATGAATATGCCAGCTGGGGTGTTGTGAGACTTGGGGACACAGAATTGAGAGGTGTGCTTTAATTGTTGTTTCCGGAAGTCAGGGATGGAGTGACACATGAACCTAAAAATCAATGTTTTCCATGTAATCATCTAGACATGGCATAGATGAGCTTATACTGGGAATGGTGTAGCCATTTAGGAGAGGCATACATCCCAATTCTTCCCAATTGCATCCACAAGTTCAAAAACATTACACTCAGGTCCTTGAAGAACTGATGGCATCCCAAGTCCCCTGCAGCATTGTACTCAATATCAACAGAAGAACAACCTAAGAGTCCAACAACAAATGAATAGATGTAAAAGATGTGGTGTATACAGGAAATGGAGTATTACTGAGGTTTAAAAAAAAAAACAAAAAGTGATGCAATCCAGTGGCAACATAAAAATTTCTTTTTTTAACATCTTTTGCCCCAATGGATACACAACAAAAAATTTTTGGACAAACACCCGCAGAAAAGATATCCTCAGTATAAGTCCAAGAGTTAAGCAAACATGTTTCAACACATTGTTGGGCCAAGAAAATAATCTGAGACTAGAAACTTTGAAGAGGGGGTGGGGAGGAACAGTGTGACTTCTCCCCCAATGTGGCACAGCTTGGTGTCATGGGAGCCCTTCTTAGCCCAAGATTTGTCATGATGGTGAAAGGGAGAGAGTAAATGCTCCCCAGGAAGTGGTGAGTGGCTGAAAGAACAGCAACAAGGCTTGAACACTTACTGGAGACACATGCTACTAACTGCATTATGAACATCATGGGGAGGCCTGCACACGAGCCACTGGGGATGGCTCACCAAATGTGCAAGGACACTTGCAGCATTCTGCATGCCTCACCGCTCACCGTGTGCCAGTTCTCGGTGTGCTCCTGATGGCGGCATGCCTGAGTTTTTGCCACAGCTTGTAAACACATGTGGAAAGATGGCCTGATCTGTGAACTGGGAAAAAACATGTACTGTAACCTTCAGCACTGGCTCAAGGAAAGCAAAAGGGAGGCTCTCCGCATCAAACAAGCTCTGTGAAATCAAGAGGAGTCATGCAAGTTTAAATTCTGTCGCCCGAGAAAAGTAAAAACGTGGAACGGGTGTGCTCAATAGAAACATCTGAGAAACCCGTATCAGCAGTGCTGATAGAAGGTACTCCTCTCTTTAATCAATTTTGTAAAGGCTGCAAGAGACAACTTCTTCAACTCTGAAGACAACAATTATAGGCTTCGGAGAACATGAGAAAACTAAAGAAGGAGACATGCCCCCATATAAGCAACATGATCATTTTCCACTGGTGAAATCCAAAGAGACAGATTTCTGTGACTTGCAAAATTAAAAATAGTAAAATAGCTGTTTTAACGAAGCTCAATCATTTACAAAACAGCAGCAGCAGCAGCAGCAGCAGCAACAACAATGGCAGCAACAACAACAACACAGAAGGACAAGTCAACAAAAGCAAAACAAAAATATATACACAGAAGAAGAAGATTAGCAGAGAGGTAGAATCATGAAACATACATCCAAATGAAAATTTTGGTGCTGAAAATACAGTGAATAAAAGTTTAAAAAATAAAATAGAGAACATCAATTTAAAGGCACAGACTTTAAAATTATCCAGTTGATTAGAAATTATGAAAACGTAAAATAGCCATATGTGAGCTATGGAATGCCATTAGGAAAATCAAGCTAAAAATCATTAGAGTCCAACAATAAGAAGTCATGACTGGGACAAGTGAACAGAAATCTAACTTGGAGGATATAACGGCTAAAATGTTCTCAAATTCAGGGAGATATCTGGACATGGAAAACAATGAAGCTAATAGGTGTAAATGCTATTGAAAACCCACTTCTCCAAGACACATTGAAATAAAGTGTGTGGACTCAACTACAAACAGTGATGCTAAAAGCAGGACAAAAGATAAACAACACAAAATAAAAGAATAAAGCCACAGGCCACCAGCAGATACTGGCTTTCTTACAAGAAACTTTTCAGGTTAATCAATATATTCGAATTGCTGAAAGGAAACGGCAGCCAACTATCAACACTTTTACTGGCAAATTTGTCCTATATAATGAGATGTGATTGAGAACTTTCCGAACTAACAAAGCTGAGAAAATACACCACCACTAGATCTCCTTTACGAGAAATGCTGCAGTGGAAAACCACTAATTAGTAACCTGAAAACATGCACACACTGGCAAAGAAGAGCTAATAGGAATAAGGATGATACTCTGATAATGCAATTTTGTGGAACATTAAACACTTAATTGTCATGTCAAAGTTAAAGAGGAAAAGCATTAAAGATAGCGATGACTACAATAATTTGTTAGTGAACACAACATATAGTAAGAGGTAAACTGTTTCAAGAAAACATTTTTAGGAGAAGTAAAAATATACAGATTAGTGTGAGCTGAATTTAAGTTATTATCCTCATTAAGTACACTGTTATAACTTTAAGATGTACCAAGTAAGCCTCAAGAAAATCACAAGGCAAAACCCTACGACAATTAACAAAGAGAAAGGTATCTAGGCACACCACTACAGAAAATCAACACAAAAAGAAGGTAGGAAGAGGTGACAAAAAGGAGAGGGGCTAAAAACATTAAAACAGAATTAAACAGCACTAAAATAACTTTACCATTCCATAACTACTTTGCATGCTAAAATTCCCCTATCCAAATGATCAGAGTGGCACGATGAATTAAGAACAACGTCAAAAAAAAAAAAAACAACAAAGATTCAATCATATGACATATAAAAGAAACTCATTTCAGCTTTTGGGGGCATACATAGGTTCAAGTAAAGAGGCAGAAAAACAGAGCCCATGGAAACGGAGACCAGAGGATAACAGGGGGTAACCCGACATGTACAAGAACAGGCTTTATTAAACAGGTGGAACAAGAGACTAAGAAGGGGACAATTCTTCAAGGATACAATAAATATAGGCTTCCATGTGATATATTATGATTCCAATATATTGTTGTATTTGATTTATTAGTATTTTGTTTAGGACTTTGGCATCTGAATTCATCAGAGACATTTGTCTGTTGTTATTGTTTTTGGTGGTGTTTCTTTGCCAAACAGGTTGTGGTATCACAGTTATTTTGGCCTCATAAAACGTGTTAGAAAGTATTGACTCTTCTTTAACATTTTGGAGAAGTTTGACAAGGATAGGTATCAAATCTTCTTCTAACGGTAAGTAGACCTCACTCGTGAGGCCATCTAGTTCTGGACTTGTATTTCTGAGAGACTTCTGGCAGTTTTTTCAATTTCCCCACTGTTGATTGTTTGTTCATTGATTGATTGATTGGTCTGTTTAAAGGTTACCATTGCTCATATTCTGTCTGGTTAGGCTATGCATTTATGGAAGTATTTGCATTTTCTCTGCTATTAATTGTGTCCCATAAAGTCTTTCATATTTTTTTTAAGAGAGGAAGAGAAACATCCATGTGTGAGGGAAACATTGATTGGTTTCCTTTCACATGCACTCAACTGGGAAACAGGCCTGCAACCCAGGCATGTGCCCTGATTGGGAATTGAACTGGTAGCTTTTCAGGTCATAGGCCAGTGCTTGTTCCCCTGAGCCACACCAGCCAGAGCCGTCTTTTTTATTCTTTGTATGATCATTACTATTTCTGTCGCGTCTGTTCTAACTTCTCCTTTCTTGTTTCTGGTTTTTGTATTTGAAAATATATCCTCCATACAATTAAACTTACTAGCAAAGCAGAAGATACAGATTTCATGGTTATGTCAATAAAAATGGAAAAATACAATAAAGATTAAAAGAAAAATTAAAAAGCTAAATTTGAAGAAATAGAATAAAATACAGCTATATTTACAATTTAAAAAAAAATGTTGCCTTAAACAATTGTACTAGTATACTAAGAACAAAAGAGTACTTTCTTACCTGCTAATGGGTCTACTACAAACTCACAATAAACAATGTGCAGTTGACCCTTCAAGAACACACAGGTGAACTGTGTGGGTCCATCTACATGTTTTCAATAAATACATACAGTACTGTATGTTTATCTTATAATTTTATTAACACTTGCTTTTCTTTAGCTTATGTTATCATAAGAATACAGTATATACTACATATACCATACAAAATACGTTCATGTAGACAACCAATAAGTTAAATTTCAGGAGGAGGAGTCAAAACTTTTGACTGTGCAGGATGTGTGTACCCCCATCTCACCAACCTACTCTTGCCTTAGTTCAGGGATCAACTGTTGTTATAAATAAAAGTTTAAAAGGTCCACTAAAATTAGGAAGAGACGCTAAAGGACCTTTTAATCCCATATAATGAAAGCTTCAGCTAGTTCAAAGAAACAAGGAAAATATAAGAAAAACTAAAACACACACTTGTCATCTGCTGATTGGGTGAGGTCCTCCATACTTAGCTCAAGAGAATGTACAACCAATTAGAACTAATGCCCTCCTTGCTATAAGTACTTTAAGGCAAGTAAGCGCTGCCAACACTTCCATGAAAATATGATTAAAGTTTAAAAAAACACAAACAGAACAGGTATGCAGCCACTTACTAGATGTAGCTACCATGGCTTCGATACCCAAAGGAAAAAGGATGATTAATAGCAACTGTTCCTCCGGAATATGTGTGTAAAGTGATTAAACAACATATTATAACTTTGATAACAAATTTAAAATGACCAAGTTGAATTATAAACCAACACTGAGGGGACTGCTATTAGAAAATAATCATAATTCCTATGAACAGTGGGAAAGATTATGACCGTTTTTGCACACGTAGGAAAAATCAAGTGTGTTCAGTCTTTATCATTGGTGTTACCAGCAGTCATGCCTGAAATAAGGGCAGGGTCTGGCCCTCCCTATGATCTTTATTCTCTGAGGCGTCTAGGAACTGTACTTCTGATCCTGTCATGGAGACAGTCTCAACCTGGGCCCTCATGACAGCTGCTTCCACCTCTAACATCACCCATGTTTTCTCCCAGGCAGCTCTCATTTCCTGCATCCTGGTCATGTCCTCTCAGCTCTCTGATCTGGGTCTCCATTACAAGTGTCTGCCAGTCTGCTTTAGGCATAACAGTGAGAACTAGTCAGCCCTCAAGCACCAGCCCCCTCCCTGGCATTTCTTTTCTCTAGAGAGCCCCCTATCTCTAGCAGGGTCTCACTATTGCCTTAGGGAATCACTAATACACCTTCTCACACTAGTGGAGGTGCCCAAACCACCAGTATGGGAAAGGTGGCAATTAACTCACCCACCCGGCCCGTACAACAGGGGCTCGTATATATGTGAAATTAGACAAAAGTGGCATGGGGCCAATCACTGTGAGATAGCATGGCTCTTGTGAACTAAGGAAATCTCTTAGATAAGGGTGACTTGGGGAAATAAATGCACATAGAGCCATGGATCCTGTCAACGGTCACTCTGACAAACCACTAATGTAGGCCCTCATTTGATTTATCCTGGACTATTTCACAATTCTTGAAAATTCAGTTCCTTTTTGTTTTTTTTTTGGTTTGTTTACTTTCATTTTCCTTTTAAACAGTAATTACATATAATTTACTTAGAGGTGGGTATGTTAAATATCCTTGTTAATGACCAAAAACACATTAAAAACTATTAAATATCCTACCACGGAAATAAAGCATCGTTTTACTCTTAACTACTTCAAAAATAAGGACAATGAAACCATAACTGTGAACCTCTCAATTTATTTTTCGAAAAGTGAGTTGCATACATTTTTATAATATATATCAACATAAATTTTAATTTTTGCTTTCGGTAGTTCTTTGGTAGATCAGTTGTAATTATGATGATATGTATATAATGAAGGTAGTTGAGGAGCTGATCTTAAAAGAGAGGCAGCAGATGCATCAGTTCTCATTGGCATTGGGAAGCATGGGTTGCCTGCTGGTTGCAGGTTAGTAGGAAGACTATCACTGATTGATGGATGAAGATATGTGTTTGCGAGAGTAGAAGGCTCCACCATTCTTTCAGGATAACTTCCCCGTAAGGGAGAAATATTGTAGTTCTGAGAAGCAGTGGTGGTTGTAATGGAATTAAAATTGTGGGTATCTTCCTGAGTGGAGCTGCTATGTGAATGCACAGGGGCAGTGGTCAACTGCTTTGAGGTAGCACATTGATTCATTACAAGTTGTTCTGATGGTCTAAATAAACTAGATGGTAGAGCAGCACAATCACTTCTGATGGGTGAAGTTGTCTTAGCAATTAATTGGCTGGTAGAAGGATTTCTTAGTAGAGGCTCACTTAAGTTTGTGGAATGTGAAAATACACTTAGCCCACTCATTTCAGCAACAAAACCATAATTGTCATTATCCACATGATCCTCTGCTCCAAAGTGCTTCTTGTTGAAATCTTGAACTAACGAAGATGCTGAAGAAGCATTTTTAAGCCCAATTCTTCTTTTCATTCTTACTAATAGTTGGGGACAGCCTCGTTTAAAATTGGGATTATGATAGGACTGTAACTGAAAACAAAGGAGAATCTTAATTGCTGACCTTTCAAACCAAGATACAAGACTGTAACAAACCTGGTCTATAAAACAAGATTTCAGTTTCATCACATAACGTTAAAGTGATCAAACAATACATGTCCAGGTGTTCCCAACCCCCAGGCTTCTATGAGGACACCCATCAGCTGTTAGGAATCAGGCTACATGGCATTCGGTACTCCCTGAACTCCACCCACTGATTCTTCCACCACATGGCCACCCCCACAATCCCCGAAACTACCTATCCATGGAAAATTTTGCTGCTGTGAAACTGGTCCCTGGTTCCAAAAACGTCTGCAACTGAGAGGTATACTGTCGATATATGTAAATGTTTTTTATTAAGCACAGACATTTAGTTATGTGTCACATTTGAAAATGTGTCGTGTATTTCCAGTAACTGAGACTCTATCCCCTATTGGTTCCAAGAACTTTATTTAAATAGAGTTCAATGGGAAGGTTCAATGTTATGAGAAATTTTTCTTATAAGCTTGACTGTTGATTCCCAAACAGTCCGAAAGTTAGAAAAGTATGTGAACAGTGTTTTATGTGATTTTTAAAATATAGCTTGAGCTCATATAAGTGAGCATACTTTTTTATAAAATGAAATGGTATATATTTCCTATGTAAGTTGTATGTGAAAATTTCTAAATACCTTGTTTAACACTGAGACTCCTTTTTCTTCTGCCAGAAAGCCAGCTAGAGAAGCAGATCTTTGAAACTGATGTCGCTCTTTACGAAATCCATAAAGGTTCAGCTGCCGAACTAAACTTTTCATATTATGAGTCTTAAATATTCTGAAAGGAGTCTTTCTTCCCAAAACTTCTTTCTTGAAGAGTTCTTCATTAATCACTATGGAAGTTCCCTTCTCGTCCCACCAAATAGACTTAAACTGATCACTTTCAACTATTTTCCACAGTTTTCTGGGAAAGGTTGTAGAGAGAAAATCATTGTCTTCATCTGGTTTGGAGACACACAATGTGGAATGGGGTATTTTTATCAAGGTTTCCTCACACAAAGCCTGAAATGCAATTTCTTCAATCAGAGACCTCAAGTCCAAGTCCCCAGGGTATGTGTGGTCACATAAGGCAGGTCTAATGGAGGTTTCTGAATCAGTTGATCCTTCTTTAGGGGAAACATCTTGAAATTCTGAAGAAATATGTGCCATCTCAAATAACTTTGTCTTTACCTGCTCTCGACATCGGCATTATTTTGAACACTGCCGTTTCAAAGGCTGTCTTGACAGGCCTACACGGGTCAGCTGCTCAAACCATAGTGGTTCTGAACCTGAGTAGCTGTGATGTCACAAAATGACTAGTCTCCTAGCAACTAAATGTATCATTCAGCTAGTGTTTCCTTCTCACTCCAGAAATTTTATTCAGTTAATATTTAATATAGGCCAGTTCTGTATTTAGTAGCCAAAAAATGAGATCTGCAGAATCTCACTGCTATAGATTTTTTAGAAATAAAACATAAATACATAAACCTTATTGGTCCCTAAACTAAAAGTAATTCCCTCCTTTCTGTATACATAGTCTTACTAAATGAATGCCATTACAAAGGACCAGTAAGTGAACAAAGAAGTTATTAAAACAAAACAATGGTTTCCTTAAGTTCTGTAAGTTAAAACTGAAATATGTGGATAATCTGTATTTGAAAAAGGGGTCATAGCCATAGAGACAGGAAGGAGATCTGTGACAATGAGGGGAGCGGATAGGGGAAAATGTAAAACACTGTTTAAGCACTATGGGGCTTCCTTTAAAGATACAAAAAGATGGAGGGACTTGAGAGCTGATGGTGTACATTACCCAGATTCTAAAGCCACTAAGTAGTATAGTTTAAAATGTTTATTTGTATAGCCTGTGTATTTTACCTCAATTTTTAAAAAGCCGTGCTTCTGTTACTGCTGACTAAAATATAACATACTTAGATTTCAAAATATAAAATCATTTTTCTATTCCTTATGTAAGTTGTCTCTGTTTGAAACAGTACTTAAACATTTCTTATAGCAATGTTAGTGAAATGAATCCAACTCTATGTCTTTAAATAGCTGATAAATATTCACTTATGAAAGATTTCTAGAGAAGGCAAAAGGTTTTAAACAGTGAGAGATAAGTAATAATACATTGCTATATAAAAATTTGTATGTGTGCCCAAAACATGGCTTTACTGCAAGAATCATTGTATTAATATAAAAAGACTGTGTGGAATAATCCTTGGTCCAATAGCATAGAGGTTTTATTATGAAACAGCACATATTTGTAGAGCAATCTTAGAATTGCATAAGAATGATCTTTGTTTGAAAAATAGCACGTTTTATTTAGAATAAGAAGGTCTATATGATCATGGCTGTAACAAGAGTCATAATATTTCATCTATTCTCATTTTGGGAAGTATTTAATATGTGCAGGAGAAACGAATAATTATTTAGATATTTTTCATATTTTAGGAGACAGTTTATCTTTTACTTTATTAAACCTGAGATGTAATTGACACATTGTATTGCTACAGGTGTACAGTGTAATGATTTAATATTTGTCTATGTTTTGAGACAATCACCCAGTTATTGATCTATATCTCTGTTCTTATGCCAGTACCCGACTGTTTTGATTACAGTGGCCTTGTGCTATAGTCTGATAAAAGGTATTGTGATCACTCCTACTTTCAAGATGGCTGAGGCTTTCCTAGGTCATTTTTGGTTTCACATACATTTTTTAAAGGATTCTAAATCTGACAAACCTGTCATTGGTATTTCAATAGCAAATGCATTAACATATAGATTGCATTGGGCAGCATGGCAATTTTAATAATGTTAAATTTTCCAATCCATGAGCACGGTATATGCTTCCATTTACTTATAGCTTCCTTCATATCTTTTTATAGTGTTCTTTAGTTTTCCCAGTAGAGGCATTCACATTTTTGTTTAAGGCATCGCTGTGTACCTGATTTCTTCTGTTGCTTTAATTAATGGACTTTTCCCAACCATTTGGCCTGAGATTTTATTGTTGATGTACAAAATTGCCTTTGACTTCTGAATAATGACTTTGTATCTTGCCATGTTCACTTACTCCGTCAAGTAGTCTTTTGGTGGAGCCTATAGGGATTTCTTTGTACAGTATCTGATCACCTATAAATAATGACGATTTTACTTCCTCCTTTCCAAGTTGATGTCTTTTATTAATTTTTTTTTCTTGTCTCACCACAGTGACTAGAACTTCCAGTACTATTCTCAATAAGAGCAGTAAAGTGAACACCTTTGTCTTGTTTTTTAAGGGGAAGGCTTTCAGTTTTTGCCCATTGAGTATAATGTTGGCTTTAAGTTTCTCATGTATGGCTCTTATTATGTTGTGGTGTGCTCCTTCTAACTTCATTCTGTGTAGTGATTTTATCATAAATGGGTGATGCATTTTGTGAAGTGCTTTTTCTGCATTTATTGATACTTTTCTGTCATTTTGTCCTTCATTTTTTTTATGTGGTGTACTATGTTTATGATTTGCAAATATTGTATCATTCTTGCAACCCTGAGATGAATGCCACTTGATTATGGTAAGCGACCTTTTTAATGTATTGCTGGATCTGCTTTGTCAATAATTTATTGAAGATTTTTGTATCTATGTTCATCAGCGATATTGGCCTGTAATTTTCTTTCTTCGTGTGTCTTGACCTGGTTTAGGAAATAGGATGATATTGGCCTCATAGAAAGAGTTTGGGAGCATTACCTGTTCTTGGATTTTTTGGAATAGTTTGAAAAGGATGGGAGGTAATTCATCTGTAAAGACATCCAGCTGGAGCCTTTGTGTGCCTGAAGTTTTTTGATTACTGTTTTTCCTGGTTGTTATTGGTCTATTCATGCTTTCTGGTTCTTCTTGAATCAGTTTTGAAAGCTTATGTTTCTAGGAATTTGTCCATTTCTCCCAGTTTGTCCAATTTCTTGGCACATAGTTTTTCATAGTAAATTCTTACACCCCTTTGTATTTCGGTGGTATTGATGGTAGCTCCTCCTTTTTCATTTCTAATTTTATTTTTAGGGAGTCCTCTCTCTTTTTTTTTCTTGATGCGTGTGGTTAAAAGCTTTTCAACTTTTTAAATGTTTTCAAAGCACCAGATCCTGGTTGCTGAGATCCTTTGAATTATTCTTTTAATCTCCATGTCATTTAATTCTGCCCTGATCTTATTTTCTTTCTTATACTAACTCTTGCATTTTTTTGGCGTTGTTCTTCTAGCACTTGTAGCAGTAGGGTTAGGTTGGTTACTTGGGATTCGTAAAATCTTTTGGTATGCCTTTGTTGCTTGAACTTTCTTTTGGGGGCTGTCTTTGCTGTGTCCCATAGGTTTTGGGTTGTTGAGCATTCATTTTCATTTGTTTTCAGATACTTTTTCATTTCTTTCTTTATCTCATTGTTGATCCTTTCAGTACTAAATGACATGTAATTCAGTGTCCATTTATTTGAATATTTTTGACTTTTTTCCTTGAGGTTTATTTCTACTTTTAATCTATTGTGATCTGAGCATATGCTTGCTATGATTCCAGTTGTCTTGAATTTGTTGAGGCTTGTTTTGTATCCTACCATGTGGTTATCTTTGATAATATTCCATGTGCATTTTCAAAGAATGTGCACTTTGTTTCTTTGGGGTGACAGTTTCTGCGTTTATCAATAAAGTCCATTT
This sequence comes from Furipterus horrens, assembly GCF_987537825.1. Taxonomy (NCBI): domain Eukaryota; kingdom Metazoa; phylum Chordata; class Mammalia; order Chiroptera; family Furipteridae; genus Furipterus; species Furipterus horrens. Next base: position 2,272,978 of record NW_028327190.1, on the reverse strand, counting down.
GATCGAGAGTGCCATTCAATGCTACACTATCCTTGTTGATTCTTTGTTTGGGATATTTATTCTGTGGGAAGTAGGGTGTTAACATCCCCAAGCAGGACTGTGTTGATATCAATATTTTCCTGAAAGCCCTCCAAGATTTTCTTCATATATTTTAGTGCTCCTGCACTGGGAGCATATATTTTTAAAAGGGTTATACCCTTTTGTTGAACTACTCCTTTAAGTATTATGTAGTGATCTTCCTTGTCCCTTCACATGGCTTCTGTTCTGAAGTTTGTTTTGTCTGATATAAATTCTACTTCAGCTCCTTTTCATGTTTCTTTGCTTGGTATATGTGTTGCATCCTTTCACTTTCAAAGTGTGTAGCTCTTGTTTTCTGATGTGAGTCTCCTGTAGATAGCATATGTATGGGTAATGTTCTCTTATCCTTTCAGCTACCTTATGTCTTTGGAACATTTAAACCATTTGTCTAAGATTATTATTGATAGGTACTTATGCACTGCTATTTTTCACACCTTGCTCTCTCTCTCTCCTTCTTTTTCCTTTTTTATTCTCCTTTTCCTTTTTTGTCCCACTCCTTATTCCTCTTCCTTTCCTCTTCTTCCATTTTTTCTTTCTTCTTCTCCTTCTTCTTCTCCTTCTACTCCTCCTCTTCCTCCTCCTCCTCCTCCTCCTCCTCCTCCTTCTTCTTCTTCTTCTCCTCCTCCTCCTCCTCCTCTTCCTCCTCCTCCTCCTCCTCCTCCTTCTTCTTCTTCTTCTTCTCCTCCTCCTCCTCCTCCTCCTCTTCCTCCTCCTCCTCCTCCTCCTCTTCCTCCTCCTCCTCCTCCTCTTCCTCCTCCTCCTCCTCCTCCTCCTCCTCCTCCTCCTCCTCCTCCTCCTCCTCCTCCTTCTTCTTCTTCTTCTTCTTCTTCTTCTTCTTCTTCTTCTTCTTTCTTCTTCTTCTTCTTCTTCTTCTTCTTCTTTTTCTTCTTCTCCTTCTTCTTCTTCTTTTTCTGCCTTCTTCATCTTCTTCTCCCATTTCCTTCTCCTTCTCTGTTTCCTTCTTCTTCTGCCTCTGCTTCTACTTCTTCCAGCCGCCTTTTGAACATCTTCTGCACTGTTGGATACGTGGAGATATCTTTTTCTGCCTTCTCTGTCTGGAAAACTTTTATTACACCTTCGTTTTTGTATGAAAGCCTAGCTGGATGTAGTAGCCTTGGCTGTAGGTTCTTGCTTCTCATTACCCGGAATATTTCATGTAATTCTCTCCTGGTTAGTCGTGTTTATATTGAGAAATCAGCTTATAGTGTTTTTAAAACTTCCTTGTATTCACTAGCTGTTTCTCCCTTGTTGTCTTTTGGATTCTCTCTTAATTTTTCGTTTCCCATTTAAAGTATGATATCTCTTGAAGTAGAGTTCCCTGGGTTCACCTTGATTGAAATTCTCTGTGATCCTTGAACTTGTGTAATTTTCTTCCATCATAAAATTAGAAAAGGTTTCTGTCATTTTTCTCAAATTCATTTTATAACTCTTGCTCCTTTTCTTCTCCTGCTGATATTCCTAAGATGTGAATGTTGATACATTTCATGTTGTCCCGAAGCCTCCTTAAATTATCCTAATTGTTTTTAGTCTTCTGTTGTTATTGTTGCTCTGACTGATGATTTCTTTCGCCTTCATCATCCAGTTTGCTGATTTGCTCCTCTCCTTGATCTAGACTGCGTTTAATTCCTTCTGGTGTGTTTTTCCTTTCAGATATTGTGTTCTGTATTTCCTTCTGGTGCATATTCATAGTTTCTGTATCCCTTTTCATGCTGCTGTAATTTCTACTAAGTTCCTTGTAGTATTCACTGAGGAGTTCCTTGATCATACTTGTAACCATTATTTTGAAATCTATATCTGAAATATTGCTTGCCTGAATTTCATTTAGCTCTTTTCTGAGGATTTCTCCTTTCTTTCCAACCGTGGGCTGTTTTGTCTTTTTCAAATATTTATTGTTTTTCTATTACAGTTGTCCCATTGTTTCCCTCATTTCTCCATTCCAACCAGTCCAACCCTTCTCCTAAAGGAAATGCCCATCTCGTTGTCCATGTTCATGGGTCATTTATACTAGTTCCTTGACTAGACCCTTCCCCTACTTACCACCATTCTCTCCCTTTCCCCCTCCCCCTTGGTCACTGTTAGTCTGCTTTTCGTTTACATGCCTCTGATTCAATTTTGCTCATTTGTTTTCATTGTTTATTAGTTTCCTGTACTAGGTTATATCTTATGGTATTTGTATTTCACTGTCTGGCTTATTTAGCTAAGGATAATCTCTCTAGTTCCACCCATCCGATGAAAATGGTAGGAGTTCCTTCTTTTTTGGTGCCTCGTATTTCATTGTGTAAATGTATCAGTTTTTTACTCCAATCCTCTCCAGATGGGCACTTAGCCTGTTTTCAGTGCTTGGCTTTTGTGACTAGTGCTGCTATAAAGATAGGGGTGCGTAGGTACTTTTAAGTTGGTGTTTTAGGATTCTACAGAAAATATACAGCATGAAGGATACTTTTTGTTTTTCTAATATTCACTAGAAGTGCATTTGCATTTTTTGTATTTTCTTTTTTATACTCCCCCGCCCCCCGCTAAAAAAGTTTCTTTTTTTATTACATTTGTCCCACTTTTTTTTTTTCCTATGGCTTCCCCGTACCCTGTCCACCCTTTCGCCAACAGTCTCCACCCAGTGGTCCATGTCCATAGGTCATTTATACATGTTCTTTAACTAGACACTTCCCCTTCTTTTCCCCTTGTCCCCCCCTCCCCCCTTGTCATTTTTAGTCTACACTTTGTTTACATACCTCTGGCTCTATTTTGCTAATTTATTTGTGTTGTTCATTAGTGTCCTGTAACAGGTGATAGCATAAGGTATTTTTCTTTCATTGTCTGACTTATTTCGCTAAGCATAATTATCTCTAGTTCCATCCATGTAGTTGCAAAAGAGAGGAGTTCCTTCTTTCTTTCTGGTACCGAGTACTCCATTGTGTAAATGTACCACAGTTTTTGGATCTACTCATCTACAGATGGGCACTTAGGTTGTTTCCAGCACTTGGTTATTGTAAATCATGCTGCTATGAACATAGGGGTGCATAGATTCTTTTGAATTGGTATTTCAGGATTCTTTGGATATAGTCCTAGCAATGGAATTGTTGGTTCAAAACGCAGTTCCATTTTTAGTTTTTTGAGGAAATTCTGAACCTGTTTTTTTTTTTTTTTCTTTCTTTTTTTGCGGTTATGGCATCAGCGAGACACTGAGAATCACCGGGAGTCATCATCACCCCGAACTGTTTTCATAGCGGCTGCACCAGTTTGCATTCCCACCAGCATTACATGAGGGTTCCCTTTTCTCCGCATCCTCTCCAGAACATGTTGTTTGTTGATTTGTTGATGATGGCCGTTCTGACTGGTGTGAGGTGCTGTCTCATTGTGGTTTTTATTTGCATCTCTCAGATGGATAGTGATGTTGAGCATCCTTTCATATGTCTATGAACCTTCTGTATGTCCTTTTTGGATAAATGTTTGTTCAGGTCCTTTGCCAATTTTTTAACTGGGTTTGGGTTGTTTGTCCTCTTGGTGTTGAGTCATATAAGTTCTTTATATATTTTGGAGATCAATCCCTTGTCTGAGGTATCATTGGAAAATATATTTTCCCATATGGTTGGTTCCCTTTTCAACTTGCTGAAGTTTTCTTTTGCTGAGCAGAAACTCTTTAGTTTGATGTAGTCCCAATTGTTTATTCTTTCCTTTATTTCCCTTGCTTAGGAGATATATCAGTGAAAATATTGCTTCGTGGGATATCTGAAATGTTCCTGCCTATGTTTTCTTCTAGGACTTTTATGGTGCCGCAGCTTATATTTAAGTCTTTGATCCATTTTGAGTTTACTCTGGTATACGGTGTAAGTTGGTGGTCTAGTTTCTTTTTTTTGCATGTCCCTGTCCAGTTCTCGCAACACCATTTGTTGAGAGGCTCTTCTCACTGCATTTTATGTTCCTTCACCCTTTGTCAAATATTAGTTGACCATATAGGCCTGGGTTTATTTCTGGGCTCTCTGTCTTGTTCCATTGGTCTATATGTCTGTTGTTATGCCAGTACCAGACTGTTTTGATTACCATGGCCTTGTAGTATAGTTTGATACCAGGTATTGTGATTTCTCCTGCTGTGTTCGTCTTCCTCAAGATTGTTGTGGCTCCTCAGGCTCTTTTTTTCGGTTCTAATAAATTTTTGAAGTATTTCTTCTAGGTCTGAGAAATATGTCTTTGGTATTTTAATAGAGATTGCATTGAATCCATAAATTGCTTTGGGTAGTATGGACATTTCAATGATGTTGATTATTCACATCCATTAACAGGGTACATGTTTCTCTTTATTTATACCTTCCTTAATTTCTTTCTTCAGAGTTATGTAGTTTTCTGAGTACAGATCTTTTACCTCCTAGGTTAAGTTTATTTCTAGACACTTTATTTTTATTGTTGCTATGGTAAGTGGAATTTTTCTTTTAGATTCTGTCTCTGATGGTTTATTGTTGGTGTACAGAAATGACTTTGAGAGAGGGAAAGATGGCTGCGAAGTAGGGACTGTGTTCTCAGCTCGCTCCTGTTAAGGAGAGACTCCAGGAACGAATGCGGAGAGGAGTGACTGAGTGAGTGTGGATCTCCGATAGCGTGAACAGGGAGGAGAGCGTGGGAGCAGCGTGGAGGGGGGTGGAGTGGTTTACCACACACTGCAGGCTGAGTCATTCCAAGACTCAGTGCATCTGCAGTAACAAGCTGGAGAGCTCACTAGCCTAGAGCTCCTTGGAGGCTCCCCCTGCTAGGGGCACACTGATAAGTGAATTCTTGTAGGGAGTTAGGGAGAGGACTTGGCCGAAAAAGCCAGAGGAGGGAGAGAACAGTGAACAAGCAGGACTGGGAGAAATTGTGTGATCTGAATCTAGAGGGAAACCTCCTCAGCTGCAACCTCCGACCGAAAGCTCGGCACTCTGGGCGCACTCAGCACTAGAGCTAGGGCCCTACAGAACAAAGAGACAGGTTTGGGGCAAGGAGACCGGCTGCACAGAAAAGTTGCTGTGGAACTCCGGACCAGGGGAGAACTGAGCAATTGCGCTAGAATCCCACAGAACAAAAGGCGGGTTTGGGGCTAGGAGAGAAATAGGACGTGCAGGGTGTGTAAGTACGGAAGAGAGCAGAGGCGGTGGTTCTGGAGTGGAGACGGTTTTAGGGTGGGGAGAAGGGCCCACAGGGAAAGGCTGCTGCGGAGCTCCAGACTGGGGGAGAACTCCTGGGTAGGAGAGCGCTGCACTGACCGACCACACTAGAATCCTGCAGAACAAAGTGCTGGGGCTGGGGGGGTGGGGAGATAGAGCACGCAGGCCTATAGACAGGGAAGCCAGCGGAAGCTGTAGCTCAGAATAGAGACAGTTTTGGGGCAAGGAGAAGAGCCCACATGGGAAAGCCTCTGCAGAGCTCCAGACTAGGGGAGAGGCTCTGGGGAGGAAAGTGCCACTGGGCCCGGTGCTTTGACTGACTGTGCCAGAGTCCTACAGAACAAAGGGACGGTCTTGAGACAGGGAGAGAGGTAGGGTGTGCAAGCATATAGACAGGGAAGAGAGCAGAAGCTGTAGCCTGGGAATAGAGACACGACTGGAGACAGGGAGGGGATTTCTGGCAGGCACAGGCTGGACCAATGGGGGGAAGGAATAGCTGGACAAGCCTGAGGAGGGCTGAGGGTGCCTCAGGAGGGGACAACTAAATGCAGCTGACAGCAGAGTGGAGGTAGGCCCACGAATAAAAGACTAGCAATCCCAGAATCAAGCAGAACCCTCCCACAGCCAGCCAACCAACCAGAAAAGATTTGAAACTCATGGAATTTTGAATAGGAGCGAACTCAGGAAGGAAGGAAGGAAGGAAAAACAAAAAAAAAAACAAACAAACCAAAAATACCCAGAGACTGTGCCTAAAAGTTGAACTGAGTTAAAATCCTCTCATTCTTTTATTTCTCACTCTCTCTCTAACTGCCCATACCATCCTTTCTTATTCTCTCTCCTTTTCTCCCCTCCTCTTCCCTCCCTTCTCTCCCCTTATCATGTCTCCCCTGCATCCTATTCTGTTAATTTTTTTAATTTTAAGTTCTCTCCCTTTCCCTCTCTTTCCTTTCTCTGTGCTAAGCACCTCCAATTTTATTAAATTTCTTTCTTTGTTTTGTCCCCCTTCAGTCTACATTCGTTTTTCTTTCATCCCTTGACCTTATTTTCCCTCTCTCCCTATACATATTCTCTCTCTCTTTCTTTCTCTCTCCCTATTACACTTTATATTCTAATCTTTTACTATTCATTTACAATTCTAATCTATCCCCCTCTCCCTTCACCCTCCCATTCTTACCCCTTCTCTCTTTCCACCCCATCCCCTCACTTCTTTCTCTCCCTCTTGTATTTCTCTCCTTCATCCTATCTTTTGTCAACTCTTCAATTTCAGTCTTTCCCTCCCTAATATCTCCTCTTCCTCCTGATTTCCTTCCCTCCTCTGTGTTATTTCCCTCCCCCATCCTCTTGCTTTCCCATCTCTTATTCCTCTCTCTATATATTCACTCTTTCTCTCTATATTGCAATTTTATATCATGTTTTAATCTCCTAATCTTTTTTATAATATATAATTTAAAAGAAGTTTAATCCAGTCCCCCCTTCTACCTCCCTTTCTTCCTTCATTCTCTCCCCTACCCTTCTCTACTTTCTCTCTCACTTCCTGTCTTGCTATTTTCTACTCTGTATTTTTATTCTTGAAAAATTCTTTCTCAATCTGTTTCCTACCTTCTAACGTCCTCAGCCTTCTCTTTCAATTTCTGGCTGTCTGTCTGCCTGGATGTTTGTTGTATCTATCCTCCCTCCTATGCTAATCAGATAGCATATACCGATTATATAATACTAATACTATACACTTCCACTTTCTCACTCCAAACTGTAACCCTCCCCTCCGTTTCAAACATACAGTGTAAGTGTTAATTGCTGTCTTACAAAACCTTGATCGCAATTGCTAATATTATTACTCTATCAACTTCCAGCTCAAAAATTACCCTTCCTTCATTTAAAACAACTCCTATCTGTTTCTCCTACGAAATAAGAGTCCCAATATCTCCACAAGTACATTAATATGGGCTCATTTGCAGCCTATAGTGAGATTGTAGTTGGGGGAGATTTTGGAGGGTGTGGGTTTCTTGCCTGGGTTGTGTGACTATGTTTTAGCAGCACCTCCACAAAAGATCTCAAGACAATGTGGGCAGAGTGACTCTCGGTCAACTAACCAGAGAAAAAGATCCACCAAAGAGTAGCTGAAATACAAACAGGCAGATTAAAGCAATATAAAAAAGGACAGCACAGACGGAGATCCAAGAGGGCGGAGGAGTAAGTAGAAGCTACACTAACCTTCTCCCAGGATGAGCCAGTGCTGACTCAGCCCCAGTACAGCAGACAGACCATTTCCCTCCACGTGGTGTCAGACTAAGGGGAAATAAAAGCCCTGCCTACAGGAATTAAGCTGCCACACCCACGGTCCTTAAGCCTGACAGCTAATCACAGATTGAGTAGATTAACAATTAAAGAAGGCAGACAAATGCAGTAGATCACTGAAAGTCTCCAATAGGCTGCCTAGGGCCAGTCTGGTACATGATCTGACAATACCAGAGGCAGAACCAGGAAGAGCAGATCATTCTAAGAAGCACCAACAAACAATACGAATCACAAAAATGGGGAGACAGAGAAACGACCCCCCATCAAAAGGAAAGGTAGAAACCCCAGAGAGAGTGCTAAATGAAATAGAGGGGAGCAAAATATCAGATACGGAATTTAAAACATGGATTATGGAGAAGCTGAATGAGTTCGGTGGAAACTACAAAGAACTCCAGGGAAACTACAGGGAACTCCAGGGGAACTACAAGGAACTCCAGAAAAACTACAAGGAACTCACAGAGAACTATACGAGCATGAAAAAGGACATAGAAGCTATCAATAAAAGCCAGGAGGAAATGAAGAATATGATCTCTGAATTGAAGAACACAGTAGAAAGAATGAAAAGCAGGTTAGAGGAAGGAAAAGATCGGATCAGTGAGCTGGAGGACAACGTACACAAAACCTCCCAGACGATGCAACAAAAAGAAAAAACACTGAACAAGACTGAAGAGGTTCTAAGACAGCTGCAGGACAACATGAAACGTAATAATATCCGTATCATAGGAATTCCAGAAGGAGAAGAAGAAGAGCAAGGCATAGAAAACCTCTCTGAAAAACTAATGACAGAAACCTTCCCTCACATGATGAGAGAAAATGTGATGCAAGTCCAGGAAGCACAGAGGGTCCCAATGAAAATGAACCCCAACAGGCCCACCTCAAGACACATCATAATAAAAATGACAACATTCAAAGACAAAGAGAGAATCCTAAAAGCAGCAAGAGATAGACAACTAATAACATACAAGGGAGCTCCAATAAGGCTATCATCAGATTTCTTAGCAGAAACACTACAAGCCAGAAGGGAATGGCAAAAAATATTTCAAGCAATGAAAAACAAAGACCTACAACCTAGAATACTCTACCCAGCAAAGCTCTCATTCAAAATGGAGGGTGAAATAAGGAGTTTCCAAGACAAAAGAAGGCTAAAAGATACATCTCCACCAAACCAGCAATGCAAGGTATGCTAAAGGGTCTGCTTTAAGAAGATAAAGAAACAGAGTGAGACAGAGAAGAACATGGCTACAAAGGGGAAAAATGACAATGAATAAGTACTTATCTGTAATATCCTTAAATGTAAATGGATTAAAGGCTCCAATTAAAAGACATGGGGTAGCTGAATGGCTTAGAAGGAATGACCCACATATATGCTGTCTACAAGAGACACACCTTAGAACAAAAGATCTACAAAGACTGAAAGAAAAGGGAAGGAAAAAATATTTCAAGAAAATGGACATGAAAAGAAAGCTGGGGTAGCAATACTTATATCAGACAAAACAGATTTCACAGCAAAGTCCATAAAAAGAGACAGAGAAGGGTATTTCATAATACTTAAGGGAAAAATTCATCAAGAAGATATAACCCTTATAAATATATATGCACCCTGCTTAGGAGCACCCAAATATATAAGGAAAATTTTGAAAGACTCCAGGAAAGATATAGAGAGCAACACACTCATAGTAGGGGACTTTAACACCCCATTGTCAACAATGGACAGGTCTTCGAAGCAAAGAAACACCAAAGATATTGAGGCACTGAACAACACTCTAGCTCAAATGGACTTAGTCTATATATATATAGAAGTTTTCACCCCAAAGAAGCAAAGTATACATACTTCTCAAATGCACGTGGAACATTTTCAAAGATAGACCACATGGTAGGACACAAAACAAGCCTCAATAAATTCAAGAAAATTGAAATTATATCAAGCATCTTCTCAGATCACAATGGCTTAAAATTGGAATTCAACCTCAAGGAAAAAACTCAAAAACATTCAAACTCATGGACAATGAATAACATGCTATTAAATAATGAATGGGTTAACAATGACATCAAGGTTAGAAATCAAAAAGTTTCTGGAAACTAATGATAATGAACACACAACAACCCAAAATCTATGGGATACAGCGAAAGCAGTCCTAAGATGAAAGTTCATAGCAATACAGGCCTAACTAAAAAAGCTAGAAGAATCTCTAATAAAAAATTTAACCCTACAGCTACAAAAACTAGAGGAAGAACAACAAACAAAACACAGATCAAGAAGAAGGAAATCATCAAGATCAGAGCAGAATTAAATGACATAGAGTCTAAACTAACAATTCAAAAGATCAACAAAAGTAGGAGCTGGTTCTTTGAAAAGATAAGCAAAATTGACAACCCTTTAACCAGGCTAATGAAGAAAAAAAGAGAGGGGACCCAAATAAATAAAATCAGAAACGAAAGAGGAGAAATCACAACTGATACAACAGAAATACAAAGGATTATAAGAAATTATTACGAACAAATGTATGGCAAGAAATTTGACAACCTAGAGGAAATGGACAAATTCCTGGAAACCTATAGTCTTCCCAAACTGACTCAAGAAGAAGCAGAAAGTCTGAATAAACCAATAACAGCTAGTGAAATTGAAGCGGTAATTAAAAAACTCCCAGCACACAAAAGCCCTGCACCGGATAGCTTCACAAGTGAGTTCTACAAAACACTTAGGAAAGAACAAACTCCTATCCTTCTCAGACTATTCCAAAAGATACAAGAAGAGGGAAGACTCCCAAACTCGTTCTATGAAGCCAGTATAACCCTAATTCCAAAACCAGGTCAAGACACAACAAAGAAAGAAAACTACAGGCCAATATTGCTGATGAACATAGATGCTAAAATCCTCAACAAAATATTGGCAAACCCGATCCAGCAACACATTAGAAAGATCATACACAACGATCAAGTGGGATTTATCCCAGGGATGCAAGGATGGTTTAGTATTCGCAAATCAATAAACGTAATACAACACATAAACAAAATGAAAGACAAATACCACATGATCATATCAGTGGATGCAGAAAAAACATTTCATAATGTAAAACGCCCATTTATGATAAAAACTCTCAGCAAAATGGGAATAGAGGGAGCATACCTCAACATAATAAAGGCCATATATGAGAAACCTGAAGCTAACATCATACTCAATGGGCAAAAACTGAAAGCATTCCCCCTGAGATCATGAACAAGACAAGAATGTCCGCTCTCTCCACTCCTATTCAACATAGTCTTGGAAGTTCTAGCCACAGCAATCAGACAAGAAAGAGAAATAACAGGCATCCAAATTGGAAAAGAGGAAGTAAAACTGTCATTATTTGCAGATGACATGATAGTATACATAGAAAACCCTATAGACTCCACCAAAAAACTACTCAAACTAATAAGTGAATTTGGCAAAATAGCAGGATACAAAGTCAATATAAAGAAATCGAAGGCATTTTTATAAACCAACAATAAAAACTCAGATATAGAACCTAAAAGCAAAATCTCATTTACCAGAGCAACAAGAAAAATAAAATACCTAGGAATAAACTTAACCAAGGAGGTAAAAGACCTGTACTCAGAAAAGTACATAACACTGAAGAAAGAAATTAAAGAAGATACAAATAAATGGAAGCATATACCATGCTCATGGATGGGAAGAATCAACATCATTACAATGTCCATACTACCCAAAGCAATTCATAGATTCAATGCAATCCCTATTAAAATACCAGCAACATATTTCACAGACCAAGAACAAATACTTTAAAAATTTATATGGAACCAAAAAAGAGCCCGAATAGCCACAGCAATTTTGAGGAAGAACACAGTAGGAGGAATCACAATACCTGATATCAAACTATACTACAAGGCCAAGGTAATCAAAGCAGTCTGGTACTGGCATAAAAACAAACATATACATCAATGGAACAGAATAGAGTCCAGAAATAAACCCAGGTTCATATGGTTAACTAATATTTGACAAAGGGGAAAAGAACATCAAATGGAATAAAAAGAGCCTCTTCAACAAATGGTGTTGGGAGAACTGGACAGGGACGTGCAAAAAAATGAAACTAGACCACCAACTTACACCATACACAAGAATAAACTCAAAATGGATCAAAGACTTAAATGTAAGCCGTGATATCATGAAAGTCCTAGAGGAAAAAATAGGCAGGAAAATTTCAGATATCCCACATAGCAACATTTTCACTGATATATCTCCTAAGGCAAGGGAAATAAAGGAAAGAATAAACAAATGGGACTACATCAAACTAAAAAGTTTCTGCTCAGCTAAAGAAAACATCAGCAAGATGAAAAGAAAACCAACCATATGGGAAAATATATTCGTCAATGACAGCTCAGACAAGGGATTGATCTCCAAAATATATAAATAACTCATACGACTCAACACCAGGAAGACAGACAACCCAATTAAAAAATGGGCAAAGGACCTGAACAAACACTTCTCCAAAGAAGACATACAGAGAGCCCATAGACCTATGAAAGTATGCTCAACATCACTATCCATCAGAGAGAGGCAAATAAAAACCACAATGAGATACCACCTCACACCAGTCAGAATGGCCATCATCAACAAATCAACAAACAACGTGTTCTGGTGAGGATGAGGAGAAATGGGAACCCTGGTGCATTGCTGGTCGGAATGCAGACTGGTGCAGCCACTATGGAAAACAGTTTGGAATTTCCTCAGAAAAGTAAAAATGGAACTGCCTTTCAAACCAGCAATTCCATTGCTAGGATTATATCCGAAAAATCCTGAAACACCAATTCAAAAGAACCTATGCACTCCAATGTTCATAGCAGCACTATTTACAATAGCCATGTGCTGGAAACAACCTAAATGCCCATCTGTAGATGAGTGGATCAAAAAACTGTGGTACATTTACACAATGGAGTTCTATGTAGCAGAAAGAAAGAAGGAACTTCTACCATTTGCAACAACATGGATGGATCTAGAGAAAATTATGCTTAGCGAAATAAGCCAGGTAACGAAAGAAAAATACCTTGTGCTGACACCTATTACAGGAAACTAATGAACAACACAAACAAATGAGAAAAATTGAACCAGAGCTATGTAAACAAGAAGTAGACTAACAGTAACAAGGGGAGAGGTGGGAGGGAAAGAAGGGGATAAGAAGGGGAAGGGTCAAGTCAGAAAACATGTATAAACGACCCACGGACATGGGCAACTGAGTGGGGACTGAATGTGGGGGAAGGGACGGACAGGATGCAGGGAAGCAAGAGGGGGAAAAAATTGACACAACTATAATGGGAAAACAAACAAAAAAATTTTTTTTAGTGGGGGAAAAATGAAAATATGAAGAATGGAAATGCCAGTTCAGTGAATATCAGGACAAAGACTTTCCTTCACGTTGTATATTTTTCTCCCTATTTGATCCCTCCAGAGTTTGGCATTCTAAACAAGTAAGTAAAGACATAAGTTTCTTTGCATAGAACTAATAAGACCAGTTGTTAATAGAGGTTCCCTTTTTTTTTTTTTTTTTTGACCAAGTCTTTGACTGGAATGTCAAGCCTAAAAGAGACATACTTGGGCTCAGGTTGTTACCAAAAAGCCCCGAGGAACGGGGAATGACTTTCAAAGGTAATAAAAGCCCGCGAGATAAAGGGCCTGGTACCATGGTTGGTTGTGCGGTCCACAGCAATCTTTCCAGGGAAGGAACGAAGGTTGTTTTCCTGAAAGATGGCAAGAAGGGACCTTAAGGCACAACGAAAAACCAGAAAGCCTTGGAAAGAACAAGTGTGTACAGGCAAGGATGAATGCCAGGTATGTGGCTCAGCTTCTGTGCCCTGAAGAACAGACTGAGGGTCACCCTAAATATTCCTTGGGTAAGTTCCAGCAAAGCAGAAATAAAGATCATAAGTGATCATTTTCTGCTCTTGTTATGTTTATGCAAATGAACAGGATAAATTAAAAATGGATTTAATGTAGTCCCTTTAAAGACAAGGAGGGTAATCTTAGGGAGAAAAGTCACTATTCAAGGAATAGTGATTTTTTTAATTTTTTTCTTAAAGATTTTATTTATTTATTTTTAGAGAGACGGAAGGGAGGGAGAAAGAGAGGGAGAAAAACATCCGTGTGTGGTTGCCTCTCTTGCCCCCGGCTGGGGACCTGGCCCGCAACCCAGGCCTGTGCCCTGACTGGGGATTGAATCCATGACCCTTCGGTTCATAGGCCGGCGCTCAATCCACTGAGCTACACTGGCCAGGGCCGTCCCTATTTTTAAAAAGGAAGCATGAAAACTAAGAAGTTGTACACAAACAGGAAAAATCGTCTCAGCTGTACTGAATTCCAAAGATAAAAAAAATGAAATTATGCTAAATTTGTAACAGTAGCACCTGCAACTAACCGTCTTAAAAGTTTCTTCTCATTTAAAATATGGTTTCACTTGAAAATTAAACCATGTCTGTGATACCATCAAAGATAATCAAGTTGCAGGCAAGTAGAATGTCAAGTGCCTTGCAACTGGATGTCTTCCCAATAAGACAGTCTTACAGATTTAGAGACTTGTTTGTGGGTTATGTTACATAAATTGACATGTGTTTTCTGTTTTCAAAGGACATAAGCCTATGATCACATTACCTGAGTGATTGTCTGTATGCATAAGCCTCGCTTAATCCTCTCTGCAGCGCTGCCTCCTGAGACTCAACGGTTTGGCTGAACTAAATGGCTGGGTTGGTGAAGAATGGGGTGGTCTGTGGGCTTCACTTTAAAACGGGTTTCTCTTTTCTATCCTAATGGCTTGGACAGAAAGGGCCCAGAGGTCTGAGAGGGGAGAAACCTAAACTACTTTCCTCAGCCCAAACTAAGTATAATGGGCAAAAGGGTTTTGGACAGGTGAGATGTGCCTAGCACACCTTCCTCCAAAGAAGCCCTTTTTTTCTTTTTCTTTTTCTTTCTCCTAATATGGAGCATTGAAAAATTAATCCCTGCCTTTTGACATCTAGTAGTTATGGATTGAATGATGTCTTTTAACCCTTTTCACCAAGTCTGTTGCTCCCAGAACACAACAAGGATGCCAGCCTGTTAAACCAAGCACGCCGTTGACCGGAGACAGCCAACTGACCTGGAGTCTGCACGATCCTTCCCCATGTGGGAAGGCCACCCTCCCCTCCACACCCCCACTATTATTAGGGTTTCCTGGACCCAAGGGTAGGTAGGACGACGACCATTTCCAGCTTGAAGCAGCTAGAGGAGCTTGAGACCTTCGCCCATTGTCCTTTACAAGATTACAAAGGGTCTTAATATCAGAGAGGGAGGGACAGTTGTTTTTTTACGAACCAGGGGTATGGACTTGGGGGGCGATTGCTGGGGGAGGGAGATGCTGGGTGGAGGGGAGTAAGGGGAGAAAATTGGAACTATTGTAACAATATAATCAATAAAATACATTTAAAAAAAAAGAACTGACTTTGATTTCTAAATATTGACTTCATACCCTGCTATTTTGTTGAATTCACTTATTAGGTTGAGTAGTTTTTTCATAGAGCCTATAGGGTTTTCTATGTACACTACCATGTCGTCTGCAAGTAATGACAGTTTTACTTCCTCTTTTTCAATTTGGATGCCTTTCATTTTTCTTTCTTGTCTGATTGCTGTGGCTAGAACTTCTAAGGCTATGTTGGATAGGAGTGGAGGGTGTGGACATCCTTGTCTTGTTCCTGACCTCAGGGGGAATGCTTTCAGTTTTTGCCCATTGAGTATGATGTTGGCTTCAGGATTTTGTAGATGGACTTTTTTATGTTGAGGTATGCTCCCTCTATTCCCATTTTGCTGAATGTTTTTATCATAAATGGGTGTTGCACTTTGTCAAATGCTTTTTCTGCATCTATTGATATTACCATGTTGTTGTTTTTGTCTTTCATTTTGTTTATGTGGTGTATTACATTTATTGATTTGCGAATATTAAACCATCCTTGCATCCCTGGAATAAATCCCACTTGGTCGTGGTGTATAATCTTTCTAATGTGTTGTTGGATCCGGTTTTCCAATATTTTGTTGAAGATTTTAGCATCTATGTTCATCAGCGATATTGGCAGGTAGTTTCCTTTCTTTGTTGTGTCTTGACCGACCTGCTTTTAGAATTAGGGTAATACTGGCTTCATGGAACGAGTTTGGGAGTTTTCCCTGTTCTTGGATCTTTTGGAATAGTCTGAGAAGGATAGGAGTTATTTCTTTTCTAAATGTTTTGTAAAATTCGCCTCTGAAGCCATCCTGTCCAGTTCTTTTGTGTGCTGGGAGTTTTTTGATTGCTGCTTCAATTTCACTCTTTGTTGTTGGTCTGTCCAGGCTTTCTGCTTCTTCTTGATTCGTTTTTGGAACAGCATATGTTTCCAGAAATGTGTCCATTTCATCTAGGTTGTCACATTTTTTCGTGGTACAGTTGTTCATAATAGTTTCTTACACTTGTTTGTATTTCTGTGGTAGCGGTTGTGATTTCTCCTCTTTCTTCTGATGTTATTTATTTGGGTTTTTTCTCTTTTTTTCTTCATGAGCCTGGTTAAAGGTTTGTCAATTTTGTTCTACTTTTCAAAGAACCAGCTTTTACTTTTGTTGATCTTTTGAATTGTTTGTTTAGTCTCTCTGTCATTTAAATCTGCTCTAAGCTTGATGATTTCCTTCCTTCTATTTGCGCTGGGCTTCGTTTGTTGCTGTTCCTCTAGTTCTTGTATCTGTAGGGTTAGATTTTTTTTATTAGAGATTCTTCTGCCCGTTTTATGTAGGCCTGTATTGCTATGAACTTTCTTCTCAGGACTGCTTTCGCTGTATCCCAGAGGTTTTAGGTTGTTGTGTGCGCTCAATATCATTTTTTTCTAGAAACTTTTTTGATTTCTTCCTTGATTTCATGGTTAACCCATTCATTATTTAATGGCATGTTATTCATTCTCCATGAGTTTGAATGTTTTTGAGTTTTTTCCTTAAAGTTGATTTCCAACTTTCAGCCATTGTGATCTGAGAAGATGCTTGATCTATTTTCAGTTTTCTTGAATTTGTTCAGTCTTGTTTTGTGTTCTATCATGTGGTCTATCTTTGAAACTGTTCCATGTGCACTTGAAAGGAATGTACATTTTGCTTTCTTGGGGTGAAACGTTCTATATTTATCAACCAAGTCCATTTGGTCTAGAGTGTTGTTCAATGACTCAGTATCTGATATTTCTTTGCTTCAAAGATCTGTCCATTATTGACAAGGATGTGTTAGTTTCCCCTACTATGAATGTATTGTTGTCTATATCTTTCCTGAATTCTTTCCAAATTTTTCTTACATATTTGGGTGCTCCTGTCTTGGGTGCAGATATGTTTGTAACGGTTATATCTTGTTAATGGATTTTTCCTTTAAGTATTGTGCAATGTCCTTATTTGTCTCTTTTTATGACCTTTGCTGTGAAATCTGTTTTGTCTGATATAAGTATTGCTACCCCAACTTTTTTCATGTCCATTTGCTTGATATAGTTTTTTTTTCATCCCTTCACTTTCGATCTGTGTAAATCTTTTGTTTTGAGGTGTGTCTCCTGTAGTCAGCAGATATGTGGGTCCTGTTTTCGAATCCATTCAGCTACCCTATGTCTTTTAATTGGAGAATTTAGTCCATTTTGTATTTAAGATTTTTATTGATAGGTATTTATTTATCTCCCTTTGTACTTGTGTTCCTCTCTTTTCCTTTTTCCTTTTTATTTTATTTTTTCCTTTTCTTAAAGCATTCCCTTTAGCATGTCTTGTAATGCTGGTTTGGTGGAGATGTATCCTTTTAGTCTTCCTTTGCCTGAGAAATTCCTTGTTTCACCTTCCATTATGAATGAGAGCCTTGCTGGGTAGAGTATTCTGGGTTGTAGGCCTTTATTTTTCACAGCTTGGAACATTTTAGACCATTCCCTCTGGCTTGCAGTGTTTCTGTTGAGAACTCTGTTGATAGCCTTATCGGAGCTCCGTTGCATGTTACTTGCCGTTTTTCTCTTGCTGCTTTTTGGATTCTCGCTTTGTCTTGAATGTTGCCATTTTAATTATGATGTGTCTTGGGGTGTGCCTATTTGGGTTCCTGTTTTTGGGACCCTCTCTGCTTCCTGGATTTGCATGACATTTTTTCTCATCAAGTTGGGAAAATTGTCTGTCATTACTTTCTCAATCAGGTTTTCTGTACCTCTTCCCGCCTCTTCTCCTTCTTGAATCCCTATGATTCTAATGTTTTTTCGCATGTTGTCCTGCCGTTCTCTTAAACTCTCTTCATTATGTTTTGAAATTTTTTCGTTTTGTTGTATTGTCTGGGAATTTTTTTCTACATTGTCCTCTAATTCACTGATCCAATCTTCTGCTTTGTTTAGCCTGCTTTCGATTGATTCTACTGTGTTCTTCGATTCAGACATTGTATTCTTCAGTTATTCTTGGTTCTTATTAATAGTTTCTATGTTGTTTTTTATGCTGGTGTATTTCTCTGTAAGTTCCTTGTAGCTTCCCTGCAATTCCTTGCAGTTTCCTTGGAGTTGTTGGTAATTTCCTTGGAGTTTGTCATAGTTTCCTTGGGGGTTGTCCAGGTCATTAAGTTTCATAATAACAATTTTTTTTCTGAATTTCGTGTCTGATTGTTGGCTTATGTCTATTCCATCTATCTCTCTTTCTGGGGATTCCTCTTTTCCTTTCGTTGGGAGGTTGTTTCTGTGTCTCCCCATGTTGAATTCTTCTTGTTTGTTTTTGTTTATTAGATTTGTCTGCTTTGATTTCTCACTTTTGTGATATGTGATTCTTTATAGGAGAGCTGGAGCTCTTGTGTTGCCCTTTATGTCGTTTGTTTAAGCGGTCTGGTTGTATTTCAGCTACTTTTTGGTGGGTCTTTTCCTCTGGATAGTTGATTGAGAGTCACTCTGCCCATCTTGTCTTGAGTTCTTTCGTGGAGGTGCTGTTAGAACGTAATCACCGGGCCCAGGCAAGAAACCCACACTCTCCAAAATATCCCCCAACCGCAATCCCACTATCATCAGCAAATGTGCCAGTATTAATAGAACTCTAGAGAGATTAAGACTCTTACTTCATAGGAGAAACAGATAGGAGTTGTTTTACATGACAGAAGGTTGATTTTTGAGAGAGAAGGTGATAGGGTAATGATATTAGCGAATAGGTTCAAGGCTATGCAAGACAGCAATGTCCTCTTTGGAGAAGTGTTTGTTCAGGTCTTTTGTTCATCTATATGGGAAAGTGTGTCTTTTTGGCATTGAGTTGTGTTAGTTCTATATATAGTTTGGAGATCAGACTCTTGTCTGAAGTATCATTGGCCAATATGTTTTCCCATACAGTTGCCTCCCTTTTCATCTTGTTCATGTTTTCTTTTGATGAGAAGAAAATCTTCAGTATGATGTAGTCCCATTTGTTTGTTCTTTCCTTTATTTCCTTTGCTCTAGGAGATATATCAGCGAAAATATTGCTATGCGTGACATCTGAGATTTTTTTTGTCTATGTTTTCCTCTAGGAATTTTATGGTGTAATTGGTTACATTTAAGTTGTTAGTCCAGCTTGAATTTATTCTGATGTATGGTGTAAGTTGGTGGTCTATTATCTTTTTTTTTTTTTTTTTTTTTTTTGCATGTCCGTGTCCGGTTCTCCCAGTACCACTGGTTAAAGAGGATCTTTTCTCTCCATTTTATGCTTCTCCCCCTTTTTGTCAAATATAATCCTAGATTTATTTCTGGGCTCATTATTCTGTTTTAATGATGTATATGTCTGTTCTTATGCGAATACCAGATTGTTTTGATGACAGTAGTCTTGTAGTATAGTTTGCTATCAGGTATTGTGATTCCTCGTACTGTGTTCTTCTTCCTAAACATTGTTGCTGCTATTCATGGTCTTTTTTGGTTCCATACAAATTTTTGAACTATTTGTTATAGGTCCGTGAAATATGGCATTGGGATTTTAATAGAGATTTTAATAGAGAAGGAGACCCAAAAGAAGTGTCTGGGATCCTATGAGTGGCAGCTGAAGGTACAAGGATATATTTGAGTACCCCATGGATTCCCCCTGAGAATATGAGGTGTAAATCCCAAGCTGCACCCAACAGCCTATAGCATCAGAAGCAAGAGTAAACCAAATAGCAGCCAGCTGTGAAAATCAAAAAGTGGCATTTTTTTTTTCATGGCCCAAGAAAGATGGCTAGAGTCACAGAGAAAATCTTAAATAGAAAATTCACAAATTGCATCGCATTCACTTACCCAGAGCTCTCACAGAGGGAGGGCAGAGTGGACAAGAGACAATTGAGGAGACTCTGGGGTGGTAGAGTCAGGGAGAGAACTGACTGAGCAGCAGATGGGAACCCAGGCTAACTCATCCCCCATACTGCAGGGGTCATTTCCTCAAGCAGACCACTCTTCTGTGGCATCCGCCAGAGTGGAAGCAATAGACACACTCCACAGGAATTAGCCCAGACACCTGGTGTATACGCCTGACTGAAGATTAGAGAGTGACTAGAATAACAACTGAAAGAGACGCCCACAGGTAGTAGTGTAGAGACATCAGATATTCTCTGTAAAAAGTTGCAGAGGTTGGCTAAATATGTAAATATGTAGGAGGTTCAGATGTTCTCTGTAAGCAGCAGCAAAGGCTTGCTAAGTAACCTTAGAAGGGAGGAATGTAGCTGCCACTCAGTGGTTCACAAGCTAAAAAACCCAAGCCCCTATCTCCTTCTATTTGCTTGTGTCTTCTTTATAACATTTGTGGAGTTATATTTCACAGGATATCTAGGCTTTTGAAGATAACTTGCCTTGCAGAGAAATCGTCCCTGGCTGGAAAACTATGCTGCCACCAGAGATAACTTTATGGCCCTGTGAACTTTTGGCCCTGAGAACTTCTGTTCCTGTTTGACACCCCTGCAGCCCTGTCCTGTCCCCCTGCCTCCAAAAAGCTGCTTCGCACTAGAGAAGGAGCCAAATCCTATATAAACCCTGCCTAATATCCCATTTCTGTCGGTGCTTTGTTTGAGACAAGTTCTCTGCCTGACCGCCAGCAAATAAATCCTTTGCCTGCTCTAATCCACTGTTCCAGAGTATTCAAGCTCGCTTATGTAGCCGCAACACTTTGGAGGACCCAGCGAGGTGCCTGTAGAGCAGTGCCACCTTCGGTGAGCCCCCGGGGCTTAGTGCAGTTCCTGGGTGCCTGGCTGACAAGTGGCAGGACAGGGGCCTCACGGTCCAGTTCAGAGCAATTCCCTGCACCTTCAGTGGACATTCAGAAGCTGTCAGAAGCCGTGGTGGCCCAGTCTAGAGTAATCAAAGGACAGCGGACAGCCTCAGCAGTAGGTGAGTGGCAGCTCATTTGGGTCAGCAGGCTTAGGCCACTGCCATTAGTGAGACTTGGTCTCCTTCGTCCTCTGGACACAGAGGCACATATTCCTGAGCAGGGAATTTGTTGAAGTCTGCGCAGCAGACTTCTTTTGGGTTATATAGAGCTCATTTGATTTGGCTCTGAGTTGTTCTTCCTGTGGCCGACGCTGCTCGTATGATCACAGAAGCCTAGGCAGGGTTTGAGTGGGATTGTTTACCCTCCGAGTGTGTGTGTGTGTGTGTGTGTGTGTGTGTGTGTGTGTGTGTGTGTGTGCAAGTGTATGTCTCCTTGGATTTTGGTCTATAGAGTCTGAGTGGACCCTAACCTGTGGTTCCTTGGCTTGTCATATGGCACAATGGCTGGATATAACCCGGATTCTACATCGACAGCCTCAGCTAAGACAAAGCTTAAGTTCTACTCAGAGGAGAGGCTGGGTGGGCATCTGAGTGGCTTCCCTTGGGAGCTCCCAACCCGTGTTTGTCTGCACCATGAGGGGGGAATGGTTGTACCTGTGCCTTAGATTCTCCCTTTTGATTGTGATCCAGAATAGAAACAAATTTGTAAATCTGTACAAATCACCTTAGCCAACATGAGGGGATGCCAGTCCAAGTCTGCACCCACATTTCTAGACTACATGCTCCAGAATTTCCCTACGTTTTGGGGACAAAACCCCTGCATGAACTCTGACACTCTGAAAACTTTCCATAGATCCGACTGGCCTGCTTTTGGGGTTGGATGGCCCCCTGGGGGTACTTTGAATATAAATATTACCGGGGCCATCCAGCTCATTGTCACAGGGAAGCCTGGCCACCCTAATTAGTTTGATTACCTTGATTGCCAGCAGGAGCTAGCCGAGGACCCATCTTCCTGGCTCCAAAAGTGTGTTGGGTCAGAAGCCCGCAGAGTCCTCCTAGCCCGCCAGCCTCAGGAAAAGGGAGAATGAGACAAACCGAAAGTCACTGAGTCACATCAGCCAGGTCCCCTGCCTCTTCCTTCAGCCCCAGAGGAAGACCACCTCCTAGAGCGCCCTCCTAATCGGGGGGCCCCCACGTTCCTATATCCCCAGCTCCCCCAAGAGAAACCATATTTTACGAGCGGGGCCTCTCCTACCTTGCCGCCCCTGAGGAGCCCTCGTTCTTCCTGCCTGCATCCTAGGCCTACTCCTAGTTCTCTTAGTGCCAGTGAGGCTCAGGTTGTTAGGCACGTGCTCCCATCAAGGAAAGTCGTAGGACCGAGCCCAGGACACCACACTGCTTTTGTCTATGTTCCGTTCTCCACCAGTGACTTATATAACTGGAGGGCCCAGACCCCGCCATTCTCCAGTCTACTTGAACCCATTTGTCAGTCACATCGACTGGCCTGGGATGATTGCCAGCAGATCCTACTAACCCTCTTCTCGATCAGAGAGCGAGAGTCAATTCTTAAGGCAGCCAGGGAAAATGCCAGGAGTCAGGCTACAGGGAAAGAACAGGAAAGTGAGGCTGCCGTGAGGGAGATAGTACCTGCTGAGCCACCCAGTGGGACCCCAACACTGCTGGAGATGGAGGCTTTTAAAGCTTACCAAAAGGCCTTCAAGGAATGATCAAGGCAGCCAAGAAGCCCGCCAGCTTGAATAAGGCGTCAGAAGTTATTCAGGATCCCACCGAGAGCCCCACCGCCTTCCTTGAGCGCCTGCGAGAGGCTTACCGCCTGTACACTTCTTTAGATCCCGAGGCTCCAGAAAATGCCCATGCCCTCAATCTGGCCTTTGTCCCTCAGGCAGAACCTGACATTCGAAGAAAATTACAAAAATTAGAGGGATTCGGATGCATGAATTTAAGCCCGATCTTAGAAATCGCCACAAAAGTATACTTAAACAGAGATGAGAAAAGGGAACTTGAAAAAGAGAAGTAAGTGGCAAGCTAAAAAGTATTAGCCACCACCCTAAAAGAACCCTTCCTTGAACCAGGCCCAGAATCCAGAAGAAAGTTCCTCAGGAAGAAAGAGGGAAAACCAGGTAAAAAATTACCTTCAGATCAATGTGCATACTGCAAAGAAAAGGGACATTGGAAAAGTGACTGTCCCACGTTAAAAGAACATCCTGCTCCCAAAATAATGACTGCTGCAGGGGAGAATAGTGACTGAGGGGGCCAGGGCTTCCTCTCCATAGGCGCCCAGGAGCCCGTGGTTACAATGACTGTGAAGGTCACCCAATGACTTTTATGATGGATGCAGGAGCTGAGATTTCAGTAGTAACAAAACCTACGGGGCCTACTGTAAAAAAGAAAATGAAAGTACAGGGGGCAACAGAAGAAATTGCAGAATACCCTTTCTGTGAAGCTCAGAAGGTCAATTTAGGAAAAGCTACTACCACCCACTCATTTCTTCTCATTCTGGTCTGTCCATTCCCTTTGCTCAGAGAGACCTCCTCAGAAAGCCCTGAGCCCAAACCTCTTTTCCCCCCGAGGTTGCAGAGTTTCAAGGAAATCCTCAGATGATTTTGTTTGTCTCCCTTCCCTTAGGAGAAGAGTATCGACTGCTCAAGTCTCCTCAACAAGACTCTGAGTCTCTCCCCAGGGATTTTCAGGCAGAGTTTCCCAAAGTGTGGGCAGAAGACAGTCCTCCGGGTTTGGCAAGCCATATACGTCCTGTGATAGTCTCACTGCTCAGTGACACCAGCCATGTTCACATCAAGAAGTATCCTATTTCCCAGGAAGCCCAAAAAGGCATTAAGCCCCACATAGACCGACTGCTGCATCCTAAGGGAATGTCAGTCAGCATGGAATACTCTCTCCTTTCTGGTCCAACAACCTGGGGCCAATGATTATCGGCTGGTTCAGGACCTGAGGGCGGTAAATGCTGTAGCAGACTATCCACCCAATGGTGCCAAATCCTTATACTCTCCTAAGTATCCTGCCACCTTGTAGGTTCTGGTATACAACATTAGACCTAAAAGATGCCTTTTTCTCCAATCCTTTGCATCCACAGTCACAAGACATGTTTGCTTTTGAGTGGGGTGATCCAGAGACAAATAGAAAGCAACAGCTTACTTGGTCTTGGTTGCCTCAAGGGTTTAAGAACCCTCCCAATGTTTTCAGAGAGGCCCTAGTACAGGACCTCAGGCCTTTCTCAATGGAAAATCTTCACCTGACACGCCTCCAATATGTGGATGATCTCTGCTTAACAGCTAAGACTAAGGAGGACTGTCTTATGAGCACATCTGCCCCGCTCACTCTGCTGGAGGGAAAAGGCTATCAAGTCTCTCACAGGAAGGCACACATTTTCACCCAGAAGCTTAAATTTCTGGCGTAAGTTTTGTCAGAAGGGACCCGGAGACTGTCAGCCGAGCAAAAGGGGGTAATCACCGACTTCCCACCCCGAAATTTAAGAAGGATCTCCGTGAGTTTCTAGGGATGGTGGGACTTTGATGCCTCTGGACCTCCAAATTCGCTGCAATTGCATGGCTCCTCCATGAGGCCACCTGAGACCCCAATGTCCCATAAGACTGGGGAGAGGATCAGGAAAGGATATTTCAAAAACCGAAAGAGGAACTCACCTAGATTCCAGCCCTGGCCCTGCCAGATGTTACTAAGCCATTGAGCCCTTTTGTTCATGAGAAAAAAGGAGTAGCCAGGGGAGTCCTGATTCAAGCCCTTGGGCCTTGGCGAAGGCCAATAGCATACCTTTCAAAGAGACTAGAGCCTGTGTCCAGAGGGTGGCCTGCCTGTCTCAGGGCTGTCGCCGCTATGGTCCTCCTAGTCAAGGAGGCTGACAAGCTCACTTTAGGACAGGACCCTTCTGTTAACGTTCCCCACTCAGTTGAGGCCCTCCTAAGGGGTATGGGAGGGAAATGGCTCACTGGTAGCCACCTCACCCACTACCAGGCAACTCTCCTTGAGGACCCCCAGATCTGCCTACAGGCCATCTGGGCTTTAAACCCAGCTTTGCTCTTACCCGCTGAGGATGGGGAGCTGGAGCACGGGAAGAAACCATTGACCGAGAACGTTCCTCCTGGCCTGGACTACAGGCCTCTCCGCTTCCAAATTTAGACATTGTACTCTTCACAGATGGAAGCCGTTTTTTCTCCGGGGCATACATTATGTGGGAGCCGCTGTAATCACCACTGAGAAAGGAATCCACTCTGAGCCTCTTCTACAGGGCTGGTCAGCCCAGAGAGCAGAACTTCTCTATCGCACCTGAGCATTAGAGGTAGAAAATGGCAGGTGGACCACTATATATACTGACTCTCGGTATGTGTTTGCCACTGTTCATGTTCATGGGGCAATTTATCGAGAGGGAGGATTGCTTATAGCTGAGGGAAGAGCAATCAAAAATACGCATGAACTTCTAACTTTATTACAAGCAGTGTGAAAACAAGTCCAGGTAGCCATTGTTCATTACAGAGGCTACCAGAGGAGCACCGGGGAAACTGAACCCGGGAACTGGCTAGCAGATCAGGCTGCCAAAGAAGCTGCATCATCAGGAAAAGCCTCTTCCCCAGAGGGGGGTAATATTCTTCCTGTGTTAATACAGCCAACAGAGCCTCCGCATTACTCCCCAGCTGAGAAAGCTTGGGCTAGGGCTGAGAATGCCACAAAGAAAAATGGTTGGTTAATTCTGGTGGATGGCAGGATCGTTGTCCCAAGCAGCATTGGCGTGCAGCTAGCCACCACCTCGCCCCCAGGCCACACACTTTGGGAAAGGAGCACTTGTTGCATCTTTAGGAAACGAGTAGTATATACCCAATCTCTGGACTGTTTGTGCTTCAGTTGCAAAGTGATGCCTGACTTATACTAAGAATAACCCAAAGACTGGCACGGTCACACCGCTTGTGGTGCACCGACAGGGAACTACTCCCTTTAAAGAGATTGAGTTAGATTTTACAGAAGCAGGACCAGCCCCTAGAGGCTATAAATACTTATTAGTTTTAATTTGTACTTATTCTGGGTGGGTAGAGGCAGTCCACACCCAAACAGAGGAGGCCAGGGAAGTAACCAAGGCTCTATTAAACTTATTTATTCCTGCCACAGCTACATAAGCGAAATTGAACACTCCGGAGCAGTGGATTAAAGCAAGCAAAGTTTATTTTTCCGGCTGTTGGGGAGAGAACTTGTCTCAAACAGTGCACCGACGGGGCTGGGGATTTAGGCAGGGGCTTTTATAGGATATGGATTTCTCTCTCTAGTGAGAAGCAGCTTATCGGGAAGGGGGGTGGCAGGACAGGGATGCAGGAGTATCAAACAGGAATAAAGTTCTCAGGGCTGGTAGTTCACAGGGCCAAAAGTTTGCAGGGCCATAAAGTTATCTCTGGCGGCAGCATAGCTCTCCAGCCAAGAATGAATTCTCTGCGAAGCAACCTATCTTCAAAGGCATAGATATCAGGTAAAATATAACTTTCACAAATGTTATAAACAAGACACAAGCAGAGGGAAGGTAAGAGAGGCTGAGGTGCTTTTAGCTTGTAAATCACCAATTGCTATAACGCTTCTCCCTACATTCCTCTCTCCAAGGCTTTTTAGCAAGTCCTTGCTACTTCTTAGAAAGAACATCTGAAGCCCCTACATATTTACACATTTAGAAAACTGCTGCGACTTTTTGTAGAGAATAGCTGATGCCTCTACATTATCCCCTCTAGTCCTTACTAATCCTAAAAAGGGATGTCTAGAGACTGTAGTTAGGGTTATTAAACTCGGGTTTCTGGGAGGGGCTTAGTAGCAAGGGTAAGGAGTTGGGTTTCTGTAATGCTAGCTTTTAGGTGCTGAATAATGTACCAGAATATACAAGGGAGGACAGTTACTGCTAGTAAGAGAAGCAGTGAGGGCCCTGCGAGGCTGCTCACTAAAGTGGTCAGCCATGGATTCCAATCCAACATATTTTGGTACCACCAAGAGCCTTTTTGCCGGTCCCATTCCCACGGCTCTATGCGGTCCTTTATGATCTGCAGAGTGTTTCAGATGACACCAGTTCAATTGGCATAGAAGCAGCAGTCTTCTCCCAGGG
Organism: Furipterus horrens; assembly: GCF_987537825.1. NCBI lineage: Eukaryota > Metazoa > Chordata > Mammalia > Chiroptera > Furipteridae > Furipterus > Furipterus horrens. Next base: position 2,246,140 of record NW_028327190.1, on the reverse strand, counting down.
CAGCACAGAGTCCTCCTTGATTCATGAGGAGGAGGTCTGGCCTCTTCTGTTTGGCAGGACTACTTCAGCAAGGGACTCTACTTGAGTGGTTATTTCTCCAATTGTTTCGTGTAAGGCTAGCAGGTCCTGGTCGACAGCTGAGGATAAAGCTGCGAGCCCGGTGTGGCTGTTGACAAGTCCAGCTACTCTGGTGGCAAGTGATCCTCCTAGGGCAGCTCTGGCTAATATAGGAAGAACGAATGCCCTTTTCACACATGAAGTTTCAGAGGAAAGAAAGAGTCTGCTACTCCCCACCCCCATAGACAGTCACTTGGGGAACAATTTGGGCAAGTATGCACAGCCTCGAGGGCAGATCATCTTTGGAGAGGCATGACAAAATACCTGAAGGGCAAATAAATCTGGTGCCATTTGGGGTTTGGAAGTAGCGGCCTGAGAGCTGGATGGTTTTAGTACAGAGAGATGCATCAAGGACAACCTGAGAAGCCCCTGAGGTACGGGAGCTGAGAGTGTTAATGCAAGTGTCATTTCCACGGACCTCCTCTATTAAGATAAGAGAAGTAGTATCTATCTTTTCACATTGTCTGGTGCTGGTCAGGTTGAGTCTTACACCGATAGCAGTGTAGAAGGGAGGCTTTGCCTGGTAACAAAGCCAGCAGTCTGCAGGAATTTTGGGTTGGCTTTGGTTTAAGGCCCGGTGGGTGCCTCTTACAAGCCCAAAGAAGCCGAGTGGTTTCTCAGGAACACTTGGGGGTGACTTATCTGAGGTACTGTTATTAAGAGTCGGGCCCCTCTTCCAGAGAGCTGATGCTTGATCAGTCTGGCGGGGCTTGTGGCGGGCTGGTTGTAATCCCAAGAGCTGGGGAATTATGAACCGAGCGGGGGAGATCTTGCCTGGATTGTGAAAAGGAACCCAGGGTTCCAGGCTAGGTCCCACCACAGTCGCATGCCCCAAACATGTCCAGCTTCAGTCCAAGTATCATCGGCTGGATTTGTGAGAGTTATTGTAATGTAAGGATCCCATGGCATGACAGAACGGGCTGTGTAGCGCAAGGCTACTTGCATGAATCTTTGGTTGTATTTCCAAAATCCTTTTCTGTGATTCCATAGCCCTACAGCCTCACAGCCCAGTAAGGAGAAAAGAATGCCTTTTCATCGCGGCAGTTTTGGCTTGGATTTTTGCCTGAGCAGAAGTAATAACCCTGGTGTAGGTCAAGCCGGTAGTGGGGCCAAAGGCTATGAGTGATGAAAGAAAAGGTTACCTTTTGGCTTGTAGTGTCCCAGTCCTGTTCTGCTAATATAAGGCCTGATTTTGTCTTGAGAAGGTAGAATTTCAAGGGCGTCAGGGCTGCGGCTGTGGGAAGAACAACAGTGATGATGAACCAGCCCCAGGCAGCCAGAACACTAAGGCGGACCTTTATTTTCATGAGGATGTTTGCAGCAGCCTTTTCCTGCTCTTCCCTGAGGCGCTTTGGCTGCCAGGGGGATCTGGCTGTTCTAAAAAGCTGGATGGAGAGCCGGCATCCTGGGGATGTCCTTTGACCGTCTCCTGAAGTGGGCTGCATGAGGGGCTGGGCTTCACTCTGGTGTGGTCGATTTATGCTACAAATGCCAGTGACTTTGACTGCAGTGAGAATAACAGTATGAGGACCTTCCCACAAAAGGGCCTGGAGGCTTTTTGTTCCAGATCCTAATTAAAACGTAATTCTCTCTCCCAGCTCATAGGATGCAAGGCAGTAACTATAGACATTGGGTGGTGCTCTAGGAGCATTTTTATAAACAGCTGCTAGGGTACTCTGGAATGTCTGCAGTTGTTTAACTAGGAACAATTTCCCTTTTACTTGCAAGACCCCAGCTTGAGGTGTGAGTTCAGTTGCCACTCAGTTCCTCTTGGCAAGGATGTGACCATTGTCTATTGAAACCACAAGGGAGCCAACGAGACTGCATAAGTAAGCAAAGGGGTGAGGCTTGCCCAGAGGGCTAAATGAGAAGTCCGTAGGTCAGGTTTGCTAAATATTGTGAGGACTTATCTAACCACTAGTCACAGGCAGGAGACCTAATAGAGAAGGCAGTAAATCAGCTCAAATGCTATACACCAGCCAATATAGAGGAAACCGATAGCCACACTTTCCCAGGGGCCCCAGTCAGCCGGGGCTACGACATCAAGTCCTATTGCAAATAAAGTAACAACCAAATTAAACATAGTTAAGAATAAAGCAGAACTCTGTCCAATCATTTTTTTTTCTTGAGTCGCTCCGATCGTCGGGGAGGGGCTGAGTTCGGCTGTCCTGCTTGTGTCAGTCCAGACCCACTGGGCTTTTCTTCAGAAGCTGGTGGGACGTAGGACTTGACTCCAGAATGATGAAACCAAGCAGCAATGCCAGCAACCTTTACAGCCATTGGGGTAGTGAGAAAAACAGTATGAGGACCTTCCCATTGTGACCCTAGGGGTTCTCTTTTACAGCCCTTAATGAGGACCTGGTCCCCAGGTCTGACGGGATGCATGGGGGTCACTATGGGAATGGGACACCTCTCTAATACCTGCTTCTGGATGGAAGTAAGGGTCTTTTGAAGAGGCCTGTAATTGCTGAATGAAAGTGTGGTCACCCTTAATCTGCAAATCTCCTATTCGAGGAGTTAGAGGGGGTGGCCTCCCAAATATATTTTTAAAAGGAGTCAGTCCATCAGTGTACGGAGTGCACCTGGACAAGAAAAGGGCGAAAGAAAAAGATCTGGCCATGGATAATTACATTTCTGGTGAAACTCTCACAGAGTCTGTTTGAAGGACTGGTTCATACACTCTACCTGACCTGTACTCTGAAACCAGTAGGCAGCGTGGAGGTTCCACTTGATTCCTAGAGCCCTAGCTACAGCTTGAACTGTCTCTGCTATAAATGCTGTACCATTATCTGGTCCTATGTTAATAGGTAATCCATATGTAGGAATAACCAAGCTCAATAGAGCCTTGGCTACTTCCCTGGCCTTCTCTGTTTGGGTGGGGACTGCCTCTACCCACACAGAATAAGTACAAGTTAAAACTAATAAGTATTTATAACCTCCCGCTCTCAGGCCGCTACTTCCAAGCCCCAAATGTCTCCAGATTTATTTGCCCTACAGGTATCTAATCATGCTCTCCAAAGATAACCTGACCTCAGGGCCTTGCATACTTGCCAAAATTGTTCTCCAAATAACTGTCTATCGGGGGTGGGGGGTGGGAATAGCAGGCCCTTCCTTCCCTCTGACAAGTCTCATTTGCAAAGGGCAGTCATTCTTTCCATACTAGCTGGAGCTTCCCTAGCAGGATCACTTGCCACCAGAGTAGCTGGACTTGTCACCAGCCACACCAGGCTTTTAGCTCTATCATCAGCTGTTGACCAGGACCTGCTAGCCTTCCATAAAACAATTGGAGAAATAACCACTCAAGTAGAGTCCCCTGCTGAAGTAGTCCTGCCAAACAGAAGAGGCCAGACCTCCTCCTCATGAAGCAAGGAGGACTTTGTGCTTCTCTGGGGGAGGACTGCTGCTTCTATGCCAGTCAGACCGGTGTCATCCGAAACACTCTGCAGATCATAAGGGACCGCATAGAACAGCGGGAATGGGACCGGCAAAAAGGCTCTTGGTGGTACCAAAATATGTTGGATTGGAATCCATGGCCGACCATGTTAGTGAGCAGCCTCGCAGGGCCCTTACTGCTTCTCTTTCTAGCAGTAACTGTCCTCCATTGTAAATTCTGGTATATTATTCAGCGCCTAAATGCTAGCACTGCAGATACCAAAATCCTTACCCTTGCTACTGAGCTTCTTCCGGAAACCAACGTTTATTAACCCTAACTATAGTCCCTAGATGTCTCTGATAGGTTTAGTCCAGGGAGTAGTGGGGGGATTATGTAGAGGCATCAAATATTTTCTGTAAAAAGATGCAGACGTTTGCTAAATATGTAAATATGTATGAGCCTCAGATGTTCTTTGTAAGGAGTAGCAAAGGCTTGCTAAAAAGCCTTAAAAGGGAGAAAAGTAAGGGACGAATGTAACAGCCACTCAGTGGTTTATAAGCTAAAAGACCCCAGCCTCTATCTCCTTCTACTTGCTTGTGCCTTGTTTATAACATGTGTGAAGTTATATTTCACAGGGTATCTAGCCTCTTGAAGATGAATTGCCTTGCAGAAATTCATCCCTGGCTGGTAAGCTATGCTGCCACTGGAGGTAACTTAATGGCCCTGGGAACTTCTGGTCCTGTCTGACACTCCTGAAGCCCTGTCCTGCCCACTCCCGCTTCCCAAAAGCTGCTTCTCACTAGAGAAGGAGCCAAATCCTGTATAAACCCTGCCTGAAATCCCAGTCCTGTTGGTGCTTTGCTTGAGACAAGTTCTCTGCCTAACAGCCGGAAAAATAAACTTTGCTTGCATTAATCCACTGCTACAGACTGTTCAATCTCACTTATGTAGCCGCAGCAGTAGAACGCTGGTAGTCTCAAACAGGCTGCCTAGGCCCATACTGAAACAACAGGAGTTCATCGGTGCAGATTAAGAAAGAGAAGAAAGTGGTAATACCCAGATACTGTGGAGACAAATTCCACCATGGTCTTCTTCATGAGTTATGTGTCTCTTGCGTATCTTTTTAACATTCAGTTCTTGTCCTCCCTTATTGTGCACTTTAAGTAACTATATTTTATATTATACTTTATTTCAGATCACATATTATGCTCCTCCATTTTCTCCCTCAATTTTACCATCTGATTTACTCTTCTTATTTTTGTTTTAAATTCTACCTTCTCTCTTGCTACAAGTCATTTCCATTGTGCACTCTTACTATTTCTCCCATCTTTACCTCTCAAAACTATTTTACTTGTCATTAGTCACCTCAAATTCTTTTTCCTGTTCATGAAATACACATTATCTCATTTTACCTTGGTCAATACTTGCTCGCTGACTGTGGATATGGCGGTAGCAGTGGCATTTCTGCAATTTTACTCACAGACCTTCACTGTTTGGGTATTTAAAGCCACAAATGTTATTTTCTCCCTCTCCTACTCCTTCCGTGCCTTCCTCCGGTTATTTCCTTTTTTCATTTTAAATTTAAATTTTTTCCCTGTCTTAGCCTGGCTTTTAATCCACACTCATAATATTCCATCACCCTCTATCATTTAAAAATCACTTTCCTTTCTTCCTGACATCTCTTAAAATTTAGTTTTCTTCTTTTTTACCGCTTACTACCATGAACCTATCTTAATCTTAGATTATAACTTGCTAATAGTGCTGTGGTAAAACTTTTTCTCTAATTTGTTTCCTACTTTTTTTTATTAGTATTCCTTACTATATATAATTAAACCCAGTACTATACACTTCTCTTAATTCTGCCTTCTTCCCTCCCTTTTTGTATATAATGTACATTTTATTTTCTCTCATTGCCTCATGTCTACAGGCTACACTTACAAAATAATAATTTAGCAGAGTTTTATTTTAAGTTTTTTATTTTACTGATCTGTTTTTAGAGAGGGGAAAGGAAAAAGAGAGGGAGAGAAACATCAATGTGCGGTTGCCTCTCACGCACCCCCAACTGGGGATCGGGTGCGCAACCTAGTCATGTGCCCTGACTGGGAATCAAACCAGTGACACTTGGTACGCAGGCCAACGCTCAATCCACTGAGCCACGGCAGCCAGGTCTACAGGCTACTCTTATTGCTTCTCTCTCTACCTTCTCGAACATTATTTCCCTTTCAGTTAGCCAACTCTCGTTTGTTTCTCCTGTGTCATGTAGTCTTAATCTACTTTTATCTTTATTAATTCTGGCTCATTTGCTGTTTATAAGATGACTGAGGGTGAGGGTTATCTTCATGGGTGTGGGTTATTGTACAGACTGGTTGATTTGTTTTAGCAAAAGCTCAACAACTGTTGAAAAGATGTGGTGGGTGAAGTGACTTTCCATCAGCTAGCCAGACGGAAGGACCCACCAAAGAGTTACTTATAAACAACCAGAACAAAAATGCTACAGGACCATGTAAATAAATGGCAGAAGGCCATTTTAAGATTGTCAACTTCAGAAGGTCAAGGAGTCTGCACCATTAAATTACAGGACTCCTACCACATAAAGCCACACCACGAAGGCATGGATTAGAAGCAGATCAAGCCAAAAACAAACAAACAAACAAGAATAGTGACCTAAAATGGATAGAAAAAGAAACAACCCCCATTTAAAGAAAATGGGAACCCCCAGAAAGAGTGCTAAGTGAAACAGAGACAAACTAGCAGACATGGAATTCAAAATATTGATTATAAGGAAGCTCAATGAGCTCACCTAGCTCAGAAAAAAAAGTACAAAAAAACCCCAGGGGAACTACAAAGAACTCCAGGGAAACTAGAAAGAACACCAGGGAAGCTACAAGGAACTTACTGCAATGTGCACCTGCATTAAAAACGTTATAGAAACTATCAGTAAGAGCCAGGGGAAAATAAATAATGCAAGTTCTGAGCTGGAGAACATGATAGAAGGAATACAAATCAGTCTAGATGAAGCAGAGGATTAGAGCAGCAAGTTGGAGGACAAAGTAGAAATAATTTTCCAGGCTGTGCAACAACATGAAAAAAGACCAAAAAAACAAAAACAAACACACACACACACACACACACAAAAAAAAAAACTGACTAGGGTTTAAGAGAGCTGTAGCACAATATGAAATGTAATTATAACTGTATCATATGGTTTCCAGAAGGAGAAGAAGATAAGCAAGGGACATAAACTCTGTTTATATAAGAAATGACAGAAAAATACCCTACCATTCAGAAAGATGGAAACTTTAAAAGTGAGCAAACCTGGACTCACCTGGTAGTTTCCAAGGAGAGCCCATCAATCAGATGCATATAGACCCCCTCCACCTAGCAACATGTTTAACAGTTGTTCAGTATTTTTTTGTTCTAAATGTGTGAGCCTTTGCTGAGGGTGCTAGTGTGAAATAAGCAGCAGTGGTTGCTACTTCTTACAGAGAACCATATACTGAGTAGAGTATAACAGGCAAAAGCACCGTAGTTCAAATGTCTTCAAAAATAATGCCTTGCATTCATACAGAGTGTTACAATATGCACTTTGTCTTTAGAGAAACCTTGGATAGTTGGAAGATGAGGCCCATAGATGTTTTGACTATCATCAGGTAACAGAGCTCATTAGTGGGAAATTTGGGACTAGAACCCAGCCAGGTTTATTGAGATCAGTCGGGGAAACAATAGAAAACATCGTGTAGCTGAGTCCACCTAAATAAACAAGACATTTCAAATAATTAAGAGACCGGAGTGTATACAAACACACACTATCTCTTATAGTGTTGAGTTTAAGTAAAACTAATTCATGAAAGAGAGGGGAATGACTTGGTTTAATAGGGAAAGACTTCATGGAGGTGAGATGTGATGTCAACCTCAAGAATGAGTAAAATTGTGAAAGGGAGACAGATACTGCTCAGTAGCTGCGAGACTGTAGGCAACAAGACCGTGTTTGTGAAGAGCTCTCTGAAAGCATCTAGGGTGGGAGGCATTTTTGTATTAGAGTTTCTTGATCTGCCGCAGTATCCACTTCCTAGATGCCTGAGGGTGTTCTCCAGTTCCCAGGCTTAAATCCCCTTCTGAATTTTTAAAACCATGTGTTTCTTCTTGCTCATGGACTCCTATGCCTGACTCACTTCTCACCTCTGAGAGCATATTGTGCAGCCGAGCATGGATTCTGCACAAAGCTATGTTTCTAGGTCTGCCTCACTCCCACCATGCACCAGGTAAGGGAAGTAGAGAAAGAGAATGTCAGGCAAGCAAAATAAGACAGAAATGAAATAGGAGACAAAGTGGTGTGGGAATGACAGAAAAGTAGGCATAGAGTTGTCCTTAGAAGCTACTTGACGAGCTGTGTGACTGTGAACAAATCACTTCGATTCTTGGATTCTCAATTGTCTTGTCTATCCAATGGGGATACATTAGCATTAACATTACAGAACTGTTGTTACCTACAAGCTGACTACACCAGAGAAAGTACCAATTAATGGCAGCTAATTGTATTGGTGTGTACCAATAATATATCTCAGAATGTAGGCTTTGAGCTCCCAGACTTTTGGCTGCATAGTCAGTATGAACTGGGTATTTAAACTAAATGTATGTGCTGAATCCTAGTGTGGGGAAAGATACCCAGTGTGAAGTTATCTCAAGTGAGAGGTCCAGCTGTTCCGTGTGTTCATCTTTGTGTGTTGTTCCCTCCTGCCCTGGAAAATGCTAATACGTAGGCAGGAGATCAGGTCTTGCATCAGAACAATGGTCACAATAAGTTTTTTTTCCAGTTCTCCTAAGTGTTCTTTCCCTTTAGTTACTTAACGCTTATTATGGTTCATTTATTTATTTATTTATTTTTAAGTATATTTTATTGATTACATTGTTCCAATAGTTCCAATTTTTCCCCTTTGCTCCCCTCTTCCCAGCACCACCCCACCCCCAGCAATCCCCACTAATCCATACCCATGGGTCACACATACAAGTTCTCTGGCTTCACCCATTTCTATCTTATTCTTTTAAAAAACGAACTAATTAGTTAATTAATTTTTTAAACAATAAAAAATAACAATCCTCCCTTCTCAGACTTAAGATCCTTAATAATCTTATAAAAACCACCGGGTGAAGGTCTCGAGTTTCTCTAGCTGCTTCAAGCTGGACATGGTCATCGTCCAAGCTACCCTTGGGTCCAGAAATTCCTAATAAGACTGGGGTCTGGAGGGGAGAGTGGCCTTCCAACATGGGGAAGGATCTTACAGACTCCAGGTCAGTTTGCTTTCCCTGAACAACGGCTTGGTTTAACAGGCTGGCATCCTTGTTGTGTTCTGGGGGCAACAGATTTGGCAACAGGGTTAAAAGACATCATTCAATCCATAACCTCTCGATGACAAAGGGCAGGTATTAATTTTTCAATGTTTCACATTAGGGAAAAGAAGGGCTTCTCTGGAGGAAGGTGTGCCAGGCACGCCTCACCTGTCCAAAACCCTTTTGCCCACCATACTCAGGCTGAGGGAAATATTTTAGGTTCTCCCCGTCTCAGGCCTCTGGGCTCTTTCTGTCCAAGCCATTAGGATAGAAAAGAGAAACCCGTTTTAAAGTGAAGCCCACAGACCACCTCATTCTTCACCAACCCAGCCACTTAGTTCAGCCAAACCATTGGGTCTCAGGAGGCAGTGGTTCAGACAGGATTAAGTGACACCTATTCATACAGGCAATCACTCAGGTAATAAGATCATAGGCATCTACCCTTTGAAAACAGAAAACAGATGTTAATTTATGCAACTTAACCCACAAACAAACCTCTAAGTCTGTAAGACTGTCTTATTGGAGAGACATCCAGTTGCAAGGCATTTGACATTCTTCTTGCCTGTAAATTAAACATCTTTGATGATGCCACAGGCATAGTTTAACTTTCAAACAAAAACAAACTTTAAATGAAAAGAAACTTTGAAGATGGTTAGCTGTAGTGCTTTATAGTTTACCACTGAGCATTGTGATTTTCCTTGAATCATAATTTTCTCCTTAAGATTACCCCCCTTGTCATTAAAGGGACTGCGTTAGGTCCATTTTTAATCTATCCTGTTCATTTGCATAAACACAACAAGAGCAGCAAATGATCACTTATGATCTTTAATTATGCTTTGCTGGAACTTACACAAGGAACCTTTAGGGTGACCTTCAGTCTGCCTTTCAAGGCACAGAAGCTGAGCCACATACTTACCATTCAGCCTTAGCTGTACACACCTGTCTTGTCCAAGTTATGCAAGTTTTCAATTGTGCCTTATGGTCCCTTCTAGCCATCTTTCAGGAAAACAACCTTCATTTCTTCCTTGGAAAGATTGCCATGGATCACACAACCAATTACGGTAGCAGGCATTCTTTCTCGTGGGCTTTTATTGCCTTCGAAAGTCAATCCTAGTTCCTCAGGGCTTTTTGGTAACAACCAGAGCCCAAGCATTTCTCCTTTAGGCGTGAAATTCCAGTCAAAGTCTTGGTTAAAAAACGTCTATTAACAACAGGTCTTATTAGTTTTATGCAAAGAACCTTATGTCATTACTTACTTCTTCAGAATGCCAAATCTGGAGGGATCAGATAGGGAGAAAAATATAATGTGAAGGAAAATCCTTGTCCTTCTAATATTCACTAAAATTGCATTTCCATTCTTTATGTTTCCTTTTTTCCCCCACCAAATTTTTTTTGGTTTGTTTTTCCATTACAGTTGTGTCACCTTTCCGTCCTATTGCTTCCCTGCACCCTGCCCGCCCCTTCTCCCACAGTCAGTCCTCACCCAGTTGTCCACGTTCGTGGGTCATTTATACATGTTCTTTGACTAGGCCCTTCCCCTTCTTATCACCTTCTCCCCCTCCTCCTCCCCACCCCCTGTCACTTTAAGTCTGTTATTTGTTTACATACCTCTGGTTCAATTTTGCTAATTTGTTTGTGTTGTTCATTAATCTCCTGTAATAGGTGATAGTGATAACATAAGGTATTTTTCTTTCATTGCCTGGCTTATTTCATTAAGCATAATTCTCTCCAGTTCCATCCATGTTATTACAAATGATAGAAGTTCCTTCTTTGTTTCTGCTACATAGTACTCCATTGTGTAGATGTACTGCAGTTTTTTAATCCACTCATCTACAGATGGGCACATAGGTTGTTTCCAGCACTTGGCTATTGTAAAGAGGGCTGCTATGAATTGGTGTTTCGGGATTTTTTTTTTTTTTTTTTTTTGTGGCTATAATCCTAGCAATGGAATTGCTGTTTCAAAAGGCAGTTCCATTTTTAGTTTTTTGAGGAAATTCCAAACTGTTTTCCATAGCGGCTGCAGCAGTCTGCATTCCAACCAACAGTGCACCAGCGTTGCCTTTTCTCTGCATCCTCACCAGCACAAGTGGTTTGCTGACTTGTTGATGATGGCCATTCTGACTGGTGTGAGGTGATATCTCGTTGTGGTTTTTATTTGCATCTCTCTGATGGATAGCGATGTTGAGCATTCTTTCATATGTCTATGGACCCTCTGTATGTCCTCTTTGGAGAAGTGTTTGTTCAGGTCCTTTGCCCATTTTTTTAATTGGATTGTCTGTCTTCTCGGTGTTGAGTCATATATGTTCTTTATATATTTTGGAGATCAATCCCTTGTCTGAGGTGTCATTGGCAAATATGTTTTCCCATACGTTTGGTTCCCTTTTCATCTTGCTGATGTTTTCTTTTGCTTAGCAGAAACTCTTTAGTTTGATGTAGTCCCATTTGTTAACTCTTTCCTTTTATTTCTCTTGTGTTACGAGATATATCAGTGAAAATGTTGCTATGTGGCATAACTGAAAATTTCTATGATGTTGCGGCTTACATTTAAGTATTTGATACATCTTGAGATTATTCTGATGTATGGTGTAAGTTGGTGTCCCTAGTTTCACTGTTCTGCACTTCCCTGTCCAGTTCTCCCAACACCATTTGTTGGAGAGGCTCTTCTCACTCCATTTTATGTTCGTTCCCCGTTTGTCAAATGTTCGTTGGCCATATAGACCTGGAATTATTTCTGAACTCTCTATTTTTTTTCCCCTGATCTATTTATCTGTTCTTATGCCAGTACCAGACTCTTTTGATTACCGTGGCCTCGTAATATACTTTGATATCAGGTATTGTGTGATTCCTCCTACTGTGTTCTTCTGTCCCAAGATTGCTGTGGCTATTCGGGCTCTTTTTTGGTTCCATATACATTTTTAAGGTATTTGTTCTAGGTCTGTGAAATAAGTCATTGGCATTTTAATAGGGATTGCGCTGAATCTATAAATTGCTTTGGGTAGTATGGACAATTTAATGATGTTGATTCTTCCCATCCATGAACATGGTATAAGTTTCCATTTGTTTTTATCTCCCTTAATTTTTTCCTTCAGTGTTATGTAGTTTCCTGAGTAGAGGTCTTTTACCTCCTTGATTAAGTCCATCCCTAGCTACCTTATTTTTCTTGTTGCTATGTTTAATGTGATTTTTCTTTTAGTTTCTATCTCTGAAATTGAATACTTGATGTACAGGAATGCCTTTGATTTCTGAATATTAACTTTGTACCCTGCTATTTTGCCAAATTTACTAATTGGTTCGACTCATTTTTTCATGGAGTCTAAAAAGTTTTCTAAGTACACTAACATGTCATCTGCAAATAATGACCGTTTTACTTCTTTTCAAATTTGGATGCCTTTTATTTCTCTTTCTTGTCTTATTGCTGTGGCTAGAACTTCCAAGACTATGTTGAATAAAAGTGGAGAGAGTGTACATCCTTGTCTTGTTCCTGACCTAAGGGGAAATGCTCTCAGTTTTTGCTCATTGAGTATGATGTTGGCTTCATGTTTCACGTATATAGCCTTTATCATGTTGAGGTATGCTCCCTCTATTTCCATTTTGCCTGGAGTTTTCATCGTAAATGGGTGTTGTTCTTTATGAAATGCTTTTTCTGCATCTATGGATATGATCATGGGGTTTTTGCTTTTCTTTTTTTCTTTTTTTTAATGTGGCGTATTATGTTTATTGACTTCCAAATATTAAACCATCCTTGTATCCCTTGGATGAATCCCACTTGATCATGGTGTATGATATTTTTAATGTGTTGCTGGATCTAGCTTTCCAATATTTTGTTGAGGATTTTTGCATCCATGCTCATCAGCGATAGTGGTCAGTAGTTTTGTCTCTTTGTTGTGTCTTGACCTTGTTTTGGAATTAGGGTAGTACTGGCTTCATAGAACTAGTTTGGGAGTCTTTCTTATCCTTGGATTTTTTTGAATAGTCTGAGAAAGATAGGACTTAGTTCTTTCCTAAATGTTTTGTAAAATTTTCCTGTGAAGCCACCCGGTCCAGCGCTTTTGTGTGCCAGAAGATTTTTGATTACTGCTTCAATTTCAGTAGTTGTTGGTGTGTTCAGGCTTTCTGCTTCTTTCTGATTCAGTTTTGGATGATTATGTTTTCAGTAAGTTGTCCATTGAATCTAAGTTGTCACATTTTTTGTGGTACAGTTGTTCATAATAGTTTCTTGCAATCCTTTGTATTTCTGTGGAATTGGTTGTGATTTCTCCTCTTTCATTTCTTATTTTATTTATCTGAGTCCTCTCCCTTTTTTTCTTGATGAGCCTGGTTAAAGACTTGTCAATTTTAGTTATCCTTTCAAAGACCCAGCTCCTACTTTCGTCGATCTTTTGAAATCTTTTGTTTAGGCTCTATGTCATTTAATTCTGCTCTGATCTTGATGATTCCTTTCCTTCTACTCGCTCTGGGCTTTGTCTGTTGTTGTTCCTCTAGTTCTTGTAGTCGTAGGGTTCGATGTTTTATTAGAGATTCTTCTATCCTTTTTAGGTAGGCCTGTATTGTTATGAACTTTCCTCTCAAGACGGCTCTCATGCTATTTCATAAGTTTTGGGTTGTCGTGTATTCATTATCATTTATTTCCAGAAAAAAATTTGATTTCTTTCTAGATGTCATTGTTGACCCACTCGTTATTTAATAGTATGTTATTCATTCTCCATGAGTTTGAATGTTTTTGGTTTTTTTCCTTGAGGTTGATTTCTAATTTTAAGCCATTGTGCTGTGAGAAGATGCTTAACACAATTTCAAATTTCTTGAATTTGTTGAGGCTTGTTTTGTGTCCTACCGTGTGGTGTATCCTTGAAAATGTTCCATGTGCACTTCAAGAGAATGTATACTTTGCTTCTTTGGACTGAAAATTTTATATATATCAACTAAGTCCCTTGGATTTAGAGTGTTTTTTTATTGCCTCAATATCTTTGGTGTTTCTTTGGTAAGAAGGTCTGTTCATTGTTGACAATGAGTTGTTAAAGTCTCCTACAATGAGTGCGTTGCTGTCTATATCCTTCCTGAAGTCTTTCAAAATTTTCCTTACATATTTGGGTGATCTTAAGTTGGGTGCCTATATACTTATAAGGCTTATATCTACTTGATGAATTTTTTTCTTAAGTATTATGAAATGTCCTTTTTTGTCTCTTTTTATGGCCTTTGCTGGGAAATCTGTTTTTTCTGATATAAGCATTACTACCCCAGCTTTTTTTTTTTTTTTTTCATGTCCATTTGCTTGAAATATCTTTTCCTGTCTCTTCACTTTCAGTCTGTGTAGGTCTTTTGTTCTAAGGTGTGTCTCTTGTAGACAGCCTACATGTGGGTCCTGCTTTCTAATCCATTCAGCTACCCTATGTCTTTTGATTGGAGCGTTTAGTCCACTTACATTTAATGTTCTTATCGATAAGTACTTATTCACTGTCATCTTCCCCCTTTGTACTCGTGTCCCTTTCTGTCTCTCTCTGCTTCTTTATCTTCTTAAAGCAGACCCTTTAGCATCTCTTGCAATGTTGATTTGGGGGAGCTGTATTCTTTTTGCCTTCTTTTGTCTTGGAAACTCCTTATTTCACCTTCTATTTTGAATGAGAGCCTTGCTGGGTAGAATATTCTTGGTTGTAGACCTTTGTTTTTCATTGCTTAGAATATATTTTTTGCCATTCCCTTCTGGTTTGTAGTGTTTCTGCTGAGAAATCTGATGATAGCCTTATTGGAGCTCCCTTGTATGTTATTAGTTGTTTCTCTCTTGCTGCTTTTAGGATTCTCTCTTTGTCTTGGAATGTTGCCATTTTTATTATGACGTGTCTTGAGGTGGGCCTGTTGGGGTTCATCTTCATTGGGACCCTCTGTGCTTCCTGGACTTGCGTGACCCCTTCTCTCCTCATGTGAGGGAAGTTTTCTGTCATTAGTTTTTCAAAGAGGTTTTCTATGCCTTGCTCTTCTTCTTCTCCTTCTGGAATTCCTATGATACGGATATTATTACGTTTCATGTTGTCCTGCGGCTGTCTTAGAACCTCTTCAGTCTTGTTCAGTCTTTTTTCTTTTTGTTGCACTGTCTGGGAGTTTTTGTCTACATTGTCCTCCAGCTCGCTGATCCGATCTTCTGCTTCCTCTAGCCTGCTTTAAATTTCTTCTACTGTGTTCTTCAATTCAGAGATCGTATTCTTCATTTCCTCCTGCCTCTTATCGATAGCTTCTATGTCCTTTTTCATGCTGGTGTAATTCCCAGTAAGTTCCTTGTAGTTCTTCTGGAGTTCCTTGTAGTTTCTCTGGAGTTCTTTGTAGTTTCCGCTGAGCTCTTTGAGCTTCTCCATAATCCATGTTTTGAATTCCATATCTGACAGTTTGCTCCCCTCTATTTCATTTAGCACTCTTTCTGGGGATTCTATCTTTCCTCTCAATGGGGGTTGTTTCTCTGTCTCCCCATGTTGTGGCTCCTATTGTTTGTTGGTGCTTTTTAGAATGATCTGCACTTCCTGGATTTGCCTCTGGTAGCGTCAGATCATGTATCAGTCTGGTCCTAGACAGCCTGTTTGAGACTTCCAGGGATGTACTGCCTTTGTCTGTCTTCTTTAGTTGTTAACCTATTCAAAATGTGAGTGGCCATCAGGCTTAAGGACCGTGGATGTGGCAGCTTAATTCCTGTAGGCAGGGCTTTTGTTTCCCCTCAGGCTGATGTCACTTGGAGGGGAATGGTCTGCCTGCCGTAATGGGGATGACTTAGCACTGGGGCCCGGTCGACTGCTCCCCCAGTTCTTTCTTCAAAGCCACCACGTTAAACTCTCCCCAAGTGTCTTCAGTCCTCTCTGCCTTCCCTCTGATTGAGCCCAGAATAAGTGGGGGCAAAGTATTTTCATATGTGATCCACTTAAGAGCTCTTTTTCTCCCGCTTTTCTCTCCGGCTAGCAAGAAACCCTGTGGCTTTTCACTTTTCACAACTGGATACTTTTTTTTACTTTCCACTCTGTTGCTGTAGGCTGGGAAGCCCGGCTGGGGTTTTACACCCTACTCTTCTCATGGGGAACCCCCGGCTGCTGAGCTGTTTCTCAGTCCCTTTAGCTGCCACCCGTGGGAGCCCAGCCAGCCCTTCCACGTCTCCGCACTCCCTACCGGTCACGTTGTGATGTAGCGGACCTTTCTGTCTCTCCGTGGCTATAAGACTTCTTTCCAGCTAGTGTTGGTTTGGTTATTCCAGGTGACTTCTCCAAAATTAAGTTGTAGATCCAGACTGGTTCTGGGAGGAGGTTAGTGTAGCTTCCACTTAACTCCTCCGCCATCTTGGATCTCCGTCTGCGTTGCTCTTTATGTTGCTTGCTTAACCTGTCTGGTTGTATTTCAGCTACTCTTTGATGGGTCTTTTCCTCTGGTTAGTTGATTGAGAGTCACTGTGCTCACCTTTTCTTGAGATCTTTTGTGGAAGTGTCAGTCACTCCTCTCTGCATTCGCTCCTGAAGTCTCTCCGTTACAGGAGAGAGCAGAGAACACTTCCCCTACTTCACCGCCATCTTCCTCTCTCAGCTTTGCTTTTTGTTCCCTATACATTTTTTAAATATTGTTCTAGATCTATGTAATATGCCATTGGTCTTTTAATAGGGATTGGGTTAACTGTATAGATTGCTTTGGGTAATATGGCTATTTTAATGATTTTAATTCTTCCAAATCATGAACAGAGCATATACTTACAATTGCTTGTATCTTCCTCAGTTTTCTACTTCAGTGTTCTCTAGTTTTCTGAATAAAGGTCTTTTCCCTCTTTGTTTAAGTTTATTCCTAGGCACTTTATTTGCTTAGTTGCTGTAGAAAATGAGATATTTCCCCCTATCTTCTGCTTTGATATTTGATTTTTGGTGTACAAAAATGCCTTTGATTTTAGAATAGTAAATCTGTGCCCTCATATTTTCCAAATTATGTTTTAGGCTTAGCTGTTTCTTTGGTGGAACCTATAGGGCTTTCTATGTACACTATCATGTGATCTGCAAATAATGACAAGTTTCCTGCTTTCTTTCCTTTTTGAATGCCTTTTATTACACTTTTTTGCCTGTTTGCTGTGGAGAGAACTTCCTTTGCTATTTTGAATAAAAGTGGTCAAAACACCCACTCTTGTCTTATTTCTGATCTTAGAAGAAAAGTTTTAGTTTTGCCCTTTAAGTATGATGATTGCTGTAGGTTTCTCATGTGTGGCCTTTATTATTTTTTATGTCTGTTCCCCCTTTTTCCACTTTGCTGAGTTTTTTTCCCATTAATCAGTACTTGCCTTTTTTTCAATGTTTTTATGCATCTATTGACATGATCAGTGATTTTTGTCTTTCATCTTGTATGTGTGGGTTGTTACATCTATTCACTTGCAAATATTGTACCAACATCATAACGCTGAGATGAATCCCACTTGATCATGGTGTATGATCTTTTTAATGTATCCCTGAATCTGTATTGTCAACATTTTCTTGAGAATTCCATTATCTATATTTATTTGGGGTATTGGCCTGCATTATTATTCCAGGCTGTGTCTTTATCTGGTTTTGGAATTAGAATAATATAGGCCTTATAAAAAGAGTTTGAACGTGATCCTGCTTCTTAAATTTTCGGACGAGTTTCAGAAGGCTAAGAGTTAGCTTTTTCCTAAATGGTTGGTAAAATTGAAGTGTGAAGCCATCCAGAACATGACTTTGGTGTGCTGAGAATTTTTGTACTACTGCTTCAACTGCAATAGGTGTTTTTAAATAGGTCTATTTAAGCCTTCTGCGTGTTCTTGGTTCAGTTTTGGAAGACTGTATGTTCCAAGAAATTTGTACCTCTAACCTGCGCTATCCAATATCTTGCCCTATAGCTTCCCAGAAGAAATGATCATCACATCATGATTTCTTTTTATTTCTGTGATATTAGTTGTAACTTATCTTTTTTCTCTCTCTCTCTAATTTTATTTGTCTGGGTCCACTCTTTTTGTTTTTCTTGATTATTCTATTTAAACGTTTGTCAATTTAGCGTGTCTTTTCAAAGAACCAGCCTCTGGATTCACCGATACTCTGAATTGGTATTTTAATCTCTATCTCATTCAAATCTGGTCTGACCTTAATTATTTTCTTCTATTCACCCTTAGCTTTGCTTGTTATTGTTACCCTAGTTCTTGTAGATGTAGAATTAGGTTGTTTAGTTGAGATTTTAAAATCTTTTTTAGGTAGTCTTGTATGTCTATGGACTTCTGTTACGGCAGATTTAGCGAGAACAGGCCACTCAAAGACAGCGTATAGGGTAAGCAAGAGCTTTATTGATGGCCGGTGGTCAGGCAGAACCTTATCTATAAGTCTCCTAAAATGCACCGACCCAGGTCTGACTTCTAAATTGGGTTTTTATACTCATGGATTAAAAGGGGAAAAGGGGAAGTGTCTGAGTGAGTCAGCAAGTCTGCAGCAGTCAGGAGATGCATTCAGCACTCTCCAGGAAGTTGGTTTCGCCTGGTCTGAGCTTGTTCGTTGTGCAATCCCAGGTTCAGCTTACTGCAGGAAACTGTACAAGAGAGCTCAGAGGAAAATCTAGATTAAAGGCAAAGCTGACTAGGGGGCGGCTAGGGGGTCTGCTGGTCACTACGTATTTCCCCCCTCTAGGCCCTAGTCTAACTTATTGGGCAGACTAAGGGACTAAAGTAACATAACACCCCTGTCCCTTGTGGTCAGAACAAGGACCTGGGTATCTGTTATGGCAGCTCTCAAACATCTGACAATGGTAAGCAGGGTACAGAGAAGAATGGTGACTGCAAGGAGAAGGAACAGGGGTCCCATGAGACCTGTTACTAGGGTAGTCAAGCAGGGGCTTCAACTGAATATATTCTGACACCAGGAAGATGTCTTCCGATGGTCGTACTCCCTTTGTTCTAGATGATTCTTGACAGTCTGTAAGGTACTTCTAATGACACCTGTGCAATTAGCATAAAAGCAGCAATCTTTCCCTAAGGCTGTACATAACCCCCCTTGCTTCATCAGAAGTAGATCTAACCCTCTCCTGTTCTGGAGGACTACTTGTGCAAGGAACTCTAATTAATCTGTAAGCTCCTCAAGAGTTTTATGTAAAGAAAATAGGTCCTGATCAACCGTGGAGGAGAGTGCTGCAAGTGTCGTTTGGCTAGTCATGAGGCTCGCTGTCCCTGTAGCAAGGGATCCAGCTAAGGCAGCGCCAGCCAAAATGGGGAGGATGGGCACAGCCCTCCGTACTCGCGATATCTCAGGGGGGTGAAGGAGTAGGCTGCTTTCTTGTCCATTATAAACAGCAACTTGGAAAACAATTTGGGCTAAAATGCAGGGTTCGTCAGTCAGGTCGCCCTTGAACAGGAAGAACGTGATGCTGCTCAGACAGACAAACCTAGTCCCACGTGGGACCTGAAGATAACCACCAGGGAATTGGATTGTTTGAGAGCAAGCCGCAAAAACCAAAGCCCCTTGGACAGTCTTTGTGGTTGGGCCCTCAAAACAAGTCCCATTTCCAAAGATGTCCTCAATTAGGTTGAGCGGGACAGTGTGAACTTCTTTACACTGGGTGATGGTCGGGACAACTGGCAATCCTATTGACGTGTAGAAGGGTGGTCTCATCTGGAAACATAACCAGCAATCAGCGGCTACTTCAGGTTTACTCACATTAAGGGCTTTGTGGGTTGCCACCGCTACCCTGAAAAGTCCAGGGGACTCCTTCTTAGATAGGGGCTGGATTCTCCGGTGGGAGGTCAGGGATGGTGACAGGGGGAATAGTGTTGGAGCTGTTCCCCATAGTCATGTCCCGGATCTTGTTTCTGGAGCCTCATATTCTTGTTTTTGTAGTCTGGGAAACTGGGGGAGGCGATGCCGAATGACCACGGCTTGAGCCCGAATGGTAATGAAAGTGCCTGGATGAAGACCAGCACCATACCTAACACGGAAAATGTGGAGACCCCAGATGTGTCCAGTGCCCCTCCACTGAGGATCTAATGGATTTGTAATAGTCAGGTAATAGCTGACCTCGGACTTCTGGATCAGTTGCAGGAATCTTTGATAATTTTTCCAGAATTGATTTCTGGCATAAAAGCCAATATCTTTACAGCCCCAATAGGGGCAGTAGTACTGAGCAACGTCTGAGCAATGTGTACTGGGTGCCTTCAGGGAGCAGAGATAAAGTCCTCCTACATAATCTAGATATTTAGTTGCAGAAGGAGAGAAGAGCATTCCCATACCTAGATGGAGTCGGACCTTTGCTGTGGTGGAATTCCACGATGCCGAGCTGAGCTGCTGGCCCAAATCAGTTCGATACAGACTAAATAGTAGTGGTGGGGCCTCAATGACAGCGAAAAGGGTGAAGTAGAGGAGGAAGCTGGCCAACTTCTGTGTGGGATCCATGACAGCCACCTGGCCCTTTACAGAAAACAAGGAATTAATTTAAGGAGAACCCATACACGGATGTACAGGAAGCTATTCTCCTCCGGAGAGTCCAGTCGTTGGGGGCTACAGCACCTAGCAGTAAAGCAAAGAGAACAATAGCAATATTTTCTATAATTAGGTACTCTGTGGAGCACTTCTGAGTCATTGTGATTTAAGTCGCAGCGAGCGGCGAGGCTGCTTCCGGCTGAGTTCCACTGCAGGGTCTGATTCAGGGCCCCCTGGTGAACATCTTGGGTCTGAAAGGGAATAACTTTTTACTCGAGAGTGATGTGCCCAGTCTGTCACACCTGACATCTTCAAAGCTGTGGGGGTATTAAGGACAACAGTGAATGGTCCCTCCAACATGGGCCCCAAGGGCTGTCTTTTCCACACTTTGACTAAAACTTGATCCCCTGGCTTATGGGGATGCATGGGTGTGACTATGGGGATAGAGTGGCATTCTAGGACCTGTTTCTGAACAGCTGCCAGGGTTTTCTGGAGTGCCTGCAATTGTCTAACTAAGGATAATTCCCCTTTATCTTGTAAGCCCCCAACTCGAGGTGCGAGCAGGGGTGGTCTTTGATATATACTTTCAAATGGAGTCAGCCCATCTGAATACAAAGTACATCTGGCACGGAACAACGCAAGGGGAAGAGTTCAGTCCATGGAGCCCCAGTCTCTTGATGAAACTTACAGAGAGTTTGTTTAAGAGTCCAATTCATGTGCTCCACTTGGCCAACACTCTGACGTCGCTAGGCTGCGTGAAGGTTCCATTTAATGTGGAGCACCTGAGCTACTGCCAGAGCAATCTCCGCTATAAAAGCCAAGCCATTGTCAGAGTCGATGCTGAGGGGCATGCCGTAGGGAGGGATGACCAAGTTTAAAAGAGTCTTTGCTACTTCTCGGGTCTTTACCGTGTGGGTCGGAACTGCTTCAGTCCACCCCGAGTAAGTGCAAATCAGGACTAAGCAATACTTGTAGCCTCCTGGTGCTGGACTGACTTCTGTAAAATTTACCTCTGTGTCTCCAAGCGGGAATGTGACTTGCTGGGGGATTGCTAGTGACTGGGACTTACCTGCCTTGGGGTTGTTTTTCAGACATAACTTACTGCACTTAGCAGTGGAGGCACAGATAGCTCATAGGTTTGGGATATAATATTCCTTCCCCAGAGAAGCAGCTAGAGCTCCTTCACCAAAATGGGAAGTTTGGTGCAGTTCAACAGCAAGCTGAAGGCTCACAGGATTCGGAACAAAAATCTTTCTCTCTGGGAGGATTAGCCAGATCCTCTCTGCTTGGGAGTAGTGTGGTGGCTCGGAGGCAATTACTAGTACAGAGGAATGGGGCCCAACAGGAACCTGTCATCTCCTTCTGGCAGCCTGCTCTGCCAGCCGGTTTCCAACTTCTGTGTCATCATTCCCCTTTTGGTGGCCCTAGCAGTGGATGACTGCTACCTCTGCTGGTTTCCACACAGCCTGCAAGAAGGTTAGAATTTCTTCAGCATTTTTGATAGCTTTTCCCTCTGAGGTCAGCAACCCCCTTGCTTTGTAAATGGTTCCATGGACATGCAGTGTTGCAAAGGCATAGCTGGAGTCTATAGATTGTGACTCTTTTGTTTTCTGCCTCTTCTAGAGCCCAGGGGAGCCCGACTAATTCAGGACGCTGGGCTGACCATCCTTGGGGTAAAGGCTCTGCTTGAACTATTCTGTCCTTGGTGACTACCGCTGTTCCTGCATAGCGAATGCCATCCTTGACAAAGCTGCTCCCATCAGTGAACAGGACATCATTGGGGTCCTGCAGTGGGACATCTTGTAAGCCAGGCCTAGAGGCACACATACCTGGTCTATTGTTTCCTCACTGTCATGTTCTGGAGTCCCTTCCTCAAACAGGAGCAGAGAGAGGCTGGGTTGAGAGGAGCTCATATAGCCTGCAGGCAACAGCTGAGTGTCTTCAAGCCGGGTGGCTTGATAATGTGTGAGGCGACTGCCTGTAAGCCACTTGCACCCTGTTCCCTGAAAAAGAGTTTCTACTGCATGAGGGACGCTCACCATAAGGTCCTGCCCTGAGGTTGGCTTGTCAGTCTCCTTGACAAGCAGAGCAGTCACCACTATTGCCTGGAGACATGCAGGCCTTTCCTGGGAAGTGGCATCCAGCCTTTTGGGAAGGTATGCAACCAATCTCCTTCAGGGGCCTAACGTCTGGGTGAGGACCCCTCTTGCCACTCCTTTCTTTTTATGGACATAAGGATTAAAGAAAGGGCTTTGTTATGCCTGGCAGAGCTAAGGCCGGAGCCTGGATTAATTCTTTCTTTAATTTTTGGAAAGTTGTCTCCTCCTTTTCTTCCCATTCTGACGGGGAGCTGGAATTTCGAGTTGCCTTGCATAGGGGCTTAGCAATAGCTGCAAAGTTGGGGGTCCATAGGTGGCAAAATTCAGTTGTTCCTAAAAATTCACGGACTTCCTTCTTTGTCGTACGAGTTGGGATTCGTGTAATGACCCCCTTCCTTTCTGCCAACAGCCTTCTAGTGCCCTCGGAAAGTATAAATCCAAGGAATTTACTTTTTGCGGACATATTTGGCCCTTGCGCTGCGCGACCCGATAGCCCTTTTTAGGAGTAAGGCTAATAAACTGGCCATTCCTCCTCTGCAGTTTTCCTCAGTCTGTGCAGCCAGTAATAAATCATCTACATATTGGAGGAGGCTTAGATGTGGATTAGCCTCTGAAAAGGGGCTGAGGTCCTGCCCCAGAGCCTCCCTGAACAGTGTAGGGGATTTCTTGAACCCCTGGGGCAACCAAGTCCACATAAGCTGTTGCTTACAATTTGTCTCTGGATTTTCCCATTCGAAGGCAAAGATATCTTGAAATTGGGGATGCAATGGGATGCAGAAGAAGGCATCCTTTAGATCTAGACTAGGATGCATGTCCGGTCAGGTGGCAGCAGGCCTAAGAGGGCGTAGGGGTTTGGCACTGTTGGGTGGATGGTCTCAACCACTGCATTCACCCCCGTGAGGTCCTGCGCTGGCCTGTAATTATTAGTCCCTGGCTTCCAAGCCAGCAGAAAGGGAGTGGTCCAAGCCGACTGACACTCTCTGAGGATTCCTTCTCAGATCAGTTGGTCTATATGGGGCTTAATCCCTAGCCGAGCTTCCCAGGAGATTGGATATTGCCAGAGATGAACAGGCACGACATTGCTTTGTAACTGGGCCATAACAGGTTGTATATGGGCAGCTAGACCAGGCAGATTGTTTTATGCCCATATCCTAGGAAAGGCCTGTACTAAGTCTTCTGGAATATATTGTTGCAGTGACTTGGGTGACTCGAGGAGACAATATTCTTTCTCGATAGGGAGGGTGACTGCTAAAACCGTCCGAGGGCACACTTGCAGCTCAGCGGCCTCCGGATAGATGGAAATGTGAGCTCTGAGCTTCCGGATGAGGTCCCGTTTGACCAAGGGAAAGGGGCGATCAGGGACCAGCAGGAACGAGCGACTGGTGATGGCTTCCTCTAACTGCACCTTGTGGGAGGCACAGTAATAGTACTCAGCTGCACTCACAGTGGCCCCTTGTACCTTGGTACGTTCTGTAGTGACAGGTCCTACTGGAGTGGTGACCACCGAAAGTTCTGCCCCAGGATCAACTAGGAAACTCATAGGGTGGCTCCCAATATTTAGAGTTACCATGGGCTTCTGGGGGCCTAGAAAGAATGAGCCCCCGCCCCTTCAGGCTGAGTCTATATCTGCTGCAGCCATGACCCTTCGAGGAGGGCTTTTTCTTTCTCTTTGGGCCCTCGTTTTTCCAATGTCCTTTCTCCTTACAATATGCACACTGATCGGAAGCTAGGCCATCTCTGTTTCCCTTTCCCTTGCCTTTGTTCTTCTGGGCATGGGGCGACTGCGAGTCTGAGGTTTCTCGGAAAGCAGCAGCAAGCACCCGAGCCTGTCTCTTCTCCTTTGCAATCTCTCTCTTTTCATCAGCCTCATCTCAACTGAGGTAGACCTTGGTTGCGACCTCGAGGAGCAGGGCCATATTCATGACCCCCCACCCCTCTACCGTCTGTAAGTTCCTGCGGATATCAGCAGCAGCCTGGGTGACAATGGTCGTGTTGATGAGGTGGGAATTCTCGGGGTCAAAAGGAGAAAATACATGTGATATGCCTCTCGGAGGCATTCAAGGAACGCAGTGGGACTCTCTATTGGGCCCTGGAGAACCTCCGAAACTTTATTCATACTGGTGGACTTTTTGGCTGCCTTGATCATGCCCTGGAGCAGGGCCTGGTGATGAGCCCAGAGGGCATCTATGCCAGCATGAGTATTTGGATCCCAATCAGGGGGCAGATCAGGCAGAACTTCCCTAACTGCTGCCTCCTTTTCCTATTCAGTCCCTACAGCTTGGACTCTCACATCTTCCCTAGCAGCCTTCAGAATCAGCTCCCTTTCCTCCACTGAAAATAGGGTCAGGAAAAGTGCTGACAGTTATCCCAGGTCGAGCGATGGGAGCGACAGATAGATTCAAAAAGACCAGAGAGCACATGGGGGTTGCTTTGAGAAAGGGGAATTTTGAGCTCTCCAATTATAAAGGTTACTAGTAATGAAGGGGACGTACACAAAGGTGGTTGTCGGACAACCTGGGCCAGGATTAACAACCTCCCGCAACAGGATGATGGGGACTGTTGGTTGGGCCTCACCGGGACCCCTGGCTGGGTCCCGAATGCACTTCCTGGGTCTGAGATGGAACAGAATGTCCTGAGTCGAATCTGGGACAAAAGGGGAAGGCTGGGAAGGTTGTTCCCCCTGCTCACCCACGTTAGTTGTGTAAGGGGGAGTCTGAAAGAGGTCCTCCTCATCATCAGGGGCTGAGGGCAGGGAAGTCGGTTGAGGAACATGATTCTTACGGGGGGTTTGTCTGATTAGGAGAATGCGATGGGTCTCAGACCCAACACACTGCCAGAACCACGAAGGAGGCGCCTCTGCAAGTTCAAGCCACCTAAGGATATAATCACTCTGATCTGGGTGCCCAGGGTTTCCAAAAAATCACCCGCCGGACTCAGCTAATGGCGGGTACATCCGGAGTTCCCTCTGAGGGCCATCTGACCATAAAAGTTGGCCAGTCCAATTTACATAGGATCCTTAAGGTGCCTGGGTTAATTGGGGCATCACCCCCTCCCTGATGATTGAAACCCTTAGAGAAATTCTTTAACATGCAGTCCAAGACTGTGGCTTTTGTCTTACTCTGACTGCTTCCCATTCTGACCAAAAGTATGGTTTCTGACAAACATAGGACCTGAACCAAGGATGCCTAAAAACCACTTAAGGATGGCACAGACCGCCCCCCCCCTTGGCACAGGCAAAGGAAGGGTGCTTCACAGGGGAAGCCACACTGATGCCCACCTCGCCTCTTCTCTTTCGAGGACTTGAGTCTGTCTTAGCTAAGGCTGCCTGAGCAAATTTCAGGTTAGATCCAGCCATTATGCCATATGACCGACTGAGGAATAATAGGTTGGGGCCCGCTCAGACTCTGTAGGCACCGGCCCATGGAGCCATAGACTGGAGCCCCAGAGGCAAGCCAACCGACATCCCACTTTCATTCAAATACACACACACACACACACACACACACACACACACACACACACAGAAGTTAACACATTCACTCCCTGGTTCCCTCCCTGGTCCGGACTTATACCGTAGGATGTCCCGTTTCAACTGGCAGGTGATCAGGCAGATCCAAATTCCAAAGAGCTCAGTAATTGTATGGCCTATGTCAGACCAATTGGAGTTCCACTATGGGGGAACTAAACCCGGCCCTGCGTCAAGGTGCCAAGGGGTGCCTTGCCCACTCATGATAGGCGTCCACAAAAGACACCTATCCCCGTACCCTTACTCACCTGTCCATTGAGACTGGAAATGTACTGTTGCTGTGCCCTATACTGGGCCGCCAGAGAAAATCATGGCCCCGTACACCCCACAAACCCACGAGGAATCCTCAACAAAGTCAGAGCGTGTGGGCACAGTCTCGTCGCTGTTCGGAGGCCTGCACAAGATCCACCGAGTTCCCAGGGCATCCACCAAAGACGATACTGTACCCCAGAGAGGAAAATCTCGCTGGGGCCTCCAAAAATGTTACAGCAGATTTAGTGAGAATGGACCACTCGGAGACAGTGGCTAGGGTAAGCAAGAGGTTTATTGATGGCCGGCATTTGGGCGGAGCCTTATCAATAAGTCTCCTAACTGCACCGACCTGGGTCTAGGGTCTAAATTGGGTTTTTATACTCATGGATTAAAAGGGGGAAAGGGAAAGGGATGAGGCAAGGGTCTGAGTGAGTTAGCAAGTCTGCAGCAGTCAGGAGATGCGGTCAGCACTCTCCAGGACGTTGGTTTCGCCTGGTCTGAGGTTGTTCGTTGTGCAACCCCAGCGTCAGCTTACTGCAGGAAACTGTGTACAAGAGAGCTCAGAGAAAAATCTAGGTGAAAGACAAAGGTGATTTAAGGGGTGTCTAGGGGGTCTGCTGACCACCACACTTCCATCTCAGGACTGCCTTCACTCTGTCCCATAACATTTTGGCTGCTTTTCATTTATTTACATTTGTTTTCAGAAACATATTGATTTGTTCCCTTGGGCTTATTCATAATGCATTCATTATTTAATAGCATGCTATTCAGTCTCCGTGTATTTTTTTTAAAAATTGAGGTTTTTTTCTGCAGTTACTTTTTATTTTGAAGCCATTGTGATCCCAGGAGATGGTTGCTATGATTTCAATTTTTCTGAGTTTGTTGAGATGTGTTTTGTCTTCTACAGTGTGGTCTTCTTTTGGAAACATTACATGTACTTTGAAAAGTATGTATAGTTCTCTTCGTTGGAATAAAATGTTCTGAACATATCAATAAAGTCCCCTTGATATATTGTGTTCTTCAATACCACCCTATCCTTATCGATCCTTTCCTTGGAAGATCTATCCATGTTCACAACAGGTTGTTAAAATCCCCTACTATGAATGCGTTTTATCAATATATTGCTTGACGTCCTCCAAGATTTTCCACATATTGAAGTGCTCCTATATGGGGAGCATATATGTTTCCAAGTGTTATAACTACTCAAAAGATTAAGCCCTGAGTTGGTGATCTTCACCTTGTCTCTTTTTATTGCCTTCCTTTGAAATGTATTTTATCTGATATAAGGGTTGCCCCCTCTGCTTTTTAACTTTTCATGCCCATTTGCTTGGACTCTCATTTCTACCCCTCTATTTTCAATCTGTGTAGATCTTTCATTCTGATGTGAGTCTCTTTTTGACCACATATATGTGGGTCAAGTTTTCTTATGCATTCAGCTACCCTATGTTTTTGGATTGGAACATTTAGTCCATTTACATTTGTTTATTTTTGGTAAGTATATATTCATGGTCATTTTTCTTTTGCACCTGTGTTCCTTTCGCTCTCTGCATTTTTCTAAAGCATTTTGTTTTGCACCTCTTGCAAACCTGGTTTGGTGCATATGTATCTTTTTAGGATTTTTTTCCCATTACACTTCTTTTTTGCCTTTCATATGAAATAAGAGTCTTGCTGGGCAGAGTAGACTTGGTGGCAGGCCTTTACGCTTTACTAGTTGGAATACTTCTTGCCATTCTATCATGGCTTGTAATATTTCCCTAAGAAATTAGCTGTTAGTCTTATCAGAGCTCTCTTGTATACTATTAGCTGTTTCTCTTTTTGCCACCTTTAAGATTCTTTCTTCGTCTTTACATTTTAATTATGGCTTCCCTGAGTGAAATAAAGAAAAGTGTAATGGGAATCAAAAGTAGAGTAGGTGGAGCTAGGGGTCAAAGCAGTGATTTGGGACAGAAGAAAGAAAGAAAAACATTCAAAGAGAACAGCAAGGAGTGGAAACAATTTAAAAAATAATGATAGGGTATGGGGGCCTCTGGGACAGTCAAATGTAGTAACACTTAAGTCACAGGGCTGCAGGAAGGAGAAGATGAAAACCACGAAATTAGATTCTTATTTTGAAAACAATAAATAATTAAAAATGGTATCTGAATTTCGTGAAGGAAATTGGTATACAAGTTTGGAAGCATGGAGAGTCCCAAGCAAGATGGACGCAAAGAGGACCACATGAAAATCTTTAGGCTTCATTTTATGTCATCTGCCAAAACTGACAGCTTTACGTCTTTCTTCATAACTTAAATGCCTTTGTATTTTCTTCTTGTTTGAGTGCAAGCTAAGAAATCTGTTACCATTTTATATAAAGGTGACATAACAGGACATCCTTATTTGTTCCTTACCTTAAGGGAATCTCTTGTAGTTTTCACCCATTGAGAATGGTATCTGTTGTGAGTTTGTCATGTATGGCCTTGTGTTGAGTTGTATTCCCTTTACTCCCGCTTTGCTGCATATGTAAAATGCTTTTTCTGCACAAATTGATATGACCATTTTTTAAAATGTGGCTTATCACATTTGTTGGTTTGTGGGTACTATACAACCCTACATACCCACAAAAAATCCTACATGATCTTAATGTGTAATCAATTTAAGGTAGTGTTGGAACTGGTGTTCCAATATTGTTGAGGATCTGTTCAGCTGTGTGCGTCAGGAATATTGGCCTATATTTCTAGTAGTGTCTCTGTCTTTTATTTAGAATTAGAATAACACTGGTCTTGTGAAATGAGCTTGAGAGTCTTTCTCCCTCTCTATTTTCCTTTTTTTTTAATTTTTTTTATTTTTATTTTTTATTGGAATATGTTTGGAAGGATATTTGTTAGTCCTTCTTTCCACATTTGGTGAATTCACTTGTAAAACCATATGGTTAAGGGTTTTTGTTTTTGTTCTGTTTCTTTTGTTTTTGTTTTTGGAGTTGGTTGATAACTGTTTCAGTTTCAAAAGTCATAAACTGTTTATGTTCTCTGAGTGTTCCTTTTTCAGTTTTTGGGATTGCATGCTTCTCAAAATATGCATATTCAAATTATATAATCAAATTTATTGGCATACGTTTGTTTGTAATATGTTTACAAACCTTCCTATTTCTGTTAGTTTTGAATTCTTTCATTCCTGACTTTATTTATTTGTTTTCTGTTCTTTAATTATTTTAAACATTTTTATGTTTAATTGTTTTTCTATTACAGTTGTCCCACATTTCTTCCATTGCTCCCCACAACCCAGCCCAGCCCTTATCCCACAGTCAATCGCAACCCTGTTGTCCCTGTCCATGGGTCATTAATACTAGACCCTTCCCCTACTAACCTCCCTTCTGTCCCTCCCACCTCCCTCCTGGTCACTGTCAGTCTGCACCTTTTCTACATGCCTCTGGTTCTATTTCACTTGTTTGTGTTGTTACTTACTTTTCGGTATTAGGTGATATAATATGGTATTTGATTTTCACTGCTTGGCTTAATTCACTAGCATAATTCTCACTAGTTCCATCCATTTTGTGGCAAAGAGTAGGAGTTCCATTCTTCCTGCTGCTGTATGATATTCCATTGTATAAATGTACCACAGTTTTTGATCCACTCACCTAAAGATGGGCACTTAGGCTGTTTCTAGCACTTTCTTATTGTAAATTAGCACTAGTATGAACATAGGGGTGCATAGGTTTTTTTCAATTGGTGTTCCAGGATTCTTTGGGTATAATCCTACCAATAGAATTTCCTGATCAAAGGCCAGTTCCATTTCAGGTTTTTTTCAGGAATTCCATACCGTTTTCCATAGTGGCTGTACCAGTCTGCATTCCCACCAACAGTGCACTTGGGTACCCTTTTCTCCGTCTCCTTGCAAGCACTTGCTCTTTGTCGATTTGTTAGTGATGGTCATTCTGATCAGTGCGAGGTGATTTCTCATTGCGGCTTCAATGTGCATCTCTCTAACGGATAGTACATTGAGCATTCTTTCCTATGCCTATGAACTCTCTGTATGTCCTCTTGGGAGAACTGTTTGTTCATATCCTTTGCGTATTTTTTAAACTAGATTGTCTCTCTTCATGGTGTTGGGTCATATAAGTTCTTTATATACTTTGGAGAGCAATTCCTGGTCTGAGGCATCATTGGAAAATGTGTTTTCTCCTATGGTTGGTTCACTTTTCATCTTGCTAATGTTTTCTCTTGCTGAGCAGAAAGTCTTTAAATTGATGTAGTCCCAGTCGTATATGCTCTTCTTTATTTCCCTTGCCTTAAGAGATATTTAGGTGAAAATATTGCTACGTAGAATATTTGA
Organism: Furipterus horrens; assembly: GCF_987537825.1. NCBI lineage: Eukaryota > Metazoa > Chordata > Mammalia > Chiroptera > Furipteridae > Furipterus > Furipterus horrens. The sequence continues at coordinate 2,215,723 of NW_028327190.1, read as the reverse complement.
AACTTGCTTGCTTATGTTTTCCTCTAGGACTTTCATGGTATTATGGCTTACATTTTTATTTTATCCATCTTGAGTTTATTTTGGTGTGTGATGTATGATGGTGGTTTAGTTTCATTTTCTTTTTGCATGTCCCTGTCCAGTTCTCCCATCAGCATTTGTTGAAGAGGCTCTTTTCACTCCATTTAATGTTCCTCCCCTTTTTGTCAAATAGTAGTTGAGCTTGCAGGCCTGGGTTTGTTTCTGGGCTCTCTATTCTGTTCCATTGATCTATACATCTGTGCTTATGCCAGTACCAGACTGATTTGATCACAGAGCTCTGTAGAATAGCTTGATATCAGGTAATATGATTCTTTCTATCATGTTCTTCTTCCTCCAAATGGCTGTGCTTGTTTGGGGCCTTTTTTGGTTCCATACCAATTTTTGAAATATTTGTTCTAAGTCTGTGAAATATGACATTGCTATTTTAAAGGGATTGTGTTGAATCTATATATTGCTTTGGGTAGTTTGGACATTTTAATGAAGTTGATTCTTCCCATCCATGACCATGGCATATGTTTCCATTTATTTGTGTCTTCCTTAATTTCTTTCTTCAGTGCTATGTAGTTTTTGAATACAAGTATTTTACCTCTTTGTTAAGTTAATTGGTAGTTTTTTTTTTCTTTCTCTTACTGCTATAGACGACGAGAATTTCTTCTAGTTTCTATCTCTGACTTTTTTGTGGGTGTACAGAAATGTCTTCAATTTCTGGACATTGACTTTTTACCCTGCTATTTTGCCAAATACACTGATTAGGTTGAGTAGTTTTTCATGGAGTCTATGTGGTTTTCTATGTACATTATCATTTCATCAGCAGATAATGACAGTTTTGGAGCAGCTTGCTCGGCCTGGTAGACACGCCCCCCCCCCGGGTGAAAGGAGAAGACAGAAAACAGGCTGAGAGAAGAAGATGGCTGAGGATTGAGGGGAGGCTGCACTCTCAGGCTCCCGAGACCCGTCTGTAGTTTGGGCTAATTGCAGACAGAACATCTCAGTGAGCAGCTGGACACTGGCAGGAGTCAAGCCTTGGCACTGCTGGATTAGAGAAAAACCATCTGGGAACAACCAGTTTAGTGAAGATAGCGGAGGAAAAGGGGATGAAACGGGATTCCTGACTGGGGCGGCTGCCCGACCTGTGGCTGGAAGGACACAAAGGGTTTTTGGTGACCACAGGCTTCCCCAGAGGGGAGTCAGGAGGAGAGCGGATCTTTGCCTGCTGGCAGAGACGGGACTCGACCAGGTGGCATAGGCGCTGGAGCACGGGAGACAGCGTGCTGCTGAGCAAGTGAAATCGTAATTTTTTTCTTTATATTGTTGTCTTGTGAACTACGGAGAGGGGGGGAAAGTTTGGGGGTGAAAGTATATTCTTGAGGAGCGCAGGCGCAGAGGTGCACGCGCTCACTCCCCAACCCTCCCCTTGGGTCGCGTGGGCGCGCATAGGTACGTGCCATCATTCACTGGCCCAGGTGCACAGGGCCGAGAGTCCAGGGGCCCCTCGGACACACCCCAACAGACAGAAGATCAGTGCTCAAAGGGGCGCAGGGAGGGACCTCTGGATACACAGAAGATGGTGCGCAGTTGCCCCTGGCCAGCTCCAGTGGGAGCCAGGCCCGCGTGCCAGGCCGGAACGCAGAGCATTCGTTGCGGCTGGGCGCGTACCCGCCCAGGCGGGTGCAGGAACGGTGGGCGGCTGTGGCGCGGGAACAGCAGGCAGCAGCGACTCACAGAGACTCACCCAGAGTGCTGCGCTGAGGCTAGATCCCCGGCTGCCCAAGGCGAATAGGGGTCCGCAAGGAACAGCAGGCAGCAGCGACTCACAGACACTCACTCGGAGCGCTGTGCTGAGGCTAGATCCCCAGCTGCCTTGGGTGAGCAGGGGCACACAAGTGCAAAAATACCTCGCTGACATCAATAGGCACCAATCGCTCACTTCCACTATACATGAGTGTCTGGGACGCAGCGATGGCAGGCGAGAGACCATCTCCTGGAGCACAGTGCAGCAGACCTGAGGATAACTCCCTGGCCACCTTGGGAAACTCCTGGAGCGCTACGCCACAGTCCTGAGGCGGGCTCTCGGGCCACTTTACCCGCTCACAGGCATGCCTGCAAAGACACCTTGGCTAGCTCGAACAGACACCAAAGGAACGCACAGTGCGGGGGCCCACTGCTGCAAGGAACAGGAACCTCTGAGCCATCTCATTAGACCAGCTGTGGATACAGAATAACAAGACAACACACAAAGGCTGAACTGACATCTCCACAAAAGAATTCAAGAGAAAGTGGAGAGAGTGAGTCTCAATCAATGAGCCAGAAGGAAGATCCTAACAAAAAGCATTTGAAATATAACCAGACAGCATAAACAAATGACATAAAAGGTACCCCAAGAACATCAGGCTCAGGAGATCAAAGAGACTGCACCACTGAAACCCCCAGATCTACCGTAAAGAATCTCATACCACAAAGGTGGGAAGGCAAAGCAGACAAATCCAAATAACAAGAACAAACAAGAAGAATCCAACACGGTAAGACGCAGAAACAACCTCTCAATGAAAAGAAAAGAGGAATCCCCAGAAAGAGAGGTAGATGGAACGGACATAGCCCAAATGTCAGACATGGAATTCAAAACTATGGTGGTGAAGAAGCTCAATATGCTCAAAAACAACTATGACAACCTCCAAGGAACTTACCAACAGCTCCAAGAAAGTTACAGGGAACTTGCAGAGAACCACACCAGCATAAAAAAAGACATAGAAACTATCAACAAGAACCAGGAAGAAATGAAGAATGCAATCTCTGAACTGAACAACACAGTAGAATCAGTCAAAAGCAGACTAAAGGAAGCAGAGGATCGGATTAGTGTGTTAGAGGATAATGTAGGTAATAATTCCCAAGTGATACAGCAAAATGAAAAAAAGATTGAAAAAATGTGAAGAAAACGTAAGGGAATAACAGGATAGCATTAAAAGAAATAATTTAAGGATCATCGGAATAAGAGAGGGAGAAGAAAAGGAGCATGGAATTGAAAAACTGATAGGACAAATAGTGACAGAAAATTTTCCGAACCTGATGAGAGAAAAAGTCATGCAAGTCCAAGAAGCACTGAGAGTTCCAATAAAGAGGAACCCCCAAAAAACCACTCCAAGGCACATCATAGTTAAAATGGCAACATTCCAAGACAAAGAGAGAATCCTAAAAGCAGCAAGAGAAAAACAGCAAATAACTTACAAGGGAGCTCCAATAAGGCTATCGACCAATTTCTCAACAGCAACATTACAATCCAGAAGGGAATGGTCAAAAATATTTCAAGGAATGAAAAACAAAGGCCTACAACGAAGAATACTCTACCCAGCAAGGCTCTCATTCAAAATAGACGGTGAAATAAGGAGTTTCCCAGACAAAGGAAGACTAAAAGAATACATCTGAACAAAACCAGCATTGCAAGAGATGCTAAAAGGAATATTCTAATAAAAAGGAAGAGAGAAAAACAAAAAAAGAGTAGAGGAACAGAGATACCAAAGGGAAATGAATAAATACATGTCAATAATAACCTTACATGTAAATGGATTAAATGCTCCAATTAAAAGACATAGGGTAACGGAATGGATAAGAAAACAGGACCCACATATTTCTGTCTACAAGAAACACACCTCCAAACAAAAGATTTGCATAGACTGAAAGTAAAGGGATATAAAAAATATTCCAAGCAAATGGACCTGAAAAAAAAGCTGGTGTAGCAGTCCTCATATCAGACAAAACGGATTTCAAAGCAAGGGCAATGAAAAGAGACAAAGAAGGACACTTCATAATACTTAAAGGAACAATCCATCAAGAAGATATAGCAATGATAAACATATATGCACCCAACATAGGAGCACCCAAATACATAAAGCAAATACTACAAGACTACAAGAAGGATATTAACAACAACGCACTCATAGTAGGGGACTTCAACACTCCGTTATCAACAACAGACAGATCATCCAAGCAAAGAAACACCAAAGACATACAGACATTGAACAACACACTAAACCACATGGACTTAACTGATATATATATAGAACTTCTCACCCCAAAGAACCAAAATATACATTCTTTTCAAAGGCACATGGGACATTTTCAAAGATAGACCACATAATAGGACACAAAACAAGCCTCAACAAATTCAAGAAAATTGAAATGATATCAAGCATCTTTTCAGACCACAATGCCTTGAAACTAAAAATCAACCTCAGGGAAAAAAATCAAAGACACCTAAACTCATGGAGAATGAATAACACACTATTAAATAATGAATGGGTTAACAATGACATCAAAGAGGAAATCAAGAAATTTCTAGAAACTAATGACAATGAACACACAACAGCCCAAAACCTATGGGACACGGCAAAAGCAGTCCTAAGAGGGAAGTTCATAGCAATACAGGCATATCTGAAAAGACAAGAAGAATCTCAAATAAAAAACCTAACCATAAAGCTACAAGAACTAGAACAACAACAACAAACAAAACCTAGGGCAAAAAGAAGAAAGGAAATCATCAAGATCAAAGCAGATTTAAACGACATAGAAACGAAACGAACAATCCAAAAAATCAACAAAACTAGGAGCTGGTTCCTTGAAAAAATAAACAAAATTGGCAAGCCTCTAGCCAGGCTCATTACGAGAAAAAGAGAGAAGACCCAAATAAACAGAATCAGAAATGAAAGAGGAGAAATCACGACTGATACCTCCGAAATACAAACAATTATAAGAAATTACTACAAACAACTATATGGCAAGAAATTTGACAACCTAGTAGAAATGGACAGATTTCTAGAAACATAGAACCTTCCAATACTGAATTAGGAAGAAGTAGAAACTCTCAACAGACCAATAACAAAGAAGGAAATTGAAACAGTAATCCAAAATCTCCCTGCACACAAAAGCCCTGGACCGGATGGCTTCACAGGTGAATTTTACAAAACATTTAGGGAAGAACTAACTTCTACCCTCCTCAAACTATTCCAAAAAATCCAAGAAGAGGGCAGAATCCCAAACTCTTTCTATGAAGCCAGTATGACCCTAATCCCAAAACCAGGTCAAGACACAGCAAAGAAAGAAAACTACAGGCCAATATCGCTGATGAACATAGATGCTAAAATCCTGAACAAAATATGGCAAACAGGATCCAACAATACATCAAAAAGATCATACACCATGATCAAGTGGGGTTCATCCCAGGGATGCAAGGACGGTTTAATATTCTCAAATCAATAAATATAATACATCACCTAAACAAAATGAAAGACAAAAATCACATGATCCTATCTATAGATGCAGAAAAAGCATGTGATAAAGTACAACACCCATTGATGATGAAAACAGTCAGCAAAATGGGAATAGAGGGAGCATACCTTAACATAATTAAGGCCATATATGAGAAGCCTGAAGCCAACATCATACTCAATGGACAAAACTGAAAGCATTCCCCCTGAAATCAGGAACTACACAAGGCTCTCCACTCTCCCCACTTCTATTCAACATAGAGTTGGAAGTCCTAGCCACAGCAATCAGACAAGACAAAGAAGTAAAAGGCATCCAAATTGGGAAAGAGGAATTAAAACTATCACTATTTGCAGAAGACATGACAGTATACCTAGGGAACCCTTTAAAATCCACTAAAAGACTATTTGATGTAATAAGTGAATTTGGCAAAATAGCAGGGTACAATATAAATATACATAAATCTAAGGCATTTCTGTACACCAACAATAAAATATCAGAGACAGAAGCAAAAAAGAAAATACCATTTACTATAGCAACAAGAAAAATAAAGTACCTAGGAGTAAACCAAAACAAAGAGAGAAAAGACCTGCACTCTGAAAATTATGTAACATTGAAGAAAGAAATTAAGGAAGATACAAATAAATGGAGGCAAATACCATGTTCTCGGATGGGAAGAATCAACATCATCAAAATGGCCATACTACCCAAAGCAATTTACAGATTCAATGCAATCCCTATTAAAATACCAATGACATATTTCACTGACACAGAACACATCCTCCAAAAATTCTTATGGAACCATAAAAGACCCGAATAGCAAAAGCAATCCTGAGACAGAGGAGCACAGCAGGAGGAATCACAATACCAGTTGTTAGACAATATTACAAAGCCACTGTGATCAAAACAGTCTGGTACTGTCAGAAGAACAGACATATAGATCAATGGAACAGAATAAAGAGTCCAGAAAGAAACCCAGGCATCTATGGTCAACTAATATTTGATAGATGAGGAAGGAACATAAAATGGAGTGAGAAGAGCCTCTTTAACAAATGGTCCTGGGAGAACTGGACAGGGACGTGCAAAAAAATGAAACTAGGGCACCAACCTACACCACACACGAGAATAAACTCAAGACGGATCAAAGACTTAAACGTAAATCGTGACACCGTAAAGGTCCTATAGGAAAACATAGGCAGAAAAATTTCAGATATCTCACGTAACAATACTTTCAGAGATACATTTCTAAAGGAAGAGAAATAAAGGAAAAAATAAACAAACGGGACTACCTGAAACTAAAGAGTTTCTGCTCAGCAAAAGAAAACATCAGCAAGACATAAAGGAAACCAAACATATGGGAAAACATATTTGCCAATGACATCACAAACAGGGGACTGATCTCCAAAATATATAAAGAGCTTATGTGACTCAACATCAAGAACACAAACAACCCAATTAAAAAATGGGCCAAGAACCTGAATAAACACTTCTCCGAAGAGGACATACAGAATGTCCGCAGACATATGAAATAATGCTCAACATCACTAGCCATTAGAGAGTTGCAAATAAAAACCACAATGAGATACTACTTTACACCAGTCAGAATGGCCATCATTAACAAATCAACAAACAACAAGTGCTGGCGAGGATGTGGAGAAACAGAAACCCTACTGCATTGTCAGTGGGAATGCAGACTGGTGCAGCCACTGTGGAAAACAGTATGGCATTACCTCAAAAAACTAAAAGTGAAACTGCCTTTTGAACTAGCAATTCCACTACTAGGACTATACCAAAATACTCCTAAAGTCCTAATTCTAAAGGCATTATGCACCCCTTTGTTCATAGCAGCACTGTTTACGACAGCTAAGTGCTGGAAACAGCCCAAGTGCCCATCTGTAGAAGACTGGATCAAAAAAACTGTGGTACAGATACACAAGGGAATACTATGCAGCAGAAATAAATAAGGAACTCCTGCCATTTGAGACAACATAAATAGAACTTGAGAGAATTATGCTTAGTGAAATCAGCCAGGCTAAGAAAGGAAGATATCACCTAATACAGGAAACTAAAGAACTACATAAACAAATAAACTAAATAGGACAAGAAGCAGAATAGTCGTCAATAGGTGGGAGGGGGGAGGAAGAGATGGGGGATCAGTAAGAGAAGAGTTTAGTCAAGGAACGTGTATAAATGACTCATGGACATGGACAACGAGAAGGAATATGATTGTGGGAGAAGGGGTGGGCTGCGTGGGGGAGAGCAATGAGGGAAAAATGAGACAACTGTAATTGGAAAACAAAAAAAATAAAATAAAAATAAATAATATTAAAAATATAATAAATTTTAATAAAAGACGTTGCCTAAAAATACCCTATTGGTATACCAAAGACAAAGAGTACTTTCTTATCTGCTAATGGGTCTACTACAAACTCACAATAAACAATGTACAGTTGACCCTTCAAGAACACACAGGTGAACAGTGTGGGTTCATTTACATGTTTTCAATAAACACATACAGTACTGTAAGTGTTCTCTTATGATTTTCTTGATACTTGGTTTTCTTTAGCTTATGTTATCATAAGAATACAGTATATACTACTTAAAACATACAAAATATGTTCATGTAGATAACCTATACGTTAAATTTCAGGAGGAGGAGTCAAAACTTTTGACTGTGCAGTATGTGTGTATCCCTATCTCACCAACCTACTCTTGGCTTAGTTCATGGATCAACTGTTGTTATAAGTAAAAGTTTGAAAGGTCCATTAAAATTAGGAAGAGGCGCTGAAGGACCTTTTAATCCCATCACTGCACATATAATGAAAGCTCCAGCTATTTCAAAGAAACAAGGAAAATATAAGAAAAACTAAAACACACACTTGTCATCTGCAGATTGGGCGCGGTCCTCCCTACTTAGCTCAAGGGAATCTACAACCAGGTAGAATTAATGCCCTCCTTACTATAAGTACTTTTAGGCAAGTAAGCGCTGCCAACACTTTCAGAAAAAAAATATGATTAAAGTTTTAAAAAACACAAATGGAACAGGTATGCAGCCACTTACTAGATGTAGATACCACAGCTTTGATACCCAAAGGAGAAAGGACAATTAATAGCTACTGTCCCTCAAGAATATGTGTGTAAAAGGATTAAACAACATATGATATTATAACTTTGATAATAAACTTAAAATGACCAAATTGAATTATAAACCAACACTGAGAGGACTGCTATTGGAAAATTATCATAACTCCTATGAATGGTAGGAAAGATTATGACCATTTTTTGCACACGTAGGAAAAAACAAGTGATCAACTATTGTTCAAAATGCTGCTAACCAGAAGAAAGCTATATCCTGAGGCAAAGTCACACTAAACCTTAGTCTCAAACACTTCACTCACGATAATGACAAACATGCTACTCTTGTGACTTTTATTCACCATAGCACTGGAAGTTCAATCAAGTGAGAAATCAATAGGACAAAAAATAAAATAAAATAAAATCAGGCGTCCAAATCAGGAAGAAAAAGGTGAAGTTAATTCTGTTTGCACATGACATGATTTTATTTGCAGAAAATTCCAAAGATGCCACACACAGAAATACTGTTAGAAGGAAATTACGGAATTCATCAACATTGCCAGATGCAAAATTAATGTACAAAATCAGATGATCTCTGCAAACTAAGAAAATACAACCTGAACAAAAAATTACGAAAACAATTTCTTTTACAATAGCCCCAAATAGAATGCTTAGACATAAACTTAACCATTGAGGAAAAACATTTATGTATCGGGTATACTGCAAAATACAGGTGGAAAAATTAAAGATAACATAAACAAATAGGAAGCAATACCATGGTTTTAGGCTGACGAACGATATCAATATCATTGAAAGTGACCTATAGATTTAACACAATTCTGTAAAAATAGGAATGGCATTTTTATTGCAGAATTAACATTGCATCCTAAAATCTACATGTAATGTCAATATCTGATATATTTTGAAAACGTAAGAAGAAAGCTAGCAGTATCCTCTTCTGGACTTCAAATGACATTATATAGGCTTTAGTATGGTGATTTCTCGGGGAGGGGAGTATAAAAGAACTAATGGAAAGAATACAATGAGGATTAAAAGAAAATTAAAAGAAAACTAGGAAATCAAAAAGTATGGCTAGGTCTACTCCCAATTGTTTATTGAGGAGACTCCATACCATTTCCCATAGTGGCTCTACCAGTTTACATTCTCAGAAGCTGCAAATGAGGGTTCCTTTTGTTCTACATTACAATGGAATGCCAACAGACATAAAGATAAAAGCTGTCATTTGCAACAACATGAGTGAATCTTGAGGAAAACTGCTAGGTGAAATAAGACACAGAACAAGCCAAGAACCAAATACTCACTCAGCCAGTGTTCTACCAGAATATGGATTCAGATTATTTTCAACGAATACTCACTCAGCCTGTGTTCTAAGAGAATTTGGACGCAGTCTATGTTTAAAGAATACTCACTCAGTTCAGTGTTCTAACAGAACACTCACTTAGCCTGTGTTCTAACAGAATAATAAATCAGCCTGTGTTCTAACAGAATGTGGACTCAGATTTTGTTCAAAAAATACTCACTCAGTCTGTGTTCTAAATAATACGGTCTCAGTTTATTTTTAAACAATACCCACTCAGCCTGTGTTCTAACAGAATACTCAATCAGCCTGGGTTTTAACAAAATACTAACTCAGCAAGTGTTCTAACAGGATGTTGACTCAGATTATTTTCAAAGAATACTCACTCAGACAGTGTTCTACCAGAATATGGATTCAGATTATTTTCAACGAATACTCACTCAGCCTGTGTTCTAACAGAATATGGACTCAGTCTATATTTAAAGAATACTCACTCACCTCAGTGTTCTAACAGAACACTCATTTAGCCTGTGTTCTAACAGAATACTAACTCAGCCTGTGTTCTAACAGAATGTGGATTCAGATCAAAAATTACTAAGTCAGCCTGTGTTCTAACAGAATACTCACACAGCCAGTGTTCTAACAGAATACTCACTCAGCCAGTGTTTTAAGAGAATATGGATTCAGATTATTTTCAAAGAATATTCACTCAGCCTGTGTTCGAACAAAATATGGACTCAGTTTACTTTTATATATTACCCACTCAGGCTGTGTTCTAACAGAATGTGGACTCAGATATTGTTCAAAAATTACTAATTCAGTCTGTGTTCTAACAGAATTTGGACGCAGTCTATGTTTAAAGAATACTCACTCAGTTCAGTGTTCTAACAGAACACTCACTTAGCCTGTGTTCTAACAGAATAATAAATCAGCCTGTGTTCTAACAGAATGTGGACTCAGATTTTGTTCAAAAAATACTCAATCAGTCTGTGTTCTAAATAATACGGTCTCAGTTTATTTTTAAATAATACCCACTCAGCCTGTGTTCTAACAGAATACTCAATCAGCCTGGGTTTCAACAAAATACTAACTCAGCAAGTGTTGTAACAGGATGTTGACTCAGATTATTTTCAAAGAATACTCACTCAGACAGTGTTCTACCAGAATATGGATTCAGATTATTTTCAAAGAATACTCACTCAGCCAGTGTTCTAACAGAATATGGATTCAGATTATTTTCAACGAATACTCACTCAGCCTGTGTTCTAACAGAATATGGACTCAGTCTATATTTAAAGAATACTCACTCACCTCAGTGTTCTAACAGAACACTCATTTAGCCTGTGTTCTAACAGAATACTAACTCAGCCTGTGTTCTAACAGAATGTGGATTCAGATCAAAAATTACTAACTCAGCCTGTGTTCTAACAGAATACTCACACAGCCTGTGTTCTAACAGAATACTCACTCAGCCAGTGTTTTAAGAGAATATGGATTCAGATTATTTTCAAAGAATATTCACTCAGCCTGTGTTCGAACAAAATATGGACTCAGTTTACTTTTATATATTACCCACTCAGGCTGTGTTTTAACAGAATGTGGACTCAGATTTTCATCAAAAATTATTAACTCAGTCTGTGTTCTAACAGAATATGGACTCAGTCTTTGTTTAAAGAATACTCACTCAGCCTGTGTTCTAACAGAATATGGACTCAGTCTCTGTTTAAAGAATACTCACTCAGCTCAGTGTTCTAACAGAACTCTCACTTAGCCTGTGTTCTAACAGAATGTGGACTCAGATATTGTTCAAAAATTACTAACTCAGCCTGTGTTCTAACAGAATGTGGATTCAGATCAAAAATTACTAACTCAGCCTGTGTTCTAACAGAATACTCACACAGCCTGTGTTCTAACAGAATACTCACTCAGCCAGTGTTTTAAGAGAATATGGATTCAGATTATTTTCAAAGAATATTCACTCAGCCTGTGTTCGCACAAAATATGGACTCAGTTTACTTTCATATATTACCCACTCAGGCTGTGTTTTAAGAGAATGTGGACTCAGATTTTCCTCAAAAATTATTAACTCAGTCTGTGTTCTAACAGAATATGGACTCAGTCTTAGTTTAAAGAATACTCACTCAGCCTGTGCTCTAACAGAATATGGACTCAGTCTATGTTTAAAGAATACTCACTCAGTCTGTGTTCTAACAGAATATGGACTCAGTCTCTGTTTAAAGAATACTCACTCAGCTCAGTGTTCTAACAGAACTCTCACTTAGCCTGTGTTCAAACAGAATGTGGACTCAGATATTGTTCAAAAATTACTAACTCAGTGTGTTTTAACAGAATTTGGACGTAGTCTATGTTTAAAGAATACTCACTCAGTTCAGTGTTCTAACAGAAAACTCACTTAGCCTGTGTTCTAACAGAATACTAAATCAGCCTGTGTTCTAACAGAATGAGGACACAGATTTTGTTCAAAAAATACTCACTCAGCCAGTGTTCTACCAGAATATGGATTCAGATTATTTTCAACGAATACTCACTCAGCCTGTGTTCTAACAGAATATGGACTCAGTCTATATTTAAAGAATACTCACTCACCTCAGTGTTCTAACAGAACACTCATTTAGCCTGTGTTCTAACAGAATACTAACTCAGCCTGTGTTCTAACAGAATGTGGATTCAGATCAAAAATTACTAAGTCAGCCTGTGTTCTAACAGAATACTCACACAGCCTGTGTTCTCACAGAATACTCACTCACCCAGTGTTTTAAGAGAATATGGATTCAGATTATTTTCAAAGAATATTCACTCAGCCTGTGTTCGAACAAAATAAGGACTCAGTTTACTTTCATATATTACCCACTCAGGCTGTGTTCTAACAGAATGTGGACTCAGATATTGTTCAAAAATTACTAACTCAGTCTGTGTTCTAACAGAATTTGGACGCAGTCTATGTTTAAAGAATACTCACTCAGTTCAGTGTTCTAACAGAACACTCACTTAGCCTGTGTTCTAACAGAATAATAAATCAGCCTGTGTTCTAACAGAATGTGGACTCAGATTTTGTTCAAAAAATACTCACTCAGTCTGTGTTCTAAATAATACGGTCTCAGTTTATTTTTAAATAATACCCACTCAGCCTGTGTTCTAACAGAATACTCAATCAGCGTGGGTTTTAACAAAATACTAACTCAGCAAGTGTTCTAACAGGATGTTGACTCAGATTATTTTCAAAGAATACTCACTCAGACAGTGTTCTACCAGAATATGGATTCAGATTATTTTCAAAGAATACTCACTCAGCCAGTGTCCTAACAGAATATGGATTCAGATTATTTTCAACGAATACTCATTCAGCCTGTGTTCTAACAGAATATGGACTCAGTCTATATTTAAAGAATACTCACTCACCTCAGTGTTCTAACAGAACACTCATTTAGCCTGTGTTCTAACAGAATACTAACTCAGCCTGTGTTCTAACAGAATGTGGATTCAGATCAAAAATTACTAACTCAGCCTGTGTTCTAACAGAATACTCACACAGCCAGTGTTCTAACAGAATACTCACTCAGCCAGTGTTTTAAGAGAATATGGATTCAGATTATTTTCAAAGAATATTCACTCAGCCTGTGTTCGAACAAAATAAGGACTCAGTTTACTTTTATATATTACCCACTCAGGCTGTGTTCTAACAGAATGTGGACTCAGATATTGTTCAAAAATTACTAACTCAGTCTGTGTTCTAACAGAATTTGGACGCAGTCTATGTTTAAAGAATACTCACTCAGTTCAGTGTTCTAACAGAACACTCACTTAGCCTGTGTTCTAACAGAATAATAAATCAGCCTGTGTTCTAACAGAATGTGGACTCAGATTTTGTTCAAAAAATACTCAATCAGTCTGTGTTCTAAATAATACGGTCTCAGTTTATTTTTAAATAATACCCACTCAGCCTGTGTTCTAACAGAATACTCAATCAGCCTGGGTTTCAACAAAATACTAACTCAGCAAGTGTTGTAACAGGATGTTGACTCAGATTATTTTCAAAGAATACTCACTCAGACAGTGTTCTACCAGAATATGGATTCAGATTATTTTCAAAGAATACTCACTCAGCCAGTGTTCTAACAGAATATGGATTCAGATTATTTTCAACGAATACTCACTCAGCCTGTGTTCTAACAGAATATGGACTCAGTCTATATTTAAAGAATACTCACTCACCTCAGTGTTCTAACAGAACACTCATTTAGCCTGTGTTCTAACAGAATACTAACTCAGCCTGTGTTCTAACAGAATGTGGATACAGATCAAAAATTACTAACTCAGCCTGTGTTCTAACAGAATGTGGATTCAGATCAAAAATTTCTAAGTCAGCCTGTGTTCTAACAGAATACTCACACAGCCTGTGTTCTAACAGAATACTCACTCAGCCAGTGTTTTAAGAGAATATGGATTCAGATTATTTTCAAAGAATATTCACTCAGCCTGTGTTCGAACAAAATATGGACTCAGTTTACTTTTATATATTACCCACTCAGGCTGAGTTTTAACAGAATGTGGACTCAGATTTTCATCAAAAATTATTAACTCAGTCTGTGTTCTAACAGAATATGGACTCAGTCTTTGTTTAAAGAATACTCACTCAGCCTGTGTTCTAACAGAATATGGACTCAGTCTCTGTTTAAAGAATACTCACTCAGCTCAGTGTTCTAACAGAACTCTCACTTAGCCTGTGTTCTAACAGAATGTGGACTCAGATATTGTTCAAAAATTACTAACTCAGCCTGTGTTCTAACAGAATGTGGATTCAGATCAAAAATTACTAACTCAGCCTGTGTTCTAACAGAACACTCACACAGCCTGTGTTCTAACAGAATACTCACTCAGCCAGTGTTTTAAGAGAATATGGATTCAGATTATTTTCAAAGAATATTCACTCAGCCTGTGTTCGCACAAAATATGGACTCAGTTTACTTTCATATATTACCCACTCAGGCTGTGTTTTAAGAGAATGTGGACTCAGATTTTCCTCAAAAATTATTAACTCAGTCTGTGTTCTAACAGAATATGGACTCAGTCTTAGTTTAAAGAATACTCACTCAGCCTGTGCTCTAACAGAATATGGACTCAGTCTCTGTTTAAAGAATACTCACTCAGCTCAGTGTTCTAACAGAACTCTCACTTAGCCTGTGTTCTAACAGAATGTGGACTCAGATATTGTTCAAAAATTACTAACTCAGTGTGTTTTAACAGAATTTGGACGTAGTCTATGTTTAAAGAATACTCACTCAGTTCAGTGTTCTAACAGAAAACTCACTTAGCCTGTGTTCTAACAGAATACTAAATCAGCCTGTGTTCTAACAGAATGAGGACTCAGATTTTGTTCAAAAAATACTCACTCAGCCAGTGTTCTACCAGAATATGGATTCAGATTATTTTCAACGAATACTCACTCAGCCTGTGTTCTAACAGAATATGGACTCAGTCTATATTTAAAGAATACTCACTCACCTCAGTGTTCTAACAGAACACTCATTTAGCCTGTGTTCTAACAGAATACTAACTCAGCCTGTGTTCTAACAGAATGTGGATTCAGATCAAAAATTACTAAGTCAGCCTGTGTTCTAACAGAATACTCACACAGCCTTTGTTCTCACAGAATACTCACTCACCCAGTGTTTTAAGAGAATATGGATTCAGATTATTTTCAAAGAATATTCACTCAGCCTGTGTTCGAACAAAATAAGGACTCAGTTTACTTTTATATATTACCCACTCAGGCTGTGTTCTAACAGAATGTGGACTCAGATATTGTTCAAAAATTACTAACTCAGTCTGTGTTCTAACAGAATTTGGACGCAGTCTATGTTTAAAGAATACTCACTCAGTTCAGTGTTCTAACAGAACACTCACTTAGCCTGTGTTCTAACAGAATAATAAATCAGCCTGTGTTCTAACAGAATGTGGACTCAGATTTTGTTCAAAAAATACTCACTCAGTCTGTGTTCTAAATAATACGGTCTCAGTTTATTTTTAAATAATACCCACTCAGCCTGTGTTCTAACAGAATACTCAATCAGCCTGGGTTTTAACAAAATACTAACTCAGCAAGTGTTGTAACAGGATGTTGACTCAGATTATTTTCAAAGAATACTCACTCAGACAGTGTTCTACCAGAATATGGATTCAGATTATTTTCAAAGAATACTCACTCAGCCAGTGTCCTAACAGAATATGGATTCAGATTATTTTCAACGAATACTCACTCAGCCTGTGTTCTAACAGAATATGGACTCAGTCTATATTTAAAGAATACTCACTCACCTCAGTGTTCTAACAGAACACTCATTTAGCCTGTGTTCTAACAGAATACTAACTCAGCCTGTGTTCTAACAGAATGTGGATTCAGATCAAAAATTACTAAGTCAGCCTGTGTTCTAACAGAATACTCACACAGCCAGTGTTCTAACAGAATACTCACTCAGCCAGTGTTTTAAGAGAATATGGATTCAGATTATTTTCAAAGAATATTCACTCAGCCTGTGTTCGAACAAAATATGGACTCAGTTTACTTTTATATATTACCCACTCAGGCTGTGTTCTAACAGAATGTGGACTCAGATATTGTTCAAAAATTACTAACTCAGTCTGTGTTCTAACAGAATTTGGGCGCAGTCTATGTTTAAAGAATACTCACTCAGTTCAGTGTTCTAACAGAACACTCACATAGCCTGTGTTCTAACAGAATAATAAATCAGCCTGTGTTCTAACAGAATGTGGACTCAGATTTTGTTCAAAAAATACTCAATCAGTCTGTGTTCTAAATAATACGGTCTCAGTTTATTTTTAAATAATACCCACTCAGCCTGTGTTCTAACAGAATACTCAATCAGCCTGGGTTTCAACAAAATACTAACTCAGCAAGTGTTGTAACAGGATGTTGACTCAGATTATTTTCAAAGAATACTCACTCAGACAGTGTTCTACCAGAATATGGATTCAGATTATTTTCAAAGAATACTCACTCAGCCAGTGTTCTAACAGAATATGGATTCAGATTATTTTCAACGAATACTCACTCAGCCTGTGTTCTAACAGAATATGGACTCAGTCTATATTTAAAGAATACTCACTCACCTCAGTGTTCTAACAGAACACTCATTTAGCCTGTGTTCTAACAGAATACTAACTCAGCCTGTGTTCTAACAGAATGTGGATTCAGATCAAAAATTACTAAGTCAGCCTGTGTTCTAACAGAATACTCACACAGCCTGTGTTCTAACAGAATACTCACTCAGCCAGTGTTTTAAGAGAATATGGATTCAGATTATTTTCAAAGAATATTCACTCAGCCTGTGTTCAAACAAAATAAGGACTCAGTTTACTTTTATATATTACCCACTCAGGCTGTGTTCTAACAGAATGTGGACTCAGATATTGTTCAAAAATTACTAACTCAGTCTGTGTTCTAACAGAATTTGGACGCAGTCTATGTTTAAAGAATACTCACTCAGTTCAGTGTTCTAACAGAACACTCACTTAGCCTGTGTTCTAACAGAATAATAAATCAGCCTGTGTTCTAACAGAATGTGGACTCAGATTTTGTTCAAAAAATACTCAATCAGTCTGTGTTCTAAATAATACGGTCTCAGTTTATTTTTAAATAATACCCACTCAGCCTGTGTTCTAACAGAATACTCAATCAGCCTGGGTTTCAACAAAATACTAACTCAGCAAGTGTTGTAACAGGATGTTGACTCAGATTATTTTCAAAGAATACTCACTCAGACAGTGTTCTACCAGAATATGGATTCAGATTATTTTCAAAGAATACTCACTCAGCCAGTGTTTTAACAGAATATGGATTCAGATTATTTTCAACGAATACTCACTCAGCCTGTGTTCTAACAGAATATGGACTCAGTCTATATTTAAAGAATACTCACTCACCTCAGTGTTCTAACAGAACACTCATTTAGCCTGTGTTCTAACAGAATACTAACTCAGCCTGTGTTCTAACAGAATGTGGATTCAGATCAAAAATTACTAACTCAGCCTGTGTTCTAACAGAATACTCACTCATCCAGTGTTTTAAGAGAATATGGATTCAGATTATTTTCAAAGAATATTCACTCAGCCTGTGTTCGAACAAAATATGGACTCAGTTTACTTTTATATATTACCCACTCAGGCTGTGTTTTAACAGAATGTGGACTCAGATTTTCATCAAAAATTATTAACTCAGTCTGTGTTCTAACAGAATATGGACTCAGTCTTTGTTTAAAGAATACTCACTCAGCCTGTGTTCTAACAGAATATGGACTCAGTCTCTGTTTAAAGAATACTCACTCAGCTCAGTGTTCTAACAGAACTCTCACTTAGCCTGTGTTCTAACAGAATGTGGACTCAGATATTGTTCAAAAATTACTAACTCAGTCTGTGTTCTAACAGAATTTGGACGTAGTCTATGTTTAAAGAATACTCACTCAGTTCAGTGTTCTAACAGAAAACTCACTTAGCCTGTGTTCTAACAGAATACTAAATCAGCCTGTGTTCTAACAGAATGTGGACTCAGATTTTGTTCAAAAAATACTCACTCAGCCAGTGTTCTACCAGAATATGGATTCAGATTATTTTCAAAGAATACTCACTCAGCCTGTGTTCTAACAGAACACCCAATTAGCCTGTGTTCTAACAGAATGTGGACTCAGATATTGTTCAAAACTTACTAACTCAGTCTGTGTTCTAACAGAATTGGGACAGAGTCTATGTTTAGAGAATACTCATTCAGTTCAGTGTTCCAACAGAACACTCACATAGCTTGTGTTCTAAAAGAATGCAAATCAGCCTGTATTCTAACAGAATGTGGACTCAGATAATGTTCAAAAATTGCTAACTCAGTCTGTGTTCTAAGAGAATTGGGACGCAGTCTATGTTTAAAGAATACTCACTCACCTCAGTATTCTAATGGAACACTCACGTAGCCTGTGTTCTAACAGAATACTAACTCAGCCTGTGTTCTAACAGAATGTGGATTCAGATCAAAAATTACTAACTCAGTCTGTGTTCTAACAGAATTGGGACGCAGCCTATGTTAAAAGAATACTCACTCAGTTCAGTGTTCTAACAGAACACTCACTTAGCCTGTGTTTTAACAGAATACTCATCGATCCTGACTTTTAACAAAATACTAACTCAGCAAGTGTTCTAAAAGGATATTGACTCTGATTATTTTCAAAGAATACTCACTCAGCCAGTGTTCTACCAGAATATGGATTCAGATTATTTTCAAAGAATACTCACTCAGCCAGTGTCCTAACAGAATATGGATTCAGATTATTTTCAACGAATACTCACTCAGCCTGTGTTCTAACAGAATATGGACTCAGTCTATATTTAAAGAATACTCACTCACCTCAGTGTTCTAACAGAACACTCATTTAGCCTGTGTTCTAACAGAATACTAACTCAGCCTGTGTTCTAACAGAATGTGGATTCAGATCAAAAATTACTAACTCAGCCTGTGTTCTAACAGAATACTCACACAGCCAGTGTTCTAACAGAATACTCACTCAGCCAGTGTTTTAAGAGAATATGGATTCAGATTATTTTCAAAGAATATTCACTCAGCCTGTGTTCGAACAAAATATGGACTCAGTTTACTTTTATATATTACCCACTCAGGCTGTGTTCTAACAGAATGTGGACTCAGATATTGTTCAAAAATTACTAACTCAGTCTGTGTTCTAACAGAATTTGGACGCAGTCTATGTTTAAAGAATACTCACTCAGTTCAGTGTTCTAACAGAACACTCACTTAGCCTGTGTTCTAACAGAATAATAAATCAGCCTGTGTTCTAACAGAGTAATAAATCAGCCTGTGTTCTAACAGAATGTGGACTCAGATTTTGTTCAAAAAATACTCAATCAGTCTGTGTTCTAAATAATACGGTCTCAGTTTATTTTTAAATAATACCCACTCAGCCTGTGTTCTAACAGAATACTCAATCAGCCTGGGTTTCAACAAAATACTAACTCAGCAAGTGTTGTAACAGGATGTTGACTCAGATTATTTTCAAAGAATACTCACTCAGACAGTGTTCTACCAGAATATGGATTCAGATTATTTTCAAAGAATACTCACTCAGCCAGTGTTCTAACAGAATATGGATTCAGATTATTTTCAACGAATACTCACTCAGCCTGTGTTCTAACAGAATATGGACTCAGTCTATATTTAAAGAATACTCACTCACCTCAGTGTTCTAACAGAACACTCATTTAGCCTGTGTTCTAACAGAATACTAACTCAGCCTGTGTTCTAACAGAATGTGGATTCAGATCAAAAATTACTAAGTCAGCCTGTGTTCTAACAGAATACTCACACAGCCTGTGTTCTAACAGAATACTCACTCAGCCAGTGTTTTAAGAGAATATGGATTCAGATTATTTTCAAAGAATATTCACTCAGCCTGTGTTCGAACAAAATATGGACTCAGTTTACTTTTATATATTACCCACTCAGGCTGTGTTTTAACAGAATGTGGACTCAGATTTTCATCAAAAATTATTAACTCAGTCTGTGTTCTAACAGAATATGGACTCAGTCTTTGTTTAAAGAATACTCACTCAGCCTGTGTTCTAACAGAATATGGACTCAGTCTCTGTTTAAAGAATACTCACTCAGCTCAGTGTTCTAACAGAACTCTCACTTAGCCTGTGTTCTAACAGAATGTGGACTCAGATATTGTTCAAAAATTACTAACTCAGTCTGTGTTCTAACAGAATTTGGACGTAGTCTATGTTTAAAGAATACTCACTCAGTTCTGTGTTCTAACAGAAAACTCACTTAGCCTGTGTTCTAACAGAATACTAAATCAGCCTGTGTTCTAACAGAATGTGGACTCAGATTTTGTTCAAAAAATACTCACTCAGCCAGTGTTCTACCAGAATATGGATTCAGATTATTTTCAAAGAATACTCACTCAGCCTGTGTTCTAACAGAACACCCAATTAGCCTGTGTTCTAACAGAATGTGGACTCAGATATTGTTCAAAACTTACTAACTCAGTCTGTGTTCTAACAGAATTGGGACAGAGTCTATGTTTAGAGAATACTCATTCAGTTCAGTGTTCCAACAGAACACTCACATAGCTTGTGTTCTAAAAGAATGCAAATCAGCCTGTATTCTAACAGAATGTGGACTCAGATAATGTTCAAAAATTGCTAACTCAGTCTGTGTTCTAAGAGAATTGGGACGCAGTCTATGTTTAAAGAATACTCACTCACCTCAGTATTCTAATGGAACACTCACGTAGCCTGTGTTCTAACAGAATACTAACTCAGCCTGTGTTCTAACAGAATGTGGATTCAGATCAAAAATTACTAACTCAGTCTGTGTTCTAACAGAATTGGGACGCAGCCTATGTTAAAAGAATACTCACTCAGTTCAGTGTTCTAACAGAACACTCACTTAGCCTGTGTTTTAACAGAATACTCATCGATCCTGACTTTTAACAAAATACTAACTCAGCAAGTGTTCTAAAAGGATATTGACTCTGATTATTTTCAAAGAATACTCACTCAGCCAGTGTTCTACCAGAATATGGATTCAGATTATTTTCAAAGAATACTCACTCAGCCAGTGTCCTAACAGAATATGGATTCAGATTATTTTCAACGAATACTCACTCAGCCTGTGTTCTAACAGAATATGGACTCAGTCTATATTTAAAGAATACTCACTCACCTCAGTGTTCTAACAGAACACTCATTTAGCCTGTGTTCTAACAGAATACTAACTCAGCCTGTGTTCTAACAGAATGTGGATTCAGATCAAAAATTACTAACTCAGCCTGTGTTCTAACAGAATACTCACACAGCCAGTGTTCTAACAGAATACTCACTCAGCCAGTGTTTTAAGAGAATATGGATTCAGATTATTTTCAAAGAATATTCACTCAGCCTGTGTTCGAACAAAATATGGACTCAGTTTACTTTTATATATTACCCACTCAGGCTGTGTTCTAACAGAATGTGGACTCAGATATTGTTCAAAAATTACTAACTCAGTCTGTGTTCTAACAGAATTTGGACGCAGTCTATGTTTAAAGAATACTCACTCAGTTCAGTGTTCTAACAGAACACTCACTTAGCCTGTGTTCTAACAGAATAATAAATCAGCCTGTGTTCTAACAGAGTAATAAATCAGCCTGTGTTCTAACAGAATGTGGACTCAGATTTTGTTCAAAAAATACTCAATCAGTCTGTGTTCTAAATAATACGGTCTCAGTTTATTTTTAAATAATACCCACTCAGCCTGTGTTCTAACAGAATACTCAATCAGCCTGGGTTTCAACAAAATACTAACTCAGCAAGTGTTGTAACAGGATGTTGACTCAGATTATTTTCAAAGAATACTCACTCAGACAGTGTTCTACCAGAATATGGATTCAGATTATTTTCAAAGAATACTCACTCAGCCAGTGTTCTAACAGAATATGGATTCAGATTATTTTCAACGAATACTCACTCAGCCTGTGTTCTAACAGAATATGGACTCAGTCTATATTTAAAGAATACTCACTCACCTCAGTGTTCTAACAGAACACTCATTTAGCCTGTGTTCTAACAGAATACTAACTCAGCCTGTGTTCTAACAGAATGTGGATTCAGATCAAAAATTACTAAGTCAGCCTGTGTTCTAACAGAATACTCACACAGCCTGTGTTCTAACAGAATACTCACTCAGCCAGTGTTTTAAGAGAATATGGATTCAGATTATTTTCAAAGAATATTCACTCAGCCTGTGTTCGAACAAAATATGGACTCAGTTTACTTTTATATATTACCCACTCAGGCTGTGTTTTAACAGAATGTGGACTCAGATTTTCATCAAAAATTATTAACTCAGTCTGTGTTCTAACAGAATATGGACTCAGTCTTTGTTTAAAGAATACTCACTCAGCCTGTGTTCTAACAGAATATGGACTCAGTCTCTGTTTAAAGAATACTCACTCAGCTCAGTGTTCTAACAGAACTCTCACTTAGCCTGTGTTCTAACAGAATGTGGACTCAGATATTGTTCAAAAATTACTAACTCAGTCTGTGTTCTAACAGAATTTGGACGTAGTCTATGTTTAAAGAATACTCACTCAGTTCTGTGTTCTAACAGAAAACTCACTTAGCCTGTGTTCTAACAGAATACTAAATCAGCCTGTGTTCTAACAGAATGTGGACTCAGATTTTGTTCAAAAAATACTCACTCAGCCAGTGTTCTACCAGAATATGGATTCAGATTATTTTCAAAGAATACTCACTCAGCCTGTGTTCTAACAGAACACCCAATTAGCCTGTGTTCTAACAGAATGTGGACTCAGATATTGTTCAAAACTTACTAACTCAGTCTGTGTTCTAACAGAATTGGGACAGAGTCTATGTTTAGAGAATACTCATTCAGTTCAGTGTTCCAACAGAACACTCACATAGCTTGTGTTCTAAAAGAATGCAAATCAGCCTGTATTCTAACAGAATGTGGACTCAGATAATGTTCAAAAATTGCTAACTCAGTCTGTGTTCTAAGAGAATTGGGACGCAGTCTATGTTTAAAGAATACTCACTCACCTCAGTATTCTAATGGAACACTCACGTAGCCTGTGTTCTAACAGAATACTAACTCAGCCTGTGTTCTAACAGAATGTGGATTCAGATCAAAAATTACTAACTCAGTCTGTGTTCTAACAGAATTGGGACGCAGCCTATGTTAAAAGAATACTCACTCAGTTCAGTGTTCTAACAGAACACTCACTTAGCCTGTGTTTTAACAGAATACTCATCGATCCTGGCTTTTAACAAAATACTAACTCAGCAAGTGTTCTAAAAGGATATTGACTCTGATTATTTTCAAAGAATACTCACTCAGCCAGTGTTCTACCAGAATATGGATTCAGATTATTTTCAACGAATACTCACTAAGCCTGTGTTCTAACAGAATATGGACTCAGTCTATATTTAAAGAATACTCACTCACCTCAGTGTTCTAACAGAACACTCACTTAGCCTGTGTTCTAACAGAATAATAAATCAGGCTGTGTTCTAACAGAATGTGGACTCAGATTTTGTTCAAAAAATACTCACTCAGTCTGTGTTCTAAATAATACGGTCTCAGTTTATTTTTAAATAATACCCACTCAGCCTGTGTTCTAACAGAATACTCAATCAGCCTGGGTTTTAACAAAATACTAACTCAGCAAGTGTTCTAACAGGATGTTGACTCAGATTATTTTCAAAGAATACTCACTCAGACAGTGTTCTACCAGAATATGGATTAAGATTATTTTCAAAGAATACTCACTCAGCCAGTGTTTTACCAGAATATGGATTCAGATTATTTTCAAAGAATACTCACTCAGCCAGTGTCCTAACAGAATATGGATTCAGATTATTTTCAACGAATACTCACTCAGCCTGTGTTCTAACAGAATATGGACTCAGTCTATATTTAAAGAATACTCACTCACCTCAGTGTTCTAACAGAACACTCATTTAGCCTGTGTTCTAACAGAATACTAACTCAGCCTGTGTTCTAACAGAATGTGGATTCAGATCAAAAATTACTAACTCAGCCTGTGTTCTAACAGAATACTCACACAGCCAGTGTTCTAACAGAATACTCACTCAGCCAGTGTTTTAAGAGAATATGGATTCAGATTATTTTCAAAGAATATTCACTCAGCCTGTGTTCGAACAAAATATGGACTCAGTTTACTTTTATATATTACCCACTCAGGCTGTGTTCTAACAGAATGTGGACTCAGATATTGTTCAAAAATTACTAACTCAGTCTGTGTTCTAACAGAATTTGGACGCAGTCTATGTTTAAAGAATACTCACTCAGTTCAGTGTTCTAACAGAACACTCACTTAGCCTGTGTTCTAACAGAATAATAAATCAGCCTGTGTTCTAACAGAGTAATAAATCAGCCTGTGTTCTAACAGAATGTGGACTCAGATTTTGTTCAAAAAATACTCAATCAGTCTGTGTTCTAAATAATACGGTCTCAGTTTATTTTTAAATAATACCCACTCAGCCTGTGTTCTAACAGAATACTCAATCAGCCTGGGTTTCAACAAAATACTAACTCAGCAAGTGTTGTAACAGGATGTTGACTCAGATTATTTTCAAAGAATACTCACTCAGACAGTGTTCTACCAGAATATGGATTCAGATTATTTTCAAAGAATACTCACTCAGCCAGTGTTCTAACAGAATATGGATTCAGATTATTTTCAACGAATACTCACTCAGCCTGTGTTCTAACAGAATATGGACTCAGTCTATATTTAAAGAATACTCACTCACCTCAGTGTTCTAACAGAACACTCATTTAGCCTGTGTTCTAACAGAATACTAACTCAGCCTGTGTTCTAACAGAATGTGGATTCAGATCAAAAATTACTAAGTCAGCCTGTGTTCTAACAGAATACTCACACAGCCTGTGTTCTAACAGAATACTCACTCAGCCAGTGTTTTAAGAGAATATGGATTCAGATTATTTTCAAAGAATATTCACTCAGCCTGTGTTCGAACAAAATATGGACTCAGTTTACTTTTATATATTACCCACTCAGGCTGTGTTTTAACAGAATGTGGACTCAGATTTTCATCAAAAATTATTAACTCAGTCTGTGTTCTAACAGAATATGGACTCAGTCTTTGTTTAAAGAATACTCACTCAGCCTGTGTTCTAACAGAATATGGACTCAGTCTCTGTTTAAAGAATACTCACTCAGCTCAGTGTTCTAACAGAACTCTCACTTAGCCTGTGTTCTAACAGAATGTGGACTCAGATATTGTTCAAAAATTACTAACTCAGTCTGTGTTCTAACAGAATTTGGACGTAGTCTATGTTTAAAGAATACTCACTCAGTTCAGTGTTCTAACAGAAAACTCACTTAGCCTGTGTTCTAACAGAATACTAAATCAGCCTGTGTTCTAACAGAATGTGGACTCAGATTTTGTTCAAAAAATACTCACTCAGCCAGTGTTCTACCAGAATATGGATTCAGATTATTTTCAAAGAATACTCACTCAGCCTGTGTTCTAACAGAACACCCAATTAGCCTGTGTTCTAACAGAATGTGGACTCAGATATTGTTCAAAACTTACTAACTCAGTCTGTGTTCTAACAGAATTGGGACAGAGTCTATGTTTAGAGAATACTCATTCAGTTCAGTGTTCCAACAGAACACTCACATAGCTTGTGTTCTAAAAGAATGCAAATCAGCCTGTATTCTAACAGAATGTGGACTCAGATAATGTTCAAAAATTGCTAACTCAGTCTGTGTTCTAAGAGAATTGGGACGCAGTCTATGTTTAAAGAATACTCACTCACCTCAGTATTCTAATGGAACACTCACGTAGCCTGTGTTCTAACAGAATACTAACTCAGCCTGTGTTCTAACAGAATGTGGATTCAGATCAAAAATTACTAACTCAGTCTGTGTTCTAACAGAATTGGGACGCAGCCTATGTTAAAAGAATACTCACTCAGTTCAGTGTTCTAACAGAACACTCACTTAGCCTGTGTTTTAACAGAATACTCATCGATCCTGACTTTTAACAAAATACTAACTCAGCAAGTGTTCTAAAAGGATATTGACTCTGATTATTTTCAAAGAATACTCACTCAGCCAGTGTTCTACCAGAATATGGATTCAGATTATTTTCAAAGAATACTCACTCAGCCAGTGTCCTAACAGAATATGGACTCAGTCTATATTTAAAGAATACTCACTCACCTCAGTGTTCTAACAGAACACTCATTTAGCCTGTGTTCTAACAGAATACTAACTCAGCCTGTGTTCTAACAGAATGTGGATTCAGATCAAAAATTACTAACTCAGCCTGTGTTCTAACAGAATACTCACACAGCCAGTGTTCTAACAGAATACTCACTCAGCCAGTGTTTTAAGAGAATATGGATTCAGATTATTTTCAAAGAATATTCACTCAGCCTGTGTTCGAACAAAATATGGACTCAGTTTACTTTTATATATTACCCACTCAGGCTGTGTTCTAACAGAATGTGGACTCAGATATTGTTCAAAAATTACTAACTCAGTCTGTGTTCTAACAGAATTTGGACGCAGTCTATGTTTAAAGAATACTCACTCAGTTCAGTGTTCTAACAGAACACTCACTTAGCCTGTGTTCTAACAGAATAATAAATCAGCCTGTGTTCTAACAGAGTAATAAATCAGCCTGTGTTCTAACAGAATGTGGACTCAGATTTTGTTCAAAAAATACTCTATCAGTCGGTGTTCTAAATAATACGGTCTCAGTTTATTTTTAAATAATACCCACTCAGCCTGTGTTCTAACAGAATACTCAATCAGCCTGGGTTTCAACAAAATACTAACTCAGCAAGTGTTGTAACAGGATGTTGACTCAGATTATTTTCAAAGAATACTCACTCAGACAGTGTTCTACCAGAATATGGATTCAGATTATTTTCAAAGAATACTCACTCAGCCAGTGTTCTAACAGAATATGGATTCAGATTATTTTCAACGAATACTCACTCAGCCTGTGTTCTAACAGAATATGGACTCAGTCTATATTTAAAGAATACTCACTCACCTCAGTGTTCTAACAGAACACTCATTTAGCCTGTGTTCTAACAGAATACTAACTCAGCCTGTGTTCTAACAGAATGTGGATTCAGATAAAAAATTACTAAGTCAGCCTGTGTTCTAACAGAATACTCACACAGCCTGTGTTCTAACAGAATACTCACTCAGCCAGTGTTTTAAGAGAATATGGATTCAGATTATTTTCAAAGAATATTCACTCAGCCTGTGTTCGAACAAAATATGGACTCAGTTTACTTTTATATATTACCCACTCAGGCTGTGTTTTAACAGAATGTGGACTCAGATTTTCATCAAAAATTATTAACTCAGTCTGTGTTCTAACAGAATATGGACTCAGTCTTTGTTTAAAGAATACTCACTCAGCCTGTGTTCTAACAGAATATGGACTCAGTCTCTGTTTAAAGAATACTCACTCAGCTCAGTGTTCTAACAGAACTCTCACTTAGCCTGTGTTCTAACAGAATGTGGACTCAGATATTGTTCAAAAATTACTAACTCAGTCTGTGTTCTAACAGAATTTGGACGTAGTCTATGTTTAAAGAATACTCACTCAGTTCTGTGTTCTAACAGAAAACTCACTTAGCCTGTGTTCTAACAGAATACTAAATCAGCCTGTGTTCTAACAGAATGTGGACTCAGATTTTGTTCAAAAAATACTCACTCAGCCAGTGTTCTACCAGAATATGGATTCAGATTATTTTCAAAGAATACTCACTCAGCCTGTGTTCTAACAGAACACCCAATTAGCCTGTGTTCTAACAGAATGTGGACTCAGATATTGTTCAAAACTTACTAACTCAGTCTGTGTTCTAACAGAATTGGGACAGAGTCTATGTTTAGAGAATACTCATTCAGTTCAGTGTTCCAACAGAACACTCACATAGCTTGTGTTCTAAAAGAATGCAAATCAGCCTGTATTCTAACAGAATGTGGACTCAGATAATGTTCAAAAATTGCTAACTCAGTCTGTGTTCTAAGAGAATTGGGACGCAGTCTATGTTTAAAGAATACTCACTCACCTCAGTATTCTAATGGAACACTCACGTAGCCTGTGTTCTAACAGAATACTAACTCAGCCTGTGTTCTAACAGAATGTGGATTCAGATCAAAAATTACTAACTCAGTCTGTGTTCTAACAGAATTGGGACGCAGCCTATGTTAAAAGAATACTCACTCAGTTCAGTGTTCTAACAGAACACTCACTTAGCCTGTGTTTTAACAGAATACTCATCAATCCTGGCTTTTAACAAAATACTAACTCAGCAAGTGTTCTAAAAGGATATTGACTCTGATTATTTTCAAAGAATACTCACTCAGCCAGTGTTCTACCAGAATATGGATTCAGATTATTTTCAACGAATACTCACTAAGCCTGTGTTCTAACAGAATATGGACTCAGTCTATATTTAAAGAATACTCACTCACCTCAGTGTTCTAACAGAACACTCACTTAGCCTGTGTTCTAACAGAATAATAAATCAGGCTGTGTTCTAACAGAATGTGGACTCAGATTTTGTTCAAAAAATACTCACTCAGTCTGTGTTCTAAATAATACGGTCTCAGTTTATTTTTAAATAATACCCACTCAGCCTGTGTTCTAACAGAATACTCAATCAGCCTGGGTTTTAACAAAATACTAACTCAGCAAGTGTTCTAACAGGATGTTGACTCAGATTATTTTCAAAGAATACTCACTCAGACAGTGTTCTACCAGAATATGGATTAAGATTATTTTCAAAGAATACTCACTCAGCCAGTGTTCTACCAGAATATGGATTCAGATTATTTTCAAAGAATACTCACTCAGCCAGTGTCCTAACAGAATATGGATTCAGATTATTTTCAACGAATACTCACTCAGCCTGTGTTCTAACAGAATATGGACTCAGTCTATATTTAAAGAATACTCACTCACCTCAGTGTTCTAACAGAACACTCATTTAGCCTGTGTTCTAACAGAATACTAACTCAGCCTGTGTTCTAACAGAATGTGGATTCAGATCAAAAATTACTAACTCAGCCTGTGTTCTAACAGAATACTCACACAGCCCGTGTTCTAACAGAATACTCACTCAGCCAGTGTTTTAAGAGAATATGGATTCAGATTATTTTCAAAGAATATTCACTCAGCCTGTGTTCGAACAAAATATGGACTCAGTTTACTTTTATATATTACCCACTCAGGCTGTGTTCTAACAGAATGTGGACTCAGATATTGTTCAAAAATTACTAACTCAGTCTGTGTTCTAACAGAATTTGGACGCAGTCTATGTTTAAAGAATACTCACTCAGTTCAGTGTTCTAACAGAACACTCACTTAGCCTGTGTTCTAACAGAATAATAAATCAGCCTGTGTTCTAACAGAGTAATAAATCAGCCTGTGTTCTAACAGAATGTGGACTCAGATTTTGTTCAAAAAATACTCAATCAGTCTGTGTTCTAAATAATACGGTCTCAGTTTATTTTTAAATAATACCCACTCAGCCTGTGTTCTAACAGAATACTCAATCAGCCTGGGTTTCAACAAAATACTAACTCAGCAAGTGTTGTAACAGGATGTTGACTCAGATTATTTTCAAAGAATACTCACTCAGACAGTGTTCTACCAGAATATGGATTCAGATTATTTTCAAAGAATACTCACTCAGCCAGTGTTCTAACAGAATATGGATTCAGATTATTTTCAACGAATACTCACTCAGCCTGTTTTCTAACAGAATATGGACTCAGTCTATATTTAAAGAATACTCACTCACCTCAGTGTTCTAACAGAACACTCATTTAGCCTGTGTTCTAACAGAATACTAACTCAGCCTGTGTTCTAACAGAATGTGGATTCAGATCAAAAATTACTAAGTCAGCCTGTGTTCTAACAGAATACTCACACAGCCTGTGTTCTAACAGAATACTCACTCAGCCAGTGTTTTAAGAGAATATGGATTCAGATTATTTTCAAAGAATATTCACTCAGCCTGTGTTCGAACAAAATATGGACTCAGTTTACTTTTATATATTACCCACTCAGGCTGTGTTTTAACAGAATGTGGACTCAGATTTTCATCAAAAATTATTAACTCAGTCTGTGTTCTAACAGAATATGGACTCAGTCTTTGTTTAAAGAATACTCACTCAGCCTGTGTTCTAACAGAATATGGACTCAGTCTCTGTTTAAAGAATACTCACTCAGCTCAGTGTTCTAACAGAACTCTCACTTAGCCTGTGTTCTAACAGAATGTGGACTCAGATATTGTTCAAAAATTACTAACTCAGTCTGTGTTCTAACAGAATTTGGACGTAGTCTATGTTTAAAGAATACTCACTCAGTTCTGTGTTCTAACAGAAAACTCACTTAGCCTGTGTTCTAACAGAATACTAAATCAGCCTGTGTTCTAACAGAATGTGGACTCAGATTTTGTTCAAAAAATACTCACTCAGCCAGTGTTCTACCAGAATATGGATTCAGATTATTTTCAAAGAATACTCACTCAGCCTGTGTTCTAACAGAACACCCAATTAGCCTGTGTTCTAACAGAATGTGGACTCAGATATTGTTCAAAACTTACTAACTCAGTCTGTGTTCTAACAGAATTGGGACAGAGTCTATGTTTAGAGAATACTCATTCAGTTCAGTGTTCCAACAGAACACTCACATAGCTTGTGTTCTAAAAGAATGCAAATCAGCCTGTATTCTAACAGAATGTGGACTCAGATAATGTTCAAAAATTGCTAACTCAGTCTGTGTTCTAAGAGAATTGGGACGCAGTCTATGTTTAAAGAATACTCACTCACCTCAGTATTCTAATGGAACACTCACGTAGCCTGTGTTCTAACAGAATACTAACTCAGCCTGTGTTCTAACAGAATGTGGATTCAGATCAAAAATTACTAACTCAGTCTGTGTTCTAACAGAATTGGGACGCAGCCTATGTTAAAAGAATACTCACTCAGTTCAGTGTTCTAACAGAACACTCACTTAGCCTGTGTTTTAACAGAATACTCATCGATCCTGGCTTTTAACAAAATACTAACTCAGCAAGTGTTCTAAAAGGATATTGACTCTGATTATTTTCAAAGAATACTCACTCAGCCAGTGTTCTACCAGAATATGGATTCAGATTATTTTCAACGAATACTCACTAAGCCTGTGTTCTAACAGAATATGGACTCAGTCTATATTTAAAGAATACCCACTCACCTCAGTGTTCTAACAGAACACTCACTTAGCCTGTGTTCTAACAGAATAATAAATCAGGCTGTGTTCTAACAGAATGTGGACTCAGATTTTGTTCAAAAAATACTCACTCAGTCTGTGTTCTAAATAATACGGTCTCAGTTTATTTTTAAATAATACCCACTCAGCCTGTGTTCTAACAGAATACTCAATCAGCCTGGGTTTTAACAAAATACTAACTCAGCAAGTGTTCTAACAGGATGTTGACTCAGATTATTTTCAAAGAATACTCACTCAGACAGTGTTCTACCAGAATATGGATTAAGATTATTTTCAAAGAATACTCACTCAGCCAGTGTTCTACCAGAATATGGATTCAGATTATTTTCAAAGAATACTCACTCAGCCAGTGTCCTAACAGAATATGGATTCAGATTATTTTCAACGAATACTCACTCAGCCTGTGTTCTAACAGAATATGGACTCAGTCTATATTTAAAGAATACTCACTCACCTCAGTGTTCTAACAGAACACTCATTTAGCCTGTGTTCTAACAGAATACTAACTCAGCCTGTGTTCTAACAGAATGTGGATTCAGATCAAAAATTACTAACTCAGCCTGTGTTCTAACAGAATACTCACACAGCCAGTGTTCTAACAGAATACTCACTCAGCCAGTGTTTTAAGAGAATATGGATTCAGATTATTTTCAAAGAATATTCACTCAGCCTGTGTTCGAACAAAATATGGACTCAGTTTACTTTTATATATTACCCACTCAGGCTGTGTTCTAACAGAATGTGGACTCAGATATTGTTCAAAAATTACTAACTCAGTCTGTGTTCTAACAGAATTTGGACGCAGTCTATGTTTAAAGAATACTCACTCAGTTCAGTGTTCTAACAGAACACTCACTTAGCCTGTGTTCTAACAGAATAATAAATCAGCCTGTGTTCTAACAGAGTAATAAATCAGCCTGTGTTCTAACAGAATGTGGACTCAGATTTTGTTCAAAAAATACTCAATCAGTCTGTGTTCTAAATAATACGGTCTCAGTTTATTTTTAAATAATACCCACTCAGCCTGTGTTCTAACAGAATACTCAATCAGCCTGGGTTTCAACAAAATACTAACTCAGCAAGTGTTGTAACAGGATGTTGACTCAGATTATTTTCAAAGAATACTCACTCAGACAGTGTTCTACCAGAATATGGATTCAGATTATTTTCAAAGAATACTCACTCAGCCAGTGTTCTAACAGAATATGGATTCAGATTATTTTCAACGAATACTCACTCAGCCTGTGTTCTAACAGAATATGGACTCAGTCTATATTTAAAGAATACTCACTCACCTCAGTGTTCTAACAGAACACTCATTTAGCCTGTGTTCTAACAGAATACTAACTCAGCCTGTGTTCTAACAGAATGTGGATTCAGATCAAAAATTACTAAGTCAGCCTGTGTTCTAACAGAATACTCACACAGCCTGTGTTCTAACAGAATACTCACTCAGCCAGTGTTTTAAGAGAATATGGATTCAGATTATTTTCAAAGAATATTCACTCAGCCTGTGTTCGAACA
The DNA here is from genome assembly GCF_987537825.1 of Furipterus horrens. Taxonomy (NCBI): domain Eukaryota; kingdom Metazoa; phylum Chordata; class Mammalia; order Chiroptera; family Furipteridae; genus Furipterus; species Furipterus horrens. The sequence continues at coordinate 2,182,614 of NW_028327190.1, read as the reverse complement.
AAATATGGACTCAGTTTACTTTTATATATTACCCACTCAGGCTGTGTTTTAACAGAATGTGGACTCAGATTTTCATCAAAAATTATTAACTCAGTCTGTGTTCTAACAGAATATGGACTCAGTCTTTGTTTAAAGAATACTCACTCAGCCTGTGTTCTAACAGAATATGGACTCAGTCTCTGTTTAAAGAATACTCACTCAGCTCAGTGTTCTAACAGAACTCTCACTTAGCCTGTGTTCTAACAGAATGTGGACTCAGATATTGTTCAAAAATTACTAACTCAGTCTGTGTTCTAACAGAATTTGGACGTAGTCTATGTTTAAAGAATACTCACTCAGTTCAGTGTTCTAACAGAAAACTCACTTAGCCTGTGTTCTAACAGAATACTAAATCAGCCTGTGTTCTAACAGAATGTGGACTCAGATTTTGTTCAAAAAATACTCACTCAGCCAGTGTTCTACCAGAATATGGATTCAGATTATTTTCAAAGAATACTCACTCAGCCTGTGTTCTAACAGAACACCCAATTAGCCTGTGTTCTAACAGAATGTGGACTCAGATATTGTTCAAAACTTACTAACTCAGTCTGTGTTCTAACAGAATTGGGACAGAGTCTATGTTTAGAGAATACTCATTCAGTTCAATGTTCCAACAGAACACTCACATAGCTTGTGTTCTAAAAGAATGCAAATCAGCCTGTATTCTAACAGAATGTGGACTCAGATAATGTTCAAAAATTGCTAACTCAGTCTGTGTTCTAAGAGAATTGGGACGCAGTCTATGTTTAAAGAATACTCACTCACCTCAGTATTCTAATGGAACACTCACGTAGCCTGTGTTCTAACAGAATACTAACTCAGCCTGTGTTCTAACAGAATGTGGATTCAGATCAAAAATTACTAACTCAGTCTGTGTTCTAACAGAATTGGGACGCAGCCTATGTTAAAAGAATACTCACTCAGTTCAGTGTTCTAACAGAACACTCACTTAGCCTGTGTTTTAACAGAATACTCATCGATCCTGGCTTTTAACAAAATACTAACTCAGCAAGTGTTCTAAAAGGATATTGACTCTGATTATTTTCAAAGAATACTCACTCAGCCAGTGTTCTACCAGAATATGGATTCAGATTATTTTCAACGAATACTCACTAAGCCTGTGTTCTAACAGAATATGGACTCAGTCTATATTTAAAGAATACTCACTCACCTCAGTGTTCTAACAGAACACTCACTTAGCCTGTGTTCTAACAGAATAATAAATCAGGCTGTGTTCTAACAGAATGTGGACTCAGATTTTGTTCAAAAAATACTCACTCAGTCTGTGTTCTAAATAATACGGTCTCAGTTTATTTTTAAATAATACCCACTCAGCCTGTGTTCTAACTGAATACTCAATCAGCCTGGGTTTTAACAAAATACTAACTCAGCAAGTGTTCTAACAGGATGTTGACTCAGATTATTTTCAAAGAATACTCACTCAGACAGTGTTCTACCAGAATATGGATTAAGATTATTTTCAAAGAATACTCACTCAGCCAGTGTCCTAACAGAATATGGATTCAGATTATTTTCAACGAATACTCACTCAGCCTGTGTTCTAACAGAATATGGACTCAGTCTATATTTAAAGAATACTCACTCACCTCAGTGTTCTAACAGAACACTCATTTAGCCTGTGTTCTAACAGAATACTAACTCAGCCTGTGTTCTAACAGAATGTGGATTCAGATCAAAAATTACTAAGTCAGCCTGTGTTCTAACAGAATACTCACACAGCCTGTGTTCTAACAGAATACTCACTCAGCCAGTGTTTTAAGAGAATATGGATTCAGATTATTTTCAAAGAATATTCACTCAGCCTGTGTTCGAACAAAATAAGGACTCAGTTTACTTTTATATATTACCCACTCAGGCTGTGTTCTAACAGAATGTGGACTCAGATATTGTTCAAAAATTACTAACTCAGTCTGTGTTCTAACAGAATTTGGACGCAGTCTATGTTTAAAGAATACTCACTCAGTTCAGTGTTCTAACAGAACACTCACTTAGCCTGTGTTCTAACAGAATAATAAATCAGCCTGTGTTCTAACAGAATGTGGACTCAGATTTTGTTCAAAAAATACTCACTCAGTCTGTGTTCTAAATAATACGGTCTCAGTTTATTTTTAAATAATACCCACTCAGCCTGTGTTCTAACAGAATACTCAATCAGCCTGGGTTTCAACAAAATACTAACTCAGCAAGTGTTCTAACAGGATGTTGACTCAGATTATTTTCAAAGAATACTCACTCAGACAGTGTTCTACCAGAATATGGATTCAGATTATTTTCAAAGAATACTCACTCAGCCAGTGTCCTAAGAGAATATGGATTCAGATTATTTTCAACGAATACTCACTCAGCCTGTGTTCTAACAGAATATGGACTCAGTCTATATTTAAAGAATACTCACTCACCTCAGTGTTCTAACAGGACACTCATTTAGCCTGTGTTCTAACAGAATACTAACTCAGCCTGTGTTCTAACAGAATGTGGATTCAGATCAAAAATTACTAACTCAGCCTGTGTTCTAACAGAATACTCACACAGCCAGTGTTCTCACAGAATACTCACTCAGCCAGTGTTTTAAGAGAATATGGATTCAGATTATTTTCAAAGAATATTCACTCAGCCTGTGTTCGAACAAAATAAGGACTCAGTTTACTTTTATATATTACCCACTCAGGCTGTGTTCTAACAGAATGTGGACTCAGATATTGTTCAAAAATTACTAACTCAGTCTGTGTTCTAACAGAATTTGGACGCAGTCTATGTTTAAAGAATACTCACTCAGTTCAGTGTTCTAACAGAACACTCACTTAGCCTGTGTTCTAACAGAATAATAAATCAGCCTGTGTTCTAACAGAATGTGGACTCAGATTTTGTTCAAAAAATACTCACTCAGTCTGTGTTCTAAATAATACGGTCTCAGTTTATTTTTAAATAATACCCACTCAGCCTGTGTTCTAACAGAATACTCAATCAGCCTGGGTTTTAACAAAATACTAACTCAGCAAGTGTTCTAACAGGATGTTGACTCAGATTATTTTCAAAGAATACTCACTCAGACAGTGTTCTACCAGAATATGGATTCAGATTATTTTCAAAGAATACTCACTCAGCCAGTGTCCTAACAGAATATGGATTCAGATTATTTTCAACGAATACTCACTCAGCCTGTGTTCTAACAGAATATGGACTCAGTCTATATTTAAAGAATACTCACTCACCTCAGTGTTCTAACAGAACACTCATTTAGCCTGTGTTCTAACAGAATACTAACTCAGCCTGTGTTCTAACAGAATGTGGATTCAGATCAAAAATTACTAAGTCAGCCTGTGTTCTAACAGAATACTCACACAGCCTGTGTTCTAACAGAATACTCACTCAGCCAGTGTTTTAAGAGAATATGGATTCAGATTATTTTCAAAGAATATTCACTCAGCCTGTGTTCGAACAAAATAAGGACTCAGTTTACTTTTATATATTACCCACTCAGGCTGTGTTCTAACAGAATGTGGACTCAGATATTGTTCAAAAATTACTAACTCAGTCTGTGTTCTAACAGAATTTGGACGCAGTCTATGTTTAAAGAATACTCACTCAGTTCAGTGTTCTAACAGAACACTCACTTAGCCTGTGTTCTAACAGAATAATAAATCAGCCTGTGTTCTAACAGAATGTGGACTCAGATTTTGTTCAAAAAATACTCACTCAGTCTGTGTTCTAAATAATACGGTCTCAGTTTATTTTTAAATAATACCCACTCAGCCCATGTTCTAACAGAATACTCAATCAGCCTGGGTTTCAACAAAATACTAACTCAGCAAGTGTTGTAACAGGATATTGACTCAGATTATTTTCAAAGAATACTCACTCAGACAGTGTTCTACCAGAATATGGATTCAGATTATTTTCAAAGAATACTCACTCAGCCAGTGTTCTAACAGAATATGGATTCAGATTATTTTCAACGAATACTCACTCAGCCTGTGTTCTAACAGAATATGGACTCAGTCTATATTTAAAGAATACTCACTCACCTCAGTGTTCTAACAGAACACTCATTTAGCCTGTGTTCTAACAGAATACTAACTCAGCCTGTGTTCTAACAGAATGTGGATTCAGATCAAAAATTACTAACTCAGCCTGTGTTCTAACAGAATACTCACACAGCCTGTGTTCTAACAGAATACTCACTCAGCCAGTGTTTTAAGAGAATATGGATTCAGATTATTTTCAAAGAATATTCACTCAGCCTGTGTTCGAACAAAATATGGACTCAGTTTACTTTTATATATTACCCACTCAGGCTGTGTTTTAACAGAATGTGGACTCAGATTTTCATCAAAAATTATTAACTCAGTCTGTGTTCTAACAGAATATGGACTCAGTCTTTGTTTAAAGAATACTCACTCAGCCTGTGTTCTAACAGAATATGGACTCAGTCTCTGTTTAAAGAATACTCACTCAGCTCAGTGTTCTAACAGAACTCTCACTTAGCCTGTGTTCTAACAGAATGTGGACTCAGATATTGTTCAAAAATTACTAACTCAGTCTGTGTTCTAACAGAATTTGGACGTAGTCTATGTTTAAAGAATACTCACTCAGTTCAGTGTTCTAACAGAAAACTCACTTAGCCTGTGTTCTAACAGAATACTAAATCAGCCTGTGTTCTAACAGAATGTGGACTCAGATTTTGTTCAAAAAATACTCACTCAGCCAGTGTTCTACCAGATTATGGATTCAGATTATTTTCAAAGAATACTCACTCAGCCTGTGTTCTAACAGAACACCCAATTAGCCTGTGTTCTAACAGAATGTGGACTCAGATATTGTTCAAAACTTACTAACTCAGTCTGTGTTCTAACAGAATTGGGACAGAGTCTATGTTTAGAGAATACTCATTCAGTTCAGTGTTCCAACAGAACACTCACATAGCTTGTGTTCTAAAAGAATGCAAATCAGCCTGTATTTTAACAGAATGTGGACACAGATAATGTTCAAAAATTGCTAACTCAGTCTGTGTTCTAAGAGAATTGGGACGCAGTCTATGTTTAAAGAATACTCACTCACCTCAGTATTCTAATGGAACACTCACGTAGCCTATGTTCTAACAGAATACTAACTCAGCCTGTGTTCTAACAGAATGTGGATTCAGATCAAAAATTACTAACTCAGTCTGTGTTCTAACAGAATTGGGACGCAGCCTATGTTAAAAGAATACTCACTCAGTTCAGTGTTCTAACAGAACACTCACTTAGCCTGTGTTTTAACAGAATACTCATCGATCCTGGCTTTTAACAAAATACTAACTCAGCAAGTGTTCTAAAAGGATATTGACTCTGATTATTTTCAAAGAATACTCACTCAGCCAGTGTTCTACCAGAATATGGATTAAGATTATTTTCAACGAATACTCACTAAGCCTGTGTTCTAACAGAATATGGACTCAGTCTATATTTAAAGAATACTCACTCACCTCAGTGTTCTAACAGAACACTCATTTAGCCTGTGTTCTAACAGAATACTAACTCAGCCTGTGTTCTAACAGAATGTGGATTCAGATCAAAAATTACTAAGTCAGCCTGTGTTCTAACAGAATACTCACACAGCCTGTGTTCTAACAGAATACTCACTCAGCCAGTGTTTTAAGAGAATATGGTTTCAGATTATTTTCAAAGAATATTCACTCAGCCTGTGTTCGAACAAAATAAAGACTCAGTTTACTTTCATATATTACCCACTCAGGCTGTGTTCTAACAGAATGTGGACTCAGATATTGTTCAAAAATTACTAACTCAGTCTGTGTTCTAACAGAATTTGGACGCAGTCTATGTTTAAAGAATACTCACTCAGTTCAGTGTTCTAACAGAACACTCACTTAGCCTGTGTTCTAACAGAATAATAAATCAGCCTGTGTTCTAACAGAATGTGGACTCAGATTTTGTTCAAAAAATACTCACTCAGTCTGTGTTCTAAATAATACGGTCTCAGTTTATTTTTAAATAATACCCACTCAGCCTGTGTTCTAACAGAATACTCAATCAGCCTGGGTTTTAACAAAATACTAACTCAGCAAGTGTTCTAACAGGATGTTGACTCAGATTATTTTCAAAGAATACTCACTCAGAGAGTGTTCTACCAGAATATGGATTCAGATTATTTTCAAAGAATACTCACTCAGCCAGTGTCCTAACAGAATATGGATTCAGATTATTTTCAACGAATACTCACTCAGCCTGTGTTCTAACAGAATATGGACTCAGTCTATATTTAAAGAATACTCACTCACCTCAGTGTTCTAACAGGACACTCATTTAGCCTGTGTTCTAACAGAATACTAACTCAGCCTGTGTTCTAACAGAATGTGGATTCAGATCAAAAATTACTAACTCAGCCTGTGTTCTAACAGAATACTCACACAGCCTGTGTTCTAACAGAATACTCACTCAGCCAGTGTTTTAAGAGAATATGGATTCAGATTATTTTCAAAGAATATTCACTCATCCTGTGTTCGAACAAAATATGGACTCAGTTTACTTTTATATATTACCCACTCAGGCTGTGTTCTAACAGAATGTGGACTCAGATATTGTTCAAAAATTACTAACTCAGTCTGTGTTCTAACAGAATTTGGACGCAGTCTATGTTTAAAGAATACTCACTCAGTTCAGTGTTCTAACAGAACACTCACTTAGCCTGTGTTCTAACAGAATAATAAATCAGCCTGTGTTCTAACTGAATGTGGACTCAGATTTTGTTCAAAAAATACTCAATCAGTCTGTGTTCTAAATAATACGGTCTCAGTTTATTTTTAAATAATACCCACTCAGCCTGTGTTCTAACAGAATACTCAATCAGCCTGGGTTTCAACAAAATACTAACTCAGCAACTGTTGTAACAGGATGTTGACTCAGATTATTTTCAAAGAATACTCACTCAGACAGTGTTCTACCAGAATATGGATTCAGATTATTTTCAAAGAATACTCACTCAGCCAGTGTTCTAACAGAATATGGATTCAGATTATTTTCAACGAATACTCACTCAGCCTGTGTTCTAACAGAATATGGACTCAGTCTATATTTAAAGAATACTCACTCACCTCAGTGTTCTAACAGAACACTCATTTAGCCTGTGTTCTAACAGAATACTAACTCAGCCTGTGTTCTAACAGAATGTGGATTCAGATCAAAAATTACTAACTCAGCCTGTGTTCTAACAGAATACTCACACAGCCTGTGTTCTAACAGAATACTCACTCAGCCAGTGTTTTAAGAGAATATGGATTCAGATTATTTTCAAAGAATATTCACTCAGCCTGTGTTCGAACAAAATATGGACTCAGTTTACTTTTATATATTACCCACTCAGGCTGTGTTTTAACAGAATGTGGACTCAGATTTTCATCAAAAATTATTAACTCAGTCTGTGTTCTAACAGAATATGGACTCAGTCTTTGTTTAAAGAATACTCACTCAGCCTGTGTTCTAACAGAATATGGACTCAGTCTCTGTTTAAAGAATACTCACTCAGCTCAGTGTTCTAACAGAACTCTCACTTAGCCTGTGTTCTAACAGAATGTGGACTCAGATATTGTTCAAAAATTACTAACTCAGTCTGTGTTCTAACAGAATTTGGACGTAGTCTATGTTTAAAGAATACTCACTCAGTTCAGTGTTCTAACAGAAAACTCACTTAGCCTGTGTTCTAACAGAATACTAAATCAGCCTGTGTTCTAACAGAATGTGGACTCAGATTTTGTTCAAAAAATACTCACTCAGCCAGTGTTCTACCAGAATATGGATTCAGATTATTTTCAAAGAATACTCACTCAGCCTGTGTTCTAACAGAACACCCAATTAGCCTGTGTTCTAACAGAATGTGGACTCAGATAATGTTCAAAAATTGCTAACTCAGTCTGTGTTCTAAGAGAATTGGGACGCAGTCTATGTTTAAAGAATACTCACTCACCTCAGTATTCTAATGGAACACTCACGTAGCCTGTGTTCTAACAGAATACTAACTCAGCCTGTGTTCTAACAGAATGTGGATTCAGATCAAAAATTACTAACTCAGTCTGTGTTCTAACAGAATTGGGACGCAGCCTATGTTAAAAGAATACTCACTCAGTTCAGTGTTCTAACAGAACACTCACTTAGCCTGTGTTTTAACAGAATACTCATCGATCCTGGCTTTTAACAAAATACTAACTCAGCAAGTGTTCTAAAAGGATATTGACTCTGATTATTTTCAAAGAATACTCACTCAGCCAGTGTTCTACCAGAATATGGATTCAGATTATTTTCAACGAATACTCACTCAGCCTGTGTTCTAACAGAATATGGACTCAGTCTATATTTAAAGAATACTCACTCACCTCAGTGTTCTAACAGAACACTCATTTAGCCTGTGTTCTAACAGAATACTAACTCAGCCTGTGTTCTAACAGAATGTGGATTCAGATCAAAAATTACTAAGTCAGCCTGTGTTTTAACAGAATACTCACACAGCCTGTGTTCTAACAGAATACTCACTCAGCCAGTGTTTTAAGAGAATATGGATTCAGATTATTTTCAAAGAATATTCACTCAGCCTGTGTTCAAACAAAATAAGGACTCAGTTTACTTTTATATATTACCCACTCAGGCTGTGTTCTAACAGAATGTGGACTCAGATATTGTTCAAAAATTACTAACTCAGTCTGTGTTCTAACAGAATTTGGACGCAGTCTATGTTTAAAGAATACTCACTCAGTTCAGTGTTCTAACAGAACACTCACTTAGCCTGTGTTCTAACAGAATAATAAATCAGCCTGTGTTCTAACAGAATGTGGACTCAGATTTTGTTCAAAAAATACTCAATCAGTCTGTGTTCTAAATAATACGGTCTCAGTTTATTTTTAAATAATACCCACTCAGCCTGTGTTCTAACAGAATACTCAATCAGCCTGGGTTTCAACAAAATACTAACTCAGCAAGTGTTGTAACAGGATGTTGACTCAGATTATTTTCAAAGAATACTCACTCAGACAGTGTTCTACCAGAATATGGATTAAGATTATTTTCAAAGAATACTCACTCAGCCAGTGTTCTAACAGAATATGGATTCAGATTATTTTCAACGAATACTCACTCAGCCTGTGTTCTAACAGAATATGGACTCAGTCTATATTTAAAGAATACTCACTCACCTCAGTGTTCTAACAGAACACTCATTTAGCCTGTGTTCTAACAGAATACTAACTCAGCCTGTGTTCTAACAGAATGTGGATTCAGATCAAAAATTACTAAGTCAGCCTGTGTTCTAACAGAATACTCACACAGCCTGTGTTCTAACAGAATACTCACTCAGCCAGTGTTTTAAGAGAATATGGATTCAGATTATTTTCAAAGAATATTCACTCAGCCTGTGTTCGAACAAAATATGGACTCAGTTTACTTTTATATATTACCCACTCAGGCTGTGTTTTAACAGAATGTGGACTCAGATTTTCATCAAAAATTATTAACTCAGTCTGTGTTCTAACAGAATATGGACTCAGTCTTTGTTTAAAGAATACTCACTCAGCCTGTGTTCTAACAGAATATGGACTCAGTCTCTGTTTAAAGAATACTCACTCAGCTCAGTGTTCTAACAGAACTCTCACTTAGCCTGTGTTCTAACAGAATGTGGACTCAGATATTGTTCAAAAATTACTAACTCAGTCTGTGTTCTAACAGAATTTGGACGTAGTCTATGTTTAAAGAATACTCACTCAGTTCAGTGTTCTAACAGAAAACTCACTTAGCCTGTGTTCTAACAGAATACTAAATCAGCCTGTGTTCTAACAGAATGTGGACTCAGATTTTGTTCAAAAAATACTCACTCAGCCAGTGTTCTACCAGAATATGGATTCAGATTATTTTCAAAGAATACTCACTCAGCCAGTGTTCTAACAGAATATGGATTCAGATTATTTTCAACGAATACTCACTCAGCCTATGTTCTAACAGAATATGGACTCAGTCTATATTTAAAGAATACTCACTCACCTCAGTGTTCTAACAGAACACTCATTTAGCCTGTGTTCTAACAGAATACTAACTCAGCCTGTGTTCTAACAGAATGTGGATTCAGATCAAAAATTACTAACTCAGCCTGTGTTCTAACAGAATACTCACACAGCCTGTGTTCTAACAGAATAATAAATCAGGCTGTGTTCTAACAGAATGTGGACTCAGATTTTGTTCAAAAAATACTCACTCAGTCTGTGTTCTAAATAATACGGTCTCAGTTTATTTTTAAATAATACCCACTCAGCCTGTGTTCTAACAGAATACTCAGTCAGCCTGGGTTTTAACAAAATACTAACTCAGCAAGTGTTCTAACAGGATGTTGACTCAGATTATTTTCAAAGAATACTCACTCAGACAGTGTTCTACCAGAATATGGATTAAGATTATTTTCAAAGAATACTCACTCAGCCAGTGTCCTAACAGAATATGGATTCAGATTATTTTCAACGAATACTCACTCAGCCTGTGTTCTAACAGAATATGGACTCAGTCTATATTTAAAGAATACTCACTCACCTCAGTGTTCTAACAGAACACTCATTTAGCCTGTGTTCTAACAGAATACTAACTCAGCCTGTGTTCTAACAGAATGTGGATTCAGATCAAAAATTACTAAGTCAGCCTGTGTTCTAACAGAATACTCACACAGCCTGTGTTCTAACAGAATACTCACTCAGCCAGTGTTTTAAGAGAATATGGATTCAGATTATTTTCAAAGAATATTCACTCAGCCTGTGTTCGAACAAAATAAGGACTCAGTTTACTTTTATATATTACCCACTCAGGCTGTGTTCTAACAGAATGTGGACTCAGATATTGTTCAAAAATTACTAACTCAGTCTGTGTTCTAACAGAATTTGGACGCAGTCTATGTTTAAAGAATACTCACTCAGTTCAGTGTTCTAACAGAACACTCACTTAGCCTGTGTTCTAACAGAATAATAAATCAGCCTGTGTTCTAACAGAATGTGGACTCAGATTTTGTTCAAAAAATACTCACTCAGTCTGTGTTCTAAATAATACGGTCTCAGTTTATTTTTAAATAATACCCACTCAGCCTGTGTTCTAACAGAATACTCAATCAGCCTGGGTTTTAACAAAATACTAACTCAGCAAGTGTTCTAACAGGATGTTGACTCAGATTATTTTCAAAGAATACTCACTCAGACAGTGTTCTACCAGAATATGGATTCAGATTATTTTCAAAGAATACTCACTCAGCCAGTGTCCTAACAGAATATGGATTCAGATTATTTTCAACGAATACTCACTCAGCCTGTGTTCTAACAGAATATGGACTCAGTCTATATTTAAAGAATACTCACTCACCTCAGTGTTCTAACAGGACACTCATTTAGCCTGTGTTCTAACAGAATACTAACTCAGCCTGTGTTCTAACAGAATGTGGATTCAGATCAAAAATTACTAACTCAGCCTGTGTTCTAACAGAATACTCACACAGCCAGTGTTCTCACAGAATACTCACTCAGCCAGTGTTTTAAGAGAATATGGATTCAGATTATTTTCAAAGAATATTCACTCAGCCTGTGTTCGAACAAAATAAGGACTCAGTTTACTTTTATATATTACCCACTCAGGCTGTGTTCTAACAGAATGTGGACTCAGATATTGTTCAAAAATTACTAACTCAGTCTGTGTTCTAACAGAATTTGGACGCAGTCTATGTTTAAAGAATACTCACTCAGTTCAGTGTTCTAACAGAACACTCACTTAGCCTGTGTTCTAACAGAATAATAAATCAGCCTGTGTTCTAACAGAATGTGGACTCAGATTTTGTTCAAAAAATACTCACTCAGTCTGTGTTCTAAATAATACGGTCTCAGTTTATTTTTAAATAATACCCACTCAGCCTGTGTTCTAACAGAATACTCAATCAGCCTGGGTTTTAACAAAATACTAACTCAGCAAGTGTTCTAACAGGATGTTGACTCAGATTATTTTCAAAGAATACTCACTCAGACAGTGTTCTACCAGAATATGGATTCAGATTATTTTCAAAGTATACTCACTCAGCCAGTGTCCTAACAGAATATGGATTCAGATTATTTTCAACGAATACTCACTCAGCCTGTGTTCTAACAGAATATGGACTCAGTCTATATTTAAAGAATACTCACTCACCTCAGTGTTCTAACAGAACACTCATTTAGCCTGTGTTCTAACAGAATACTAACTCAGCCTGTGTTCTAACAGAATGTGGATTCAGATCAAAAATTACTAAGTCAGCCTGTGTTCTAACAGAATACTCACACAGCCTGTGTTCTAACAGAATACTCACTCAGCCAGTGTTTTAAGAGAATATGGATTCAGATTATTTTCAAAGAATATTCACTCAGCCTGTGTTCGAACAAAATAAGGACTCAGTTTACTTTTATATATTACCCACTCAGGCTGTGTTCTAACAGAATGTGGACTCAGATATTGTTCAAAAATTACTAACTCAGTCTGTGTTCTAACAGAATTTGGACGCAGTCTATGTTTAAAGAATACTCACTCAGTTCAGTGTTCTAACAGAACACTCACTTAGCCTGTGTTCTAACAGAATAATAAATCAGCCTGTGTTCTAACAGAATGTGGACTCAGATTTTGTTCAAAAAATACTCACTCAGTCTGTGTTCTAAATAATACGGTCTCAGTTTATTTTTAAATAATACCCACTCAGCCCATGTTCTAACAGAATACTCAATCAGCCTGGGTTTCAACAAAATACTAACTCAGCAAGTGTTGTAACAGGATATTGACTCAGATTATTTTCAAGGAATACTCACTCAGACAGTGTTCTACCAGAATATGGATTCAGATTATTTTCAAAGAATACTCACTCAGCCAGTGTTCTAACAGAATATGGATTCAGATTATTTTCAACGAATACTCACTCAGCCTGTGTTCTAACAGAATATGGACTCAGTCTATATTTAAAGAATACTCACTCACCTCAGTGTTCTAACAGAACACTCATTTAGCCTGTGTTCTAACAGAATACTAACTCAGCCTGTGTTCTAACAGAATGTGGATTCAGATCAAAAATTACTAACTCAGCCTGTGTTCTAACAGAATACTCACACAGCCTGTGTTCTAACAGAATACTCACTCAGCCAGTGTTTTAAGAGAATATGGATTCAGATTATTTTCAAAGAATATTCACTCAGCCTGTGTTCGAACAAAATATGGACTCAGTTTACTTTTATATATTACCCACTCAGGCTGTGTTTTAACAGAATGTGGACTCAGATTTTCATCAAAAATTATTAACTCAGTCTGTGTTCTAACAGAATATGGACTCAGTCTTTGTTTAAAGAATACTCACTCAGCCTGTGTTCTAACAGAATATGGACTCAGTCTCTGTTTAAAGAATACTCACTCAGCTCAGTGTTCTAACAGAACTCTCACTTAGCCTGTGTTCTAACAGAATGTGGACTCAGATATTGTTCAAAAATTACTAACTCAGTCTGTGTTCTAACAGAATTTGGACGTAGTCTATGTTTAAAGAATACTCACTCAGTTCAGTGTTCTAACAGAAAACTCACTTAGCCTGTGTTCTAACAGAATACTAAATCAGCCTGTGTTCTAACAGAATGTGGACTCAGATTTTGTTCAAAAAATACTCACTCAGCCAGTGTTCTACCAGATTATGGATTCAGATTATTTTCAAAGAATACTCACTCAGCCTGTGTTCTAACAGAACACCCAATTAGCCTGTGTTCTAACAGAATGTGGACTCAGATATTGTTCAAAACTTACTAACTCAGTCTGTGTTCTAACAGAATTGGGACAGAGTCTATGTTTAGAGAATACTCATTCAGTTCAGTGTTCCAACAGAACACTCACATAGCTTGTGTTCTAAAAGAATGCAAATCAGCCTGTATTCTAACAGAATGTGGACTCAGATAATGTTCAAAAATTGCTAACTCAGTCTGTGTTCTAAGAGAATTGGGACGCAGTCTATGTTTAAAGAATACTCACTCACCTCAGTATTCTAATGGAACACTCACGTAGCCTGTGTTCTAACAGAATACTAACTCAGCCTGTGTTCTAACAGAATGTGGATTCAGATCAAAAATTACTAACTCAGTCTGTGTTCTAACAGAATTGGGACGCAGCCTATGTTAAAAGAATACTCACTCAGTTCAGTGTTCTAACAGAACACTCACTTAGCCTGTGTTTTAACAGAATACTCATCGATCCTGGCTTTTAACAAAATACTAACTCAGCAAGTGTTCTAAAAGGATATTGACTCTGATTATTTTCAAAGAATACTCACTCAGCCAGTGTTCTAACAGAATATGGATTCAGATTATTTTCAACGAATACTCACTCAGCCTGTGTTCTAACAGAATATGGACTCAGTCTATATTTAAAGAATACTCACTCACCTCAGTGTTCTAACAGAACACTCATTTAGCCTGTGTTCTAACAGAATACTAACTCAGCCTGTGTTCTAACAGAATGTGGATTCAGATCAAAAATTACTAAGTCAGCCTGTGTTCTAACAGAATACTCACACAGCCTGTGTTCTCACAGAATACTCACTCAGCCAGTGTTTTAAGAGAATATGGATTCAGATTATTTTCAAAGAATATTCACTCAGCCTGTGTTCGAACAAAATAAGGACTCAGTTTACTTTTATATATTACTCACTCAGGCTGTGTTCTAACAGAATGTGGACTCAGATATTGTTCAAAAATTACTAACTCAGTCTGTGTTCTAACAGAATTTGGACGCAGTCTATGTTTAAAGAATACTCACTCAGTTCAGTGTTCTAACAGAACACTCACTTAGCCTGTGTTCTAACAGAATAATAAATCAGGCTGTGTTCTAACAGAATGTGGACTCAGATTTTGTTCAAAAAATACTCACTCAGTCTGTGTTCTAAATAATACGGTCTCAGTTTATTTTTAAATAATACCCACTCAGCCTGTGTTCTAACAGAATACTCAATCAGCCTGGGTTTTAACAAAATACTAACTCAGCAAGTGTTCTAACAGGATGTTGACTGAGATTATTTTCAAAGAATACTCACTCAGACAGTGTTCTACCAGAATATGGATTAAGATTATTTTCAAAGAATACTCACTCAGCCAGTGTCCTAACAGAATATGGATTCAGATTATTTTCAACGAATACTCACTCAGCCTGTGTTCTAACAGAATATGGACTCAGTCTATATTTAAAGAATACTCACTCACCTCAGTGTTCTAACAGAACACTCATTTAGCCTGTGTTCTAACAGAATACTAACTCAGCCTGTGTTCTAACAGAATGTGGATTCAGATCAAAAATTACTAAGTCAGCCTGTGTTCTAACAGAATACTCACACAGCCTGTGTTCTAACAGAACACTCACTCAGCCAGTGTTTTAAGAGAATATGGATTCAGATTATTTTCAAAGAATATTCACTCAGCCTGTGTTCGAACAAAATAAGGACTCAGTTTACTTTTATATATTACCCACTCAGGCTGTGTTCTAACAGAATGTGGACTCAGATATTGTTCAAAAATTACTAACTCAGTCTGTGTTCTAACAGAATTTGGACGCAGTCTATGTTTAAAGAATACTCACTCAGTTCAGTGTTCTAACAGAACACTCACTTAGCCTGTGTTCTAACAGAATAATAAATCAGCCTGTGTTCTAACAGAATGTGGACTCAGATTTTGTTCAAAAAATACTCACTCTGTCTGTGTTCTAAATAATACGGTCTCAGTTTATTTTTAAATAATACCCACTCAGCCTGTGTTCTAACAGAATACTCAATCAGCCTGGGTTTCAACAAAATACTAACTCAGCAAGTGTTCTAACAGGATGTTGACTCAGATTATTTTCAAAGAATACTCACTCAGACAGTGTTCTACCAGAATATGGATTCAGATTATTTTCAAAGAATACTCACTCAGCCAGTGTCCTAAGAGAATATGGATTCAGATTATTTTCAACGAATACTCACTCAGCCTGTGTTCTAACAGAATATGGACTCAGTCTATATTTAAAGAATACTCACTCACCTCAGTGTTCTAACAGAACACTCATTTAGCCTGTGTTCTAACAGAATACTAACTCAGCCTGTGTTCTAACAGAATGTGGATTCAGATCAAAAATTACTAACTCAGCCTGTGTTCTAACAGAATACTCACACAGCCTGTGTTCTAACAGAATACTCACTCAGCCAGTGTTTTAAGAGAATATGGATTCAGATTATTTTCAAAGAATATTCACTCAGCCTGTGTTCGAACAAAATATGGACTCAGTTTACTTTTATATATTACCCACTCAGGCTGTGTTTTAACAGAATGTGGACTCAGATTTTCATCAAAAATTATTAACTCAGTCTGTGTTCTAACAGAATATGGACTCAGTCTTTGTTTAAAGAATACTCACTCAGCCTGTGTTCTAACAGAATATGGACTCAGTCTCTGTTTAAAGAATACTCACTCAGCTCAGTGTTCTAACAGAACTCTCACTTAGCCTGTGTTCTAACAGAATGTGGACTCAGATATTGTTCAAAAATTACTAACTCAGTCTGTGTTCTAACAGAATTTGGACGTAGTCTATGTTTAAAGAATACTCACTCAGTTCAGTGTTCTAACAGAAAACTCACTTAGCCTGTGTTCTAACAGAATACTAAATCAGCCTGTGTTCTAACAGAATGTGGACTCAGATTTTGTTCAAAAAATACTCACTCAGCCAGTGTTCTACCAGATTATGGATTCAGATTATTTTCAAAGAATACTCACTCAGCCTGTGTTCTAACAGAACACCCAATTAGCCTGTGTTCTAACAGAATGTGGACTCAGATATTGTTCAAAACTTACTAACTCAGTCTGTGTTCTAACAGAATTGGGACAGAGTCTATGTTTAGAGAATACTCATTCAGTTCAGTGTTCCAACAGAACACTCACATAGCTTGTGTTCTAAAAGAATGCAAATCAGCCTGTATTTTAACAGAATGTGGACACAGATAATGTTCAAAAATTGCTAACTCAGTCTGTGTTCTAAGAGAATTGGGACGCAGTCTATGTTTAAAGAATACTCACTCACCTCAGTATTCTAATGGAACACTCACGTAGCCTGTGTTCTAACAGAATACTAACTCAGCCTGTGTTCTAACAGAATGTGGATTCAGATCAAAAATTACTAACTCAGTCTGTGTTCTAACAGAATTGGGACGCAGCCTATGTTAAAAGAATACTCACTCAGTTCAGTGTTCTAACAGAACACTCACTTAGCCTGTGTTTTAACAGAATACTCATCGATCCTGGCTTTTAACAAAATACTAACTCAGCAAGTGTTCTAAAAGGATATTGACTCTGATTATTTTCAAAGAATACTCACTCAGCCAGTGTTCTACCAGAATATGGATTCAGATTATTTTCAACGAATACTCACTAAGCCTGTGTTCTAACAGAATATGGACTCAGTCTATATTTAAAGAATACTCACTCACCTCAGTGTTCTAACAGAACACTCATTTAGCCTGTGTTCTAACAGAATACTAACTCAGCCTGTGTTCTAACAGAATGTGGATTCAGATCAAAAATTACTAAGTCAGCCTGTGTTCTAACAGAATACTCACACAGCCTGTGTTCTAACAGAATACTCACTCAGCCAGTGTTTTAAGAGAATATGGATTCAGATTATTTTCAAAGAATATTCACTCAGCCTGTGTTCGAACAAAATAAAGACTCAGTTTACTTTCATATATTACCCACTCAGGCTGTGTTCTAACAGAATGTGGACTCAGATATTGTTCAAAAATTACTAACTCAGTCTGTGTTCTAACAGAATTTGGACGCAGTCTATGTTTAAAGAATACTCACTCAGTTCAGTGTTCTAACAGAACACTCACTTAGCCTGTGTTCTAACAGAATAATAAATCAGCCTGTGTTCTAACAGAATGTGGACTCAGATTTTGTTCAAAAAATACTCACTCAGTCTGTGTTCTAAATAATACGGTCTCAGTTTATTTTTAAATAATACCCACTCAGCCTGTGTTCTAACAGAATACTCAATCAGCCTGGGTTTTAACAAAATACTAACTCAGCAAGTGTTCTAACAGGATGTTGACTCAGATTATTTTCAAAGAATACTCACTCAGACAGTGTTCTACCAGAATATGGATTCAGATTATTTTCAAAGAATACTCACTCAGCCAGTGTCCTAACAGAATATGGATTCAGATTATTTTCAACGAATACTCACTCAGCCTGTGTTCTAACAGAATATGGACTCAGTCTATATTTAAAGAATACTCACTCACCTCAGTGTTCTAACAGGACACTCATTTAGCCTGTGTTCTAACAGAATACTAACTCAGCCTGTGTTCTAACAGAATGTGGATTCAGATCAAAAATTACTAACTCAGCCTGTGTTCTAACAGAATACTCACACAGCCAGTGTTCTAACAGAATACTCACTCAGCCAGTGTTTTAAGAGAATATGGATTCAGATTATTTTCAAAGAATATTCACTCAGCCTGTGTTCGAACAAAATATGGACTCAGTTTACTTTTATATATTACCCACTCAGGCTGTGTTCTAACAGAATGTGGACTCAGATATTGTTCAAAAATTACTAACTCAGTCTGTGTTCTAACAGAATTTGGACGCAGTCTATGTTTAAAGAATACTCACTCAGTTCAGTGTTCTAACAGAACACTCACTTAGCCTGTGTTCTAACAGAATAATAAATCAGCCTGTGTTCTAACAGAATGTGGACTCAGATTTTGTTCAAAAAATACTCAATCAGTCTGTGTTCTAAATAATACGGTCTCAGTTTATTTTTAAATAATACCCACTCAGCCTGTGTTCTAACAGAATACTCAATCAGCCTGGGTTTCAACAAAATACTAACTCAGCAAGTGTTGTAACAGGATGTTGACTCAGATTGTTTTCAAAGAATACCCACTCAGACAGTGTTCTACCAGAATATGGATTCAGATTATTTTCAAAGAATACTCACTCAGCCAGTGTTCTAACAGAATATGGATTCAGATTATTTTCAACGAATACTCACTCAGCCTGTGTTCTAACAGAATGTGGATTCAGATCAAAAATTACTAACTCAGCCTGTGTTCTAACAGAATACTCACACAGCCTGTGTTCTAACAGAATACTCACTCAGCCAGTGTTTTAAGAGAATATGGATTCAGATTATTTTCAAAGAATATTCACTCAGCCTGTGTTCGAACAAAATATGGACTCAGTTTACTTTTATATATTACCCACTCAGGCTGTGTTCTAACAGAATGTGGACTCAGATATTGTTCAAAAATTACTAACTCAGTCTGTGTTCTAACAGAATTTGGACGCAGTCTATGTTTAAAGAATACTCACTCAGTTCAGTGTTCTAACAGAACACTCACTTAGCCTGTGTTCTAACAGAATAATAAATCAGCCTGTGTTCTAACAGAATGTGGACTCAGATTTTGTTCAAAAAATACTCAATCAGTCTGTGTTCTAAATAATACGGTCTCAGTTTATTTTTAAATAATACCCACTCAGCCTGTGTTCTAACAGAATACTCAATCAGCCTGGGTTTCAACAAAATACTAACTCAGCAACTGTTGTAACAGGATGTTGACTCAGATTATTTTCAAAGAATACTCACTCAGACAGTGTTCTACCAGAATATGGATTCAGATTATTTTCAAAGAATACTCACTCAGCCAGTGTTCTAACAGAATATGGATTCAGATTATTTTCAACGAATACTCACTAAGCCTGTGTTCTAACAGAATATGGACTCAGTCTATATTTAAAGAATACTCACTCACCTCAGTGTTCTAACAGAACACTCATTTAGCCTGTGTTCTAACAGAATACTAACTCAGCCTGTGTTCTAACAGAATGTGGATTCAGATCAAAAATTACTAACTCAGCCTGTGTTCTAACAGAATACTCACACAGCCTGTGTTCTAACAGAATACTCACTCAGCCAGTGTTTTAAGAGAATATGGATTCAGATTATTTTCAAAGAATATTCACTCAGCCTGTGTTCGAACAAAATATGGACTCAGTTTACTTTTATATATTACCCACTCAGGCTGTGTTTTAACAGAATGTGGACTCAGATTTTCATCAAAAATTATTAACTCAGTCTGTGTTCTAACAGAATATGGACTCAGTCTTTGTTTAAAGAATACTCACTCAGCCTGTGTTCTAACAGAATATGGACTCAGTCTCTGTTTAAAGAATACTCACTCAGCTCAGTGTTCTAACAGAACTCTCACTTAGCCTGTGTTCTAACAGAATGTGGACTCAGATATTGTTCAAAAATTACTAACTCAGTCTGTGTTCTAACAGAATTTGGACGTAGTCTATGTTTAAAGAATACTCACTCAGTTCAGTGTTCTAACAGAAAACTCACTTAGCCTGTGTTCTAACAGAATACTAAATCAGCCTGTGTTCTAACAGAATGTGGACTCAGATTTTGTTCAAAAAATACTCACTCAGCCAGTGTTCTACCAGAATATGGATTCAGATTATTTTCAAAGAATACTCACTCAGCCTGTGTTCTAACAGAACACCCAATTAGCCTGTGTTCTAACAGAATGTGGACTCAGATATTGTTCAAAACTTACTAACTCAGTCTGTGTTCTAACAGAATTGGGACAGAGTCTATGTTTAGAGAATACTCATTCAGTTCAGTGTTCCAACAGAACACTCACATAGCTTGTGTTCTAAAAGAATGCAAATCAGCCTGTATTCTAACAGAATGTGGACTCAGATAATGTTCAAAAATTGCTAACTCAGTCTGTGTTCTAAGAGAATTGGGACGCAGTCTATGTTTAAAGAATACTCACTCACCTCAGTATTCTAATGGAACACTCACGTAGCCTGTGTTCTAACAGAATACTAACTCAGCCTGTGTTCTAACAGAATGTGGATTCAGATCAAAAATTACTAACTCAGTCTGTGTTCTAACAGAATTGGGACGCAGCCTATGTTAAAAGAATACTCACTCAGTTCAGTGTTCTAACAGAACACTCACTTAGCCTGTGTTTTAACAGAATACTCATCGATCCTGGCTTTTAACAAAATACTAACTCAGCAAGTGTTCTAAAAGGATATTGACTCTGATTATTTTCAAAGAATACTCACTCAGCCAGTGTTCTAACAGAATATGGATTCAGATTATTTTCAACGAATACTCACTCAGCCTGTGTTCTAACAGAATATGGACTCAGTCTATATTTAAAGAATACTCACTCACCTCAGTGTTCTAACAGAACACTCATTTAGCCTGTGTTCTAACAGAATACTAACTCAGCCTGTGTTCTAACAGAATGTGGATTCAGATCAAAAATTACTAAGTCAGCCTGTGTTTTAACAGAATACTCACACAGCCTGTGTTCTAACAGAATACTCACTCAGCCAGTGTTTTAAGAGAATATGGATTCAGATTATTTTCAAAGAATATTCACTCAGCCTGTGTTCAAACAAAATAAGGACTCAGTTTACTTTTATATATTACCCACTCAGGCTGTGTTCTAACAGAATGTGGACTCAGATATTGTTCAAAAATTACTAACTCAGTCTGTGTTCTAACAGAATTTGGACGCAGTCTATGTTTAAAGAATACTCACTCAGTTCAGTGTTCTAACAGAACACTCACTTAGCCTGTGTTCTAACAGAATAATAAATCAGCCTGTGTTCTAACAGAATGTGGACTCAGATTTTGTTCAAAAAATACTCAATCAGTCTGTGTTCTAAATAATACGGTCTCAGTTTATTTTTAAATAATACCCACTCAGCCTGTGTTCTAACAGAATACTCAATCAGCCTGGGTTTCAACAAAATACTAACTCAGCAAGTGTTGTAACAGGATGTTGACTCAGATTATTTTCAAAGAATACTCACTCAGACAGTGTTCTACCAGAATATGGATTAAGATTATTTTCAAAGAATACTCACTCAGCCAGTGTTCTAACAGAATATGGATTCAGATTATTTTCAACGAATACTCACTCAGCCTGTGTTCTAACAGAATATGGACTCAGTCTATATTTAAAGAATACTCACTCACCTCAGTGTTCTAACAGAACACTCATTTAGCCTGTGTTCTAACAGAATACTAACTCAGCCTGTGTTCTAACAGAATGTGGATTCAGATCAAAAATTACTAAGTCAGCCTGTGTTCTAACAGAATACTCACACAGCCTGTGTTCTAACAGAATACTCACTCAGCCAGTGTTTTAAGAGAATATGGATTCAGATTATTTTCAAAGAATATTCACTCAGCCTGTGTTCGAACAAAATATGGACTCAGTTTACTTTTATATATTACCCACTCAGGCTGTGTTTTAACAGAATGTGGACTCAGATTTTCATCAAAAATTATTAACTCAGTCTGTGTTCTAACAGAATATGGACTCAGTCTTTGTTTAAAGAATACTCACTCAGCCTGTGTTCTAACAGAATATGGACTCAGTCTCTGTTTAAAGAATACTCACTCAGCTCAGTGTTCTAACAGAACTCTCACTTAGCCTGTGTTCTAACAGAATGTGGACTCAGATATTGTTCAAAAATTACTAACTCAGTCTGTGTTCTAACAGAATTTGGACGTAGTCTATGTTTAAAGAATACTCACTCAGTTCAGTGTTCTAACAGAAAACTCACTTAGCATGTGTTCTAACAGAATACTAAATCATCCTGTGTTCTAACAGAATGTGGACTCAGATTTTGTTCAAAAAATACTCACTCAGCCAGTGTTCTACCAGAATATGGATTCAGATTATTTTCAAAGAATACTCACTCAGCCAGTGTTCTAACAGAATATGGATTCAGATTATTTTCAACGAATACTCACTCAGCCTGTGTTCTAACAGAATATGGACTCAGTCTATATTTAAAGAATACTCACTCACCTCAGTGTTCTAACAGAACACTCATTTAGCCTGTGTTCTAACAGAATACTAACTCAGCCTGTGTTCTAACAGAATGTGGATTCAGATCAAAAATTACTAACTCAGCCTGTGTTCTAACAGAATACTCACACAGCCTGTGTTCTAACAGAATAATAAATCAGGCTGTGTTCTAACAGAATGTGGACTCAGATTTTGTTCAAAAAATACTCACTCAGTCTGTGTTCTAAATAATACGGTCTCAGTTTATTTTTAAATAATACCCACTCAGCCTGTGTTCTAACAGAATACTCAGTCAGCCTGGGTTTTAACAAAATACTAACTCAGCAAGTGTTCTAACAGGATGTTGACTCAGATTATTTTCAAAGAATACTCACTCAGACAGTGTTCTACCAGAATATGGATTAAGATTATTTTCAAAGAATACTCACTCAGCCAGTGTCCTAACAGAATATGGATTCAGATTATTTTCAACGAATACTCACTCAGCCTGTGTTCTAACAGAATATGGACTCAGTCTATATTTAAAGAATACTCACTCACCTCAGTGTTCTAACAGAACACTCATTTAGCCTGTGTTCTAACAGAATACTAACTCAGCCTGTGTTCTAACAGAATGTGGATTCAGATCAAAAATTACTAAGTCAGCCTGTGTTCTAACAGAATACTCACACAGCCTGTGTTCTAACAGAATACTCACTCAGCCAGTGTTTTAAGAGAATATGGATTCAGATTATTTTCAAAGAATATTCACTCAGCCTGTGTTCGAACAAAATAAGGACTCAGTTTACTTTTATATATTACTCACTCAGGCTGTGTTCAAACAGAATGTGGACTCAGATATTGTTCAAAAATTACTAACTCAGTCTGTGTTCTAACAGAATTTGGACGCAGTCTATGTTTAAAGAATACTCACTCAGTTCAGTGTTCTAACAGAACACTCACTTAGCCTGTGTTCTAACAGAATAATAAATCAGCCTGTGTTCTAACAGAATGTGGACTCAGATTTTGTTCAAAAAATACTCACTCAGTCTGTGTTCTAAATAATACGGTCTCAGTTTATTTTTAAATAATACCCACTCAGCCTGTGTTCTAACAGAATACTCAATCAGCCTGGGTTTCAACAAAATACTAACTCAGCAAGTGTTCTAACAGGATGTTGACTCAGATTATTTTCAAAGAATACTCACTCAGACAGTGTTCTACCAGAATATGGATTCAGATTATTTTCAAAGAATACTCACTCAGCCAGTGTCCTAAGAGAATATGGATTCAGATTATTTTCAACGAATACTCACTCAGCCTGTGTTCTAACAGAATATGGACTCAGTCTATATTTAAAGAATACTCACTCACCTCAGTGTTCTAACAGGACACTCATTTAGCCTGTGTTCTAACAGAATACTAACTCAGCCTGTGTTCTAACAGAATGTGGATTCAGATCAAAAATTACTAAGTCAGCCTGTGTTCTAACAGAATACTCACACAGCCAGTGTTCTCACAGAATACTCACTCAGCCAGTGTTTTAAGAGAATATGGATTCAGATTATTTTCAAAGAATATTCACTCAGCCTGTGTTCGAACAAAATAAGGACTCAGTTTACTTTTATATATTACCCACTCAGGCTGTGTTCTAACAGAATGTGGACTCAGATATTGTTCAAAAATTACTAACTCAGTCTGTGTTCTAACAGAATTTGGACGCAGTCTATGTTTAAAGAATACTCACTCAGTTCAGTGTTCTAACAGAACACTCACTTAGCCTGTGTTCTAACAGAATAATAAATCAGCCTGTGTTCTAACAGAATGTGGACTCAGATTTTGTTCAAAAAATACTCACTCAGTCTGTGTTCTAAATAATACGGTCTCAGTTTATTTTTAAATAATACCCACTCAGCCCATGTTCTAACAGAATACTCAATCAGCCTGGGTTTCAACAAAATACTAACTCAGCAAGTGTTGTAACAGGATATTGACTCAGATTATTTTCAAAGAATACTCACTCAGACAGTGTTCTACCAGAATATGGATTCAGATTATTTTCAAAGAATACTCACTCAGCCAGTGTTCTAACAGAATATGGATTCAGATTATTTTCAACGAATACTCACTCAGCCTGTGTTCTAACAGAATATGGACTCAGTCTATATTTAAAGAATACTCACTCACCTCAGTGTTCTAACAGAACACTCATTTAGCCTGTGTTCTAACAGAATACTAACTCAGCCTGTGTTCTAACAGAATGTGGATTCAGATCAAAAATTACTAACTCAGCCTGTGTTCTAACAGAATACTCACACAGCCTGTGTTCTAACAGAATACTCACTCAGCCAGTGTTTTAAGAGAATATGGATTCAGATTATTTTCAAAGAATATTCACTCAGCCTGTGTTCGAACAAAATATGGACTCAGTTTACTTTTATATATTACCCACTCAGGCTGTGTTTTAACAGAATGTGGACTCAGATTTTCATCAAAAATTATTAACTCAGTCTGTGTTCTAACAGAATATGGACTCAGTCTTTGTTTAAAGAATACTCACTCAGCCTGTGTTCTAACAGAATATGGACTCAGTCTCTGTTTAAAGAATACTCACTCAGCTCAGTGTTCTAACAGAACTCTCACTTAGCCTGTGTTCTAACAGAATGTGGACTCAGATATTGTTCAAAAATTACTAACTCAGTCTGTGTTCTAACAGAATTTGGACGTAGTCTATGTTTAAAGAATACTCACTCAGTTCAGTGTTCTAACAGAAAACTCACTTAGCCTGTGTTCTAACAGAATACTAAATCAGCCTGTGTTCTAACAGAATGTGGACTCAGATTTTGTTCAAAAAATACTCACTCAGCCAGTGTTCTACCAGATTATGGATTCAGATTATTTTCAAAGAATACTCACTCAGCCTGTGTTCTAACAGAACACCCAATTAGCCTGTGTTCTAACAGAATGTGGACTCAGATATTGTTCAAAACTTACTAACTCAGTCTGTGTTCTAACAGAATTGGGACAGAGTCTATGTTTAGAGAATACTCATTCAGTTCAGTGTTCCAACAGAACACTCACATAGCTTGTGTTCTAAAAGAATGCAAATCAGCCTGTATTTTAACAGAATGTGGACACAGATAATGTTCAAAAATTGCTAACTCAGTCTGTGTTCTAAGAGAATTGGGACGCAGTCTATGTTTAAAGAATACTCACTCACCTCAGTATTCTAATGGAACACTCACGTAGCCTGTGTTCTAACAGAATACTAACTCAGCCTGTGTTCTAACAGAATGTGGATTCAGATCAAAAATTACTAACTCAGTCTGTGTTCTAACAGAATTGGGACGCAGCCTATGTTAAAAGAATACTCACTCAGTTCAGTGTTCTAACAGAACACTCACTTAGCCTGTGTTTTAACAGAATACTCATCGATCCTGGCTTTTAACAAAATACTAACTCAGCAAGTGTTCTAAAAGGATATTGACTCTGATTATTTTCAAAGAATACTCACTCAGCCAGTGTTCTACCAGAATATGGATTCAGATTATTTTCAACGAATACTCACTCAGCCTGTGTTCTAACAGAATATGGACTCAGTCTATATTTAAAGAATACTCACTCACCTCAGTGTTCTAACAGAACACTCATTTAGCCTGTGTTCTAACAGAATACTAACTCAGCCTGTGTTCTAACAGAATGTGGATTCAGATCAAAAATTACTAAGTCAGCCTGTGTTCTAACAGAATACTCACACAGCCTGTGTTCTAACAGAATACTCACTCAGCCAGTGTTTTAAGAGAATATGGATTCAGATTATTTTCAAAGAATATTCACTCAGCCTGTGTTCGAACAAAATAAGGACTCAGTTTACTTTTATATATTACCCACTCAGGCTGTGTTCTAACAGAATGTGGACTCAGATATTGTTCAAAAATTACTAACTCAGTCTGTGTTCTAACAGAATTTGGACGCAGTCTATGTTTAAAGAATACTCACTCAGTTCAGTGTTCTAACAGAACACTCACTTAGCCTGTGTTCTAACAGAATAATAAATCAGGCTGTGTTCTAACAGAATGTGGACTCAGATTTTGTTCAAAAAATACTCACTCAGTCTGTGTTCTAAATAATACGGTCTCAGTTTATTTTTAAATAATACCCACTCAGCCTGTGTTCTAACAGAATACTCAATCAGCCTGGGTTTTAACAAAATACTAACTCAGCAAGTGTTCTAACAGGATGTTGACTGAGATTATTTTCAAAGAATACTCACTCAGACAGTGTTCTACCAGAATATGGATTAAGATTATTTTCAAAGAATACTCACTCAGCCAGTGTCCTAACAGAATATGGATTCAGATTATTTTCAACGAATACTCACTCAGCCTGTGTTCTAACAGAATATGGACTCAGTCTATATTTAAAGAATACTCACTCACCTCAGTGTTCTAACAGAACACTCATTTAGCCTGTGTTCTAACAGAATACTAACTCAGCCTGTGTTCTAACAGAATGTGGATTCAGATCAAAAATTACTAAGTCAGCCTGTGTTCTAACAGAATACTCACACAGCCTGTGTTCTAACAGAATACTCACTCAGCCAGTGTTTTAAGAGAATATGGATTCAGATTATTTTCAAAGAATATTCACTCAGCCTGTGTTCGAACAAAATAAGGACTCAGTTTACTTTTATATATTACCCACTCAGGCTGTGTTCTAACAGAATGTGGACTCAGATATTGTTCAAAAATTACTAACTCAGTCTGTGTTCTAACAGAATTTGGACGCAGTCTATGTTTAAAGAATACTCACTCAGTTCAGTGTTCTAACAGAACACTCACTTAGCCTGTGTTCTAACAGAATAATAAATCAGCCTGTGTTCTAACAGAATGTGGACTCAGATTTTGTTCAAAAAATACTCAATCAGTCTGTGTTCTAAATAATACGGTCTCAGTTTATTTTTAAATAATACCCACTCAGCCTGTGTTCTAACAGAATACTCAATCAGCCTGGGTTTCAACAAAATACTAACTCAGCAAGTGTTGTAACAGGATGTTGACTCAGATTATTTTCAAAGAATACTCACTCAGACAGTGTTCTACCAGAATATGGATTAAGATTATTTTCAAAGAATACTCACTCAGCCAGTGTTCTAACAGAATATGGATTCAGATTATTTTCAACGAATACTCACTCAGCCTGTGTTCTATCAGAATATGGACTCAGTCTATATTTAAAGAATACTCACTCACCTCAGTGTTCTAACAGAACACTCATTTAGCCTGTGTTCTAACAGAATACTAACTCAGCCTGTGTTCTAACAGAATGTGGATTCAGATCAAAAATTACTAAGTCAGACTGTGTTCTAACAGAATACTCACACAGCCTGTGTTCTAACAGAATACTCACTCAGCCAGTGTTTTAAGAGAATATGGATTCAGATTATTTTCAAAGAATATTCACTCAGCCTGTGTTCGAACAAAATATGGACTCAGTTTACTTTTATATATTACCCACTCAGGCTGTGTTTTAACAGAATGTGGACTCAGATTTTCATCAA
Source organism: Furipterus horrens (assembly GCF_987537825.1). Taxonomy (NCBI): domain Eukaryota; kingdom Metazoa; phylum Chordata; class Mammalia; order Chiroptera; family Furipteridae; genus Furipterus; species Furipterus horrens. The sequence continues at coordinate 2,154,092 of NW_028327190.1, read as the reverse complement.
AAATTATTAACTCAGTCTGTGTTCTAACAGAATATGGACTCAGTCTTTGTTTAAAGAATACTCACTCAGCCTGTGTTCTAACAGAATATGGACTCAGTCTCTGTTTAAAGAATACTCACTCAGCTCAGTGTTCTAACAGAACTCTCACTTAGCCTGTGTTCTAACAGAATGTGGACTCAGATATTGTTCAAAAATTACTAACTCAGTCTGTGTTCTAACAGAATTTGGACGTAGTCTATGTTTAAAGAATACTCACTCAGTTCAGTGTTCTAACAGAAAACTCACTTAGCATGTGTTCTAACAGAATACTAAATCATCCTGTGTTCTAACAGAATGTGGACTCAGATTTTGTTCAAAAAATACTCACTCAGCCAGTGTTCTACCAGAATATGGATTCAGATTATTTTCAAAGAATACTCACTCAGCCAGTGTTCTAACAGAATATGGATTCAGATTATTTTCAACGAATACTCACTCAGCCTGTGTTCTAACAGAATATGGACTCAGTCTATATTTAAAGAATACTCACTCACCTCAGTGTTCTAACAGAACACTCATTTAGCCTGTGTTCTAACAGAATACTAACTCAGCCTGTGTTCTAACAGAATGTGGATTCAGATCAAAAATTACTAACTCAGCCTGTGTTCTAACAGAATACTCACACAGCCTGTGTTCTAACAGAATAATAAATCAGGCTGTGTTCTAACAGAATGTGGACTCAGATTTTGTTCAAAAAATACTCACTCAGTCTGTGTTCTAAATAATACGGTCTCAGTTTATTTTTAAATAATACCCACTCAGCCTGTGTTCTAACAGAATACTCAGTCAGCCTGGGTTTTAACAAAATACTAACTCAGCAAGTGTTCTAACAGGATGTTGACTCAGATTATTTTCAAAGAATACTCACTCAGACAGTGTTCTACCAGAATATGGATTAAGATTATTTTCAAAGAATACTCACTCAGCCAGTGTCCTAACAGAATATGGATTCAGATTATTTTCAACGAATACTCACTCAGCCTGTGTTCTAACAGAATATGGACTCAGTCTATATTTAAAGAATACTCACTCACCTCAGTGTTCTAACAGAACACTCATTTAGCCTGTGTTCTAACAGAATACTAACTCAGCCTGTGTTCTAACAGAATGTGGATTCAGATCAAAAATTACTAAGTCAGCCTGTGTTCTAACAGAATACTCACACAGCCTGTGTTCTCACAGAATACTCACTCAGCCAGTGTTTTAAGAGAATATGGATTCAGATTATTTTCAAAGAATATTCACTCAGCCTGTGTTCGAACAAAATAAGGACTCAGTTTACTTTTATATATTACTCACTCAGGCTGTGTTCAAACAGAATGTGGACTCAGATATTGTTCAAAAATTACTAACTCAGTCTGTGTTCTAACAGAATTTGGACGCAGTCTATGTTTAAAGAATACTCACTCAGTTCAGTGTTCTAACAGAACACTCACTTAGCCTGTGTTCTAACAGAATAATAAATCAGCCTGTGTTCTAACAGAATGTGGACTCAGATTTTGTTCAAAAAATACTCACTCAGTCTGTGTTCTAAATAATACGGTCTCAGTTTATTTTTAAATAATACCCACTCAGCCTGTGTTCTAACAGAATACTCAATCAGCCTGGGTTTCAACAAAATACTAACTCAGCAAGTGTTCTAACAGGATGTTGACTCAGATTATTTTCAAAGAATACTCACTCAGACAGTGTTCTACCAGAATATGGATTCAGATTATTTTCAAAGAATACTCACTCAGCCAGTGTCCTAAGAGAATATGGATTCAGATTATTTTCAACGAATACTCACTCAGCCTGTGTTCTAACAGAATATGGACTCAGTCTATATTTAAAGAATACTCACTCACCTCAGTGTTCTAACAGGACACTCATTTAGCCTGTGTTCTAACAGAATACTAACTCAGCCTGTGTTCTAACAGAATGTGGATTCAGATCAAAAATTACTAACTCAGCCTGTGTTCTAACAGAATACTCACACAGCCAGTGTTCTCACAGAATACTCACTCAGCCAGTGTTTTAAGAGAATATGGATTCAGATTATTTTCAAAGAATATTCACTCAGCCTGTGTTCGAACAAAATAAGGACTCAGTTTACTTTTATATATTACCCACTCAGGCTGTGTTCTAACAGAATGTGGACTCAGATATTGTTCAAAAATTACTAACTCAGTCTGTGTTCTAACAGAATTTGGACGCAGTCTATGTTTAAAGAATACTCACTCAGTTCAGTGTTCTAACAGAACACTCACTTAGCCTGTGTTCTAACAGAATAATAAATCAGGCTGTGTTCTAACAGAATGTGGACTCAGATTTTGTTCAAAAAATACTCACTCAGTCTGTGTTCTAAATAATACGGTCTCAGTTTATTTTTAAATAATACCCACTCAGCCTGTGTTCTAACAGAATACTCAATCAGCCTGGGTTTTAACAAAATACTAACTCAGCAAGTGTTCTAACAGGATGTTGACTGAGATTATTTTCAAAGAATACTCACTCAGACAGTGTTCTACCAGAATATGGATTAAGATTATTTTCAAAGAATACTCACTCAGCCAGTGTTCTAACAGAATATGGATTCAGATTATTTTCAACGAATACTCACTCAGCCTGTGTTCTAACAGAATATGGACTCAGTCTATATTTAAAGAATACTCACTCACCTCAGTGTTCTAACAGAACACTCATTTAGCCTGTGTTCTAACAGAATACTAACTCAGCCTGTGTTCTAACAGAATGTGGATTCAGATCAAAAATTACTAAGTCAGCCTGTGTTCTAACAGAATACTCACACAGCCTGTGTTCTAACAGAATACTCACTCAGCCAGTGTTTTAAGAGAATATGGATTCAGATTATTTTCAAAGAATATTCACTCAGCCTGTGTTCGAACAAAATAAGGACTCAGTTTACTTTTATATATTACCCACTCAGGCTGTGTTCTAACAGAATGTGGACTCAGATATTGTTCAAAAATTACTAACTCAGTCTGTGTTCTAACAGAATTTGGACGCAGTCTATGTTTAAAGAATACTCACTCAGTTCAGTGTTCTAACAGAACACTCACTTAGCCTGTGTTCTAACAGAATAATAAATCAGCCTGTGTTCTAACAGAATGTGGACTCAGATTTTGTTCAAAAAATACTCACTCAGTCTGTGTTCTAAATAATACGGTCTCAGTTTATTTTTAAATAATACCCACTCAGCCCATGTTCTAACAGAATACTCAATCAGCCTGGGTTTCAACAAAATACTAACTCAGCAAGTGTTGTAACAGGATATTGACTCAGATTATTTTCAAAGAATACTCACTCAGACAGTGTTCTACCAGAATATGGATTCAGATTATTTTCAAAGAATACTCACTCAGCCAGTGTTCTAACAGAATATGGATTCAGATTATTTTCAACGAATACTCACTCAGCCTGTGTTCTAACAGAATATGGACTCAGTCTATATTTAAAGAATACTCACTCACCTCAGTGTTCTAACAGAACACTCATTTAGCCTGTGTTCTAACAGAATACTAACTCAGCCTGTGTTCTAACAGAATGTGGATTCAGATCAAAAATTACTAACTCAGCCTGTGTTCTAACAGAATACTCACACAGCCTGTGTTCTAACAGAATACTCACTCAGCCAGTGTTTTAAGAGAATATGGATTCAGATTATTTTCAAAGAATATTCACTCAGCCTGTGTTCGAACAAAATATGGACTCAGTTTACTTTTATATATTACCCACTCAGGCTGTGTTTTAACAGAATGTGGACTCAGATTTTCATCAAAAATTATTAACTCAGTCTGTGTTCTAACAGAATATGGACTCAGTCTTTGTTTAAAGAATACTCACTCAGCCTGTGTTCTAACAGAATATGGACTCAGTCTCTGTTTAAAGAATACTCACTCAGCTCAGTGTTCTAACAGAACTCTCACTTAGCCTGTGTTCTAACAGAATGTGGACTCAGATATTGTTCAAAAATTACTAACTCAGTCTGTGTTCTAACAGAATTTGGACGTAGTCTATGTTTAAAGAATACTCACTCAGTTCAGTGTTCTAACAGAAAACTCACTTAGCCTGTGTTCTAACAGAATACTAAATCAGCCTGTGTTCTAACAGAATGTGGACTCAGATTTTGTTCAAAAAATACTCACTCAGCCAGTGTTCTACCAGATTATGGATTCAGATTATTTTCAAAGAATACTCACTCAGCCTGTGTTCTAACAGAACACCCAATTAGCCTGTGTTCTAACAGAATGTGGACTCAGATATTGTTCAAAACTTACTAACTCAGTCTGTGTTCTAACAGAATTGGGACAGAGTCTATGTTTAGAGAATACTCATTCAGTTCAGTGTTCCAACAGAACACTCACATAGCTTGTGTTCTAAAAGAATGCAAATCAGCCTGTATTTTAACAGAATGTGGACACAGATAATGTTCAAAAATTGCTAACTCAGTCTGTGTTCTAAGAGAATTGGGACGCAGTCTATGTTTAAAGAATACTCACTCACCTCAGTATTCTAATGGAACACTCACGTAGCCTGTGTTCTAACAGAATACTAACTCAGCCTGTGTTCTAACAGAATGTGGATTCAGATCAAAAATTACTAACTCAGTCTGTGTTCTAACAGAATTGGGACGCAGCCTATGTTAAAAGAATACTCACTCAGTTCAGTGTTCTAACAGAACACTCACTTAGCCTGTGTTTTAACAGAATACTCATCGATCCTGGCTTTTAACAAAATACTAACTCAGCAAGTGTTCTAAAAGGATATTGACTCTGATTATTTTCAAAGAATACTCACTCAGCCAGTGTTCTACCAGAATATGGATTCAGATTATTTTCAACGAATACTCACTCAGCCTGTGTTCTAACAGAATATGGACTCAGTCTATATTTAAAGAATACTCACTCACCTCAGTGTTCTAACAGAACACTCATTTAGCCTGTGTTCTAACAGAATACTAACTCAGCCTGTGTTCTAACAGAATGTGGATTCAGATCAAAAATTACTAAGTCAGCCTGTGTTCTAACAGAATACTCACACAGCCTGTGTTCTCACAGAATACTCACTCAGCCAGTGTTTTAAGAGAATATGGATTCAGATTATTTTCAAAGAATATTCACTCAGCCTGTGTTCGAACAAAATAAGGACTCAGTTTACTTTTATATATTACCCACTCAGGCTGTGTTCTAACAGAATGTGGACTCAGATATTGTTCAAAAATTACTAACTCAGTCTGTGTTCTAACAGAATTTGGACGCAGTCTATGTTTAAAGAATACTCACTCAGTTCAGTGTTCTAACAGAACACTCACTTAGCCTGTGTTCTAACAGAATAATAAATCAGGCTGTGTTCTAACAGAATGTGGACTCAGATTTTGTTCAAAAAATACTCACTCAGTCTGTGTTCTAAATAATACGGTCTCAGTTTATTTTTAAATAATACCCACTCAGCCTGTGTTCTAACAGAATACTCAATCAGCCTGGGTTTTAACAAAATACTAACTCAGCAAGTGTTCTAACAGGATGTTGACTGAGATTATTTTCAAAGAATACTCACTCAGACAGTGTTCTACCAGAATATGGATTAAGATTATTTTCAAAGAATACTCACTCAGCCAGTGTCCTAACAGAATATGGATTCAGATTATTTTCAACGAATACTCACTCAGCCTGTGTTCTAACAGAATATGGACTCAGTCTATATTTAAAGAATACTCACTCACCTCAGTGTTCTAACAGAACACTCATTTAGCCTGTGTTCTAACAGAATACTAACTCAGCCTGTGTTCTAACAGAATGTGGATTCAGATCAAAAATTACTAAGTCAGCCTGTGTTCTAACAGAATACTCACACAGCCTGTGTTCTAACAGAATACTCACTCAGCCAGTGTTTTAAGAGAATATGGATTCAGATTATTTTCAAAGAATATTCACTCAGCCTGTGTTCGAACAAAATAAGGACTCAGTTTACTTTTATATATTACCCACTCAGGCTGTGTTCTAACAGAATGTGGACTCAGATATTGTTCAAAAATTACTAACTCAGTCTGTGTTCTAACAGAATTTGGACGCAGTCTATGTTTAAAAAATACTCACTCAGTTCAGTGTTCTAACAGAACACTCACTTAGCCTGTGTTCTAACAGAATAATAAATCAGCCTCTGTTCTAACAGAATGTGGACTCAGATTTTGTTCAAAAAATACTCACTCAGTCTGTGTTCTAAATAATACGGTCTCAGTTTATTTTTAAATAATACCCACTCAGCCTGTGTTCTAACAGAATACTCAATCAGCCTGGGTTTCAACAAAATACTAACTCAGCAAGTGTTCTAACAGGATGTTGACTCAGATTATTTTCAAAGAATACTCACTCAGACAGTGTTCTACCAGAATATGGATTCAGATTATTTTCAAAGAATACTCACTCAGCCAGTGTCCTAAGAGAATATGGATTCAGATTATTTTCAACGAATACTCACTCAGCCTGTGTTCTAACAGAATATGGACTCAGTCTATATTTAAAGAATACTCACTCACCTCAGTGTTCTAACAGGACACTCATTTAGCCTGTGTTCTAACAGAATACTAACTCAGCCTGTGTTCTAACAGAATGTGGATTCAGATCAAAAATTACTAACTCAGCCTGTGTTCTAACAGAATACTCACACAGCCAGTGTTCTCACAGAATACTCACTCAGCCAGTGTTTTAAGAGAATATGGATTCAGATTATTTTCAAAGAATATTCACTCAGCCTGTGTTCGAACAAAATAAGGACTCAGTTTACTTTTATATATTACCCACTCAGGCTGTGTTCTAACAGAATGTGGACTCAGATATTGTTCAAAAATTACTAACTCAGTCTGTGTTCTAACAGAATTTGGACGCAGTCTATGTTTAAAGAATACTCACTCAGTTCAGTGTTCTAACAGAACACTCACTTAGCCTGTGTTCTAACAGAATAATAAATCAGCCTGTGTTCTAACAGAATGTGGACTCAGATTTTGTTCAAAAAATACTCACTCAGTCTGTGTTCTAAATAATACGGTCTCAGTTTATTTTTAAATAATACCCACTCAGCCTGTGTTCTAACAGAATACTCAATCAGCCTGGGTTTTAACAAAATACTAACTCAGCAAGTGTTCTAACAGGATGTTGACTCAGATTATTTTCAAAGAATACTCACTCAGACAGTGTTCTACCAGAATATGGATTCAGATTATTTTCAAAGAATACTCACTCAGCCAGTGTTCTAACAGAATATGGATTCAGATTATTTTCAACGAATACTCACTCAGCCTGTGTTCTAACAGAATATGGACTCAGTCTATATTTAAAGAATACTCACTCACCTCAGTGTTCTAACAGAACACTCATTTAGCCTGTGTTCTAACAGAATACTAACTCAGCCTGTGTTCTAACAGAATGTGGATTCAGATCAAAAATTACTAAGTCAGCCTGTGTTCTAACAGAATACTCACACAGCCTGTGTTCTAACAGAATACTCACTCAGCCAGTGTTTTAAGAGAATATGGATTCAGATTATTTTCAAAGAATATTCACTCAGCCTGTGTTCGAACAAAATAAGGACTCAGTTTACTTTTATATATTACCCACTCAGGCTGTGTTCTAACAGAATGTGGACTCAGATATTGTTCAAAAATTACTAACTCAGTCTGTGTTCTAACAGAATATGGACTCAGTCTTTGTTTAAAGAATACTCACTCAGCCTGTGTTCTAACAGAATATGGACTCAGTCTCTGTTTAAAGAATACTCACTCAGCTCAGTGTTCTAACAGAACTCTCACTTAGCCTGTGTTCTAACAGAATGTGGACTCAGATATTGTTCAAAAATTACTAACTCAGTCTGTGTTCTAACAGAATTTGGACGTAGTCTATGTTTAAAGAATACTCACTCAGTTCAGTGTTCTAACAGAAAACTCACTTAGCCTGTGTTCTAACAGAATACTAAATCAGCCTGTGTTCTAACAGAATGTGGACTCAGATTTTGTTCAAAAAATACTCACTCAGCCAGTGTTCTACCAGATTATGGATTCAGATTATTTTCAAAGAATACTCACTCAGCCTGTGTTCTAACAGAACACCCAATTAGCCTGTGTTCTAACAGAATGTGGACTCAGATATTGTTCAAAACTTACTAACTCAGTCTGTGTTCTAACAGAATTGGGACAGAGTCTATGTTTAGAGAATACTCATTCAGTTCAGTGTTCCAACAGAACACTCACATAGCTTGTGTTCTAAAAGAATGCAAATCAGCCTGTATTTTAACAGAATGTGGACACAGATAATGTTCAAAAATTGCTAACTCAGTCTGTGTTCTAAGAGAATTGGGACGCAGTCTATGTTTAAAGAATACTCACTCACCTCAGTATTCTAATGGAACACTCACGTAGCCTGTGTTCTAACAGAATACTAACTCAGCCTGTGTTCTAACAGAATGTGGATTCAGATCAAAAATTACTAACTCAGTCTGTGTTCTAACAGAATTGGGACGCAGCCTATGTTAAAAGAATACTCACTCAGTTCAGTGTTCTAACAGAACACTCACTTAGCCTGTGTTTTAACAGAATACTCATCGATCCTGGCTTTTAACAAAATACTAACTCAGCAAGTGTTCTAAAAGGATATTGACTCTGATTATTTTCAAAGAATACTCACTCAGCCAGTGTTCTACCAGAATATGGATTCAGATTATTTTCAACGAATACTCACTCAGCCTGTGTTCTAACAGAATATGGACTCAGTCTATATTTAAAGAATACTCACTCACCTCAGTGTTCTAACAGAACACTCATTTAGCCTGTGTTCTAACAGAATACTAACTCAGCCTGTGTTCTAACAGAATGTGGATTCAGATCAAAAATTACTAAGTCAGCCTGTGTTCTAACAGAATACTCACACAGCCTGTGTTCTCACAGAATACTCACTCAGCCAGTGTTTTAAGAGAATATGGATTCAGATTATTTTCAAAGAATATTCACTCAGCCTGTGTTCGAACAAAATAAGGACTCAGTTTACTTTTATATATTACCCACTCAGGCTGTGTTCTAACAGAATGTGGACTCAGATATTGTTCAAAAATTACTAACTCAGTCTGTGTTCTAACAGAATTTGGACGCAGTCTATGTTTAAAGAATACTCACTCAGTTCAGTGTTCTAACAGAACACTCACTTAGCCTGTGTTCTAACAGAATAATAAATCAGGCTGTGTTCTAACAGAATGTGGACTCAGATTTTGTTCAAAAAATACTCACTCAGTCTGTGTTCTAAATAATACGGTCTCAGTTTATTTTTAAATAATACCCACTCAGCCTGTGTTCTAACAGAATACTCAATCAGCCTGGGTTTTAACAAAATACTAACTCAGCAAGTGTTCTAACAGGATGTTGACTGAGATTATTTTCAAAGAATACTCACTCAGACAGTGTTCTACCAGAATATGGATTAAGATTATTTTCAAAGAATACTCACTCAGCCAGTGTCCTAACAGAATATGGATTCAGATTATTTTCAACGAATACTCACTCAGCCTGTGTTCTAACAGAATATGGACTCAGTCTATATTTAAAGAATACTCACTCACCTCAGTGTTCTAACAGAACACTCATTTAGCCTGTGTTCTAACAGAATACTAACTCAGCCTGTGTTCTAACAGAATGTGGATTCAGATCAAAAATTACTAAGTCAGCCTGTGTTCTAACAGAATACTCACACAGCCTGTGTTCTAACAGAATACTCACTCAGCCAGTGTTTTAAGAGAATATGGATTCAGATTATTTTCAAAGAATATTCACTCAGCCTGTGTTCGAACAAAATAAGGACTCAGTTTACTTTTATATATTACCCACTCAGGCTGTGTTCTAACAGAATGTGGACTCAGATATTGTTCAAAAATTACTAACTCAGTCTGTGTTCTAACAGAATTTGGACGCAGTCTATGTTTAAAGAATACTCACTCAGTTCAGTGTTCTAACAGAACACTCACTTAGCCTGTGTTCTAACAGAATAATAAATCAGCCTGTGTTCTAACAGAATGTGGACTCAGATTTTGTTCAAAAAATACTCACTCAGTCTGTGTTCTAAATAATACGGTCTCAGTTTATTTTTAAATAATACCCACTCAGCCTGTGTTCTAACAGAATACTCAATCAGCCTGGGTTTCAACAAAATACTAACTCAGCAAGTGTTCTAACAGGATGTTGACTCAGATTATTTTCAAAGAATACTCACTCAGACAGTGTTCTACCAGAATATGGATTCAGATTATTTTCAAAGAATACTCACTCAGCCAGTGTCCTAAGAGAATATGGATTCAGATTATTTTCAACGAATACTCACTCAGCCTGTGTTCTAACAGAATATGGACTCAGTCTATATTTAAAGAATACTCACTCACCTCAGTGTTCTAACAGAACACTCATTTAGCCTGTGTTCTAACAGAATACTAACTCAGCCTGTGTTCTAACAGAATGTGGATTCAGATCAAAAATTACTAACTCAGCCTGTGTTCTAACAGAATACTCACACAGCCTGTGTTCTAACAGAATACTCACTCAGCCAGTGTTTTAAGAGAATATGGATTCAGATTATTTTCAAAGAATATTCACTCAGCCTGTGTTCGAACAAAATATGGACTCAGTTTACTTTTATATATTACCCACTCAGGCTGTGTTTTAACAGAATGTGGACTCAGATTTTCATCAAAAATTATTAACTCAGTCTGTGTTCTAACAGAATATGGACTCAGTCTTTGTTTAAAGAATACTCACTCAGCCTGTGTTCTAACAGAATATGGACTCAGTCTCTGTTTAAAGAATACTCACTCAGCTCAGTGTTCTAACAGAACTCTCACTTAGCCTGTGTTCTAACAGAAAGTGGACTCAGATATTGTTCAAAAATTACTAACTCAGTCTGTGTTCTAACAGAATTTGGACGTAGTCTATGTTTAAAGAATACTCACTCAGTTCAGTGTTCTAACAGAAAACTCACTTAGCCTGTGTTCTAACAGAATACTAAATCAGCCTGTGTTCTAACAGAATGTGGACTCAGATTTTGTTCAAAAAATACTCACTCAGCCAGTGTTCTACCAGATTATGGATTCAGATTATTTTCAAAGAATACTCACTCAGCCTGTGTTCTAACAGAACACCCAATTAGCCTGTGTTCTAACAGAATGTGGACTCAGATATTGTTCAAAACTTACTAACTCAGTCTGTGTTCTAACAGAATTGGGACAGAGTCTATGTTTAGAGAATACTCATTCAGTTCAGTGTTCCAACAGAACACTCACATAGCTTGTGTTCTAAAAGAATGCAAATCAGCCTGTATTTTAACAGAATGTGGACACAGATAATGTTCAAAAATTGCTAACTCAGTCTGTGTTCTAAGAGAATTGGGACGCAGTCTATGTTTAAAGAATACTCACTCACCTCAGTATTCTAATGGAACACTCACGTAGCCTGTGTTCTAACAGAATACTAACTCAGCCTGTGTTCTAACAGAATGTGGATTCAGATCAAAAATTACTAACTCAGTCTGTGTTCTAACAGAATTGGGACGCAGCCTATGTTAAAAGAATACTCACTCAGTTCAGTGTTCTAACAGAACACTCACTTAGCCTATGTTTTAACAGAATACTCATCGATCCTGGCTTTTAACAAAATACTAACTCAGCAAGTGTTCTAAAAGGATATTGACTCTGATTATTTTCAAAGAATACTCACTCAGCCAGTGTTCTACCAGAATATGGATTCAGATTATTTTCAACGAATACTCACTCAGCCTGTGTTCTAACAGAATATGGACTCAGTCTATATTTAAAGAATACTCACTCACCTCAGTGTTCTAACAGAACACTCATTTAGCCTGTGTTCTAACAGAATACTAACTCAGCCTGTGTTCTAACAGAATGTGGATTCAGATCAAAAATTACTAAGTCAGCCTGTGTTCTAACAGAATACTCACACAGCCTGTGTTCTCACAGAATACTCACTCAGCCAGTGTTTTAAGAGAATATGGATTCAGATTATTTTCAAAGAATATTCACTCAGCCTGTGTTCGAACAAAATAAGGACTCAGTTTACTTTTATATATTACCCACTCAGGCTGTGTTCTAACAGAATGTGGACTCAGATATTGTTCAAAAATTACTAACTCAGTCTGTGTTCTAACAGAATTTGGACGCAGTCTATGTTTAAAGAATACTCACTCAGTTCAGTGTTCTAACAGAACACTCACTTAGCCTGTGTTCTAACAGAATAATAAATCAGGCTGTGTTCTAACAGAATGTGGACTCAGATTTTGTTCAAAAAATACTCACTCAGTCTGTGTTCTAAATAATACGGTCTCAGTTTATTTTTAAATAATACCCACTCAGCCTGTGTTCTAACAGAATACTCAATCAGCCTGGGTTTTAACAAAATACTAACTCAGCAAGTGTTCTAACAGGATGTTGACTGAGATTATTTTCAAAGAATACTCACTCAGACAGTGTTCTACCAGAATATGGATTAAGATTATTTTCAAAGAATACTCACTCAGCCAGTGTTCTACCAGAATATGGATTCAGATTATTTTCAACGAATACTCACTCAGCCTGTGTTCTAACAGAATATGGACTCAGTCTATATTTAAAGAATACTCACTCACCTCAGTGTTCTAACAGAACACTCATTTAGCCTGTGTTCTAACAGAATACTAACTCAGCCTGTGTTCTAACAGAATGTGGATTCAGATCAAAAATTACTAAGTCAGCCTGTGTTCTAACAGAATACTCACACAGCCTGTGTTCTCACAGAATACTCACTCAGCCAGTGTTTTAAGAGAATATGGATTCAGATTATTTTCAAAGAATATTCACTCAGCCTGTGTTCGAACAAAATAAGGACTCAGTTTACTTTTATATATTACCCACTCAGGCTGTGTTCTAACAGAATGTGGACTCAGATATTGTTCAAAAATTACTAACTCAGTCTGTGTTCTAACAGAATTTGGACGCAGTCTATGTTTAAAGAATACTCACTCAGTTCAGTGTTCTAACAGAACACTCACTTAGCCTGTGTTCTAACAGAATAATAAATCAGGCTGTGTTCTAACAGAATGTGGACTCAGATTTTGTTCAAAAAATACTCACTCAGTCTGTGTTCTAAATAATACGGTCTCAGTTTATTTTTAAATAATACCCACTCAGCCTGTGTTCTAACAGAATACTCAATCAGCCTGGGTTTTAACAAAATACTAACTCAGCAAGTGTTCTAACAGGATGTTGACTGAGATTATTTTCAAAGAATACTCACTCAGACAGTGTTCTACCAGAATATGGATTAAGATTATTTTCAAAGAATACTCACTCAGCCAGTGTCCTAACAGAATATGGATTCAGATTATTTTCAACGAATACTCACTCAGCCTGTGTTCTAACAGAATATGGACTCAGTCTATATTTAAAGAATACTCACTCACCTCAGTGTTCTAACAGAACACTCATTTAGCCTGTGTTCTAACAGAATACTAACTCAGCCTGTGTTCTAACAGAATGTGGATTCAGATCAAAAATTACTAAGTCAGCCTGTGTTCTAACAGAATACTCACACAGCCTGTGTTCTCACAGAATACTCACTCAGCCAGTGTTTTAAGAGAATATGGATTCAGATTATTTTCAAAGAATATTCACTCAGCCTGTGTTCGAACAAAATAAGGACTCAGTTTACTTTTATATATTACCCACTCAGGCTGTGTTCTAACAGAATGTGGACTCAGATATTGTTCAAAAATTACTAACTCAGTCTGTGTTCTAACAGAATTTGGACGCAGTCTATGTTTAAAGAATACTCACTCAGTTCAGTGTTCTAACAGAACACTCACTTAGCCTGTGTTCTAACAGAATAATAAATCAGCCTGTGTTCTAACAGAATGTGGACTCAGATTTTGTTCAAAAAATACTCACTCAGTCTGTGTTCTAAATAATACGGTCTCAGTTTATTTTTAAATAATACCCACTCAGCCTGTGTTCTAACAGAATACTCAATCAGCCTGGGTTTCAACAAAATACTAACTCAGCAAGTGTTCTAACAGGATGTTGACTCAGATTATTTTCAAAGAATACTCACTCAGACAGTGTTCTACCAGAATATGGATTCAGATTATTTTCAAAGAATACTCACTCAGCCAGTGTCCTAAGAGAATATGGATTCAGATTATTTTCAACGAATACTCACTCAGCCTGTGTTCTAACAGAATATGGACTCAGTCTATATTTAAAGAATACTCACTCACCTCAGTGTTCTAACAGGACACTCATTTAGCCTGTGTTCTAACAGAATACTAACTCAGCCTGTGTTCTAACAGAATGTGGATTCAGATCAAAAATTACTAACTCAGCCTGTGTTCTAACAGAATACTCACACAGCCAGTGTTCTCACAGAATACTCACTCAGCCAGTGTTTTAAGAGAATATGGATTCAGATTATTTTCAAAGAATATTCACTCAGCCTGTGTTCGAACAAAATAAGGACTCAGTTTACTTTTATATATTACCCACTCAGGCTGTGTTCTAACAGAATGTGGACTCAGATATTGTTCAAAAATTACTAACTCAGTCTGTGTTCTAACAGAATTTGGACGCAGTCTATGTTTAAAGAATACTCACTCAGTTCAGTGTTCTAACAGAACACTCACTTAGCCTGTGTTCTAACAGAATAATAAATCAGCCTGTGTTCTAACAGAATGTGGACTCAGATTTTGTTCAAAAAATACTCACTCAGTCTGTGTTCTAAATAATACGGTCTCAGTTTATTTTTAAATAATACCCACTCAGCCTGTGTTCTAACAGAATACTCAAACAGCCTGGGTTTTAACAAAATACTAACTCAGCAAGTGTTCTAACAGGATGTTGACTCAGATTATTTTCAAAGAATACTCACTCAGACAGTGTTCTACCAGAATATGGATTCAGATTATTTTCAAAGAATACTCACTCAGCCAGTGTCCTAACAGAATATGGATTCAGATTATTTTCAACGAATACTCACTCAGCCTGTGTTCTAACAGAATATGGACTCAGTCTATATTTAAAGAATACTCACTCACCTCAGTGTTCTAACAGAACACTCATTTAGCCTGTGTTCTAACAGAATACTAACTCAGCCTGTGTTCTAACAGAATGTGGATTCAGATCAAAAATTACTAAGTCAGCCTGTGTTCTAACAGAATACTCACACAGCCTGTGTTCTAACAGAATACTCACTCAGCCAGTGTTTTAAGAGAATATGGATTCAGATTATTTTCAAAGAATATTCACTCAGCCTGTGTTCGAACAAAATAAGGACTCAGTTTACTTTTATATATTACCCACTCAGGCTGTGTTCTAACAGAATGTGGACTCAGATATTGTTCAAAAATTACTAACTCAGTCTGTGTTCTAACAGAATTTGGACGCAGTCTATGTTTAAAGAATACTCACTCAGTTCAGTGTTCTAACAGAACACTCACTTAGCCTGTGTTCTAACAGAATAATAAATCAGGCTGTGTTCTAACAGAATGTGGACTCAGATTTTGTTCAAAAAATACTCACTCAGTCTGTGTTCTAAATAATACGGTCTCAGTTTATTTTTAAATAATACCCACTCAGCCCGTGTTCTAACAGAATACTCAATCAGCCTGGGTTTCAACAAAATACTAACTCAGCAAGTGTTGTAACAGGATATTGACTCAGATTATTTTCAAAGAATACTCACTCAGACAGTGTTCTACCAGAATATGGATTCAGATTATTTTCAAAGAATACTCACTCAGCCAGTGTTCTAACAGAATATGGATTCAGATTATTTTCAACGAATACTCACTCAGCCTGTGTTCTAACAGAATATGGACTCAGTCTATATTTAAAGAATACTCACTCACCTCAGTGTTCTAACAGAACACTCATTTAGCCTGTGTTCTAACAGAATACTAACTCAGCCTGTGTTCTAACAGAATGTGGATTCAGATCAAAAATTACTAAGTCAGCCTGTGTTCTAACAGAATACTCACACAGCCTGTGTTCTCACAGAATACTCACTCAGCCAGTGTTTTAAGAGAATATGGATTCAGATTATTTTCAAAGAATATTCACTCAGCCTGTGTTCGAACAAAATAAGGACTCAGTTTACTTTTATATATTACCCACTCAGGCTGTGTTCTAACAGAATGTGGACTCAGATATTGTTCAAAAATTACTAACTCAGTCTGTGTTCTAACAGAATTTGGACGCAGTCTATGTTTAAAGAATACTCACTCAGTTCAGTGTTCTAACAGAACACTCACTTAGCCTGTGTTCTAACAGAATAATAAATCAGGCTGTGTTCTAACAGAATGTGGACTCAGATTTTGTTCAAAAAATACTCACTCAGTCTGTGTTCTAAATAATACGGTCTCAGTTTATTTTTAAATAATACCCACTCAGCCTGTGTTCTAACAGAATACTCAATCAGCCTGGGTTTTAACAAAATACTAACTCAGCAAGTGTTCTAACAGGATGTTGACTGAGATTATTTTCAAAGAATACTCACTCAGACAGTGTTCTACCAGAATATGGATTAAGATTATTTTCAAAGAATACTCACTCAGCCAGTGTCCTAACAGAATATGGATTCAGATTATTTTCAACGAATACTCACTCAGCCTGTGTTCTAACAGAATATGGACTCAGTCTATATTTAAAGAATACTCACTCACCTCAGTGTTCTAACAGAACACTCATTTAGCCTGTGTTCTAACAGAATACTAACTCAGCCTGTGTTCTAACAGAATGTGGATTCAGATCAAAAATTACTAAGTCAGCCTGTGTTCTAACAGAATACTCACACAGCCTGTGTTCTCACAGAATACTCACTCAGCCAGTGTTTTAAGAGAATATGGATTCAGATTATTTTCAAAGAATATTCACTCAGCCTGTGTTCGAACAAAATAAGGACTCAGTTTACTTTTATATATTACCCACTCAGGCTGTGTTCTAACAGAATGTGGACTCAGATATTTTTCAAAAATTACTAACTCAGTCTGTGTTCTAACAGAATTTGGACGCAGTCTATGTTTAAAGAATACTCACTCAGTTCAGTGTTCTAACAGAACACTCACTTAGCCTGTGTTCTAACAGAATAATAAATCAGCCTGTGTTCTAACAGAATGTGGACTCAGATTTTGTTCAAAAAATACTCACTCAGTCTGTGTTCTAAATAATACGGTCTCAGTTTATTTTTAAATAATACCCACTCAGCCTGTGTTCTAACAGAATACTCAAACAGCCTGGGTTTTAACAAAATACTAACTCAGCAAGTGTTCTAACAGGATGTTGACTCAGATTATTTTCAAAGAATACTCACTCAGACAGTGTTCTACCAGAATATGGATTCAGATTATTTTCAAAGAATACTCACTCAGCCAGTGTCCTAACAGAATATGGATTCAGATTATTTTCAACGAATACTCACTCAGCCTGTGTTCTAACAGAATATGGACTCAGTCTATATTTAAAGAATACTCACTCACCTCAGTGTTCTAACAGAACACTCATTTAGCCTGTGTTCTAACAGAATACTAACTCAGCCTGTGTTCTAACAGAATGTGGATTCAGATCAAAAATTACTAAGTCAGCCTGTGTTCTAACAGAATACTCACACAGCCTGTGTTCTAACAGAATACTCACTCAGCCAGTGTTTTAAGAGAATATGGATTCAGATTATTTTCAAAGAATATTCACTCAGCCTGTGTTCGAACAAAATAAGGACTCAGTTTACTTTTATATATTACCCACTCAGGCTGTGTTCTAACAGAATGTGGACTCAGATATTGTTCAAAAATTACTAACTCAGTCTGTGTTCTAACAGAATTTGGACGCAGTCTATGTTTAAAGAATACTCACTCAGTTCAGTGTTCTAACAGAACACTCACTTAGCCTGTGTTCTAACAGAATAATAAATCAGCCTGTGTTCTAACAGAATGTGGACTCAGATTTTGTTCAAAAAATACTCACTCAGTCTGTGTTCTAAATAATACGGTCTCAGTTTATTTTTAAATAATACCCACTCAGCCCGTGTTCTAACAGAATACTCAATCAGCCTGGGTTTCAACAAAATACTAACTCAGCAAGTGTTGTAACAGGATATTGACTCAGATTATTTTCAAAGAATACTCACTCAGACAGTGTTCTACCAGAATATGGATTCAGATTATTTTCAAAGAATACTCACTCAGCCAGTGTTCTAACAGAATATGGATTCAGATTATTTTCAACGAATACTCACTCAGCCTGTGTTCTAACAGAATATGGACTCAGTCTATATTTAAAGAATACTCACTCACCTCAGTGTTCTAACAGAACACTCATTTAGCCTGTGTTCTAACAGAATACTAACTCAGCCTGTGTTCTAACAGAATGTGGATTCAGATCAAAAATTACTAAGTCAGCCTGTGTTCTAACAGAATACTCACACAGCCTGTGTTCTCACAGAATACTCACTCAGCCAGTGTTTTAAGAGAATATGGATTCAGATTATTTTCAAAGAATATTCACTCAGCCTGTGTTCGAACAAAATAAGGACTCAGTTTACTTTTATATATTACCCACTCAGGCTGTGTTCTAACAGAATGTGGACTCAGATATTGTTCAAAAATTACTAACTCAGTCTGTGTTCTAACAGAATTTGGACGCAGTCTATGTTTAAAGAATACTCACTCAGTTCAGTGTTCTAACAGAACACTCACTTAGCCTGTGTTCTAACAGAATAATAAATCAGGCTGTGTTCTAACAGAATGTGGACTCAGATTTTGTTCAAAAAATACTCACTCAGTCTGTGTTCTAAATAATACGGTCTCAGTTTATTTTTAAATAATACCCACTCAGCCTGTGTTCTAACAGAATACTCAATCAGCCTGGGTTTTAACAAAATACTAACTCAGCAAGTGTTCTAACAGGATGTTGACTGAGATTATTTTCAAAGAATACTCACTCAGACAGTGTTCTACCAGAATATGGATTAAGATTATTTTCAAAGAATACTCACTCAGCCAGTGTCCTAACAGAATATGGATTCAGATTATTTTCAACGAATACTCACTCAGCCTGTGTTCTAACAGAATATGGACTCAGTCTATATTTAAAGAATACTCACTCACCTCAGTGTTCTAACAGAACACTCATTTAGCCTGTGTTCTAACAGAATACTAACTCAGCCTGTGTTCTAACAGAATGTGGATTCAGATCAAAAATTACTAAGTCAGCCTGTGTTCTAACAGAATACTCACACAGCCTGTGTTCTCACAGAATACTCACTCAGCCAGTGTTTTAAGAGAATATGGATTCAGATTATTTTCAAAGAATATTCACTCAGCCTGTGTTCGAACAAAATAAGGACTCAGTTTACTTTTATATATTACCCACTCAGGCTGTGTTCTAACAGAATGTGGACTCAGATATTGTTCAAAAATTACTAACTCAGTCTGTGTTCTAACAGAATTTGGACGCAGTCTATGTTTAAAGAATACTCACTCAGTTCAGTGTTCTAACAGAACACTCACTTAGCCTGTGTTCTAACAGAATAATAAATCAGCCTGTGTTCTAACAGAATGTGGACTCAGATTTTGTTCAAAAAATACTCACTCAGTCTGTGTTCTAAATAATACGGTCTCAGTTTATTTTTAAATAATACCCACTCAGCCTGTGTTCTAACAGAATACTCAATCAGCCTGGGTTTCAACAAAATACTAACTCAGCAAGTGTTCTAACAGGATGTTGACTCAGATTATTTTCAAAGAATACTCACTCAGACAGTGTTCTACCAGAATATGGATTCAGATTATTTTCAAAGAATACTCACTCAGCCAGTGTCCTAAGAGAATATGGATTCAGATTATTTTCAACGAATACTCACTCAGCCTGTGTTCTAACAGAATATGGACTCAGTCTATATTTAAAGAATACTCACTCACCTCAGTGTTCTAACAGGACACTCATTTAGCCTGTGTTCTAACAGAATACTAACTCAGCCTGTGTTCTAACAGAATGTGGATTCAGATCAAAAATTACTAACTCAGCCTGTGTTCTAACAGAATACTCACACAGCCAGTGTTCTCACAGAATACTCACTCAGCCAGTGTTTTAAGAGAATATGGATTCAGATTATTTTCAAAGAATATTCACTCAGCCTGTGTTCGAACAAAATAAGGACTCAGTTTACTTTTATATATTACCCACTCAGGCTGTGTTCTAACAGAATGTGGACTCAGATATTTTTCAAAAATTACTAACTCAGTCTGTGTTCTAACAGAATTTGGACGCAGTCTATGTTTAAAGAATACTCACTCAGTTCAGTGTTCTAACAGAACACTCACTTAGCCTGTGTTCTAACAGAATAATAAATCAGCCTGTGTTCTAACAGAATGTGGACTCAGATTTTGTTCAAAAAATACTCACTCAGTCTGTGTTCTAAATAATACGGTCTCAGTTTATTTTTAAATAATACCCACTCAGCCTGTGTTCTAACTGAATACTCAATCAGCCTGGGTTTTAACAAAATACTAACTCAGCAAGTGTTCTAACAGGATGTTGACTCAGATTATTTTCAAAGAATACTCACTCAGACAGTGTTCTACCAGAATATGGATTCAGATTATTTTCAAAGAATACTCACTCAGCCAGTGTCCTAACAGAATATGGATTCAGATTATTTTCAACGAATACTCACTCAGCCTGTGTTCTAACAGAATATGGACTCAGTCTATATTTAAAGAATACTCACTCACCTCAGTGTTCTAACAGAACACTCATTTAGCCTGTGTTCTAACAGAATACTAACTCAGCCTGTGTTCTAACAGAATGTGGATTCAGATCAAAAATTACTAAGTCAGCCTGTGTTCTAACAGAATACTCACACAGCCTGTGTTCTAACAGAATACTCACTCAGCCAGTGTTTTAAGAGAATATGGATTCAGATTATTTTCAAAGAATATTCACTCAGCCTGTGTTCGAACAAAATAAGGACTCAGTTTACTTTTATATATTACCCACTCAGGCTGTGTTCTAACAGAATGTGGACTCAGATATTGTTCAAAAATTACTAACTCAGTCTGTGTTCTAACAGAATTTGGACGCAGTCTATGTTTAAAGAATACTCACTCAGTTCAGTGTTCTAACAGAACACTCACTTAGCCTGTGTTCTAACAGAATAATAAATCAGCCTGTGTTCTAACAGAATGTGGACTCAGATTTTGTTCAAAAAATACTCACTCAGTCTCTGTTCTAAATAATACGGTCTCAGTTTATTTTTAAATAATACCCACTCAGCCCGTGTTCTAACAGAATACTCAATCAGCCTGGGTTTCAACAAAATACTAACTCAGCAAGTGTTGTAACAGGATATTGACTCAGATTATTTTCAAAGAATACTCACTCAGACAGTGTTCTACCAGAATATGGATTCAGATTATTTTCAAAGAATACTCACTCAGCCAGTGTTCTAACAGAATATGGATTCAGATTATTTTCAACGAATACTCACTCAGCCTGTGTTCTAACAGAATATGGACTCAGTCTATATTTAAAGAATACTCACTCACCTCAGTGTTCTAACAGAACACTCATTTAGCCTGTGTTCTAACAGAATACTAACTCAGCCTGTGTTCTAACAGAATGTGGATTCAGATCAAAAATTACTAACTCAGCCTGTGTTCTAACAGAATACTCACACAGCCTGTGTTCTAACAGAATACTCACTCAGCCAGTGTTTTAAGAGAATATGGATTCAGATTATTTTCAAAGAATATTCACTCAGCCTGTGTTCGAACAAAATATGGACTCAGTTTACTTTTATATATTACCCACTCAGGCTGTGTTTTAACAGAATGTGGACTCAGATTTTCATCAAAAATTATTAACTCAGTCTGTGTTCTAACAGAATATGGACTCAGTCTTTGTTTAAAGAATACTCACTCAGCCTGTGTTCTAACAGAATATGGACTCAGTCTCTGTTTAAAGAATACTCACTCAGCTCAGTGTTCTAACAGAACTCTCACTTAGCCTGTGTTCTAACAGAATGTGGACTCAGATATTGTTCAAAAATTACTAACTCAGTCTGTGTTCTAACAGAATTTGGACGTAGTCTATGTTTAAAGAATACTCACTCAGTTCAGTGTTCTAACAGAAAACTCACTTAGCATGTGTTCTAACAGAATACTAAATCAGCCTGTGTTCTAACAGAATGTGGACTCAGATTTTGTTCAAAAAATACTCACTCAGCCAGTGTTCTACCAGAATATGGATTCAGATTATTTTCAAAGAATACTCACTCAGCCTGTGTTCTAACAGAACACCCAATTAGCCTGTGTTCTAACAGAATGTGGACTCAGATATTGTTCAAAACTTACTAACTCAGTCTGTGTTCTAACAGAATTGGGACAGAGTCTATGTTTAGAGAATACTCATTCAGTTCAGTGTTCCAACAGAACACTCACATAGCTTGTGTTCTAAAAGAATGCAAATCAGCCTGTATTTTAACAGAATGTGGACACAGATAATGTTCAAAAATTGCTAACTCAGTCTGTGTTCTAAGAGAATTGGGACGCAGTCTATGTTTAAAGAATACTCACTCACCTCAGTATTCTAATGGAACACTCACGTAGCCTGTGTTCTAACAGAATACTAACTCAGCCTGTGTTCTAACAGAATGTGGATTCAGATCAAAAATTACTAACTCAGTCTGTGTTCTAACAGAATTGGGACGCAGCCTATGTTAAAAGAATACTCACTCAGTTCAGTGTTCTAACAGAACACTCACTTAGCCTGTGTTTTAACAGAATACTCATCGATCCTGGCTTTTAACAAAATACTAACTCAGCAAGTGTTCTAAAAGGATATTGACTCTGATTATTTTCAAAGAATACTCACTCAGCCAGTGTTCTACCAGAATATGGATTCAGATTATTTTCAACGAATACTCACTAAGCCTGTGTTCTAACAGAATATGGACTCAGTCTATATTTAAAGAATACTCACTCACCTCAGTGTTCTAACAGAACACTCATTTAGCCTGTGTTCTAACAGAATACTAACTCAGCCTGTGTTCTAACAGAATGTGGATTCAGATCAAAAATTACTAAGTCAGCCTGTGTTCTAACAGAATACTCACACAGCCTGTGTTCTAACAGAATACTCACTCAGCCAGTGTTTTAAGAGAATATGGATTCAGATTATTTTCAAAGAATATTCACTCAGCCTGTGTTCGAACAAAATAAAGACTCAGTTTACTTTCATATATTACCCACTCAGGCTGTGTTCTAACAGAATGTGGACTCAGATATTGTTCAAAAATTACTAACTCAGTCTGTGTTCTAACAGAATTTGGACGCAGTCTATGTTTAAAGAATACTCACTCAGTTCAGTGTTCTAACAGAACACTCACTTAGCCTGTGTTCTAACAGAATAATAAATCAGCCTGTGTTCTAACAGAGTGTGGACTCAGATTTTGTTCAAAAAATACTCACTCAGTCTGTGTTCTAAATAATACGGTCTCAGTTTATTTTTAAATAATACCCACTCAGCCTGTGTTCTAACAGAATACTCAATCAGCCTGGGTTTTAACAAAAAACTAACTCAGCAAGTGTTCTAACAGGATGTTGACTCAGATTATTTTCAAAGAATACTCACTCAGACAGTGTTCTACCAGAATATGGATTCAGATTATTTTCAAAGAATACTCACTCAGCCAGTGTCCTAACAGAATATGGATTCAGATTATTTTCAACGAATACTCACTCAGCCTGTGTTCTAACAGAATATGGACTCAGTCTATATTTAAAGAATACTCACTCACCTCAGTGTTCTAACAGGACACTCATTTAGCCTGTGTTCTAACAGAATACTAACTCAGCCTGTGTTCTAACAGAATGTGGATTCAGATCAAAAATTACTAACTCAGCCTGTGTTCTAACAGAATACTCACACAGCCAGTGTTCTAACAGAATACTCACTCAGCCAGTGTTTTAAGAGAATATGGATTCAGATTATTTTCAAAGAATATTCACTCAGCCTGTGTTCGAACAAAATATGGACTCAGTTTACTTTTATATATTACCCACTCAGGCTGTGTTCTAACAGAATGTGGACTCAGATATTGTTCAAAAATTACTAACTCAGTCTGTGTTCTAACAGAATTTGGACGCAGTCTATGTTTAAAGAATACTCACTCAGTTCAGTGTTCTAACAGAACACTCACTTAGCCTGTGTTCTATCAGAATAATAAATCAGCCTGTGTTCTAACAGAATGTGGACTCAGATTTTGTTCAAAAAATACTCAATCAGTCTGTGTTCTAAATAATACGGTCTCAGTTTATTTTTAAATAATACCCACTCAGCCTGTGTTCTAACAGAATACTCAATCAGCCTGGGTTTCAACAAAATACTAACTCAGCAAGTGTTGTAACAGGATGTTGACTCAGATTGTTTTCAAAGAATACTCACTCAGACAGTGTTCTACCAGAATATGGATTCAGATTATTTTCAAAGAATACTCACTCAGCCAGTGTTCTAACAGAATATGGATTCAGATTATTTTCAACGAATACTCACTCAGCCTGTGTTCTAACAGAATATGGACTCAGTCTATATTTAAAGAATACTCACTCACCTCAGTGTTCTAACAGAACACTCATTTAGCCTGTGTTCTAACAGAATACTAACTCAGCCTGTGTTCTAACAGAATGTGGATTCAGATCAAAAATTACTAAGTCAGCCTGTGTTCTAACAGAATACTCACACAGCCTGTGTTCTAACAGAATACTCACTCAGCCAGTGTTTTAAGAGAATATGGATTCAGATTATTTTCAAAGAATATTCACTCAGCCTGTGTTCGAACAAAATAAGGACTCAGTTTACTTTTATATATTACCCACTCAGGCTGTGTTCTAACAGAATGTGGACTCAGATATTGTTCAAAAATTACTAACTCAGTCTGTGTTCTAACAGAATTTGGACGCAGTCTATGTTTAAAGAATACTCACTCAGTTCAGTGTTCTAACAGAACACTCACTTAGCCTGTGTTCTAACAGAATAATAAATCAGCCTGTGTTCTAACAGAATGTGGACTCAGATTTTGTTCAAAAAATACTCAATCAGTCTGTGTTCTAAATAATACGGTCTCAGTTTATTTTTAAATAATACCCACTCAGCCTGTGTTCTAACAGAATACTCAATCAGCCTGGGTTTCAACAAAATACTAACTCAGCAACTGTTGTAACAGGATGTTGACTCAGATTATTTTCAAAGAATACTCACTCAGACAGTGTTCTACCAGAATATGGATTCAGATTATTTTCAAAGAATACTCACTCAGCCAGTGTTCTAACAGAATATGGATTCAGATTATTTTCAACGAATACTCACTCAGCCTGTGTTCTAACAGAATATGGACTCAGTCTATATTTAAAGAATACTCACTCACCTCAGTGTTCTAACAGAACACTCATTTAGCCTGTGTTCTAACAGAATACTAACTCAGCCTGTGTTCTAACATAATGTGGATTCAGATCAAAAATTACTAAGTCAGCCTGTGTTCTAACAGAATACTCACACAGCCTGTGTTCTAACAGAATACTCACTCAGCCAGTGTTTTAAGAGAATATGGATTCAGATTATTTTCAAAGAATATTCACTCAGCCTGTGTTCGAACAAAATATGGACTCAGTTTACTTTTATATATTACCCACTCAGGCTGTGTTTTAACAGAATGTGGACTCAGATTTTCATCAAAAATTATTAACTCAGTCTGTGTTCTAATAGAATATGGACTCAGTCTTTGTTTAAAGAATACTCACTCAGCCTGTGTTCTAACAGAATATGGACTCAGTCTCTGTTTAAAGAATACTCACTCAGCTCAGTGTTCTAACAGAACTCTCACTTAGCCTGTGTTCTAACAGAATGTGGACTCAGATATTGTTCAAAAATTACTAACTCAGTCTGTGTTCTAACAGAATTTGGACGTAGTCTATGTTTAAAGAATACTCACTCAGTTCAGTGTTCTAACAGAAAACTCACTTAGCATGTGTTCTAACAGAATACTAAATCATCCTGTGTTCTAACAGAATGTGGACTCAGATTTTGTTCAAAAAATACTCACTCAGCCAGTGTTCTACCAGAATATGGATTCAGATTATTTTCAAAGAATACTCACTCAGCCAGTGTTCTAACAGAATATGGATTCAGATTATTTTCAACGAATACTCACTCAGCCTGTGTTCTAACAGAATATGGACTCAGTCTATATTTAAAGAATACTCACTCACCTCAGTGTTCTAACAGAACACTCATTTAGCCTGTGTTCTAACAGAATACTAACTCAGCCTGTGTTCTAACAGAATGTGGATTCAGATCAAAAATTACTAACTCAGCCTGTGTTCTAACAGAATACTCACACAGCCAGTGTTCTAACAGAATACTCACTCAGCCAGTGTTTTAAGAGAATATGGATTCAGATTATTTTCAAAGAATATTCACTCAGCCTGTGTTCGAACAAAATATGGACTCAGTTTACTTTTATATATTACCCACTCAGGCTGTGTTTTAACAGAATGTGGACTCAGATTTTCATCAAAAATTATTAACTCAGTCTGTGTTCTAACAGAATATGGACTCAGTCTTTGTTTAAAGAATACTCACTCAGCCTGTGTTCTAACAGAATATGGACTCAGTCTCTGTTTAAAGAATACTCACTCAGCTCAGTGTTCTAACAGAACTCTCACTTAGCCTGTGTTCTAACAGAATGTGGACTCAGATATTGTTCAAAAATTACTAACTCAGTCTGTGTTCTAACAGAATTTGGACGTAGTCTATGTTTAAAGAATACTCACTCAGTTCAGTGTTCTAACAGAAAACTCACTTAGCCTGTGTTCTAACAGAATACTAAATCAGCCTGTGTTCTAACAGAATGTGGACTCAGATTTTGTTCAAAAAATACTCACTCAGCCAGTGTTCTACCAGAATATGGATTCAGATTATTTTCAAAGAATACTCACTCAGCCTGTGTTCTAACAGAACACCCAATTAGCCTGTGTTCTAACAGAATGTGGACTCAGATATTGTTCAAAACTTACTAACTCAGTCTGTGTTCTAACAGAATTGGGACAGAGTCTATGTTTAGAGAATACTCATTCAGTTCAGTGTTCCAACAGAACACTCACATAGCTTGTGTTCTAAAAGAATGCAAATCAGCCTGTATTCTAACAGAATGTGGACTCAGATAATGTTCAAAAATTGCTAACTCAGTCTGTGTTCTAAGAGAATTGGGACGCAGTCTATGTTTAAAGAATACTCACTCACCTCAGTATTCTAATGGAACACTCACGTAGCCTGTGTTCTAACAGAATACTAACTCAGCCTGTGTTCTAACAGAATGTGGATTCAGATCAAAAATTACTAACTCAGTCTGTGTTCTAACAGAATTGGGACGCAGCCTATGTTAAAAGAATACTCACTCAGTTCAGTGTTCTAACAGAACACTCACTTAGCCTGTGTTTTAACAGAATACTCATCGATCCTGGCTTTTAACAAAATACTAACTCAGCAAGTGTTCTAAAAGGATATTGACTCTGATTATTTTCAAAGAATACTCACTCAGCCAGTGTTCTACCAGAATATGGATTCAGATTATTTTCAACGAATACTCACTCAGCCTGTGTTCTAACAGAATATGGACTCAGTCTATATTTAAAGAATACTCACTCACCTCAGTGTTCTAACAGAACACTCATTTAGCCTGTGTTCTAACAGAATACTAACTCAGCCTGTGTTCTAACAGAATGTGGATTCAGATCAAAAATTACTAAGTCAGCCTGTGTTCTAACAGAATACTCACACAGCCTGTGTTCTAACAGAATACTCACTCAGCCAGTGTTTTAAGAGAA
This sequence comes from Furipterus horrens, assembly GCF_987537825.1. NCBI lineage: Eukaryota > Metazoa > Chordata > Mammalia > Chiroptera > Furipteridae > Furipterus > Furipterus horrens. The sequence goes on along the minus strand of NW_028327190.1, from coordinate 2,126,106 downwards.
TATGGATTCAGATTATTTTCAAAGAATATTCACTCAGCCTGTGTTCGAACAAAATAAGGACTCAGTTTACTTTTATATATTACCCACTCAGGCTGTGTTCTAACAGAATGTGGACTCAGATATTGTTCAAAAATTACTAACTCAGTCTGTGTTCTAACAGAATTTGGACGCAGTCTATGTTTAAAGAATACTCACTCAGTTCAGTGTTCTAACAGAACACTCACTTAGCCTGTGTTCTAACAGAATAATAAATCAGCCTGTGTTCTAACAGAATGTGGACTCAGATTTTGTTCAAAAAATACTCAATCAGTCTGTGTTCTAAAAAATACGGTCTCAGTTTATTTTTAAATAATACCCACTCAGCCTGTGTTCTAACAGAATACTCAATCAGCCTGGGTTTCAACAAAATACTAACTCAGCAAGTGTTGTAACAGGATGTTGACTCAGATTATTTTCAAAGAATACTCACTCAGACAGTGTTCTACCAGAATATGGATTCAGATTATTTTCAGAGAATACTCACTCAGCCTGTGTTCTAACAGAATATGGACTCAGTCTATATTTAAAGAATACTCACTCACCTCAGTGTTCTAACAGAACACTCATTTAGCCTGTGTTCTAACAGAATACTAACTCAGCCTGTGTTCTAACAGAATGTGGATTCAGATCAAAAATTACTAACTCAGCCTGTGTTCTAACAGAATACTCACACAGCCTGTGTTCTAACAGAATACTCACTCAGCCAGTGTTTTAAGAGAATATGGATTCAGATTATTTTCAAAGAATATTCACTCAGCATGTGTTCGAACAAAATATGGACTCAGTTTACTTTTATATATTACCCACTCAGGCTGTGTTCTAACAGAATGTGGACTCAGATATTGTTCAAAAATTACTAACTCAGTCTGTGTTCTAACAGAATTTGGACGCAGTCTATGTTTAAAGAATACTCACTCAGTTCAGTGTTCTAACAGAACACTCACTTAGCCTGTGTTCTAACAGAATAATAAATCAGCCTGTGTTCTAACAGAATGTGGACTCAGATTTTGTTCAAAAAATACTCAATCAGTCTGTGTTCTAAATAATTCGGTCTCAGTTTATTTTTAAATAATACCCACTCAGCCTGTGTTCTAACAGAATACTCAATCAGCCTGGGTTTTAACAAAATACTAACTCAGCAAGTGTTGTAACAGGATGTTGACTCAGATTATTTTCAAAGAATACTCACTCAGACAGTGTTCTACCAGAATATGGATTCAGATTATTTTCAAAGAATACTCACTCAGCCTGTGTTCTAACAGAATATGGACTCAGTCTATATTTAAAGAATACTCACTCACCTCAGTGTTCTAACAGAACACTCATTTAGCCTGTGTTCTAACAGAATACTAACTCAGCCTGTGTTCTAACAGAATGTGGATTCAGATCAAAAATTACTAACTCAGCCTGTGTTCTAACAGAATACTCACACAGCCTGTGTTCTAACAGAATACTCACTCAGCCAGTGTTTTAAGAGAATATGGATTCAGATTATTTTCAAAGAATATTCACTCAGCCTGTGTTCGAACAAAATATGGACTTAGTTTACTTTTATATATTACCCACTCAGGCTGTGTTTTAACAGAATGTGGACTCAGATTTTCATCAAAAATTATTAACTCAGTCTGTGTTCTAACAGAATATGGACTCAGTCTTTCTTTAAAGAATACTCACTCAGCCTGTGTTCTAACAGAATATGGACTCAGTCTCTGTTTAAAGAATACTCACTCAGCTCAGTGTTCTAACAGAACTCTCACTTAGCCTGTGTTCTAACAGAATGTGGACTCAGATATTGTTCAAAAATTACTAACTCAGTCTGTGTTCTAACAGAATTTGGACGTAGTCTATGTTTAAAGAATACTCACTCAGTTCAGTGTTCTAACAGAAAACTCACTTAGCCTGTGTTCTAACAGAATACTAAATCAGCCTGTGTTCTAACAGAATGTGGACTCAGATTTTGTTCAAAAAATACTTACTCAGCCAGTGTTCTACCAGAATATGGATTCAGATTATTTTCAAAGAATACTCACTCAGCCTGTGTTCTAACAGAACACCCAATTAGCCTGTGTTCTAACAGAATGTGGACTCAGATATTGTTCAAAACTTACTAACTCAGTCTGTGTTCTAACAGAATTGGGACAGAGTCTATGTTTAGAGAATACTCATTCAGTTCAGTGTTCCAACAGAACACTCACATAGCTTGTGTTCTAAAAGAATGCAAATCAGCCTGTATTCTAACAGAATGTGGACTCAGATAATGTTCAAAAATTGCTAACTCAGTCTGTGTTCTAAGAGAATTGGGACGCAGTCTATGTTTAAAGAATACTCACTCACCTCAGTATTCTAATGGAACACTCACGTAGCCTGTGTTCTAACAGAATACTAACTCAGCCTGTGTTCTAACAGAATGTGGATTCAGATCAAAAATTACTAACTCAGTCTGTGTTCTAACAGAATTGGGACGCAGCCTATGTTAAAAGAATACTCACTCAGTTCAGTGTTCTAACAGAACACTCACTTAGCCTGTGTTTTAACAGAATACTCATCGATCCTGGCTTTTAACAAAATACTAACTCAGCAAGTGTTCTAACAAGATATTGACTCAGATTATTTTCAAAGAATACTCACTCAGCCTGTTTTCTAACAGAATATGGACTCAGTCTATATTTAAAGAATACTCACTCACCTAAGTGTTCTAACAGAACACTCACTCAGCCTGTGTTCTAACAGAATACTAACTCAGCCTGTGTTTTAACAGAATGTGGATTCAGATCAAAAATTACTAACTCAGTCTGTGTTCTAACAGAATATGGACTCAGAGTATGTTTAAAGAATACTCACACAGCCTGTGTTCTAACAGAACACTCGCTCAGCCTGTGTTCTAACAGAATACTAACTCAGCCTGCGTTTTAACAGAATGTGGATTAAGATCAAAAATTACTAACTCAGTCTGTGTTCTAATAGAATGTGGACTCAGATTTTCTTCAAAAATTACACTGTCTGTGTTCTAACAGAATATGGAGTCAGCCTGTGTTCTAACAGAATACTCACACAGCCTGTGTTCTAACAGAATACTCACACAGCCTGTGTTCTAACAGAATACTCACTCAGCCAGTGTTTTAAGAGAATATGGATTCAGATTATTTTCAAAGAATACTCACTCAGCCTGTGTTCGAACAAAATATGGACTCAGTTTATTTTTATATATTACCCACTCAGGCTTTGTTTTAACAGAATGTGGACTCAGATTTTGATCAAAAATTATTAACTCAGTCTGTTTTCTAACAGAATATGGACGCAGTCTATGTTTAGAGAATACTCACTCAGCCTGTGTTCTAAATAATATGGACTCAGTTTATTTTTAATAATAACCACTCAGCCTGTGTTCTAACAGAATACCCACCGAGCCTGGGTTTTAACAAAATACTAACTCAGCAAGTGTTCTAACAGGATATTGACTCAGATTATTTTCAAAGAGTACTCACTCAGCCTGTGTTCTAACAGAATGTGGACTCAGATTTTGTCCAAAAATTACTCTGTCTGTGTTCTAACAGAATATGGACTCAGCCTGTGTTCTAACAGAATACTCACACAGCCTGTGTTCTAACACAATACTCACTCAGCCAGTGTTTTAAGAGAATATGGATTCAGATTATTTACAAAGAATACTCACTCAGCCTGTGTTCCAACAAAATATAGACTCAGTTTATTTTTATATATTACCCACCCAGGCTGTGTTTTAACAGAATGTGGACTCAGATTTTGATCAAAAATTATTAATTCAGTCTGTTTTCTAACAGAATATGGACGCAGTCTATGTTTAAAGAATACTCACTCAGCCTGTGTTCTAATAGAATACACACTCAGCCTGGTTTTTAATAAAATACTCACGCAGCCAGTGTACTAACAGGTATTGACTCAGATTATTTTCAAAGAATAATCAATGAGCCTGTTTACTAACAGAATACTCACTCAGCCTGTGTTCTAACAGAATACTCACTCAGCTAGGGTTCTACCACGATATGGATTCAGATTATTTTAAAATAATACTCACTCCGCCTGTGTTGTAACAGAATATGGACTCAGTTTATGTTTAAAGAATACTCACTCAGCCTCTGTCCTAACAGAATACTCACTCAGCGAGAGTTCTACCAGAATATGGATTCAGATTATTTTAAAATAATACTCACTCCGCCTGTGTTCTAACAGAATATGGACTCAGTCTATGTTTAAAGAATACTCACACAGCCTGTGTTCTAACAGAATACTAATTCAGCCTCTGTTTTAACAGAATGTGGACTCATATTTTATTAAAAGAATACTCACTCAGTCTGTGTTATAAAGAATATGGACTCAGTTTATTTTTAAATAATATCCACTCAGCCTGTGTTCTAACAGAATACTCACTCAGCCTGGGTTTTAACAAAATACTAACTCAGCAAGTGTTCTAACTGTATATTGACTCAGATTGTTTTCAAAGAATACTCACTCAGCCAGTGTTCTACCAGAATATGGATTCAGATTATTTTCAAAGAATACTCACTCAGCCTGTGTTCTAACAGAATGTGGACTCAGAATTTGATCAAAAATTATTAACTCAGTCTGTTTTCTAACAGAATATGGACTCAGTCTATGTTTAGAGAATACTCACTCAGCCTGTGTTCTAAATAATATGGACTCAGTTTATTTTTAATAATAAACACTCTGCCTCTGTTCTAACAGAATACCCACCGAGCCTGGGTTTTAACAAAATACTAACTCAGCAAGTGTTCTAACAAGATATTGACTCAGATTATTTTCAAAGAATACTCACTCAGCCTGTTTTCTAACAGAATATGGACTCAGTCTATATTTAAAGAATACTCACTCACCTAAGTGTTCTAACAGAACACTCACTCAGCCTGTGTTCTAACAGAATACTAACTCAGCCTGTGTTTTAACAGAATGTGGATTCAGATCAAAAATTACTAACTCAGTCTGTGTTCTAACAGAATATGGACTCAGAGTATGTTTAAAGAATACTCACACAGCCTGTGTTCTAACAGAACACTCGCTCAGCCTGTGTTCTAACAGAATACTAACTCAGCCTGCGTTTTAACACAATGTGGATTAAGATCAAAAATTACTAACTCAGTCTGTGTTCTAATAGAATGTGGACTCAGATTTTCTTCAAAAATTATTAACTCAGTCTGTGTTCTAATAGAATATGGACTCAGTCTTTGTTTAAAGAATACTCACTCAGCCTGTGTTCTAACAGAATATGGACTCAGTCTCTGTTTAAAGAATACTCACTCAGCTCAGTGTTCTAACAGAACTCTCACTTAGCCTGTGTTCTAACAGAATGTGGACTCAGATATTGTTCAAAAATTACTAACTCAGTCTGTTTTCTAACAGAATTTGGACGTAGTCTATGTTTAAAGAATACTCACTCAGTTCAGTGTTCTAACAGAAAACTCACTTAGCATGTGTTCTAACAGAATACTAAATCATCCTGTGTTCTAACAGAATGTGGACTCAGATTTTGTTCAAAAAATACTCACTCAGCCAGTGTTCTACCAGAATATGGATTCAGATTATTTTCAAAGAATACTCACTCAGCCAGTGTTCTAACAGAATATGGATTCAGATTATTTTCAACGAATACTCACTCAGCCTGTGTTCTAACAGAATATGGACTCAGTCTATATTTAAAGAATACTCACTCACCTCAGTGTTCTAACAGAACACTCATTTAGCCTGTGTTCTAACAGAATACTAACTCAGCCTGTGTTCTAACAGAATGTGGATTCAGATCAAAAATTACTAACTCAGCCTGTGTTCTAACAGAATACTCACACAGCCAGTGTTCTAACAGAATACTCACTCAGCCAGTGTTTTAAGAGAATATGGATTCAGATTATTTTCAAAGAATATTCACTCAGCCTGTGTTCGAACAAAATATGGACTCAGTTTACTTTTATATATTACCCACTCAGGCTGTGTTTTAACAGAATGTGGACTCAGATTTTCATCAAAAATTATTAACTCAGTCTGTGTTCTAACAGAATATGGACTCAGTCTTTGTTTAAAGAATACTCACTCAGCCTGTGTTCTAACAGAATATGGACTCAGTCTCTGTTTAAAGAATACTCACTCAGCTCAGTGTTCTAACAGAACTCTCACTTAGCCTGTGTTCTAACAGAATGTGGACTCAGATATTGTTCAAAAATTACTAACTCAGTCTGTGTTCTAACAGAATTTGGACGTAGTCTATGTTTAAAGAATACTCACTCAGTTCAGTGTTCTAACAGAAAACTCACTTAGCCTGTGTTCTAACAGAATACTAAATCAGCCTGTGTTCTAACAGAATGTGGACTCAGATTTTGTTCAAAAAATACTCACTCAGCCAGTGTTCTACCAGAATATGGATTCAGATTATTTTCAAAGAATACTCACTCAGCCTGTGTTCTAACAGAACACCCAATTAGCCTGTGTTCTAACAGAATGTGGACTCAGATATTGTTCAAAACTTACTAACTCAGTCTGTGTTCTAACAGAATTGGGACAGAGTCTATGTTTAGAGAATACTCATTCAGTTCAGTGTTCCAACAGAACACTCACATAGCTTGTGTTCTAAAAGAATGCAAATCAGCCTGTATTCTAACAGAATGTGGACTCAGATAATGTTCAAAAATTGCTAACTCAGTCTGTGTTCTAAGAGAATTGGGACGCAGTCTATGTTTAAAGAATACTCACTCACCTCAGTATTCTAATGGAACACTCACGTAGCCTGTGTTCTAACAGAATACTAACTCAGCCTGTGTTCTAACAGAATGTGGATTCAGATCAAAAATTACTAACTCAGTCTGTGTTCTAACAGAATTGGGACGCAGCCTATGTTAAAAGAATACTCACTCAGTTCAGTGTTCTAACAGAACACTCACTTAGCCTGTGTTTTAACAGAATACTCATCGATCCTGGCTTTTAACAAAATACTAACTCAGCAAGTGTTCTAAAAGGATATTGACTCTGATTATTTTCAAAGAATACTCACTCAGCCAGTGTTCTACCAGAATATGGATTCAGATTATTTTCAACGAATACTCACTCAGCCTGTGTTCTAACAGAATATGGACTCAGTCTATATTTAAAGAATACTCACTCACCTCAGTGTTCTAACAGAACACTCATTTAGCCTGTGTTCTAACAGAATACTAACTCAGCCTGTGTTCTAACAGAATGTGGATTCAGATCAAAAATTACTAAGTCAGCCTGTGTTCTAACAGAATACTCACACAGCCTGTGTTCTAACAGAATACTCACTCAGCCAGTGTTTTAAGAGAATATGGATTCAGATTATTTTCAAAGAATATTCACTCAGCCTGTGTTCGAACAAAATAAGGACTCAGTTTACTTTTATATATTACCCACTCAGGCTGTGTTCTAACAGAATGTGGACTCAGATATTGTTCAAAAATTACTAACTCAGTCTGTGTTCTAACAGAATTTGGACGCAGTCTATGTTTAAAGAATACTCACTCAGTTCAGTGTTCTAACAGAACACTCACTTAGCCTGTGTTCTAACAGAATAATAAATCAGCCTGTGTTCTAACAGAATGTGGACTCAGATTTTGTTCAAAAAATACTCAATCAGTCTGTGTTCTAAAAAATACGGTCTCAGTTTATTTTTAAATAATACCCACTCAGCCTGTGTTCTAACAGAATACTCAATCAGCCTGGGTTTCAACAAAATACTAACTCAGCAAGTGTTGTAACAGGATGTTGACTCAGATTATTTTCAAAGAATACTCACTCAGACAGTGTTCTACCAGAATATGGATTCAGATTATTTTCAGAGAATACTCACTCAGCCTGTGTTCTAACAGAATATGGACTCAGTCTATATTTAAAGAATACTCACTCACCTCAGTGTTCTAACAGAACACTCATTTAGCCTGTGTTCTAACAGAATACTAACTCAGCCTGTGTTCTAACAGAATGTGGATTCAGATCAAAAATTACTAACTCAGCCTGTGTTCTAACAGAATACTCACACAGCCTGTGTTCTAACAGAATACTCACTCAGCCAGTGTTTTAAGAGAATATGGATTCAGATTATTTTCAAAGAATATTCACTCAGCATGTGTTCGAACAAAATATGGACTCAGTTTACTTTTATATATTACCCACTCAGGCTGTGTTCTAACAGAATGTGGACTCAGATATTGTTCAAAAATTACTAACTCAGTCTGTGTTCTAACAGAATTTGGACGCAGTCTATGTTTAAAGAATACTCACTCAGTTCAGTGTTCTAACAGAACACTCACTTAGCCTGTGTTCTAACAGAATAATAAATCAGCCTGTGTTCTAACAGAATGTGGACTCAGATTTTGTTCAAAAAATACTCAATCAGTCTGTGTTCTAAATAATTCGGTCTCAGTTTATTTTTAAATAATACCCACTCAGCCTGTGTTCTAACAGAATACTCAATCAGCCTGGGTTTTAACAAAATACTAACTCAGCAAGTGTTGTAACAGGATGTTGACTCAGATTATTTTCAAAGAATACTCACTCAGACAGTGTTCTACCAGAATATGGATTCAGATTATTTTCAAAGAATACTCACTCAGCCTGTGTTCTAACAGAATATGGACTCAGTCTATATTTAAAGAATACTCACTCACCTCAGTGTTCTAACAGAACACTCATTTAGCCTGTGTTCTAACAGAATACTAACTCAGCCTGTGTTCTAACAGAATGTGGATTCAGATCAAAAATTACTAACTCAGCCTGTGTTCTAACAGAATACTCACACAGCCTGTGTTCTAACAGAATACTCACTCAGCCAGTGTTTTAAGAGAATATGGATTCAGATTATTTTCAAAGAATATTCACTCAGCCTGTGTTCGAACAAAATATGGACTTAGTTTACTTTTATATATTACCCACTCAGGCTGTGTTTTAACAGAATGTGGACTCAGATTTTCATCAAAAATTATTAACTCAGTCTGTGTTCTAACAGAATATGGACTCAGTCTTTCTTTAAAGAATACTCACTCAGCCTGTGTTCTAACAGAATATGGACTCAGTCTCTGTTTAAAGAATACTCACTCAGCTCAGTGTTCTAACAGAACTCTCACTTAGCCTGTGTTCTAACAGAATGTGGACTCAGATATTGTTCAAAAATTACTAACTCAGTCTGTGTTCTAACAGAATTTGGACGTAGTCTATGTTTAAAGAATACTCACTCAGTTCAGTGTTCTAACAGAAAACTCACTTAGCCTGTGTTCTAACAGAATACTAAATCAGCCTGTGTTCTAACAGAATGTGGACTCAGATTTTGTTCAAAAAATACTTACTCAGCCAGTGTTCTACCAGAATATGGATTCAGATTATTTTCAAAGAATACTCACTCAGCCTGTGTTCTAACAGAACACCCAATTAGCCTGTGTTCTAACAGAATGTGGACTCAGATATTGTTCAAAACTTACTAACTCAGTCTGTGTTCTAACAGAATTGGGACAGAGTCTATGTTTAGAGAATACTCATTCAGTTCAGTGTTCCAACAGAACACTCACATAGCTTGTGTTCTAAAAGAATGCAAATCAGCCTGTATTCTAACAGAATGTGGACTCAGATAATGTTCAAAAATTGCTAACTCAGTCTGTGTTCTAAGAGAATTGGGACGCAGTCTATGTTTAAAGAATACTCACTCACCTCAGTATTCTAATGGAACACTCACGTAGCCTGTGTTCTAACAGAATACTAACTCAGCCTGTGTTCTAACAGAATGTGGATTCAGATCAAAAATTACTAACTCAGTCTGTGTTCTAACAGAATTGGGACGCAGCCTATGTTAAAAGAATACTCACTCAGTTCAGTGTTCTAACAGAACACTCACTTAGCCTGTGTTTTAACAGAATACTCATCGATCCTGGCTTTTAACAAAATACTAACTCAGCAAGTGTTCTAACAAGATATTGACTCAGATTATTTTCAAAGAATACTCACTCAGCCTGTTTTCTAACAGAATATGGACTCAGTCTATATTTAAAGAATACTCACTCACCTAAGTGTTCTAACAGAACACTCACTCAGCCTGTGTTCTAACAGAATACTAACTCAGCCTGTGTTTTAACAGAATGTGGATTCAGATCAAAAATTACTAACTCAGTCTGTGTTCTAACAGAATATGGACTCAGAGTATGTTTAAAGAATACTCACACAGCCTGTGTTCTAACAGAACACTCGCTCAGCCTGTGTTCTAACAGAATACTAACTCAGCCTGCGTTTTAACAGAATGTGGATTAAGATCAAAAATTACTAACTCAGTCTGTGTTCTAATAGAATGTGGACTCAGATTTTCTTCAAAAATTACACTGTCTGTGTTCTAACAGAATATGGAGTCAGCCTGTGTTCTAACAGAATACTCACACAGCCTGTGTTCTAACAGAATACTCACACAGCCTGTGTTCTAACAGAATACTCACTCAGCCAGTGTTTTAAGAGAATATGGATTCAGATTATTTTCAAAGAATACTCACTCAGCCTGTGTTCGAACAAAATATGGACTCAGTTTATTTTTATATATTACCCACTCAGGCTTTGTTTTAACAGAATGTGGACTCAGATTTTGATCAAAAATTATTAACTCAGTCTGTTTTCTAACAGAATATGGACGCAGTCTATGTTTAGAGAATACTCACTCAGCCTGTGTTCTAAATAATATGGACTCAGTTTATTTTTAATAATAACCACTCCGCCTGTGTTCTAACAGAATACCCACCGAGCCTGGGTTTTAACAAAATACTAACTCAGCAAGTGTTCTAACAGGATATTGACTCAGATTATTTTCAAAGAGTACTCACTCAGCCTGTGTTCTAACAGAATGTGGACTCAGATTTTGTCCAAAAATTACTCTGTCTGTGTTCTAACAGAATATGGACTCAGCCTGTGTTCTAACAGAATACTCACACAGCCTGTGTTCTAACACAATACTCACTCAGCCAGTGTTTTAAGAGAATATGGATTCAGATTATTTACAAAGAATACTCACTCAGCCTGTGTTCCAACAAAATATAGACTCAGTTTATTTTTATATATTACCCACCCAGGCTGTGTTTTAACAGAATGTGGACTCAGATTTTGATCAAAAATTATTAATTCAGTCTGTTTTCTAACAGAATATGGACGCAGTCTATGTTTAAAGAATACTCACTCAGCCTGTGTTCTAATAGAATACACACTCAGCCTGGTTTTTAATAAAATACTCACGCAGCCAGTGTACTAACAGGTATTGACTCAGATTATTTTCAAAGAATAATCAATGAGCCTGTTTACTAACAGAATACTCACTCAGCCTGTGTTCTAACAGAATACTCACTCAGCTAGGGTTCTACCACGATATGGATTCAGATTATTTTAAAATAATACTCACTCCGCCTGTGTTGTAACAGAATATGGACTCAGTTTATGTTTAAAGAATACTCACTCAGCCTCTGTCCTAACAGAATACTCACTCAGCGAGAGTTCTACCAGAATATGGATTCAGATTATTTTAAAATAATACTCACTCCGCCTGTGTTCTAACAGAATATGGACTCAGTCTATGTTTAAAGAATACTCACACAGCCTGTGTTCTAACAGAATACTAATTCAGCCTCTGTTTTAACAGAATGTGGACTCATATTTTATTAAAAGAATACTCACTCAGTCTGTGTTATAAAGAATATGGACTCAGTTTATTTTTAAATAATATCCACTCAGCCTGTGTTCTAACAGAATACTCACTCAGCCTGGGTTTTAACAAAATACTAACTCAGCAAGTGTTCTAACTGTATATTGACTCAGATTGTTTTCAAAGAATACTCACTCAGCCAGTGTTCTACCAGAATATGGATTCAGATTATTTTCAAAGAATACTCACTCAGCCTGTGTTCTAACAGAATGTGGACTCAGAATTTGATCAAAAATTATTAACTCAGTCTGTTTTCTAACAGAATATGGACTCAGTCTATGTTTAGAGAATACTCACTCAGCCTGTGTTCTAAATAATATGGACTCAGTTTATTTTTAATAATAAACACTCTGCCTCTGTTCTAACAGAATACCCACCGAGCCTGGGTTTTAACAAAATACTAACTCAGCAAGTGTTCTAACAAGATATTGACTCAGATTATTTTCAAAGAATACTCACTCAGCCTGTTTTCTAACAGAATATGGACTCAGTCTATATTTAAAGAATACTCACTCACCTAAGTGTTCTAACAGAACACTCACTCAGCCTGTGTTCTAACAGAATACTAACTCAGCCTGTGTTTTAACAGAATGTGGATTCAGATCAAAAATTACTAACTCAGTCTGTGTTCTAACAGAATATGGACTCAGAGTATGTTTAAAGAATACTCACACAGCCTGTGTTCTAACAGAACACTCGCTCAGCCTGTGTTCTAACAGAATACTAACTCAGCCTGCGTTTTAACAGAATGTGGATTAAGATCAAAAATTACTAACTCAGTCTGTGTTCTAATAGAATGTGGACTCAGATTTTCTTCAAAAATTACACTGTCTGTGTTCTAACAGAATATGGAGTCAGCCTGTGTTCTAACAGAATACTCACACAGCCTGTGTTCTAACAGAATACTCACACAGCCTGTGTTCTAACAGAATACTCACTCAGCCAGTGTTTTAAGAGAATATGGATTCAGATTATTTTCAAAGAATACTCACTCAGCCTGTGTTCGAACAAAATATGGACTCAGTTTATTTTTATATATTACCCACTCAGGCTTTGTTTTAACAGAATGTGGACTCAGATTTTGATCAAAAATTATTAACTCAGTCTGTTTTCTAACAGAATATGGACGCAGTCTATGTTTAGAGAATACTCACTCAGCCTGTGTTCTAAATATTATGGACTCAGTTTATTTTTAATAATAACCACTCAGCCTGTGTTCTAACAGAATACCCACCGAGCCTGGGTTTTAACAAAATACTAACTCAGCAAGTGTTCTAACAGGATATTGACTCAGATTATTTTCAAAGAGTACTCACTCAGCCTGTGTTCTAACAGAATGTGGACTCAGTCTATATTTAAGGAATACTCACTCACCTAAGTGTTCTAACAGAACACTCACTCAGCCTGTGTTCTAACAGAATACTAACTCAGCCTGCGTTTTAACAGAATGTGGATTCAGATCAAAAATTACTAACTCAGTCTGTGTTCTAACAGAATGTGGACTCAGATTTTGTCCAAAAATTACTCTGTCTGTGTTCTAACAGAATATGGACTCAGCCTGTGTTCTAACAGAATACTCACACAGCCTGTGTTCTAACACAATACTCACTCAGCCAGTGTTTTAAGAGAATATGGATTCAGATTATTTACAAAGAATACTCACTCAGCCTGTGTTCCAACAAAATATAGACTCAGTTTATTTTTATATATTACCCACCCAGGCTGTGTTTTAACAGAATGTGGACTCAGATTTTGATCAAAAATTATTAATTCAGTCTGTTTTCTAACAGAATATGGACGCAGTCTATGTTTAAAGAATACTCACTCAGCCTGTGTTCTAATAGAATACACACTCAGCCTGGTTTTTAATAAAATACTCACGCAGCCAGTGTACTAACAGGTATTGACTCAGATTATTTTCAAAGAATAATCAATGAGCCTGTTTACTAACAGAATACTCACTCAGCCTGTGTTCTAACAGAATACTCACTCAGCTAGGGTTCTACCACGATATGGATTCAGATTATTTTAAAATAATACTCACTCCGCCTGTGTTGTAACAGAATATGGACTCAGTTTATGTTTAAAGAATACTCACTCAGCCTCTGTCCTAACAGAATACTCACTCAGCGAGAGTTCTACCAGAATATGGATTCAGATTATTTTAAAATAATACTCACTCCGCCTGTGTTCTAACAGAATATGGACTCAGTCTATGTTTAAAGAATACTCACACAGCCTGTGTTCTAACAGAATACTAATTCAGCCTCTGTTTTAACAGAATGTGGACTCATATTTTATTAAAAGAATACTCACTCAGTCTGTGTTATAAAGAATATGGACTCAGTTTATTTTTAAATAATATCCACTCAGCCTGTGTTCTAACAGAATACTCACTCAGCCTGGGTTTTAACAAAATACTAACTCAGCAAGTGTTCTAACTGTATATTGACTCAGATTGTTTTCAAAGAATACTCACTCAGCCAGTGTTCTACCAGAATATGGATTCAGATTATTTTCAAAGAATACTCACTCAGCCTGTGTTCTAACAGAATGTGGACTCAGAATTTGATCAAAAATTATTAACTCAGTCTGTTTTCTAACAGAATATGGACTCAGTCTATGTTTAGAGAATACTCACTCAGCCTGTGTTCTAAATAATATGGACTCAGTTTATTTTTAATAATAAACACTCTGCCTCTGTTCTAACAGAATACCCACCGAGCCTGGGTTTTAACAAAATACTAACTCAGCAAGTGTTCTAACAAGATATTGACTCAGATTATTTTCAAAGAATACTCACTCAGCCTGTTTTCTAACAGAATATGGACTCAGTCTATATTTAAAGAATACTCACTCACCTAAGTGTTCTAACAGAACACTCACTCAGCCTGTGTTCTAACAGAATACTAACTCAGCCTGTGTTTTAACAGAATGTGGATTCAGATCAAAAATTACTAACTCAGTCTGTGTTCTAACAGAATATGGACTCAGAGTATGTTTAAAGAATACTCACACAGCCTGTGTTCTAACAGAACACTCGCTCAGCCTGTGTTCTAACAGAATACTAACTCAGCCTGCGTTTTAACAGAATGTGGATTAAGATCAAAAATTACTAACTCAGTCTGTGTTCTAATAGAATGTGGACTCAGATTTTCTTCAAAAATTACACTGTCTGTGTTCTAACAGAATATGGAGTCAGCCTGTGTTCTAACAGAATACTCACACAGCCTGTGTTCTAACAGAATACTCACACAGCCTGTGTTCTAACAGAATACTCACTCAGCCAGTGTTTTAAGAGAATATGGATTCAGATTATTTTCAAAGAATACTCACTCAGCCTGTGTTCGAACAAAATATGGACTCAGTTTATTTTTATATATTACCCACTCAGGCTTTGTTTTAACAGAATGTGGACTCAGATTTTGATCAAAAATTATTAACTCAGTCTGTTTTCTAACAGAATATGGACGCAGTCTATGTTTAGAGAATACTCACTCAGCCTGTGTTCTAAATAATATGGACTCAGTTTATTTTTAATAATAACCACTCAGCCTGTGTTCTAACAGAATACCCACCGAGCCTGGGTTTTAACAAAATACTAACTCAGCAAGTGTTCTAACAGGATATTGACTCAGATTATTTTCAAAGAGTACTCACTCAGCCTGTGTTCTAACAGAATGTGGACTCAGTCTATATTTAAGGAATACTCACTCACCTAAGTGTTCTAACAGAACACTCACTCAGCCTGTGTTCTAACAGAATACTAACTCAGCCTGCGTTTTAACAGAATGTGGATTCAGATCAAAAATTACTAACTCAGTCTGTGTTCTAACAGAATGTGGACTCAGATTTTGTCCAAAAATTACTCTGTCTGTGTTCTAACAGAATATGGACTCAGCCTGTGTTCTAACAGAATACTCACACAGCCTGTGTTCTAACACAATACTCACTCAGCCAGTGTTTTAAGAGAATATGGATTCAGATTATTTACAAAGAATACTCACTCAGCCTGTGTTCCAACAAAATATAGACTCAGTTTATTTTTATATATTACCCACCCAGGCTGTGTTTTAACAGAATGTGGACTCAGATTTTGATCAAAAATTATTAATTCAGTCTGTTTTCTAACAGAATATGGACGCAGTCTATGTTTAAAGAATACTCACTCAGCCTGTGTTCTAATAGAATACACACTCAGCCTGGTTTTTAATAAAATACTCACGCAGCCAGTGTACTAACAGGTATTGACTCAGATTATTTTCAAAGAATAATCAATGAGCCTGTTTACTAACAGAATACTCACTCAGCCTGTGTTCTAACAGAATACTCACTCAGCTAGGGTTCTACCACGATATGGATTCAGATTATTTTAAAATAATACTCACTCCGCCTGTGTTGTAACAGAATATGGACTCAGTTTATGTTTAAAGAATACTCACTCAGCCTCTGTCCTAACAGAATACTCACTCAGCGAGAGTTCTACCAGAATATGGATTCAGATTATTTTAAAATAATACTCACTCCGCCTGTGTTCTAACAGAATATGGACTCAGTCTATGTTTAAAGAATACTCACACAGCCTGTGTTCTAACAGAATACTAATTCAGCCTCTGTTTTAACAGAATGTGGGCTCATATTTTATTAAAAGAATACTCACTCAGTCTGTGTTATAAAGAATATGGACTCAGTTTATTTTTAAATAATATCCACTCAGCCTGTGTTCTAACAGAATACTCACTCAGCCTGGGTTTTAACAAAATACTAACTCAGCAAGTGTTCTAACTGTATATTGACTCAGATTGTTTTCAAAGAATACTCACTCAGCCAGTGTTCTACCAGAATATGGATTCAGATTATTTTCAAAGAATACTCACTCAGCCTGTGTTCTAACAGAATGTGGACTCAGAATTTGATCAAAAATTATTAACTCAGTCTGTTTTCTAACAGAATATGGACTCAGTCTATGTTTAGAGAATACTCACTCAGCCTGTGTTCTAAATAATATGGACTCAGTTTATTTTTAATAATAAACACTCTGCCTCTGTTCTAACAGAATACCCACCGAGCCTGGGTTTTAACAAAATACTAACTCAGCAAGTGTTCTAACAAGATATTGACTCAGATTATTTTCAAAGAATACTCACTCAGCCTGTTTTCTAACAGAATATGGACTCAGTCTATATTTAAAGAATACTCACTCACCTAAGTGTTCTAACAGAACACTCACTCAGCCTGTGTTCTAACAGAATACTAACTCAGCCTGTGTTTTAACAGAATGTGGATTCAGATCAAAAATTACTAACTCAGTCTGTGTTCTAACAGAATATGGACTCAGAGTATGTTTAAAGAATACTCACACAGCCTGTGTTCTAACAGAACACTCGCTCAGCCTGTGTTCTAACAGAATACTAACTCAGCCTGCGTTTTAACAGAATGTGGATTAAGATCAAAAATTACTAACTCAGTCTGTGTTCTAATAGAATGTGGACTCAGATTTTCTTCAAAAATTACACTGTCTGTGTTCTAACAGAATATGGAGTCAGCCTGTGTTCTAACAGAATACTCACTCAGCCTGTGTTCTAACAGAATACTCACACAGCCTGTGTTCTAACAGAATACTCACTCAGCCAGTGTTTTAAGAGAATATGGATTCAGATTATTTTCAAAGAATACTCACTCAGCCTGTGTTCGAACAAAATATGGACTCAGTTTATTTTTATATATTACCCACTCAGGCTTTGTTTTAACAGAATGTGGACTCAGATTTTGATCAAAAATTATTAACTCAGTCTGTTTTCTAACAGAATATGGACGCAGTCTATGTTTAGAGAATACTCACTCAGCCTGTGTTCTAAATAATATGGACTCAGTTTATTTTTAATAATAACCACTCAGCCTGTGTTCTAACAGAATACCCACCGAGCCTGGGTTTTAACAAAATACTAACTCAGCAAGTGTTCTAACAGGATATTGACTCAGATTATTTTCAAAGAGTACTCACTCAGCCTGTGTTCTAACAGAATGTGGACTCAGTCTATATTTAAGGAATACTCACTCACCTAAGTGTTCTAACAGAACACTCACTCAGCCTGTGTTCTAACAGAATACTAACTCAGCCTGCGTTTTAACAGAATGTGGATTCAGATCAAAAATTACTAACTCAGTCTGTGTTCTAACAGAATGTGGACTCAGATTTTGTCCAAAAATTACTCTGTCTGTGTTCTAACAGAATATGGACTCAGCCTGTGTTCTAACAGAATACTCACACAGCCTGTGTTCTAACACAATACTCACTCAGCCAGTGTTTTAAGAGAATATGGATTCAGATTATTTACAAAGAATACTCACTCAGCCTGTGTTCCAACAAAATATAGACTCAGTTTATTTTTATATATTACCCACCCAGGCTGTGTTTTAACAGAATGTGGACTCAGATTTTGATCAAAAATTATTAATTCAGTCTGTTTTCTAACAGAATATGGACGCAGTCTATGTTTAAAGAATACTCACTCAGCCTGTGTTCTAATAGAATACACACTCAGCCTGGTTTTTAATAAAATACTCACGCAGCCAGTGTACTAACAGGTATTGACTCAGATTATTTTCAAAGAATAATCAATGAGCCTGTTTACTAACAGAATACTCACTCAGCCTGTGTTCTAACAGAATACTCACTCAGCTAGGGTTCTACCACGATATGGATTCAGATTATTTTAAAATAATACTCACTCCGCCTGTGTTGTAACAGAATATGGACTCAGTTTATGTTTAAAGAATACTCACTCAGCCTCTGTCCTAACAGAATACTCACTCAGCGAGAGTTCTACCAGAATATGGATTCAGATTATTTTAAAATAATACTCACTCCGCCTGTGTTCTAACAGAATATGGACTCAGTCTATGTTTAAAGAATACTCACACAGCCTGTGTTCTAACAGAATACTAATTCAGCCTCTGTTTTAACAGAATGTGGACTCATATTTTATTAAAAGAATACTCACTCAGTCTGTGTTATAAAGAATATGGACTCAGTTTATTTTTAAATAATATCCACTCAGCCTGTGTTCTAACAGAATACTCACTCAGCCTGGGTTTTAACAAAATACTAACTCAGCAAGTGTTCTAACTGTATATTGACTCAGATTGTTTTCAAAGAATACTCACTCAGCCAGTGTTCTACCAGAATATGGATTCAGATTATTTTCAAAGAATACTCACTCAGCCTGTGTTCTAACAGAATGTGGACTCAGAATTTGATCAAAAATTATTAACTCAGTCTGTTTTCTAACAGAATATGGACTCAGTCTATGTTTAGAGAATACTCACTCAGCCTGTGTTCTAAATAATATGGACTCAGTTTATTTTTAATAATAAACACTCTGCCTCTGTTCTAACAGAATACCCACCGAGCCTGGGTTTTAACAAAATACTAACTCAGCAAGTGTTCTAACAAGATATTGACTCAGATTATTTTCAAAGAATACTCACTCAGCCTGTTTTCTAACAGAATATGGACTCAGTCTATATTTAAAGAATACTCACTCACCTAAGTGTTCTAACAGAACACTCACTCAGCCTGTGTTCTAACAGAATACTAACTCAGCCTGTGTTTTAACAGAATGTGGATTCAGATCAAAAATTACTAACTCAGTCTGTGTTCTAACAGAATATGGACTCAGTCTATATTTAAAGAATACTCACTCACCTAAGTGTTCTAACAGAACACTCACTCAGCCTGTGTTCTAACAGAATACTAACTCAGCCTGTGTTTTAACAGAATGTGGATTCAGATCAAAAATTACTAACTCAGTCTGTGTTCTAACAGAATATGGACTCAGAGTATGTTTAAAGAATACTCACACAGCCTGTGTTCTAACAGAACACTCGCTCAGCCTGTGTTCTAACAGAATACTAACTCAGCCTGCGTTTTAACAGAATGTGGATTAAGATCAAAAATTACTAACTCAGTCTGTGTTCTAACAGAATGTGGACTCAGATTTTGTCCAAAAATTACTCTGTCTGTGTTCTAACAGAATATGGACTCAGCCTGTGTTCTAACAGAATACTCACACAGCCTGTGTTCTAACACAATACTCACTCAGCCAGTGTTTTAAGAGAATATGGATTCAGATTATTTACAAAGAATACTCACTCAGCCTGTGTTCCAACAAAATATAGACTCAGTTTATTTTTATATATTACCCACCCAGGCTGTGTTTTAACAGAATGTGGACTCAGATTTTGATCAAAAATTATTAATTCAGTCTGTTTTCTAACAGAATATGGACGCAGTCTATGTTTAAAGAATACTCACTCAGCCTGTGTTCTAATAGAATACACACTCAGCCTGGTTTTTAATAAAATACTCACGCAGCCAGTGTACTAACAGGTATTGACTCAGATTATTTTCAAAGAATAATCAATGAGCCTGTTTACTAACAGAATACTCACTCAGCCTGTGTTCTAACAGAATACTCACTCAGCTAGGGTTCTACCACGATATGGATTCAGATTATTTTAAAATAATACTCACTCCGCCTGTGTTGTAACAGAATATGGACTCAGTTTATGTTTAAAGAATACTCACTCAGCCTCTGTCCTAACAGAATACTCACTCAGCGAGAGTTCTACCAGAATATGGATTCAGATTATTTTAAAATAATACTCACTCCGCCTGTGTTCTAACAGAATATGGACTCAGTCTATGTTTAAAGAATACTCACACAGCCTGTGTTCTAACAGAATACTAATTCAGCCTCTGTTTTAACAGAATGTGGGCTCATATTTTATTAAAAGAATACTCACTCAGTCTGTGTTATAAAGAATATGGACTCAGTTTATTTTTAAATAATATCCACTCAGCCTGTGTTCTAACAGAATACTCACTCAGCCTGGGTTTTAACAAAATACTAACTCAGCAAGTGTTCTAACTGTATATTGACTCAGATTGTTTTCAAAGAATACTCACTCAGCCAGTGTTCTACCAGAATATGGATTCAGATTATTTTCAAAGAATACTCACTCAGCCTGTGTTCTAACAGAATGTGGACTCAGAATTTGATCAAAAATTATTAACTCAGTCTGTTTTCTAACAGAATATGGACTCAGTCTATGTTTAGAGAATACTCACTCAGCCTGTGTTCTAAATAATATGGACTCAGTTTATTTTTAATAATAAACACTCTGCCTCTGTTCTAACAGAATACCCACCGAGCCTGGGTTTTAACAAAATACTAACTCAGCAAGTGTTCTAACAAGATATTGACTCAGATTATTTTCAAAGAATACTCACTCAGCCTGTTTTCTAACAGAATATGGACTCAGTCTATATTTAAAGAATACTCACTCACCTAAGTGTTCTAACAGAACACTCACTCAGCCTGTGTTCTAACAGAATACTAACTCAGCCTGTGTTTTAACAGAATGTGGATTCAGATCAAAAATTACTAACTCAGTCTGTGTTCTAACAGAATATGGACTCAGAGTATGTTTAAAGAATACTCACACAGCCTGTGTTCTAACAGAACACTCGCTCAGCCTGTGTTCTAACAGAATACTAACTCAGCCTGCGTTTTAACAGAATGTGGATTAAGATCAAAAATTACTAACTCAGTCTGTGTTCTAATAGAATGTGGACTCAGATTTTCTTCAAAAATTACACTGTCTGTGTTCTAACAGAATATGGAGTCAGCCTGTGTTCTAACAGAATACTCACTCAGCCTGTGTTCTAACAGAATACTCACACAGCCTGTGTTCTAACAGAATACTCACTCAGCCAGTGTTTTAAGAGAATATGGATTCAGATTATTTTCAAAGAATACTCACTCAGCCTGTGTTCGAACAAAATATGGACTCAGTTTATTTTTATATATTACCCACTCAGGCTTTGTTTTAACAGAATGTGGACTCAGATTTTGATCAAAAATTATTAACTCAGTCTGTTTTCTAACAGAATATGGACGCAGTCTATGTTTAGAGAATACTCACTCAGCCTGTGTTCTAAATAATATGGACTCAGTTTATTTTTAATAATAACCACTCAGCCTGTGTTCTAACAGAATACCCACCGAGCCTGGGTTTTAACAAAATACTAACTCAGCAAGTGTTCTAACAGGATATTGACTCAGATTATTTTCAAAGAGTACTCACTCAGCCTGTGTTCTAACAGAATGTGGACTCAGTCTATATTTAAGGAATACTCACTCACCTAAGTGTTCTAACAGAACACTCACTCAGCCTGTGTTCTAACAGAATACTAACTCAGCCTGCGTTTTAACAGAATGTGGATTCAGATCAAAAATTACTAACTCAGTCTGTGTTCTAACAGAATGTGGACTCAGATTTTGTCCAAAAATTACTCTGTCTGTGTTCTAACAGAATATGGACTCAGCCTGTGTTCTAACAGAATACTCACACAGCCTGTGTTCTAACACAATACTCACTCAGCCAGTGTTTTAAGAGAATATGGATTCAGATTATTTACAAAGAATACTCACTCAGCCTGTGTTCCAACAAAATATAGACTCAGTTTATTTTTATATATTACCCACCCAGGCTGTGTTTTAACAGAATGTGGACTCAGATTTTGATCAAAAATTATTAATTCAGTCTGTTTTCTAACAGAATATGGACGCAGTCTATGTTTAAAGAATACTCACTCAGCCTGTGTTCTAATAGAATACACACTCAGCCTGGTTTTTAATAAAATACTCACGCAGCCAGTGTACTAACAGGTATTGACTCAGATTATTTTCAAAGAATAATCAATGAGCCTGTTTACTAACAGAATACTCACTCAGCCTGTGTTCTAACAGAATACTCACTCAGCTAGGGTTCTACCACGATATGGATTCAGATTATTTTAAAATAATACTCACTCCGCCTGTGTTGTAACAGAATATGGACTCAGTTTATGTTTAAAGAATACTCACTCAGCCTCTGTCCTAACAGAATACTCACTCAGCGAGAGTTCTACCAGAATATGGATTCAGATTATTTTAAAATAATACTCACTCCGCCTGTGTTCTAACAGAATATGGACTCAGTCTATGTTTAAAGAATACTCACACAGCCTGTGTTCTAACAGAATACTAATTCAGCCTCTGTTTTAACAGAATGTGGACTCATATTTTATTAAAAGAATACTCACTCAGTCTGTGTTATAAAGAATATGGACTCAGTTTATTTTTAAATAATATCCACTCAGCCTGTGTTCTAACAGAATACTCACTCAGCCTGGGTTTTAACAAAATACTAACTCAGCAAGTGTTCTAACTGTATATTGACTCAGATTGTTTTCAAAGAATACTCACTCAGCCAGTGTTCTACCAGAATATGGATTCAGATTATTTTCAAAGAATACTCACTCAGCCTGTGTTCTAACAGAATGTGGACTCAGAATTTGATCAAAAATTATTAACTCAGTCTGTTTTCTAACAGAATATGGACTCAGTCTATGTTTAGAGAATACTCACTCAGCCTGTGTTCTAAATAATATGGACTCAGTTTATTTTTAATAATAAACACTCTGCCTCTGTTCTAACAGAATACCCACCGAGCCTGGGTTTTAACAAAATACTAACTCAGCAAGTGTTCTAACAAGATATTGACTCAGATTATTTTCAAAGAATACTCACTCAGCCTGTTTTCTAACAGAATATGGACTCAGTCTATATTTAAAGAATACTCACTCACCTAAGTGTTCTAACAGAACACTCACTCAGCCTGTGTTCTAACAGAATACTAACTCAGCCTGTGTTTTAACAGAATGTGGATTCAGATCAAAAATTACTAACTCAGTCTGTGTTCTAACAGAATATGGACTCAGTCTATATTTAAAGAATACTCACTCACCTAAGTGTTCTAACAGAACACTCACTCAGCCTGTGTTCTAACAGAATACTAACTCAGCCTGTGTTTTAACAGAATGTGGATTCAGATCAAAAATTACTAACTCAGTCTGTGTTCTAACAGAATATGGACTCAGAGTATGTTTAAAGAATACTCACACAGCCTGTGTTCTAACAGAACACTCGCTCAGCCTGTGTTCTAACAGAATACTAACTCAGCCTGCGTTTTAACAGAATGTGGATTAAGATCAAAAATTACTAACTCAGTCTGTGTTCTAATAGAATGTGGACTCAGATTTTCTTCAAAAATTACACTGTCTGTGTTCTAACAGAATATGGAGTCAGCCTGTGTTCTAACAGAATACTCACACAGCCTGTGTTCTAACAGAATACTCACACAGCCTGTGTTCTAACAGAATACTCACTCAGCCAGTGTTTTAAGAGAATATGGATTCAGATTATTTTCAAAGAATACTCACTCAGCCTGTGTTCGAACAAAATATGGACTCAGTTTATTTTTATATATTACCCACTCAGGCTTTGTTTTAACAGAATGTGGACTCAGATTTTGATCAAAAATTATTAACTCAGTCTGTTTTCTAACAGAATATGGACGCAGTCTATGTTTAGAGAATACTCACTCAGCCTGTGTTCTAAATAATATGGACTCAGTTTATTTTTAATAATAACCACTCAGCCTGTGTTCTAACAGAATACCCACCGAGCCTGGGTTTTAACAAAATACTAACTCAGCAAGTGTTCTAACAGGATATTGACTCAGATTATTTTCAAAGAGTACTCACTCAGCCTGTGTTCTAACAGAATGTGGACTCAGTCTATATTTAAGGAATACTCACTCACCTAAGTGTTCTAACAGAACACTCACTCAGCCTGTGTTCTAACAGAATACTAACTCAGCCTGTGTTTTAACAGAATGTGGATTCAGATCAAAAATTACTAACTCAGTCTGTGTTCTAACAGAATATGGACTCAGTCTATATTTAAAGAATACTCACTCACCTAAGTGTTCTAACAGAACACTCACTCAGCCTGTGTTCTAACAGAATACTAACTCAGCCTGTGTTTTAACAGAATGTGGATTCAGATCAAAAATTACTAACTCAGTCTGTGTTCTAACAGAATATGGACTCAGAGTATGTTTAAAGAATACTCACACAGCCTGTGTTCTAACAGAACACTCGCTCAGCCTGTGTTCTAACAGAATACTAACTCAGCCTGCGTTTTAACAGAATGTGGATTAAGATCAAAAATTACTAACTCAGTCTGTGTTCTAATAGAATGTGGACTCAGATTTTCTTCAAAAATTACACTGTCTGTGTTCTAACAGAATATGGAGTCAGCCTGTGTTCTAACAGAATACTCACACAGCCTGTGTTCTAACAGAATACTCACACAGCCTGTGTTCTAACAGAATACTCACTCAGCCAGTGTTTTAAGAGAATATGGATTCAGATTATTTTCAAAGAATACTCACTCAGCCTGTGTTCGAACAAAATATGGACTCAGTTTATTTTTATATATTACCCACTCAGGCTTTGTTTTAACAGAATGTGGACTCAGATTTTGATCAAAAATTATTAACTCAGTCTGTTTTCTAACAGAATATGGACGCAGTCTATGTTTAGAGAATACTCACTCAGCCTGTGTTCTAAATAATATGGACTCAGTTTATTTTTAATAATAACCACTCAGCCTGTGTTCTAACAGAATACCCACCGAGCCTGGGTTTTAACAAAATACTAACTCAGCAAGTGTTCTAACAGGATATTGACTCAGATTATTTTCAAAGAGTACTCACTCAGCCTGTGTTCTAACAGAATGTGGACTCAGTCTATATTTAAGGAATACTCACTCACCTAAGTGTTCTAACAGAACACTCACTCAGCCTGTGTTCTAACAGAATACTAACTCAGCCTGCGTTTTAACAGAATGTGGATTCAGATCAAAAATTACTAACTCAGTCTGTGTTCTAACAGAATGTGGACTCAGATTTTGTCCAAAAATTACTCTGTCTGTGTTCTAACAGAATATGGACTCAGCCTGTGTTCTAACAGAATACTCACACAGCCTGTGTTCTAACACAATACTCACTCAGCCAGTGTTTTAAGAGAATATGGATTCAGATTATTTACAAAGAATACTCACTCAGCCTGTGTTCCAACAAAATATAGACTCAGTTTATTTTTATATATTACCCACCCAGGCTGTGTTTTAACAGAATGTGGACTCAGATTTTGATCAAAAATTATTAATTCAGTCTGTTTTCTAACAGAATATGGACGCAGTCTATGTTTAAAGAATACTCACTCAGCCTGTGTTCTAATAGAATACACACTCAGCCTGGTTTTTAATAAAATACTCACGCAGCCAGTGTACTAACAGGTATTGACTCAGATTATTTTCAAAGAATAATCAATGAGCCTGTTTACTAACAGAATACTCACTCAGCCTGTGTTCTAACAGAATACTCACTCAGCTAGGGTTCTACCACGATATGGATTCAGATTATTTTAAAATAATACTCACTCCGCCTGTGTTGTAACAGAATATGGACTCAGTTTATGTTTAAAGAATACTCACTCAGCCTCTGTCCTAACAGAATACTCACTCAGCGAGAGTTCTACCAGAATATGGATTCAGATTATTTTAAAATAATACTCACTCCGCCTGTGTTCTAACAGAATATGGACTCAGTCTATGTTTAAAGAATACTCACACAGCCTGTGTTCTAACAGAATACTAATTCAGCCTCTGTTTTAACAGAATGTGGACTCATATTTTATTAAAAGAATACTCACTCAGTCTGTGTTATAAAGAATATGGACTCAGTTTATTTTTAAATAATATCCACTCAGCCTGTGTTCTAACAGAATACTCACTCAGCCTGGGTTTTAACAAAATACTAACTCAGCAAGTGTTCTAACTGTATATTGACTCAGATTGTTTTCAAAGAATACTCACTCAGCCAGTGTTCTACCAGAATATGGATTCAGATTATTTTCAAAGAATACTCACTCAGCCTGTGTTCTAACAGAATGTGGACTCAGAATTTGATCAAAAATTATTAACTCAGTCTGTTTTCTAACAGAATATGGACTCAGTCTATGTTTAGAGAATACTCACTCAGCCTGTGTTCTAAATAATATGGACTCAGTTTATTTTTAATAATAAACACTCTGCCTCTGTTCTAACAGAATACCCACCGAGCCTGGGTTTTAACAAAATACTAACTCAGCAAGTGTTCTAACAAGATATTGACTCAGATTATTTTCAAAGAATACTCACTCAGCCTGTTTTCTAACAGAATATGGACTCAGTCTATATTTAAAGAATACTCACTCACCTAAGTGTTCTAACAGAACACTCACTCAGCCTGTGTTCTAACAGAATACTAACTCAGCCTGTGTTTTAACAGAATGTGGATTCAGATCAAAAATTACTAACTCAGTCTGTGTTCTAACAGAATATGGACTCAGAGTATGTTTAAAGAATACTCACACAGCCTGTGTTCTAACAGAACACTCGCTCAGCCTGTGTTCTAACAGAATACTAACTCAGCCTGCGTTTTAACAGAATGTGGATTAAGATCAAAAATTACTAACTCAGTCTGTGTTCTAATAGAATGTGGACTCAGATTTTCTTCAAAAATTACACTGTCTGTGTTCTAACAGAATATGGAGTCAGCCTGTGTTCTAACAGAATACTCACACAGCCTGTGTTCTAACAGAATACTCACACAGCCTGTGTTCTAACAGAATACTCACTCAGCCAGTGTTTTAAGAGAATATGGATTCAGATTATTTTCAAAGAATACTCACTCAGCCTGTGTTCGAACAAAATATGGACTCAGTTTATTTTTATATATTACCCACTCAGGCTTTGTTTTAACAGAATGTGGACTCAGATTTTGATCAAAAATTATTAACTCAGTCTGTTTTCTAACAGAATATGGACGCAGTCTATGTTTAGAGAATACTCACTCAGCCTGTGTTCTAAATAATATGGACTCAGTTTATTTTTAATAATAACCACTCAGCCTGTGTTCTAACAGAATACCCACCGAGCCTGGGTTTTAACAAAATACTAACTCAGCAAGTGTTCTAACAGGATATTGACTCAGATTATTTTCAAAGAGTACTCACTCAGCCTGTGTTCTAACAGAATGTGGACTCAGTCTATATTTAAGGAATACTCACTCACCTAAGTGTTCTAACAGAACACTCACTCAGCCTGTGTTCTAACAGAATACTAACTCAGCCTGCGTTTTAACAGAATGTGGATTCAGATCAAAAATTACTAACTCAGTCTGTGTTCTAACAGAATGTGGACTCAGATTTTGTCCAAAAATTACTCTGTCTGTGTTCTAACAGAATATGGACTCAGCCTGTGTTCTAACAGAATACTCACACAGCCTGTGTTCTAACACAATACTCACTCAGCCAGTGTTTTAAGAGAATATGGATTCAGATTATTTACAAAGAATACTCACTCAGCCTGTGTTCCAACAAAATATAGACTCAGTTTATTTTTATATATTACCCACCCAGGCTGTGTTTTAACAGAATGTGGACTCAGATTTTGATCAAAAATTATTAATTCAGTCTGTTTTCTAACAGAATATGGACGCAGTCTATGTTTAAAGAATACTCACTCAGCCTGTGTTCTAATAGAATACACACTCAGCCTGGTTTTTAATAAAATACTCACGCAGCCAGTGTACTAACAGGTATTGACTCAGATTATTTTCAAAGAATAATCAATGAGCCTGTTTACTAACAGAATACTCACTCAGCCTGTGTTCTAACAGAATACTCACTCAGCTAGGGTTCTACCACGATATGGATTCAGATTATTTTAAAATAATACTCACTCCGCCTGTGTTGTAACAGAATATGGACTCAGTTTATGTTTAAAGAATACTCACTCAGCCTCTGTCCTAACAGAATACTCACTCAGCGAGAGTTCTACCAGAATATGGATTCAGATTATTTTAAAATAATACTCACTCCGCCTGTGTTCTAACAGAATATGGACTCAGTCTATGTTTAAAGAATACTCACACAGCCTGTGTTCTAACAGAATACTAATTCAGCCTCTGTTTTAACAGAATGTGGACTCATATTTTATTAAAAGAATACTCACTCAGTCTGTGTTATAAAGAATATGGACTCAGTTTATTTTTAAATAATATCCACTCAGCCTGTGTTCTAACAGAATACTCACTCAGCCTGGGTTTTAACAAAATACTAACTCAGCAAGTGTTCTAACTGTATATTGACTCAGATTGTTTTCAAAGAATACTCACTCAGCCAGTGTTCTACCAGAATATGGATTCAGATTATTTTCAAAGAATACTCACTCAGCCTGTGTTCTAACAGAATGTGGACTCAGAATTTGATCAAAAATTATTAACTCAGTCTGTTTTCTAACAGAATATGGACTCAGTCTATGTTTAGAGAATACTCACTCAGCCTGTGTTCTAAATAATATGGACTCAGTTTATTTTTAATAATAAACACTCTGCCTCTGTTCTAACAGAATACCCACCGAGCCTGGGTTTTAACAAAATACTAACTCAGCAAGTGTTCTAACAAGATATTGACTCAGATTATTTTCAAAGAATACTCACTCAGCCTGTTTTCTAACAGAATATGGACTCAGTCTATATTTAAAGAATACTCACTCACCTAAGTGTTCTAACAGAACACTCACTCAGCCTGTGTTCTAACAGAATACTAACTCAGCCTGTGTTTTAACAGAATGTGGATTCAGATCAAAAATTACTAACTCAGTCTGTGTTCTAACAGAATATGGACTCAGAGTATGTTTAAAGAATACTCACACAGCCTGTGTTCTAACAGAACACTCGCTCAGCCTGTGTTCTAACAGAATACTAACTCAGCCTGCGTTTTAACAGAATGTGGATTAAGATCAAAAATTACTAACTCAGTCTGTGTTCTAATAGAATGTGGACTCAGATTTTCTTCAAAAATTACACTGTCTGTGTTCTAACAGAATATGGAGTCAGCCTGTGTTCTAACAGAATACTCACACAGCCTGTGTTCTAACAGAATACTCACACAGCCTGTGTTCTAACAGAATACTCACTCAGCCAGTGTTTTAAGAGAATATGGATTCAGATTATTTTCAAAGAATACTCACTCAGCCTGTGTTCGAACAAAATATGGACTCAGTTTATTTTTATATATTACCCACTCAGGCTTTGTTTTAACAGAATGTGGACTCAGATTTTGATCAAAAATTATTAACTCAGTCTGTTTTCTAACAGAATATGGACGCAGTCTATGTTTAGAGAATACTCACTCAGCCTGTGTTCTAAATAATATGGACTCAGTTTATTTTTAATAATAACCACTCAGCCTGTGTTCTAACAGAATACCCACCGAGCCTGGGTTTTAACAAAATACTAACTCAGCAAGTGTTCTAACAGGATATTGACTCAGATTATTTTCAAAGAGTACTCACTCAGCCTGTGTTCTAACAGAATGTGGACTCAGTCTATATTTAAGGAATACTCACTCACCTAAGTGTTCTAACAGAACACTCACTCAGCCTGTGTTCTAACAGAATACTAACTCAGCCTGCGTTTTAACAGAATGTGGATTCAGATCAAAAATTACTAACTCAGTCTGTGTTCTAACAGAATGTGGACTCAGATTTTGTCCAAAAATTACTCTGTCTGTGTTCTAACAGAATATGGACTCAGCCTGTGTTCTAACAGAATACTCACACAGCCTGTGTTCTAACACAATACTCACTCAGCCAGTGTTTTAAGAGAATATGGATTCAGATTATTTACAAAGAATACTCACTCAGCCTGTGTTCCAACAAAATATAGACTCAGTTTATTTTTATATATTACCCACCCAGGCTGTGTTTTAACAGAATGTGGACTCAGATTTTGATCAAAAATTATTAATTCAGTCTGTTTTCTAACAGAATATGGACGCAGTCTATGTTTAAAGAATACTCACTCAGCCTGTGTTCTAATAGAATACACACTCAGCCTGGTTTTTAATAAAATACTCACGCAGCCAGTGTACTAACAGGTATTGACTCAGATTATTTTCAAAGAATAATCAATGAGCCTGTTTACTAACAGAATACTCACTCAGCCTGTGTTCTAACAGAATACTCACTCAGCTAGGGTTCTACCACGATATGGATTCAGATTATTTTAAAATAATACTCACTCCGCCTGTGTTGTAACAGAATATGGACTCAGTTTATGTTTAAAGAATACTCACTCAGCCTCTGTCCTAACAGAATACTCACTCAGCGAGAGTTCTACCAGAATATGGATTCAGATTATTTTAAAATAATACTCACTCCGCCTGTGTTCTAACAGAATATGGACTCAGTCTATGTTTAAAGAATACTCACACAGCCTGTGTTCTAACAGAATACTAATTCAGCCTCTGTTTTAACAGAATGTGGACTCATATTTTATTAAAAGAATACTCACTCAGTCTGTGTTATAAAGAATATGGACTCAGTTTATTTTTAAATAATATCCACTCAGCCTGTGTTCTAACAGAATACTCACTCAGCCTGGGTTTTAACAAAATACTAACTCAGCAAGTGTTCTAACTGTATATTGACTCAGATTGTTTTCAAAGAATACTCACTCAGCCAGTGTTCTACCAGAATATGGATTCAGATTATTTTCAAAGAATACTCACTCAGCCTGTGTTCTAACAGAATGTGGACTCAGAATTTGATCAAAAATTATTAACTCAGTCTGTTTTCTAACAGAATATGGACTCAGTCTATGTTTAGAGAATACTCACTCAGCCTGTGTTCTAAATAATATGGACTCAGTTTATTTTTAATAATAAACACTCTGCCTCTGTTCTAACAGAATACCCACCGAGCCTGGGTTTTAACAAAATACTAACTCAGCAAGTGTTCTAACAAGATATTGACTCAGATTATTTTCAAAGAATACTCACTCAGCCTGTTTTCTAACAGAATATGGACTCAGTCTATATTTAAAGAATACTCACTCACCTAAGTGTTCTAACAGAACACTCACTCAGCCTGTGTTCTAACAGAATACTAACTCAGCCTGTGTTTTAACAGAATGTGGATTCAGATCAAAAATTACTAACTCAGTCTGTGTTCTAACAGAATATGGACTCAGAGTATGTTTAAAGAATACTCACACAGCCTGTGTTCTAACAGAACACTCGCTCAGCCTGTGTTCTAACAGAATACTAACTCAGCCTGCGTTTTAACAGAATGTGGATTAAGATCAAAAATTACTAACTCAGTCTGTGTTCTAATAGAATGTGGACTCAGATTTTCTTCAAAAATTACACTGTCTGTGTTCTAACAGAATATGGAGTCAGCCTGTGTTCTAACAGAATACTCACACAGCCTGTGTTCTAACAGAATACTCACACAGCCTGTGTTCTAACAGAATACTCACTCAGCCAGTGTTTTAAGAGAATATGGATTCAGATTATTTTCAAAGAATACTCACTCAGCCTGTGTTCGAACAAAATATGGACTCAGTTTATTTTTATATATTACCCACTCAGGCTTTGTTTTAACAGAATGTGGACTCAGATTTTGATCAAAAATTATTAACTCAGTCTGTTTTCTAACAGAATATGGACGCAGTCTATGTTTAGAGAATACTCACTCAGCCTGTGTTCTAAATAATATGGACTCAGTTTATTTTTAATAATAACCACTCAGCCTGTGTTCTAACAGAATACCCACCGAGCCTGGGTTTTAACAAAATACTAACTCAGCAAGTGTTCTAACAGGATATTGACTCAGATTATTTTCAAAGAGTACTCACTCAGCCTGTGTTCTAACAGAATGTGGACTCAGTCTATATTTAAGGAATACTCACTCACCTAAGTGTTCTAACAGAACACTCACTCAGCCTGTGTTCTAACAGAATACTAACTCAGCCTGCGTTTTAACAGAATGTGGATTCAGATCAAAAATTACTAACTCAGTCTGTGTTCTAACAGAATGTGGACTCAGATTTTGTCCAAAAATTACTCTGTCTGTGTTCTAACAGAATATGGACTCAGCCTGTGTTCTAACAGAATACTCACACAGCCTGTGTTCTAACACAATACTCACTCAGCCAGTGTTTTAAGAGAATATGGATTCAGATTATTTACAAAGAATACTCACTCAGCCTGTGTTCCAACAAAATATAGACTCAGTTTATTTTTATATATTACCCACCCAGGCTGTGTTTTAACAGAATGTGGACTCAGATTTTGATCAAAAATTATTAATTCAGTCTGTTTTCTAACAGAATATGGACGCAGTCTATGTTTAAAGAATACTCACTCAGCCTGTGTTCTAATAGAATACACACTCAGCCTGGTTTTTAATAAAATACTCACGCAGCCAGTGTACTAACAGGTATTGACTCAGATTATTTTCAAAGAATAATCAATGAGCCTGTTTACTAACAGAATACTCACTCAGCCTGTGTTCTAACAGAATACTCACTCAGCTAGGGTTCTACCACGATATGGATTCAGATTATTTTAAAATAATACTCACTCCGCCTGTGTTGTAACAGAATATGGACTCAGTTTATGTTTAAAGAATACTCACTCAGCCTCTGTCCTAACAGAATACTCACTCAGCGAGAGTTCTACCAGAATATGGATTCAGATTATTTTAAAATAATACTCACTCCGCCTGTGTTCTAACAGAATATGGACTCAGTCTATGTTTAAAGAATACTCACACAGCCTGTGTTCTAACAGAATACTAATTCAGCCTCTGTTTTAACAGAATGTGGACTCATATTTTATTAAAAGAATACTCACTCAGTCTGTGTTATAAAGAATATGGACTCAGTTTATTTTTAAATAATATCCACTCAGCCTGTGTTCTAACAGAATACTCACTCAGCCTGGGTTTTAACAAAATACTAACTCAGCAAGTGTTCTAACTGTATATTGACTCAGATTGTTTTCAAAGAATACTCACTCAGCCAGTGTTCTACCAGAATATGGATTCAGATTATTTTCAAAGAATACTCACTCAGCCTGTGTTCTAACAGAATGTGGACTCAGAATTTGATCAAAAATTATTAACTCAGTCTGTTTTCTAACAGAATATGGACTCAGTCTATGTTTAGAGAATACTCACTCAGCCTGTGTTCTAAATAATATGGACTCAGTTTATTTTTAATAATAAACACTCTGCCTCTGTTCTAACAGAATACCCACCGAGCCTGGGTTTTAACAAAATACTAACTCAGCAAGTGTTCTAACAAGATATTGACTCAGATTATTTTCAAAGAATACTCACTCAGCCTGTTTTCTAACAGAATATGGACTCAGTCTATATTTAAAGAATACTCACTCACCTAAGTGTTCTAACAGAACACTCACTCAGCCTGTGTTCTAACAGAATACTAACTCAGCCTGTGTTTTAACAGAATGTGGATTCAGATCAAAAATTACTAACTCAGTCTGTGTTCTAACAGAATATGGACTCAGAGTATGTTTAAAGAATACTCACACAGCCTGTGTTCTAACAGAACACTCGCTCAGCCTGTGTTCTAACAGAATACTAACTCAGCCTGCGTTTTAACAGAATGTGGATTAAGATCAAAAATTACTAACTCAGTCTGTGTTCTAATAGAATGTGGACTCAGATTTTCTTCAAAAATTACACTGTCTGTGTTCTAACAGAATATGGAGTCAGCCTGTGTTCTAACAGAATACTCACACAGCCTGTGTTCTAACAGAATACTCACACAGCCTGTGTTCTAACAGAATACTCACTCAGCCAGTGTTTTAAGAGAATATGGATTCAGATTATTTTCAAAGAATACTCACTCAGCCTGTGTTCGAACAAAATATGGACTCAGTTTATTTTTATATATTACCCACTCAGGCTTTGTTTTAACAGAATGTGGACTCAGATTTTGATCAAAAATTATTAACTCAGTCTGTTTTCTAACAGAATATGGACGCAGTCTATGTTTAGAGAATACTCACTCAGCCTGTGTTCTAAATAATATGGACTCAGTTTATTTTTAATAATAACCACTCAGCCTGTGTTCTAACAGAATACCCACCGAGCCTGGGTTTTAACAAAATACTAACTCAGCAAGTGTTCTAACAGGATATTGACTCAGATTATTTTCAAAGAGTACTCACTCAGCCTGTGTTCTAACAGAATGTGGACTCAGATTTTGTCCAAAAATTACTCTGTCTGTGTTCTAACAGAATATGGACTCAGCCTGTGTTCTAACAGAATACTCACACAGCCTGTGTTCTAACACAATACTCACTCAGCCAGTGTTTTAAGAGAATATGGATTCAGATTATTTACAAAGAATACTCACTCAGCCTGTGTTCCAACAAAATATAGACTCAGTTTATTTTTATATATTACCCACCCAGGCTGTGTTTTAACAGAATGTGGACTCAGATTTTGATCAAAAATTATTAATTCAGTCTGTTTTCTAACAGAATATGGACGCAGTCTATGTTTAAAGAATACTCACTCAGCCTGTGTTCTAATAGAATACACACTCAGCCTGGTTTTTAATAAAATACTCACGCAGCCAGTGTACTAACAGGTATTGACTCAGATTATTTTCAAAGAATAATCAATGAGCCTGTTTACTAACAGAATACTCACTCAGCCTGTGTTCTAACAGAATACTCACTCAGCTAGGGTTCTACCACGATAT
Organism: Furipterus horrens; assembly: GCF_987537825.1. Classification (NCBI taxonomy): domain Eukaryota; kingdom Metazoa; phylum Chordata; class Mammalia; order Chiroptera; family Furipteridae; genus Furipterus; species Furipterus horrens. The sequence goes on along the minus strand of NW_028327190.1, from coordinate 2,090,765 downwards.
GGATTCAGATTATTTTAAAATAATACTCACTCCGCCTGTGTTGTAACAGAATATGGACTCAGTTTATGTTTAAAGAATACTCACTCAGCCTCTGTCCTAACAGAATACTCACTCAGCGAGAGTTCTACCAGAATATGGATTCAGATTATTTTAAAATAATACTCACTCCGCCTGTGTTCTAACAGAATATGGACTCAGTCTATGTTTAAAGAATACTCACACAGCCTGTGTTCTAACAGAATACTAATTCAGCCTCTGTTTTAACAGAATGTGGACTCATATTTTATTAAAAGAATACTCACTCAGTCTGTGTTATAAAGAATATGGACTCAGTTTATTTTTAAATAATATCCACTCAGCCTGTGTTCTAACAGAATACTCACTCAGCCTGGGTTTTAACAAAATACTAACTCAGCAAGTGTTCTAACTGTATATTGACTCAGATTGTTTTCAAAGAATACTCACTCAGCCAGTGTTCTACCAGAATATGGATTCAGATTATTTTCAAAGAATACTCACTCAGCCTGTGTTCTAACAGAATGTGGACTCAGAATTTGATCAAAAATTATTAACTCAGTCTGTTTTCTAACAGAATATGGACTCAGTCTATGTTTAGAGAATACTCACTCAGCCTGTGTTCTAAATAATATGGACTCAGTTTATTTTTAATAATAAACACTCTGCCTCTGTTCTAACAGAATACCCACCGAGCCTGGGTTTTAACAAAATACTAACTCAGCAAGTGTTCTAACAAGATATTGACTCAGATTATTTTCAAAGAATACTCACTCAGCCTGTTTTCTAACAGAATATGGACTCAGTCTATATTTAAAGAATACTCACTCACCTAAGTGTTCTAACAGAACACTCACTCAGCCTGTGTTCTAACAGAATACTAACTCAGCCTGTGTTTTAACAGAATGTGGATTCAGATCAAAAATTACTAACTCAGTCTGTGTTCTAACAGAATATGGACTCAGAGTATGTTTAAAGAATACTCACACAGCCTGTGTTCTAACAGAACACTCGCTCAGCCTGTGTTCTAACAGAATACTAACTCAGCCTGCGTTTTAACAGAATGTGGATTAAGATCAAAAATTACTAACTCAGTCTGTGTTCTAATAGAATGTGGACTCAGATTTTCTTCAAAAATTACACTGTCTGTGTTCTAACAGAATATGGAGTCAGCCTGTGTTCTAACAGAATACTCACACAGCCTGTGTTCTAACAGAATACTCACACAGCCTGTGTTCTAACAGAATACTCACTCAGCCAGTGTTTTAAGAGAATATGGATTCAGATTATTTTCAAAGAATACTCACTCAGCCTGTGTTCGAACAAAATATGGACTCAGTTTATTTTTATATATTACCCACTCAGGCTTTGTTTTAACAGAATGTGGACTCAGATTTTGATCAAAAATTATTAACTCAGTCTGTTTTCTAACAGAATATGGACGCAGTCTATGTTTAGAGAATACTCACTCAGCCTGTGTTCTAAATAATATGGACTCAGTTTATTTTTAATAATAACCACTCAGCCTGTGTTCTAACAGAATACCCACCGAGCCTGGGTTTTAACAAAATACTAACTCAGCAAGTGTTCTAACAGGATATTGACTCAGATTATTTTCAAAGAGTACTCACTCAGCCTGTGTTCTAACCGAATGTGGACTCAGTCTATATTTAAGGAATACTCACTCACCTAAGTGTTCTAACAGAACACTCACTCAGCCTGTGTTCTAACAGAATACTAACTCAGCCTGCGTTTTAACAGAATGTGGATTCAGATCAAAAATTACTAACTCAGTCTGTGTTCTAACAGAATGTGGACTCAGATTTTGTCCAAAAATTACTCTGTCTGTGTTCTAACAGAATATGGACTCAGCCTGTGTTCTAACAGAATACTCACACAGCCTGTGTTCTAACACAATACTCACTCAGCCAGTGTTTTAAGAGAATATGGATTCAGATTATTTACAAAGAATACTCACTCAGCCTGTGTTCCAACAAAATATAGACTCAGTTTATTTTTATATATTACCCACCCAGGCTGTGTTTTAACAGAATGTGGACTCAGATTTTGATCAAAAATTATTAATTCAGTCTGTTTTCTAACAGAATATGGACGCAGTCTATGTTTAAAGAATACTCACTCAGCCTGTGTTCTAATAGAATACACACTCAGCCTGGTTTTTAATAAAATACTCACGCAGCCAGTGTACTAACAGGTATTGACTCAGATTATTTTCAAAGAATAATCAATGAGCCTGTTTACTAACAGAATACTCACTCAGCCTGTGTTCTAACAGAATACTCACTCAGCTAGGGTTCTACCACGATATGGATTCAGATTATTTTAAAATAATACTCACTCCGCCTGTGTTGTAACAGAATATGGACTCAGTTTATGTTTAAAGAATACTCACTCAGCCTCTGTCCTAACAGAATACTCACTCAGCGAGAGTTCTACCAGAATATGGATTCAGATTATTTTAAAATAATACTCACTCCGCCTGTGTTCTAACAGAATATGGACTCAGTCTATGTTTAAAGAATACTCACACAGCCTGTGTTCTAACAGAATACTAATTCAGCCTCTGTTTTAACAGAATGTGGACTCATATTTTATTAAAAGAATACTCACTCAGTCTGTGTTATAAAGAATATGGACTCAGTTTATTTTTAAATAATATCCACTCAGCCTGTGTTCTAACAGAATACTCACTCAGCCTGGGTTTTAACAAAATACTAACTCAGCAAGTGTTCTAACTGTATATTGACTCAGATTGTTTTCAAAGAATACTCACTCAGCCAGTGTTCTACCAGAATATGGATTCAGATTATTTTCAAAGAATACTCACTCAGCCTGTGTTCTAACAGAATGTGGACTCAGAATTTGATCAAAAATTATTAACTCAGTCTGTTTTCTAACAGAATATGGACTCAGTCTATGTTTAGAGAATACTCACTCAGCCTGTGTTCTAAATAATATGGACTCAGTTTATTTTTAATAATAAACACTCTGCCTCTGTTCTAACAGAATACCCACCGAGCCTGGGTTTTAACAAAATACTAACTCAGCAAGTGTTCTAACAAGATATTGACTCAGATTATTTTCAAAGAATACTCACTCAGCCTGTTTTCTAACAGAATATGGACTCAGTCTATATTTAAAGAATACTCACTCACCTAAGTGTTCTAACAGAACACTCACTCAGCCTGTGTTCTAACAGAATACTAACTCAGCCTGTGTTTTAACAGAATGTGGATTCAGATCAAAAATTACTAACTCAGTCTGTGTTCTAACAGAATATGGACTCAGAGTATGTTTAAAGAATACTCACACAGCCTGTGTTCTAACAGAACACTCGCTCAGCCTGTGTTCTAACAGAATACTAACTCAGCCTGCGTTTTAACAGAATGTGGATTAAGATCAAAAATTACTAACTCAGTCTGTGTTCTAATAGAATGTGGACTCAGATTTTCTTCAAAAATTACACTGTCTGTGTTCTAACAGAATATGGAGTCAGCCTGTGTTCTAACAGAATACTCACACAGCCTGTGTTCTAACAGAATACTCACACAGCCTGTGTTCTAACAGAATACTCACTCAGCCAGTGTTTTAAGAGAATATGGATTCAGATTATTTTCAAAGAATACTCACTCAGCCTGTGTTCGAACAAAATATGGACTCAGTTTATTTTTATATATTACCCACTCAGGCTTTGTTTTAACAGAATGTGGACTCAGATTTTGATCAAAAATTATTAACTCAGTCTGTTTTCTAACAGAATATGGACGCAGTCTATGTTTAGAGAATACTCACTCAGCCTGTGTTCTAAATAATATGGACTCAGTTTATTTTTAATAATAACCACTCAGCCTGTGTTCTAACAGAATACCCACCGAGCCTGGGTTTTAACAAAATACTAACTCAGCAAGTGTTCTAACAGGATATTGACTCAGATTATTTTCAAAGAGTACTCACTCAGCCTGTGTTCTAACAGAATGTGGACTCAGTCTATATTTAAGGAATACTCACTCACCTAAGTGTTCTAACAGAACACTCACTCAGCCTGTGTTCTAACAGAATACTAACTCAGCCTGCGTTTTAACAGAATGTGGATTCAGATCAAAAATTACTAACTCAGTCTGTGTTCTAACAGAATGTGGACTCAGATTTTGTCCAAAAATTACTCTGTCTGTGTTCTAACAGAATATGGACTCAGCCTGTGTTCTAACAGAATACTCACACAGCCTGTGTTCTAACACAATACTCACTCAGCCAGTGTTTTAAGAGAATATGGATTCAGATTATTTACAAAGAATACTCACTCAGCCTGTGTTCCAACAAAATATAGACTCAGTTTATTTTTATATATTACCCACCCAGGCTGTGTTTTAACAGAATGTGGACTCAGATTTTGATCAAAAATTATTAATTCAGTCTGTTTTCTAACAGAATATGGACGCAGTCTATGTTTAAAGAATACTCACTCAGCCTGTGTTCTAATAGAATACACACTCAGCCTGGTTTTTAATAAAATACTCACGCAGCCAGTGTACTAACAGGTATTGACTCAGATTATTTTCAAAGAATAATCAATGAGCCTGTTTACTAACAGAATACTCACTCAGCCTGTGTTCTAACAGAATACTCACTCAGCTAGGGTTCTACCACGATATGGATTCAGATTATTTTAAAATAATACTCACTCCGCCTGTGTTGTAACAGAATATGGACTCAGTTTATGTTTAAAGAATACTCACTCAGCCTCTGTCCTAACAGAATACTCACTCAGCGAGAGTTCTACCAGAATATGGATTCAGATTATTTTAAAATAATACTCACTCCGCCTGTGTTCTAACAGAATATGGACTCAGTCTATGTTTAAAGAATACTCACACAGCCTGTGTTCTAACAGAATACTAATTCAGCCTCTGTTTTAACAGAATGTGGACTCATATTTTATTAAAAGAATACTCACTCAGCCTGTGTTTTAACAGAATGTGGATTCAGATCAAAAATTACTAACTCAGTCTGTGTTCCAGCAGAATTAGGACGCAGTCTATGTTTAAAGAATAATCACTTAGCCTGTGTTCTAAAAGAATAGGCACTCCGCCTGGTTTTTAATAAGATATTCACGCAGCCAGGTACTAACAGGATATTGACTCAGAGTATTTTCAAAGAATACTCAATGAGCCTGTTTACTAACAGAATACTCACTCAGCCTGTGTTCTAACAGAATACTCACTCAGCGAGAGTTGTACCAGAATATGGATTCTGATTATTTGAAAATAATACTCACTCAGCCTGTGTTCTAACAGAATGTGGACTCAGTCTCTATTTAAAGAATACTCACTCACCGAAGTGTTCTAACAGAACACTCACTCAGCCTGTGTTCTAACAGAATACTAACTCAGCCTGCGTTTTAACAGAATGTGGATTCAGATCAAAAATTACTAACTCAGTCTGTGTTCTAATAGAATGTGGACTCAGATTTTGTTCAAAAATTACACTGTCTGTTTTCTAACAGAATATGGACTCAGCCTGTGTTCAAACAGAATACTCACACAGCCTGTGTTCTAACAGAATACTCACTCAGCCAGTGTTTTAAGAGAATATGGATTCAGATGATTTTTAAAGAATACTCACTCAGCCTGTGTTCGAACAAAATATGGACTTAGTTTATTTTTATATATTACCCACTCAGGCTTTGTTTTAACAGAATGTGGACTCAGATTTTGATCAAAAATTATTAACTCAGTCTGTTTTCTAACAGAATATGGACGCAGTCTATGTTTAAAGAATACTCACTGAATCTGTGTTCTAATAGAATACATACTCAGCCTGGTTTTTAATAAAATACACACGCAGCCAGTGTACTAACAGGATATTGACTCAGATTATTTTCAAAGAATACTCAATGAGCCTGTTTACTAACAGAATACTCACTCAGCCTGTGTTCTAACAGAATACTCACTCAGCTAGAGTTCTACCAGAATATAGATTCAGATTATTTTTAAATAATACTCACTTAGCCTGTGTTCTAACAGAATATGGACTCAGTCTACGTTTAAAGAATACTCACTCAGCCTGTGTTCTAACAGAATACTCACTCAGCGAGAGTTCTACCAGAATATGGATTCTGATTATTTGAAAATAATACTCACTCAGCCTGTGTTCTAACAGAATGTGGACTCAGTCTATATTTAAAGAATACTCACTCACCTCAGTGTTCTAACAGAACACTCACTCAGCCTGTGTTCTAACAGAATACTAACTCAGCCTGCGTTCTAACAGAATGTGGATTCAGATCAAAAATTACTAACTCAGTCTGTGTTCTAAAAGAATGTGGACTCAGATTTTGTTCAAAAATTACCCTGTCTGTGTTGTAACATAATATGGACTCCGCCTGTGTGCTAACAGAATACTCACACAGCCTGTGTTCTAACAGAATACTAAGTAAGCCAGTGTTTTAAGAGAATATGGATTCAGATTATTTTCAAAGAATACTCACTCAGCCAGTGTTTTAAGAGAATATGGATTCAGATTATTTTCAAAGAATACTCACTCAGCCTGTGTTCGAACAAAATATGGACTCAGTTTATTTTTATATATTACCCACTCAGGCTGTGTTTTAACGGAATGTGGACTCAGAATTTGATCAAAAATTATTAACTCAGTCTGTTTTCTAACAGAATATGGACTCAGTCTATGTTTAGAGAATACTCACTCAGCCTGTGTTCTAAATAATATGGATTCAGTTTATTTTTAATAATAACCGCTCAGCCTGTGTTCTAACAGAATACCCACCGAGCCTGGGTTTTAACAAAATACTAACTCAGTAAGTGTTCTAACAGGATATTGACTCAGATTATTTTCAAAGAGTACTCACTCAGCCTGTGTTCTAACCGAATGTGGACTCAGTCTATATTTAAGGAATACTCACTCACCTAAGTGTTCTAACAGAACACTCGCTCAGCCTGTGTTCTAACAGAATACTAACTCAGCCTGCGTTTTAACAGAATGTGGATTCAGATCAAAAATTACTAACTCAGTCTGTGTTCTAATAGAATGTGGACTCAGATTTTGTTCAAAAATTACACTGTCTGTGTTCTAACAGAATATGGAGTCAGCCTGTGTTATAACAGAATACTCACACAGCCTGTGTTCTAACAGAATACTCACTCAGCGAGAGTTCTACCAGAATATGGATTCAGATTATTTTAAAATAATACTCACTCCGCCTGTGTTCTAACAGAATATGGACTCAGTCTATGTTTAAAGAATACTCACACAGCCTGTGTTCTAACAGAATACTAATTCAGCCTATGTTTTAACAGAATGTGGACTCATATTTTATTAAAAGAATACTCACTCAGTCTGTGTTATAAAGAATATGGACTCAGTTTATTTTTAAATAATATCCACTCAGCCTGTGTTCTAACAGAATACTCACTCAGCCTGGGTTTTAACAAAATGCTAACTCAGCAAGTGTTCTAACAGGATATTGACTCAGATTGTTTTCAAAGAATACTCACTCAGCCAGTGTTCTACCAGAATATGGATTCAGATTATTTTCAAAGAATACTCACTCAGCCTGTGTTCTAACAGAATGTGGACTCAGAATTTGATCAAAAATTATTAACTCAGTCTGTTTTCTAACAGAATATGGACTCAGTCTATGTTTAGAGAATACTCACTCAGCCTGTGTTCTAAATAATATGGACTCAGTTTATTTTTAATAATAAACACTCTGCCTGTGTTCTAACAGAATACCCACCGAGCCTGAGTTTTAACAAAATACTAACTCAGCAAGTGTTCTAACAGGATATTGACTCAGATTATTTTCAAAGAATACTCACTCAGCCTGTGTTCCAACAGAATATGTACTCAGTCTATATTTAAAGAATACTCACTCACCTAAGTGTTCTAACATAACACTCACTCAGCCTGTGTTCTAACAGAATACTAACTCAGCCTGTGTTTTAACAGAATGTGGATTCAGATCAAAAATTACTAACTCAGTCTGTGTTCTAACAGAATATGGACTCAGTCTATGTTTAAAGAATACTCACACAGCCTGTGTTCTAACAGAATACTAGTTCAGCCTGTGTTTTAACAGAATGTGGACTCAGATTTTATTAAAAGAATACTCACTCAGTCTGTGTTATAAAAATATGGAGTCAGTTTATTTTTAAATAATACCCACGCAGCCTGTTTTCTAACAGAATACTCACTCAGCATGGGTTTTAACAAATACTAACTCAGCCAGTGTTCTAACAGGATATTGACTCAGATTGTTTTCAAAGAATACTCACTCAGCCAGTGTTCTACCAGAATATGGATTCAGATTATTTTCAAAGAATACTCACTCAGCCTGTGTTCTAACAGAATGTGGACTCAGATATTGATCAAAAATTACTAACTCAGTCTGTGTTCCAGCAGAATTAGGACGTAGTCTATGTTTAAAGAATACTCACTCAGCCTGTGTTCTAATAGAATACACACTCAGCCTGGTTTTTAATAAGATATTCACGCAGCCAGTGTACTAACAGGATATTGACTCAGAGTATTTTCAAAGAATACTCAATGAGCCTGTTTACTAACAGAATACTCACTCAGCCTGTGTTCTAACAGAATACTCACTCAGCGAGAGTTCTACCAGAATATGGATTCTGATTATTTGAAAATAATACTCACTCAGCCTGTGTTCTAACAGAATGTGGACTCAGTCTATATTTAAAGAATACTCACTCACCTCAGTGTTCTAACAGAACACTCACTCAGCCTGTGTTCTAACAGAATACTAACTCAGCCTGCGTTCTAACAGAATGTGGATTCAGATCAAAAATTACTAACTCAGTCTGTGTTCTAACAGAATGTGGACTCAGATTTTGTTCAAAAATTACTCTGTCTCTGTTCTAACAGAATATGGACTCAGCCTGTGTTCTAACAGAATACTCACACAGCCTGTGCTCTAACAGAATACTAACTAAGTCAGTGTTTTAAGAGAATATGGATTCAGATTATTTTCAAAGAATACTCACTCAGCCTGTGTTCGAACAAAATATGGACTCAGTTTTTGATCAAAAATTATTAACTCAGTCTGTTTTCTAACAGAATATGGACGCTGTGTTTTAACAGAATGTGGACTCAGATTTTGATCAAAAATTATTAACTCAGTCTGTTTTCTAACAGAATATGGACGCAGTCTATGTTTAAAGAATACTCACTGAGCCTGTGTTCTAATAGAATACACACTCAGCCTGGTTTTTAATAAAATTCTCACTCAGCCAGTGTACTAACAGGAAATTGACTCAGATTATTTTCAAAGAATACTCAATGAGCCTGTTTACTAACAGAATACTCACTCAGCCTGTGTTCTAACGGAATACTCACTCAGCGAGGGTTCTACCAGATTATGGATTCAGATTATTTTAAAATAATACTCACTCCGCCTGTGTTGTAACAGAATATGGACTCAGTCTATGTTTAAAGAATACTCACTCAGCCTCTGTCCTAACAGAATACTCACTCAGCGAGAGTTCTACCAGAATATGGATTCAGATTATTTTAAAATAATACTCACTCCGCCTGTGTTCTAACAGAATATGGACTCAGTCTATGTTTAAAGAATACTCACACAGCCTGTGTTCTAACAGAATACTAATTCAGCCTATGTTTTAACAGAATGTGGACTCATATTTTATTAAAAGAATACTCACTCAGTCTGTGTTATAAAGAATATGGACTCAGTTTATTTTTAAATAATATCCACTCAGCCTGTGTTCTAACAGAATACTCACTCAGCCTGGGTTTTAACAAAATGCTAACTCAGCAAGTGTTCTAACAGGATATTGACTCAGATTGTTTTCAAAGAATACTCACTCAGCCAGTGTTCTACCAGAATATGGATTCAGATTATTTTCAAAGAATACTCACTCAGCCTGTGTTCTAACAGAATGTGGACTCAGAATTTGATCAAAAATTATTAACTCAGTCTGTTTTCTAACAGAATATGGACTCAGTCTATGTTTAGAGAATACTCACTCAGCCTGTGTTCTAAATAATATGGACTCAGTTTATTTTTAATAATAAACACTCTGCCTGTGTTCTAACAGAATACCCACCGAGCCTGAGTTTTAACAAAATACTAACTCAGCAAGTGTTCTAACAGGATATTGACACAGATTATTTTCAAAGAATACTCACTCAGCCTGTGTTCCAACAGAATATGTACTCAGTCTATATTTAAAGAATACTCACTCACCTAAGTGTTCTAACATAACACTCACTCAGCCTGTGTTCTAACAGAATACTAACTCAGCCTGTGTTTTAACAGAATGTGGATTCAGATCAAAAATTACTAACTCAGTCTGTGTTCTAACAGAATATGGACTCAGTCTATGTTTAAAGAATACTCACACAGCCTGTGTTCTAACAGAATACTAGTTCAGCCTGTGTTTTAACAGAATGTGGACTCAGATTTTATTAAAAGAATACTCACTCAGTCTGTGTTATAAAAATATGGAGTCAGTTTATTTTTAAATAATACCCACGCAGCCTGTTTTCTAACAGAATACTCACTCAGCATGGGTTTTAACAAATACTAACTCAGCCAGTGTTCTAACAGGATATTGACTCAGATTGTTTTCAAAGAATACTCACTCAGCCAGTGTTCTACCAGAATATGGATTCAGATTATTTTCAAAGAATACTCACTCAGCCTGTGTTCTAACAGAATGTGGACTCAGATATTGATCAAAAATTACTAACTCAGTCTGTGTTCCAGCAGAATTAGGACGTAGTCTATGTTTAAAGAATACTCACTCAGCCTGTGTTCTAATAGAATACACACTCAGCCTGGTTTTTAATAAGATATTCACGCAGCCAGTGTACTAACAGGATATTGACTCAGAGTATTTTCAAAGAATACTCAATGAGCCTGTTTACTAACAGAATACTCACTCAGCCTGTGTTCTAACAGAATACTCACTCAGCGAGAGTTCTACCAGAATATGGATTCTGATTATTTGAAAATAATACTCACTCAGCCTGTGTTCTAACAGAATGTGGACTCAGTCTATATTTAAAGAATACTCACTCACCTCAGTGTTCTAACAGAACACTCACTCAGCCTGTGTTCTAACAGAATACTAACTCAGCCTGCGTTCTAACAGAATGTGGATTCAGATCAAAAATTACTAACTCAGTCTGTGTTCTAACAGAATGTGGACTCAGATTTTGTTCAAAAATTACTCTGTCTCTGTTCTAACAGAATATGGACTCAGCCTGTGTTCTAACAGAATACTCACACAGCCTGTGCTCTAACAGAATACTAACTAAGTCAGTGTTTTAAGAGAATATGGATTCAGATTATTTTCAAAGAATACTCACTCAGCCTGTGTTCGAACAAAATATGGACTCAGTTTTTGATCAAAAATTATTAACTCAGTCTGTTTTCTAACAGAATATGGACGCTGTGTTTTAACAGAATGTGGACTCAGATTTTGATCAAAAATTATTAACTCAGTCTGTTTTCTAACAGAATATGGACGCAGTCTATGTTTAAAGAATACTCACTGAGCCTGTGTTCTAATAGAATACACACTCAGCCTGGTTTTTAATAAAATTCTCACTCAGCCAGTGTACTAACAGGAAATTGACTCAGATTATTTTCAAAGAATACTCAATGAGCCTGTTTACTAACAGAATACTCACTCAGCCTGTGTTCTAACGGAATACTCACTCAGCGAGGGTTCTACCAGATTATGGATTCAGATTATTTTAAAATAATACTCACTCCGCCTGTGTTGTAACAGAATATGGACTCAGTCTATGTTTAAAGAATACTCACTCAGCCTCTGTCCTAACAGAATACTCACTCAGCGAGAGTTCTACCAGAATATGGATTCAGATTATTTTAAAATAATACTCACTCCGCCTGTGTTCTAACAGAATATGGACTCAGTCTATGTTTAAAGAATACTCACACAGCCTGTGTTCTAACAGAATACTAATTCAGCCTATGTTTTAACAGAATGTGGACTCATATTTTATTAAAAGAATACTCACTCAGTCTGTGTTATAAAGAATATGGACTCAGTTTATTTTTAAATAATATCCACTCAGCCTGCGTTCTAACAGAATACTCACTCAGCCTGGGTTTTAACAAAATACTAACTCAGCAAGTGTTCTAACTGTATATTGACTCAGATTGTTTTCAAAGAATACTCACTCAGCCAGTGATCTACCAGAATATGGATTCAGATTATTTTCAAAGAATACTCACTCAGCCTGTGTTCTAACAGAATGTGGACTCAGAATTTGATCAAAAATTATTAACTCAGTCTGTTTTCTAACAGAATATGGACTCAGTCTATGTTTAGAGAATACTCACTCAGCCTGTGTTCTAAATAATATGGATTCAGTTTATTTTTAATAATAAACACTCTGCCTGTGTTCTAACAGAATACCCACCGAGCCTGGGTTTTAACAAAATACTAACTCAGCAAGTGTTCTAACAAGATATTGACTCAGATTATTTTCAAAGAATACTCACTCAGCCTGTTTTCTAACAGAATATGTACTCAGTCTATATTTAAAGAATACTCACTCACCTAAGTGTTCTAACAGAACACTCACTCAGCCTGTGTTCTAACAGAATACTAACTCAGCCTGTGTTTTAACAGAATGTGGATTCAGATCAAAAATTACTAACTCAGTCTGTGTTCTAACAGAATATGGACTGAGAATATGTTTAAAGAATACTCACACAGCCTGTGTTCTAACAGAAAACTAGTTCAGCCTGTGTTTTAACAGAATGTGGACTCAGATTTTATTAAAAGAATACTCACTCAGCCTGTGTTTTAACAGAATGTGGATTCAGATCAAGAATTACTAACTCAGTCTGTGTTCCAGCAGAATTAGGACGCAGTCTATGTTTAAAGAATAATCACTCAGCCTGTGTTCTAAAAGAATAGGCACTCAGCCTGGTTTTTAATAAGATATTCACGCAGCCAGTGTACTAACAGGATATTGACTCAGAGTATTTTCAAGGAATACTCAATGAGCCTGTTTATTAACAGAATACTCACTCAGCCTGTGTTCTAACAGAATATTCACTCAGCGAGAGTTCTACCAGAATATGGATTCTGATTATTTGAAAATAATACTCACTCAGCCTGTGTTCTAACAGAATGTGGACTCCGTCTCTATTTAAAGAATACTCACTCACCGAAGTGTTCTAACAGAACACTCGCTCAGCCTGTGTTCTAACAGAATACTAACTCAGCCTGCGTTTTAACAGAATGTGGATTAAGAGCAAAAATTACTAACTCAGTCTGTGTTCTAATAGAATGTGGACTCAGATTTTCTTCAAAAATTACACTGTCTGTGTTCTAACAGAATATGGAGTCAGCCTGTGTTCTAACAGAATACTCACACAGCCTGTGTTCTAACAGAATACTCACACAGCCTGTGTTCTAACAGAATACTCACTCAGCCAGTGTTTTAAGAGAATATGGATTCAGATTATTTTCAAAGAATACTCACTCAGCCTGTGTTCGAACAAAATATGGACTCAGTTTATTTTTATATATTACCCACTCAGGCTTTGTTTTAACAGAATGTGGACTCAGATTTTGATCAAAAATTATTAACTCAGTATGTTTTCTAACAGAATATGGACGCAGTCTATGTTTAAAGAATACTCACTCAGCCTGTGTTCTAATAGAATACACACTCAGCCTGGTTTTTAATAAAATACTGACGCAGCCAGTGTACTAACAGGATATTGACTCAGATTATTTTCAAAGAATACTCAATGAGCCTGTTTACTAACAGAATACTCACTCAGCCTCTGTCCTAACAGAATACTCACTCAGCGAGAGTTCTACCAGAATATGGATTCAGATTATTTTAAAATAATACTCACTCCGCCTGTGTTCTAACAGAATATGGACTCAGTCTATGTTTAAAGAATACTCACCCAGCCTGTGTTCTAACAGAATACTAATTCAGCCTCTGTTTTAACAGAATGTGGACTCATATTTTATTAAAAGAATACTCACTCAGTCTGTGTTATAAAGAATATGGACTCAGTTTATTTTTAAATAATATCCACTCAGCCTGTGTTCTAACAGAATACTCACTCAGCCTGGGTTTTAACAAAATACTAACTCAGCAAGTGTTCTAACTGTATATTGACTCAGATTGTTTTCAAAGAATACTCACTCAGCCAGTGTTCTACCAGAATATGGATTCAGATTATTTTCAAAGAATACTCACTCAGCCTGTGTTCTAACAGAATGTGGACTCAGAATTTGATCAAAAATTATTAACTCAGTCTGTTTTCTAACAGAATATGGACTCAGTCTATGTTTAGAGAATACTCACTCAGCCTGTGTTCTAAATAATATGGACTCAGTTTATTTTTAATAATAAACACTCTGCCTGTGTTCTAACAGAATACCCACCGAGCCTGGGTTTTAACAAAATACTAACTCAGCAAGTGTTCTAACAAGATATTGACTCAGATTATTTTCAAAGAATACTCACTCAGCCTGTTTTCTAACAGAATATGGACTCAGTCTATATTTAAAGAATACTCACTCACCTAAGTGTTCTAACAGAACACTCACTCAGCCTGTGTTCTAACAGAATACTAACTCAGCCTGTGTTTTAACAGAATGTGGATTCAGATCAAAAATTACTAACTCAGTCTGTGTTCTAACAGAATATGGACTCAGAATATGTTTAAAGAATACTCACACAGCCTGTGTTCTAACAGAACACTCGCTCAGCCTGTGTTCTAACAGAATACTAACTCAGCCTGCGTTTTAACAGAATGTGGATTAAGATCAAAAATTAATAACTCAGTCTGTGTTCTAATAGAATGTGGACTCAGATTTTCTTCAAAAATTACACTGTCTGTGTTCTAACAGAATATGGAGTCAGCCTGTGTTCTAACAGAATACTCACACAGCCTGTGTTCTAACAGAATACTAGTTCAGCCTGTGTTTTAACAGAATGTGGACTCAGATTTTATTAAAAGAATACTCACTCAGTCTGTGTAATAAAAATATGGAGTCAGTTTATTTTTAAATAATACCCACGCAGCCTGTGTTCTAACAGAATACTCACTCAGCATGGGTTTTAACAAATACTAACTCAGCCAGTGTTCTAACATGATATTGACTCAGATTGTTTTCAAAGAATACTCACTCAGCCAGTGTTCTACCAGAATATGGATTCAGATTATTTTCAAAGAATACTCACTCAGCCTGTGTTCTAACAGAATGTGGACTCAGATATTGATCAAAAATTACTAACTCAGTCTGTGTTCCAGCAGAATTAGGACGCAGTCTATGTTTAAAGAATACTCACTCAGCCTGTGTTCTAATAGAATACACACTCAGCCTGGTTTTTAATAAGATATTCACGCAGCCAGTGTACTAACAGGATATTGACTCAGAGTATTTTCAAAGAATACTCAATGAGCCTGTTTACTAACAGAATACTCACTCAGCCTGTGTTCTAACAGAATACTCACTCAGCGAGAGTTCTACCAGAATATGGATTCTGATTATTTGAAAATAATACTCACTCAGCCTGTGTTCTAACAGAATGTGGACTCAGTCTATATTTAAAGAATACTCACTCACCTCAGTGTTCTAACAGAACACTCACTCAGCCTGTGTTCTAACAGAATACTAACTCAGCCTGCGTTCTAACAGAATGTGGATTCAGATAAAAAATTACTAACTCAGTCTGTGTTCTAACAGAATGTGGACTCAGATTTTGTTCAAAAATTACTCTGTCTCTGTTCTAACAGAATATGGACTCAGCCTGTGTTCTAACAGAATACTCACACAGCCTGTGCTCTAACAGAATACTAACTAAGTCAGTGTTTTAAGAGAATATGGATTCAGATTATTTTCAAAGAATACTCATTCAGCCTGTGTTCGAACAAAATATGGACTCAGTTTATTTTTATATATTACCCACTCAGGCTGTGTTTTAACAGAATGTGGACTCAGATTTTGATCAAAAATTATTAACTCAGTCTGTTTTCTAACAGAATATGGACGCAGTCTATGTTTAAAGAATACTCACTGAGCCTGTGTTCTAATAGAATACACACTCAGCCTGGTTTTTAATAAAATTCTCACTCAGCCAGTGTACTAACAGGATATTGACTCAGATTATTTTCAAAGAATACTCAATGAGCCTGTTTACTAACAGAATACTAACTCAGCCTGTGTTCTAACAGAATACTCACTCAGCGAGGGTTCTACCAGATTATGGATTCAGATTATTTTAAAATAATACTCACTCCGCCTGTGTTGTAACAGAATATGGACTCAGTCTATGTTTAAAGAATACTCACTCAGCCTATGTCCTAACAGAATACTCACTCAGCGAGAGTTCTACCAGAATATGGATTCAGATTATTTTAAAATAATACTCACTCCGCCTGTGTTCTAACAGAATATGGACTCAGTCTATGTTTAAAGAATACTCACACAGCCTGTGTTCTAACAGAATACTAATTCAGCCTCTGTTTTAACAGAATGTGGACTCATATTTTATTAAAAGAATACTCACTCAGTCTGTGTTATAAAGAATATGGACTCAGTTTATTTTTAAATAATATCCACTCAGCCTGTGTTCTAACAGAATACTCACTCAGCCTGGGTTTTAACAAAATACTAACTCAGCAAGTGTTCTAACTGTATATTGACTCAGATTGTTTTCAAAGAATACTCACTCAGCCAGTGTTCTACCAGAATATGGATTCAGATTATTTTCAAAGAATACTCACTCAGCCTGTGTTCTAACAGAATGTGGACTCAGAATTTGATCAAAAATTATTAACTCAGTCTGTTTTCTAACAGAATATGGACTCAGTCTATGTTTAGAGAATACTCACTCAGCCTGTGTTCTAAATAATATGGATTCAGTTTATTTTTAATAATAAACACTCTGCCTGTGTTCTAACAGAATACACACCGAGCCTGGGTTTTAACAAAATACTAACTCAGCAAGTGTTCTAACAAGATATTGACTCAGATTATTTTCAAAGAATACTCACTCAGCCTGTTTTCTAACAGAATATGTACTCAGTCTATATTTAAAGAATACTCACTCACCTAAGTGTTCTAACAGAACACTCACTCAGCCTGTGTTCTAACAGAATACTAACTCAGCCTGTGTTTTAACAGAATGTGGATTCAGATCAAAAATTACTAACTCAGTCTGTGTTCTAACAGAATATGGACTGAGAATATGTTTAAAGAATACTCACACAGCCTGTGTTCTAACAGAAAACTAGTTCAGCCTGTGTTTTAACAGAATGTGGACTCAGATTTTATTAAAAGAATACTCACTCAGCCTGTGTTTTAACAGAATGTGGATTCAGATCAAGAATTACTAACTCAGTCTGTGTTCCAGCAGAATTAGGACGCAGTCTATGTTTAAAGAATAATCACTGAGCCTGTGTTCTAAAAGAATAGGCACTCAGCCTGGTTTTTAATAAGATATTCACGCAGCCAGTGTACTAACAGGATATTGACTCAGAGTATTTTCAAGGAATACTCAATGAGCCTGTTTATTAACAGAATACTCACTCAGCCTGTGTTCTAACAGAATACTCACTCAGCGAGAGTTCTACCAGAATAAGGATTCAGATTATTTTAAAATAATACTCACTCAGCCTGTGTTCTAACAGAATGTGGACTCAGTCTCTATTTAAAGAATACTCACTCACCGAAGTGTTCTAACAGAACACTCGCTCAGCCTGTGTTCTAACAGAATACTAACTCAGCCTGCGTTTTAACAGAATGTGGATTCAGATCAAAAATTACTAACTCAGTCTGTTTTCTAATAGAATGTGGACTCAGATTTTCTTCAAAAATTACACTGTCTGTGTTCTAACAGAATATGGACTCAGCCTGTGTTCTAACAGAATACTCACACAGCCTGTGTTCTAACACAATACTCACTCAGCCAGTGTTTTAAGAGAATATGGATTCAGATTATTTACAAAGAATACTCACTCAGCCTGTGTTCCAACAAAATATAGACTCAGTTTATTTTTATATATTACCCACCCAGGCTGTGTTTTAACAGAATGTGGACTCAGATTTTGATCAAAAATTATTAATTCAGTCTGTTTTCTAACAGAATATGGACGCAGTCTATGTTTAAAGAATACTCACTCAGCCTGTGTTCTAATAGAATACACACTCAGCCTGGTTTTTAATAAAATACTCACGCAGCCAGTGTACTAACAGGTATTGACTCAGATTATTTTCAAAGAATAATCAATGAGCCTGTTTACTAACAGAATACTCACTCAGCCTGTGTTCTAACAGAATACTCACTCAGCTAGGGTTCTACCACGATATGGATTCAGATTATTTTAAAATAATACTCACTCCGCCTGTGTTGTAACAGAATATGGACTCAGTTTATGTTTAAAGAATACTCACTCAGCCTCTGTCCTAACAGAATACTCACTCAGCGAGAGTTCTACCAGAATATGGATTCAGATTATTTTAAAATAATACTCACTCCGCCTGTGTTCTAACAGAATATGGACTCAGTCTATGTTTAAAGAATACTCACACAGCCTGTGTTCTAACAGAATACTAATTCAGCCTCTGTTTTAACAGAATGTGGACTCATATTTTATTAAAAGAATACTCACTCAGTCTGTGTTATAAAGAATATGGACTCAGTTTATTTTTAAATAATATCCACTCAGCCTGTGTTCTAACAGAATACTCACTCAGCCTGGGTTTTAACAAAATACTAACTCAGCAAGTGTTCTAACTGTATATTGACTCAGATTGTTTTCAAAGAATACTCACTCAGCCAGTGTTCTACCAGAATATGGATTCAGATTATTTTCAAAGAATACTCACTCAGCCTGTGTTCTAACAGAATGTGGACTCAGAATTTGATCAAAAATTATTAACTCAGTCTGTTTTCTAACAGAATATGGACTCAGTCTATGTTTAGAGAATACTCACTCAGCCTGTGTTCTAAATAATATGGACTCAGTTTATTTTTAATAATAAACACTCTTCCTCTGTTCTAACAGAATACCCACCGAGCCTGGGTTTTAACAAAATACTAACTCAGCAAGTGTTCTAACAAGATATTGACTCAGATTATTTTCAAAGAATACTCACTCAGCCTGTTTTCTAACAGAATATGGACTCAGTCTATATTTAAAGAATACTCACTCACCTAAGTGTTCTAACAGAACACTCACTCAGCCTGTGTTCTAACAGAATACTAACTCAGCCTGTGTTTTAACAGAATGTGGATTCAGATCAAAAATTACTAACTCAGTCTGTGTTCTAACAGAATATGGACTCAGAGTATGTTTAAAGAATACTCACACAGCCTGTGTTCTAACAGAACACTCGCTCAGCCTGTGTTCTAACAGAATACTAACTCAGCCTGCGTTTTAACAGAATGTGGATTAAGATCAAAAATTACTAACTCAGTCTGTGTTCTAATAGAATGTGGACTCAGATTTTCTTCAAAAATTACACTGTCTGTGTTCTAACAGAATATGGAGTCAGCCTGTGTTCTAACAGAATACTCACACAGCCTGTGTTCTAACAGAATACTCACACAGCCTGTGTTCTAACAGAATACTCACTCAGCCAGTGTTTTAAGAGAATATGGATTCAGATTATTTTCAAAGAATACTCACTCAGCCTGTGTTCGAACAAAATATGGACTCAGTTTATTTTTATATATTACCCACTCAGGCTTTGTTTTAACAGAATGTGGACTCAGATTTTGATCAAAAATTATTAACTCAGTCTGTTTTCTAACAGAATATGGACGCAGTCTATGTTTAGAGAATACTCACTCAGCCTGTGTTCTAAATAATATGGACTCAGTTTATTTTTAATAATAACCACTCAGCCTGTGTTCTAACAGAATACCCACCGAGCCTGGGTTTTAACAAAATACTAACTCAGCAAGTGTTCTAACAGGATATTGACTCAGATTATTTTCAAAGAGTACTCACTCAGCCTGTGTTCTAACAGAATGTGGACTCAGTCTATATTTAAGGAATACTCACTCACCTAAGTGTTCTAACAGAACACTCACTCAGCCTGTGTTCTAACAGAATACTAACTCAGCCTGCGTTTTAACAGAATGTGGATTCAGATCAAAAATTACTAACTCAGTCTGTGTTCTAACAGAATGTGGACTCAGATTTTGTCCAAAAATTACTCTGTCTGTGTTCTAACAGAATATGGACTCAGCCTGTGTTCTAACAGAATACTCACACAGCCTGTGTTCTAACACAATACTCACTCAGCCAGTGTTTTAAGAGAATATGGATTCAGATTATTTACAAAGAATACTCACTCAGCCTGTGTTCCAACAAAATATAGACTCAGTTTATTTTTATATATTACCCACCCAGGCTGTGTTTTAACAGAATGTGGACTCAGATTTTGATCAAAAATTATTAATTCAGTCTGTTTTCTAACAGAATATGGACGCAGTCTATGTTTAAAGAATACTCACTCAGCCTGTGTTCTAATAGAATACACACTCAGCCTGGTTTTTAATAAAATACTCACGCAGCCAGTGTACTAACAGGTATTGACTCAGATTATTTTCAAAGAATAATCAATGAGCCTGTTTACTAACAGAATACTCACTCAGCCTGTGTTCTAACAGAATACTCACTCAGCTAGGGTTCTACCACGATATGGATTCAGATTATTTTAAAATAATACTCACTCCGCCTGTGTTGTAACAGAATATGGACTCAGTTTATGTTTAAAGAATACTCACTCAGCCTCTGTCCTAACAGAATACTCACTCAGCGAGAGTTCTACCAGAATATGGATTCAGATTATTTTAAAATAATACTCACTCCGCCTGTGTTCTAACAGAATATGGACTCAGTCTATGTTTAAAGAATACTCACACAGCCTGTGTTCTAACAGAATACTAATTCAGCCTCTGTTTTAACAGAATGTGGACTCATATTTTATTAAAAGAATACTCACTCAGTCTGTGTTATAAAGAATATGGACTCAGTTTATTTTTAAATAATATCCACTCAGCCTGTGTTCTAACAGAATACTCACTCAGCCTGGGTTTTAACAAAATACTAACTCAGCAAGTGTTCTAACTGTATATTGACTCAGATTGTTTTCAAAGAATACTCACTCAGCCAGTGTTCTACCAGAATATGGATTCAGATTATTTTCAAAGAATACTCACTCAGCCTGTGTTCTAACAGAATGTGGACTCAGAATTTGATCAAAAATTATTAACTCAGTCTGTTTTCTAACAGAATATGGACTCAGTCTATGTTTAGAGAATACTCACTCAGCCTGTGTTCTAAATAATATGGACTCAGTTTATTTTTAATAATAAACACTCTGCCTCTGTTCTAACAGAATACCCACCGAGCCTGGGTTTTAACAAAATACTAACTCAGCAAGTGTTCTAACAAGATATTGACTCAGATTATTTTCAAAGAATACTCACTCAGCCTGTTTTCTAACAGAATATGGACTCAGTCTATATTTAAAGAATACTCACTCACCTAAGTGTTCTAACAGAACACTCACTCAGCCTGTGTTCTAACAGAATACTAACTCAGCCTGTGTTTTAACAGAATGTGGATTCAGATCAAAAATTACTAACTCAGTCTGTGTTCTAACAGAATATGGACTCAGAGTATGTTTAAAGAATACTCACACAGCCTGTGTTCTAACAGAACACTCGCTCAGCCTGTGTTCTAACAGAATACTAACTCAGCCTGCGTTTTAACAGAATGTGGATTAAGATCAAAAATTACTAACTCAGTCTGTGTTCTAATAGAATGTGGACTCAGATTTTCTTCAAAAATTACACTGTCTGTGTTCTAACAGAATATGGAGTCAGCCTGTGTTCTAACAGAATACTCACACAGCCTGTGTTCTAACAGAATACTCACACAGCCTGTGTTCTAACAGAATACTCACTCAGCCAGTGTTTTAAGAGAATATGGATTCAGATTATTTTCAAAGAATACTCACTCAGCCTGTGTTCGAACAAAATATGGACTCAGTTTATTTTTATATATTACCCACTCAGGCTTTGTTTTAACAGAATGTGGACTCAGATTTTGATCAAAAATTATTAACTCAGTCTGTTTTCTAACAGAATATGGACGCAGTCTATGTTTAGAGAATACTCACTCAGCCTGTGTTCTAAATAATATGGACTCAGTTTATTTTTAATAATAACCACTCAGCCTGTGTTCTAACAGAATACCCACCGAGCCTGGGTTTTAACAAAATACTAACTCAGCAAGTGTTCTAACAGGATATTGACTCAGATTATTTTCAAAGAGTACTCACTCAGCCTGTGTTCTAACAGAATGTGGACTCAGTCTATATTTAAGGAATACTCACTCACCTAAGTGTTCTAACAGAACACTCACTCAGCCTGTGTTCTAACAGAATACTAACTCAGCCTGCGTTTTAACAGAATGTGGATTCAGATCAAAAATTACTAACTCAGTCTGTGTTCTAACAGAATGTGGACTCAGATTTTGTCCAAAAATTACTCTGTCTGTGTTCTAACAGAATATGGACTCAGCCTGTGTTCTAACAGAATACTCACACAGCCTGTGTTCTAACACAATACTCACTCAGCCAGTGTTTTAAGAGAATATGGATTCAGATTATTTACAAAGAATACTCACTCAGCCTGTGTTCCAACAAAATATAGACTCAGTTTATTTTTATATATTACCCACCCAGGCTGTGTTTTAACAGAATGTGGACTCAGATTTTGATCAAAAATTATTAATTCAGTCTGTTTTCTAACAGAATATGGACGCAGTCTATGTTTAAAGAATACTCACTCAGCCTGTGTTCTAATAGAATACACACTCAGCCTGGTTTTTAATAAAATACTCACGCAGCCAGTGTACTAACAGGTATTGACTCAGATTATTTTCAAAGAATAATCAATGAGCCTGTTTACTAACAGAATACTCACTCAGCCTGTGTTCTAACAGAATACTCACTCAGCTAGGGTTCTACCACGATATGGATTCAGATTATTTTAAAATAATACTCACTCCGCCTGTGTTGTAACAGAATATGGACTCAGTTTATGTTTAAAGAATACTCACTCAGCCTCTGTCCTAACAGAATACTCACTCAGCGAGAGTTCTACCAGAATATGGATTCAGATTATTTTAAAATAATACTCACTCCACCTGTGTTCTAACAGAATATGGACTCAGTCTATGTTTAAAGAATACTCACACAGCCTGTGTTCTAACAGAATACTAATTCAGCCTCTGTTTTAACAGAATGTGGACTCATATTTTATTAAAAGAATACTCACTCAGTCTGTGTTATAAAGAATATGGACTCAGTTTATTTTTAAATAATATCCACTCAGCCTGTGTTCTAACAGAATACTCACTCAGCCTGGGTTTTAACAAAATACTAACTCAGCAAGTGTTCTAACTGTATATTGACTCAGATTGTTTTCAAAGAATACTCACTCAGCCAGTGTTCTACCAGAATATGGATTCAGATTATTTTCAAAGAATACTCACTCAGCCTGTGTTCTAACAGAATGTGGACTCAGAATTTGATCAAAAATTATTAACTCAGTCTGTTTTCTAACAGAATATGGACTCAGTCTATGTTTAGAGAATACTCACTCAGCCTGTGTTCTAAATAATATGGACTCAGTTTATTTTTAATAATAAACACTCTGCCTCTGTTCTAACAGAATACCCACCGAGCCTGGGTTTTAACAAAATACTAACTCAGCAAGTGTTCTAACAAGATATTGACTCAGATTATTTTCAAAGAATACTCACTCAGCCTGTTTTCTAACAGAATATGGACTCAGTCTATATTTAAAGAATACTCACTCACCTAAGTGTTCTAACAGAACACTCACTCAGCCTGTGTTCTAACAGAATACTAACTCAGCCTGTGTTTTAACAGAATGTGGATTCAGATCAAAAATTACTAACTCAGTCTGTGTTCTAACAGAATATGGACTCAGAGTATGTTTAAAGAATACTCACACAGCCTGTGTTCTAACAGAACACTCGCTCAGCCTGTGTTCTAACAGAATACTAACTCAGCCTGCGTTTTAACAGAATGTGGATTAAGATCAAAAATTACTAACTCAGTCTGTGTTCTAATAGAATGTGGACTCAGATTTTCTTCAAAAATTACACTGTCTGTGTTCTAACAGAATATGGAGTCAGCCTGTGTTCTAACAGAATACTCACACAGCCTGTGTTCTAACAGAATACTCACACAGCCTGTGTTCTAACAGAATACTCACTCAGCCAGTGTTTTAAGAGAATATGGATTCAGATTATTTTCAAAGAATACTCACTCAGCCTGTGTTCGAACAAAATATGGACTCAGTTTATTTTTATATATTACCCACTCAGGCTTTGTTTTAACAGAATGTGGACTCAGATTTTGATCAAAAATTATTAACTCAGTCTGTTTTCTAACAGAATATGGACGCAGTCTATGTTTAGAGAATACTCACTCAGCCTGTGTTCTAAATAATATGGACTCAGTTTATTTTTAATAATAACCACTCCGCCTGTGTTCTAACAGAATACCCACCGAGCCTGGGTTTTAACAAAATACTAACTCAGCAAGTGTTCTAACAGGATATTGACTCAGATTATTTTCAAAGAGTACTCACTCAGCCTGTGTTCTAACAGAATGTGGACTCAGTCTATATTTAAGGAATACTCACTCACCTAAGTGTTCTAACAGAACACTCACTCAGCCTGTGTTCTAACAGAATACTAACTCAGCCTGCGTTTTAACAGAATGTGGATTCAGATCAAAAATTACTAACTCAGTCTGTGTTCTAACAGAATGTGGACTCAGATTTTGTCCAAAAATTACTCTGTCTGTGTTCTAACAGAATATGGACTCAGCCTGTGTTCTAACAGAATACTCACACAGCCTGTGTTCTAACACAATACTCACTCAGCCAGTGTTTTAAGAGAATATGGATTCAGATTATTTACAAAGAATACTCACTCAGCCTGTGTTCCAACAAAATATAGACTCAGTTTATTTTTATATATTACCCACCCAGGCTGTGTTTTAACAGAATGTGGACTCAGATTTTGATCAAAAATTATTAATTCAGTCTGTTTTCTAACAGAATATGGACGCAGTCTATGTTTAAAGAATACTCACTCAGCCTGTGTTCTAATAGAATACACACTCAGCCTGGTTTTTAATAAAATACTCACGCAGCCAGTGTACTAACAGGTATTGACTCAGATTATTTTCAAAGAATAATCAATGAGCCTGTTTACTAACAGAATACTCACTCAGCCTGTGTTCTAACAGAATACTCACTCAGCTAGGGTTCTACCACGATATGGATTCAGATTATTTTAAAATAATACTCACTCCGCCTGTGTTGTAACAGAATATGGACTCAGTTTATGTTTAAAGAATACTCACTCAGCCTCTGTCCTAACAGAATACTCACTCAGCGAGAGTTCTACCAGAATATGGATTCAGATTATTTTAAAATAATACTCACTCCGCCTGTGTTCTAACAGAATATGGACTCAGTCTATGTTTAAAGAATACTCACACAGCCTGTGTTCTAACAGAATACTAATTCAGCCTCTGTTTTAACAGAATGTGGACTCATATTTTATTAAAAGAATACTCACTCAGTCTGTGTTATAAAGAATATGGACTCAGTTTATTTTTAAATAATATCCACTCAGCCTGTGTTCTAACAGAATACTCACTCAGCCTGGGTTTTAACAAAATACTAACTCAGCAAGTGTTCTAACTGTATATTGACTCAGATTGTTTTCAAAGAATACTCACTCAGCCAGTGTTCTACCAGAATATGGATTCAGATTATTTTCAAAGAATACTCACTCAGCCTGTGTTCTAACAGAATGTGGACTCAGAATTTGATCAAAAATTATTAACTCAGTCTGTTTTCTAACAGAATATGGACTCAGTCTATGTTTAGAGAATACTCACTCAGCCTGTGTTCTAAATAATATGGACTCAGTTTATTTTTAATAATAAACACTCTGCCTCTGTTCTAACAGAATACCCACCGAGCCTGGGTTTTAACAAAATACTAACTCAGCAAGTGTTCTAACAAGATATTGACTCAGATTATTTTCAAAGAATACTCACTCAGCCTGTTTTCTAACAGAATATGGACTCAGTCTATATTTAAAGAATACTCACTCACCTAAGTGTTCTAACAGAACACTCACTCAGCCTGTGTTCTAACAGAATACTAACTCAGCCTGTGTTTTAACAGAATGTGGATTCAGATCAAAAATTACTAACTCAGTCTGTGTTCTAACAGAATATGGACTCAGAGTATGTTTAAAGAATACTCACACAGCCTGTGTTCTAACAGAACACTCGCTCAGCCTGTGTTCTAACAGAATACTAACTCAGCCTGCGTTTTAACAGAATGTGGATTAAGATCAAAAATTACTAACTCAGTCTGTGTTCTAATAGAATGTGGACTCAGATTTTCTTCAAAAATTACACTGTCTGTGTTCTAACAGAATATGGAGTCAGCCTGTGTTCTAACAGAATACTCACACAGCCTGTGTTCTAACAGAATACTCACACAGCCTGTGTTCTAACAGAATACTCACTCAGCCAGTGTTTTAAGAGAATATGGATTCAGATTATTTTCAAAGAATACTCACTCAGCCTGTGTTCGAACAAAATATGGACTCAGTTTATTTTTATATATTACCCACTCAGGCTTTGTTTTAACAGAATGTGGACTCAGATTTTGATCAAAAATTATTAACTCAGTCTGTTTTCTAACAGAATATGGACGCAGTCTATGTTTAGAGAATACTCACTCAGCCTGTGTTCTAAATAATATGGACTCAGTTTATTTTTAATAATAACCACTCAGCCTGTGTTCTAACAGAATACCCACCGAGCCTGGGTTTTAACAAAATACTAACTCAGCAAGTGTTCTAACAGGATATTGACTCAGATTATTTTCAAAGAGTACTCACTCAGCCTGTGTTCTAACAGAATGTGGACTCAGTCTATATTTAAGGAATACTCACTCACCTAAGTGTTCTAACAGAACACTCACTCAGCCTGTGTTCTAACAGAATACTAACTCAGCCTGCGTTTTAACAGAATGTGGATTCAGATCAAAAATTACTAACTCAGTCTGTGTTCTAACAGAATGTGGACTCAGATTTTGTCCAAAAATTACTCTGTCTGTGTTCTAACAGAATATGGACTCAGCCTGTGTTCTAACAGAATACTCACACAGCCTGTGTTCTAACACAATACTCACTCAGCCAGTGTTTTAAGAGAATATGGATTCAGATTATTTACAAAGAATACTCACTCAGCCTGTGTTCCAACAAAATATAGACTCAGTTTATTTTTATATATTACCCACCCAGGCTGTGTTTTAACAGAATGTGGACTCAGATTTTGATCAAAAATTATTAATTCAGTCTGTTTTCTAACAGAATATGGACGCAGTCTATGTTTAAAGAATACTCACTCAGCCTGTGTTCTAATAGAATACACACTCAGCCTGGTTTTTAATAAAATACTCACGCAGCCAGTGTACTAACAGGTATTGACTCAGATTATTTTCAAAGAATAATCAATGAGCCTGTTTACTAACAGAATACTCACTCAGCCTGTGTCCTAACAGAATACTCACTCAGCGAGAGTTCTACCAGAATATGGATTCAGATTATTTTAAAATAATACTCACTCCGCCTGTGTTCTAACAGAATATGGACTCAGTCTATGTTTAAAGAATACTCACACAGCCTGTGTTCTAACAGAATACTAATTCAGCCTCTGTTTTAACAGAATGTGGACTCATATTTTATTAAAAGAATACTCACTCAGTCTGTGTTATAAAGAATATGGACTCAGTTTATTTTTAAATAATATCCACTCAGCCTGTGTTCTAACAGAATACTCACTCAGCCTGGGTTTTAACAAAATACTAACTCAGCAAGTGTTCTAACTGTATATTGACTCAGATTGTTTTCAAAGAATACTCACTCAGCCAGTGTTCTACCAGAATATGGATTCAGATTATTTTCAAAGAATACTCACTCAGCCTGTGTTCTAACAGAATGTGGACTCAGAATTTGATCAAAAATTATTAACTCAGTCTGTTTTCTAACAGAATATGGACTCAGTCTATGTTTAGAGAATACTCACTCAGCCTGTGTTCTAAATAATATGGACTCAGTTTATTTTTAATAATAAACACTCTGCCTCTGTTCTAACAGAATACCCACCGAGCCTGGGTTTTAACAAAATACTAACTCAGCAAGTGTTCTAACAAGATATTGACTCAGATTATTTTCAAAGAATACTCACTCAGCCTGTTTTCTAACAGAATATGGACTCAGTCTATATTTAAAGAATACTCACTCACCTAAGTGTTCTAACAGAACACTCACTCAGCCTGTGTTCTAACAGAATACTAACTCAGCCTGTGTTTTAACAGAATGTGGATTCAGATCAAAAATTACTAACTCAGTCTGTGTTCTAACAGAATATGGACTCAGAATATGTTTAAAGAATACTCACACAGCCTGTGTTCTAACAGAACACTCGCTCAGCCTGTGTTCTAACAGAATACTAACTCAGCCTGCGTTTTAACAGAATGTGGATTAAGATCAAAAATTACTAACTCAGTCTGTGTTCTAATAGAATGTGGACTCAGATTTTCTTCAAAAATTACACTGTCTGTGTTCTAACAGAATATGGAGTCAGCCTGTGTTCTAACAGAATACTCACACAGTCTGTGTTCTAACAGAATACTCACACAGCCTGTGTTCTAACAGAATACTCACTCAGCCAGTGTTTTAAGAGAATATGGATTCAGATTATTTTCAAAGAATACTCACTCAGCCTGTGTTCGAACAAAATATGGACTCAGTTTATTTTTATATATTACCCACTCAGGCTTTGTTTTAACAGAATGTGGACTCAGATTTTGATCAAAAATTATTAACTCAGTCCGTTTTCTAACAGAATATGGACGCAGTCTATGTTTAAAGAATACTCACTCAGCCTGTGTTCTAATAGAATACACACTCAGCCTGGTTTTTAATAAAATACTGACGCATCCAGTGTACTAACAGGATATTGACTCAGATTATTTTCAAAGAATACTCAATGAGCCTGTTTACTAACAGAATACTCACTCAGCCTGTGTTCTAACAGAATACTCACTCAGCGAGAGTTCTACCAGAATATGGATTCGGATTATTTTAAAATAATACTCACTCCGCCTGTGTTCTAACAGAATATGGACTCAGTCTATGTTTAAAGAATACTCACACAGCCTGTGTTTTAACAGAATACTAATTCAGCCTCTGTTTTAACAGAATGTGGACTCAGATTTTAATAAAAGAATACTCACTCAGTCTGTGTTATAGAGAATATGGACTCAGTTTATTTTTAAATAATACCCACTCAGCCTGTGTTCTAACAGAATACTCACTCAGCCTGGGTTTTAACAAAATACTAACTCAGCAAGTGTTCTAACAGGATATTGACTCAGATAGTTTTCAAAGAATACTCACTCAGCCAGTGTTCTACCAGAATATGGATTCAGATTATTTTCAAAGAATACTCACTCAGCCTGTGTTCTAACAGAATGTGGACTCAGATATTGATCAAAAATTACTAACTCAGTCTGTGTTCTAGCAGAATTAGGACGCAGTCTATGTTTAAAGAATACTCACTCAGCCTGTGTTCTAAAAGAATAGGCACTCAGCCTGGTTTTTAATAAAATATTCACGCAGCCAGTGTAGTAACAGGATATTGACTCAGAGTATTTTCAAAGAATACGCAATGAGCCTGTTTACTAAGAGAATACTCATTCAGCCTGTGTTCTAACAGAATATGGATTCTGATTATTTTATTATAATATTCACTCAGCCTGTGTTCTAACAGAATATGGATTCTGATTATTTTAAAATAATACTCACTCAGCCTGTGTTCTAACAGAATATGGACTCAGTCTATGTTAAAAAATAGTCACTCAGCCTGTGTTCTTTCAGAATACTCACTCAGCGAGAGTTCTACCAGAATATGGATTCACGTTATTTTAAAATAATACTCACTCCGCCTGTGTTCTAACAGAATACTAATTCAGCATGTGTTTTAACAGAATGTGGATTCAGATCAAATATTACTAACTCAGTCTGTGTTCTAAAAGAATGTGGACTCAGATTTTGTTCAAAAATTACTCTGTGTTCTAACAGAATATGGACTCAGCCTGTGTTCTAACAGAATACTCACACAGCCTGTGTTCTAACAGAAAACTAACTAAGCCACTTTTTTAAGAGAATATGGATTCAGATTATTTTCAAAGAATACTCACTCAGCCAGTGTTTTAAGAGAATATGGATTCAGATTATTTTCAAAGAATTCTCACTCAGCCTGTGTTCGAACAAAATATGGACTCAGTTTATTTTTATATATTACCCACTCAGGCTGTGTTTTAACAGAATGTGGACTCAGATCAAAAATTACTTACTCAGTCTGTGTTCTAACAGAATGTGGACTCAGATTTTGTTCAAAAATTACACTTTCTGTGTTCTAACAGAATATGGACTCAGACTGTGTTCTAACAGAATACTCACACAGCCTGTGTTCTAACAGAATACTAACTAAGCCACTTTTTTAAGAGAATATGGATTCAGATTATTTTCAAAGAAAACTCACTCAGCTAGTGTTTTAAGAGAATATGGATTCAGATTATTTTCAAAGAATACTCACTCAACCTGAGTTCGAACAAAATATGGACTCAGTTTATTTTTATATAATACCCACTCAGGCTGTCTTTTAACAGAATGTGGACTCAGATTTTGATCAAAAATTATTAACTCAGTCTGTTTTCTAACAGAATATGGACTCAGTCTATGTTTAGAGAATACTCACTCAGCCTGTGTTCTAAATAATATGGACTCAGTTTATTTTTAATAATAACCACTCAGCCTGTGTTCTAACAGAATACCCACCGAGCCTGGGTTTTAACAAAATACTAACTCAGCAAGTGTTCTAATAGGATATTGACTCAGATTATTTTCAAAGAGTACTCACTCAGCCTGTGTTCTAACAGAATGTGGACTCAGTCTATATTTAAGGAATACTCACTCACCTAAGTGTTCTAACAGAACACTCACTCAGCCTGTGTTCTAACACAATACTAACTCAGCCTGCGTTTTAACAGAATGTGGATTCAGATCAAAAATTACTAACTCAGTCTGTGTTCTAATAGAATGTGGACTCAGATTTTGTCCAAAAATTACTCTGTCTGTGTTCTAACAGAATATGGACTCAGCCTGTGTTCTAACAGAATACTCACACAGCCTGTGTTCTAACACAATACTCACTCAGCCAGTGTTTTAAGAGAATATGGATTCAGATTATTTACAAAGAATACTCACTCAGCCTGTGTTCGAACAAAATATAGACTCAGTTTATTTTTATATATTACCCACCCAGGCTTTGTTTTAACAGAATGTGGACTCAGATTTTGATCAAAAATTATTAACTCAGTCTGTTTTCTAACAGAATATGGACGCAGTCTATGTTTAAAGAATACTCACTCTGCCTGTGTTCTAATAGAATACACACTCAGCCTGTTTTTTAATAAAATACTGACGCAGCCAGTGTACTAACAGTATATTGACTCAGATTATTTTCAAAGAATACTCAATGAGCCTGTTTACTAACAGAATACTCACTCAGCCTGTGTTCTAACAGAATACTCACTCAGCGAGAGTTCTACCAGAATATGGATTCAGATTATTTTAAAATAATACTCACTCCGCCTGTGTTCTAACAGAATATGGACTCAGTCTATGTTTAAAGAATACTCACACAGCCTGTGTTCTAACAGAATACTAATTCAGCCTCTGTTTTAACAGAATGTGGACTCATATTTTATTAAAAGAATACTCACTCAGTCTGTGTTATAAAGAATATGGACTCAGTTTATTTTTAAATAATATCCACTCAGCCTGTGTTCTAACAGAATACTCACTCAGCCTGGGTTTTAACAAAATACTAACTCAGCAAGTGTTCTAACTGTATATTGACTCAGATTGTTTTCAAAGAATACTCACTCAGCCAGTGTTCTACCAGAATATGGATTCAGATTATTTTCAAAGAATACTCACTCAGCCTGTGTTCTAACAGAATGTGGACTCAGAATTTGATCAAAAATTATTAACTCAGTCTGTTTTCTAACAGAATATGGACTCAGTCTATGTTTAGAGAATACTCACTCAGCCTGTGTTCTAAATAATATGGACTCAGTTTATTTTTAATAATAAACACTCTGCCTGTGTTCTAACAGAATACCCACCGAGCCTGGGTTTTAACAAAATACTAACTCAGCAAGTGTTCTAACAAGATATTGACTCAGATTATTTTCAAAGAATACTCACTCAGCCTGTTTTCTAACAGAATATGTACTCAGTCTATATTTAAAGAATACTCACTCACCTAAGTGTTCTAACAGAACACTCACTCAGCCTGTGTTTTAACAGAATGTGGATTCAGATCAAAAATTACTAACTCAGTCTGTGTTCTAAGAATATGGACTCAGAATATGTTTAAAGAATACTCACACAGCCTGTGTTCTAACAGAACACTCGCTCAGCCTGTGTTCTAACAGAATACTAACTCAGCCTGCGTTTTAACAGAATGTGGATTCAGATCAAAAATTACTAACTCAGTCTGTGTTCTAATAGAATGTGGACTCAGATTTTCTTCAAAAATTACACTGTCTGTGTTCTAACAGAATATGGAGTCAGCCTGTGTTCTAACAGAATACTCACACAGCCTGTGTTCTAACAGAATACTCACACAGCCTGTGTTCTAACAGAATACTCACACAGCCTGTGTTCTAACAGAATACTCACTCAGCCAGTGTTTTAAAAGAATATGGATTCAGATTATTTTCAAAGAATACTCACTCAGCCTGTGTTCGAACAAAATATGGACTCAGTTTATTTTTATATATTACCCACTCAGGCTTTGTTTTAACAGAATGTGGACTCAGATTTTGATCAAAAATTATTAACTCAGTCTGTTTTCTAACAGAATATGGACGCAGTCTATGTTTAGAGAATACTCACTCAGCCTGTGTTCTAATAGAATACACACTCAGCCTGGTTTTTAATAAAATACTGACGCAGCCAGTGTACTAACAGGATATTGACTCAGATTATTTTCAAAGAATACTCAATGAGCCTGTTTACTAACAGAATACTCACTCAGCCTGTGTTCTAACAGAATACTCACTCAGCGAGAGTTCTACCAGAATATGGATTCAGATTATTTTAAAATAATACTCACTCCGCCTGTGTTCTAACAGAATATGGACTCAGTCTATGTTTAAAGAATACTCACACAGCCTGTGTTCTAACAGAATACTAATTCAGCCTCTGTTTTAACAGAATGTGGACTCAGATTTTAATAAAAAATACTCACTCAGTCTGTGTTATAGAGAATATGGACTCAGTTTATTTTTAAATAATACCCACTCAGCCTGTGTTCTAACAGAATACTCACTCAGCCTGGGTTTTAACAAAATACTAACTCAGCAAGTGTTCTAACAGGATATTGACTCAGATAGTTTTCAAAGAATACTCACTCAGCCAGTGTTCTACCAGAATATGGATTCAGATTATTTTCAAAGAATACTCACTCAGCCTGTGTTCTAACAGAATGTGGACTCAGATATTGATCAAAAATTACTAACTCAGTCTGTGTTCCAGCAGAATTAGGACGCAGTCTATGTTTAAAGAATAATCACTGAGCCTGTGTTCTAAAAGAATAGGCACTCAGCCTGGTTTTTAATAAGATATTCACGCAGCCAGTGTACTAACAGGATATTGACTCAGAGTATTTTCAAGGAATACTCAATGAGCCTGTTTATTAACAGAATACTCACTCAGCCTGTGTTCTAACAGAATACTCACTCAGTGAGAGTTCTACCAGAATATGGATTCTGATTATTTGAAAATAATACTCACTCAGCCTGTGTTCTAACAGAATGTGGACTCAGTCTCTATTTAAAGAATACTCACTCACCGAAGTGTTCTAACAGAACACTCGCTCAGCCTGTGTTCTAACAGAATACTAACTCAGCCTGCGTTTTAACAGAATGTGGATTCAGATCAAAAATTACTAACTCAGTCTGTGTTCTAATAGAATGTGGACTCAGATTTTCTTCAAAAATTACACTGTCTGTGTTCTAACAGAATATGGAGTCAGCCTGTGTTCTAACAGAATACTCACACAGCCTGTGTTCTAACAGAATACTCACACAGCCTGTGTTCTAACAGAATACTCACTCAGCCAGTGTTTTAAGAGAATATGGATTCAGATTATTTTCAAAGAATACTCACTCAGCCTGTGTTCGAACAAAATATGGACTCAGTTTATTTTTATATATTACCCACTCAGGCTTTGTTTTAACAGAATGTGGACTCAGATTTTGATCAAAAATTATTAACTCAGTCCGTTTTCTAACAGAATATGGACGCAGTCTATGTTTAAAGAATACTCACTCAGCCTGTGTTCTAATAGAATACACACTCAGCCTGGTTTTTAATAAAATACTGACGCAGCCAGTGTACTAACAGGATATTGACTCAGATTATTTTCAAAGAATACTCAATGAGCCTGTTTACTAACAGAATACTCACTCAGCCTGTGTTCTAACAGAATACTCACTCAGCGAGAGTTCTACCAGAATATGGATTCAGATTATTTTAAAATAATACTCACTCCGCCTGTGTTCTAACAGAATATGGACTCAGTCTATGTTTAAAGAATACTCACACAGCCTGTGTTCTAACAGAATACTAATTCAGCCTCTGTTTTAACAGAATGTGGACTCAGATTTTAATAAAAGAATACTCACTCAGTCTGTGTTATAGAGAATATGGACTCAGTTTATTTTTAAATAATACCCACTCAGCCTGTGTTCTAACAGAATACTCACTCAGCCTGGGTTTTAACAAAATACTAACTCAGCAAGTGTTCTAACAGGATATTGACTCAGATAGTTTTCAAAGAATACTCACTAAGCCAGTGTTCTACCAGAATATGGATTCAGATTATTTTCAAAGAATACTCACTCAGCCTGTGTTCTAACAGAATGTGGACTCAGATATTGATCAAAAATTACTAACTCAGTCTGTGTTCTAGCAGAATTAGGACGCAGTCTATGTTTAAAGAATACTCACTCAGCCCGTGTTCTAAAAGAATAGGCACTCAGCCTGGTTTTTAATAAAATATTCACGCAGCCAGTGTAGTAACAGGATATTGACTCAGAGTATTTTCAAAGAATACGCAATGAGCCTGTTTACTAAGAGAATACTCATTCAGCCTGTGTTCTAACAGAATATGGATTCTGATTATTTTATTATAATACTCACTCAGCCTGTGTTCTAACAGAATATGGATTCTGATTATTTTAAAATAATACTCACTCAGCCTGTGTTCTAACAGAATATGGACTCAGTCTATGTTAAAAAATAGTCACTCAGCCTGTGTTCTTTCAGAATACTCACTCAGCGAGAGTTCTACCAGAATATGGATTCACGTTATTTTAAAATAATACTCACTCCGCCTGTGTTCTAACAGAATACTAATTCAGCCTGTGTTTTAACAGAATGTGGATTCAGATCAAATATTACTAACTCAGTCTGTGTTCTAAAAGAATGTGGACTCAGATTTTGTTCAAAAATTACTCTGTGTTCTAACAGAATATGGACTCAGCCTGTGTTCTAACAGAATACTCACACAGCCTGTGTTCTAACAGAATACTAACTAAGCCACTTTTTTAAGAGAATATGGATTCAGATTATTTTCAAAGAAAACTCACTCAGCCAGTGTTTTAAGAGAATATGGATTCAGATTATTTTCAAAGAATACTCACTCAGCCTGAGTTCGAACAAAATATGGACTCAGTTTATTTTTATATAATACCCACTCAGGCTGTCTTTTAACAGAATGTGGACTCAGAATTTGATCAAAAATTATTAACTCAGTCTGTTTTCTAACAGAATATGGACTCAGTCTATGTTTAGAGAATACTCACTCAGCCTGTGTTCTAAATAATATGGACTCAGTTTATTTTTAATAATAACCACTCAGCCTGTGTTCTAACAGAATACCCACCGAGCCTGGGTTTTAACAAAATACTAACTCAGCAAGTGTTCTAATAGGATATTGACTCAGATTATTTTCAAAGAGTACTCACTCAGCCTGTGTTCTAACAGAATGTGGACTCAGTCTATATTTAAGGAATACTCACTCACCTAAGTGTTCTAACAGAACACTCACTCAGCCTGTGTTCTAACAGAATACTAACTCAGCCTGCGTTTTAACAGAATGTAAATTCAGATCAAAAATTACTAACTCAGTCTGTGTTCTAATAGAATGTGGACTCAGATTTTGTCCAAAAATTACTCTGTCTGTGTTCTAACAGAATATGGACTCAGCCTGTGTTCTAACAGAATACTCACACAGCCTGTGTTCTAACACAATACTCACTCAGCCTGTGTTTTAAGAGAATATGGATTCAGATTATTTACAAAGAATACTCACTCAGCCTGTGTTCGAACAAAATATAGACTCAGTTTATTTTTATATATTACCCACCCAGGCTATGTTTTAACAGAATGTGGACTCAGATTTTGATCAAAAATTATTAATTCAGTCTGTTTTCTAACAGAATATGGACGCAGTCTATGTTTAAAGAATACTCACTCAGCCTGTGTTCTAATAGAATACACACTCAGCCTGGTTTTTAATAAAATACTCACGCAGCCAGTGTACTAACAGGTATTGACTCAGATTATTTTCAAAGAATAATCAATGAGCCTGTTTACTAACAGAATACTCACTCAGCCTGTGTTCTAACAGAATACTCACTCAGCTAGGGTTCTACCAGGATATGGATTCAGATTATTTTAAAATAATACTCACTCAGCCTGTGTTCTAACATAATATGGACTCAGTCTATGTGTAAAGGATACTCACTAAGCCTGTGTTATAAAGAATATGGACTCAGTTTATTTATAAATAATATCCACTCAGCCTGTGTTCTAACAGAATACTCACTCAGCCTGGGTTTTAACAAAATACTAACTCAGCAAGTGTTCTAACAGGATATTGACTCAGACTGTTTTCAAAGAATACTCACTCAGCCAGTGTTCTACCAGAATATGGATTCAGATTATTTTCAAAGAATACTCACTCAGCCTGTGTTCTAACAGAATATGGACTCAGTCTATGTTTAAAGAATACTCACTCAGCCTGTGTTCTAACAGAATACTAATTCACCTGTGTTTTCACAGAATGTGGACTCAGATTTTATTAAAAGAATACTCACTCAGTCTGTGTTATAAAGAATATGGACTCAGTTTATTTTTAAATAATATCCACTCAGCCTGTGTTCTAACAGAATACTCACTCAGCCTGGGTTTTAACAAAATACTAACTCAGCAAGTGTTCTAACAGGATATTGACTCAGACTGTTTTCAAAGAATACTCACTCAGCCAGTGTTCTACCAGAATATGGATTCAGATTATTTTCAAAAATACTCACTCAGCCTGTGTTCTAACAGAATATGGACTCAGATATTGATCAAAAATTACTAACTCAGCCTGTGTTCGAGCAGAATTAGGACGCAGTCTATGTTTAAAGAATACTCACTCAGCCTGTGTTCTAATAGAATACGCACTCAGCCTGGTTTTTAATAAAATATTCACGCAGCCAGTGTACTAACAGGATATGGACTCAGAGTATTTTCAAAGAATACTCAATGAGCCTGTTTAATAACAGAATACTCACTCAGCCTGTTTTTTAACAGAATACTCACTCAGCGAGAGTTCTACCAGAATATGGATTCTGATTATTTGAAAATAATACTCACTCAGCCTGTGTTCTAAAAGAATGTGGACTCAGTCTATATTTAAAGAATACTCAGTCACCT
Organism: Furipterus horrens; assembly: GCF_987537825.1. Lineage (NCBI taxonomy): Eukaryota > Metazoa > Chordata > Mammalia > Chiroptera > Furipteridae > Furipterus > Furipterus horrens. The sequence goes on along the minus strand of NW_028327190.1, from coordinate 2,052,658 downwards.
CAGTGTTCTAACAGAACACTCACTCAGCCTGTGTTCTAACAGAATACTAACTCAGCCTGCGTTCTAACAGAATGTGGATTCAGATCAAAAATTACTAACTCAGTCTGTGTTCTAACAGAATGTGGACTCAGATTTTCTTCAAAAATTACTCTGTCTGTGTTCTAACAGAATATGGACTAAGCCTGTGTTCTAACAGAATACTCACACAGCCTGTGTTCTAACAGAATACTAACTAAGCCAGTGTTTTAAGAGAATATGGATTCAGATTATTTTCAAAGAATACTCACTCAGCCAGTGTTTTAAGAGAATATGGATTCAGATTATTTTCAAAGAATACTCACTCAGCCAGTGTTTTAAGAGAATATGGATTCAGATTATTTTCAAAGAATACTAACTCAGCCTGTGTTCGAACAAAATATGGACTCAGTTTATTTTTATATATTACCCACTCAGGCTGTGTTTTAACAGAATGTGGACTGAGAATTTGATCAAAAATTATTAACTCAGTCTGTTTTCTAACAGAATATGGACTCAGTCTCTGTTTAGAGAATACTCACTCAGCCTGTGTTCTAAATAATATGGACTCAGTTTATTTTTAATAATAACCACTCAGCCTGTGTTCTAACAGAATACCCACCGAGCCTGGGTTTTAACAAAATACTAACTCAACAAGTGTTCTAACAGGATATTGACTCAGATTTTTTTCAAAGAGTACTCACTCAGCCTGTGTTCTAACAGAATATGGACTCAGTCTATATTTAAAGAATACTCACTCACCTAAGTGTTCTAACAGAACACTCACTCAGCCTGTGTTCTAACAGAATACTAACTCAGCCTGCGTTCTAACATAATGTGGATTCAGATCAAAAATTACTAACTCAGTCTGTGTTCTTACAGAATGTGGACTCAGATATTGATCAAAAATTACTAACTCAGCCTGTGTTTGAGCAGAATTAGGACGCAGTCTATGTTTAAAGAATACTCACTCAGCCTGTGTTCTAATAGAATACGCACTCAGCCTGGTTTTTAATAAAATATTCACGCAGCCAGTGTACTAACAGGATATTGACTCAGAGTATTTTCAAGGAATACTCAATGAGCCTGTTTAGTAACAGAATACTCACTCAGCCTGTTTTCTAACAGAATACTCACTCAGCGAGAGTTCTACCAGAATATGGATTCTGATTATTTGAAAATAATACTCACTCAGCCTGTGTTCTAACAGAATGTGGACTCAGTCTATATTTAAAGAATACTCACTCACCTCAGTGTTCTAACAGAACACTCACTCAGCCTGTGTTCTAACAGAATACTAACTCAGCCTGCGTTCTAACAGAATGTGGATTCAGATCAAAAATTACTAACTCAGTCTGTGTTCTAACAGAATGTGGACTCAGATTTTGTTCAAAAATTACTCTGTGTTCTAACAGAATATGGACTCAGCCTGTGTTCTAACAGAATACTCACACAGCCTGTGTTCTAACAGAATACTAACTAAGCCAGTGTTTTAAGAGAATATGGATTCAGATTATTTTCAAAGAATACTCACTCAGCCAGTGTTTTAAGAGAATATGGATTCGGATTATTTTCAAAGAATACTCACTCAGCCTGTGTTCGAACAAAATATGGACTCAGTTTATTTTTATATATTACCAACTCAGCCTGTGTTCTAAATAATATGGACTCAGTTTATTTTTAATAATAACCACTCAGCCTGTGTTCTAAGAGAATACCCACCGAGCCTGGGTTTTAACAAAATACTAACTCAGCAAGTGTTCTAACAGGATATTGACTCAGATTATTTTCAAAGAGTACTCACTCAGCCTGTGTTGTAACAGAATATGGACTCAGTCTATATTTAAAGAATACTCACTCACCTAAGTGTTCTAACAGAACACTCACTCAGCCTGTGTTCTAACAGAATACTAACTCAGCCTGCGTTCTAACAGAATGTGGATTCAGATCAAAAATTACTAACTCAGTCTGTGTTCTAACAGAATGTGGACTCAGATTTTGTTCAAAAATTACTCTGTCTGTGTTCTAACAGAATATGGACTCAGCCTGTGTTCTAACAGAATACTCACACAGCCTGTGTTCTAACAGAATACTCACTCAGCCAGTGTTTTAAGAGAATATGGATTCAGATTATTTTCAAAGAATACTCACTCAGCCTGTGTTCGAACAAAATATGGACTCAGTTTTTTTTTTATATATTACCCACTCAGGCTGTGTTTTAACAGAATGTGGACTCAGATTTGATCAAAAATTATTAACTCAGTCTGTTTTCTAACAGAATATGGACGCAGTCTATGTTTAAAGAATACTCACTCAGCCTGTGTTCTAATAGAATACACACTCAGCCTGGTTTTCAATAAAATACTCACGCAGCCAGTGTACTAACAGGATATTGACTCAGATTATTTTCAAAGAATACTCAATGAGCCTGTTTACTAACAGATTACTCACTCAGCCTGTGTTCTAACAGAATACTCACTCAGCTAGAGTTCTACCAGAATATGGATTCAGATTATTTTAAAATACTACTCACTCAGCCTGTGTTCTAACAGAATATGGACTCAATCTATGTTTAAAGAATACTCACTCAGCCTGTGTTCTAACAGAATACTAATTCAGCCTGTGTTTTAACAGAATGTGGACTCAGATTTTATTAAAAGAATACTCACTCAGTCTGTGTTATAAAGAATATGGACTTAGTTTATTTTTAAATAATATCCACTCAGCCTGTGAACTAACACAATACTCACTCAGCCTGGGTTTTAAAAAATACTAACTCAGCAAGTGTTCTAACAGGATATTGACTCAGATTGTTTTCAAAGAATACTCACTCAGCCTGTGTTCTAACAGAATGTGGACTCAGATATTGATCAAAAATTACTAACTCAGTCTGTGTTCTAGCAGAATTAGGATGCAGTCTATGTTTAAAGAATACTCACTCAGCCTGTGTTCCAAAAGAATAGGCACTCAGACTGGTTTTTAATAAAATATTCACGCAGCCAGGGTACTAACAGGATATTGACTCAGAGTATTTTCAAAGAATACTCAATGAGCCTGTTTACTAACAGAATACTCACTCAGCCTGTGTTCTAACAGAATACTCACTCAGTGAGAGTTCTACCAGAATATGGATTCTGATTATTTGAAAATAATACTCACTCAGCTTGTGTTCTAACAGAATGTGGACTCAGTCTATATTTAAAGAATACTCACTCACCTCAGTGTTCTAACAGAACACTCATTCAGCCTGTGTTCTAACAGAATGTGGATTCAGATCAAAAATTACTAATTCAGTCTGTGTTCTAACAGAATGTGGACTCAGATTTTGTTCAAAAATTACTCTGTCTGTGTTCTAACAGAATATGGACACAGCCTATGTTCTAACAGAATACTCACACAGCCTGTGTTCTAACAGAATACTAACTAAGCCAGTGTTTTAAGAGAATATGGATTCAGATTATTTTCAAAGAATACTCACTTATCCAGTTTTTAAGAGAATATGGATTCAGATTATTTTCAAAGAATACTCAGCCTGTTTTCGAACCAAATATGGACTCAGTTTATTTTTATATATTACCCACTCAGGCTGTGTTTTAACAGAATGTGGACTCAGAATTTGATCAAAAATTATTAACTCAGTCTGTTTTCTAACAGAATATGGACTCAGTCTATGTTGAGAGAATACTCACTCAGCCTGTGTTCTAAATAATATGGACTCAGTTTATTTTTAATAATAACCACTCATCCTGTGTTCTAACAGAATACCCACCGAGCCTGGGTTTTAACAAAATACTAACTCAGCAAGTGTTCTAACAGTATATTGACTCAGATTATTTTCAAAGAGTACTCACTCAGCCTGTGTTCTAACAGAATATAGACTCAGTCTATATTTAAAGAATACTCACTCAGCCTGTGTTCTAACAGAATACTCACTCAGCGAGAGTTCTACCAGAATATGAATTCAGATTATTTTAAAATAATACTCACTCAGCCTGTATTCTAACAGAATGTGGACTCAGATATTGATCAAAAATTACTAACTCAGTCTGTGTTCTAGCAGAATTAGGACGCAGTCTATGTTTAAAGAATACTCACTCAGCCTGGGTTCTAAAAGAATAGGCACTCAGCCTGGTTTTTAATAAAATATTCACGCAGCCAGTGTAGTAACAGGATATTGACTCAGAGTATTTTCAAAGAATACTCAATGAGCCTGTTTACTCACAGAATACTCACTCAGCCTGTGTTCTAACTGAATACTCACTCAGCGAGAGTTCTACCAGAATATGGATTCTGATTATTTTAAAATAATACTCACTCAGCCTGTGTTCTAACAGAATATGGACTCAGTCTATGTTTAAAGAATACTCACGCAGCCTGTGTTCTAACAGAATACTCACTCAGCGAGAGTTCTACCAGAATATGGATTCACATTATTTTAAAATAATACTCACTCCGCCTGTGTTCTAACAGAATACTAATTCAGCCTGTGTTTTAACAGAATGTGGATTTAGATCAAAAATTACTAACTCAGTCTGTGTTCTAAAAGAATATGGACTCAGATTTTGTTCAAAAATTACTCTGTGTTCTAACAGAATATGGACTCAGCCTGTGTTCTAACAGAATACTCACACAGCCTGTGTTCTAACTGAATACTAACTAAGCCACTTTTTTAAGAAAATATGGATTCAGATTATTTTCAAAGAATACTCACTCAGCCAGTGTTTTAAGAGAATATGGATTCAGATTATTTTCAAAGAATTCTCACTCAGCCTGTGTTCGAACAAAATATGGACTCAGTTTATTTTTATATATTACCCACTCAGGCTGTGTTTTAACAGAATGTGGACTCAGATCAAAAATTACTGACTCAGTCTGTGTTCTAACAGAATGTGGACTCAGATTTTGTTCAAAAATTACACTTTCTGTGTTCTAACAGAATATGGACTCAGCCTGTGTTCTAACAGAATACTCACACAGCCTGTGTTCTAACAGAATACTCACTCAGCCAGTGTTTTAAGAGAATATGGATTCAGATTATTTTCAAAGAATACTCACTCAGCCTGTGTTCGAACAAAATATGGACTCAGTTTATTTTTATATATTACCCACCCAGGCTGTGTTTTAACAGAATGTGGACTCAGATTTTGATCAAAAATTATTAACTCAGTCTGTTTTCTAACAGAATATGGACGCAGTCTTTGTTTAAAGAATACTCACTCAGCCTGTGTTCTAATAGAATACACACACAGCCTGGTTTTTAATAAAATACTCACGCAGCCAGTGTACTAACAGGATATTGACTCAGAATATTTTCAAAGAATACTCAATGAGCCTGTTTACTAACAGATTACTCACTCAGCCTGTGTTCTAACAGAATACTCACTCAGCTAGAGTTCTACCAGAATATGGATTCAGATTATTTTAAAATAATACTCACTCAGCCTGTGTTCTAACAGAATATGGACTCAGTCTATGTTTAAAGAATACTCACTCAGCCTGTATTCTAATAGAATACTCACTCAGCGAGAGTTCTACCAGAATATGGATTCAGATTATTTTAAAATAATACTCACTCCGCCTGTATTCTAACAGAATATGGACTCAGTCTATGTTTAAAGAATACTCACTCAGCCTGTGTTCTAACAGAATACTAATTCAGCCTGTGTTTTAACAGAATGTGGACTCAGATTTTATTAAAAGAATACTCACTCACTCTGTGTTATAAAGAATATGGACTTAGTTTATTTTTAAATAATATCCACTCAGCCTGTGTACTAACACAATACTCACTCAGCCTGGGTTTTAACAAAATACTAACTCAGCAAGTGTTCTAACAGGATATTGAATCAGATTGTTTTCAAAGAATACTCACTCAGCCAGTGTTCTACCAGAATATGGATTCAGATTATTTTCAAAGAATACTCACTCACCCTGTGTTCTAACAGAATACTCACTCAGCGAGAGTTCTACCAGAATATGGATTCTGATTATTTGAAAATAATACTCACTCAGCCTGTGTTCTAACAGAATGTGGACTCAGTCTATATTTAAAGAATACTCACTCACCTCAGTGTTCTAACAGAACACTCACTCAGCCTGTGTTCTAACAGAATGTGGATTCAGATCAAAAATTACTAACTCAGTCTGTGTTCTAACAGAATGTGGACTCAGATTTTGTTCAAAAATTACTCTGTCTGTGTTCTAACAGAATATGGACACAGCCTATGTTCTAACAGAATACTCACACAGCCTGTGTTCTAACAGAATACTAACTAAGCCAGTGTTTTTAGAGAATATGGATTCAGATTATTTTCAAAGAATACTCACTTAGCCAGTTTTTAAGAGAATATGGATTCAGATTATTTTCAAAGAATACTCAGCCTGTTTTCGAACCAAATATGGACTCAGTTTATTTTTATATATTACCCACTCAGGCTGTGTTTTAACAGAATGTGGACTCAGAATTTGATCAAAAATTATTAACTCAGTCTGTTTTCTAACAGAATATGGACTCAGTCTATGTTGAGAGAATACTCACTCAGCCTGTGTTCTAAATAATATGGACTCAGTTTATTTTTAATAATAACCACTCATCCTGTGTTCTAACAGAATACCCACCGAGCCTGGGTTTTAACAAAATACTAACTCAGCAAGTGTTCTAACAGGATATTGACTCAGATTATTTTCAAAGAGTACTCACTCAGCCTGTGTTCTAACAGAATATGGACTCAGTCTATATTTAAAGAATACTCACTCAGCCTGTGTTCTAACAGAATACTCACTCAGCGAGAGTTCTACCAGAATATGGATTCAGATTATTTTAAAATAATACTCACTCAGCCTGTGTTCTAACAGAATGTGGACTCAGATATTGATCAAAAATTACTAACTCAGTCTGTGTTCTAGCAGAATTAGGACGCAGTCTATGTTTAAAGAATACTCACTCAGCCTGTGTTCTAAAAGAATAGGCACTCAGCGTGGTTTTTAATAAAATATTCACGCAGCCAGTGTAGTAACAGGATATTGACTCAGAGTATTTTCAAAGAATACTCAATGAGCCTGTTTACTAACAGAATACTCACTCAGCCTGTGTTCTAACTGAATACTCACTCAGCGAGAGTTCTACCAGAATATGGATTCTGATTATTTTATAATAATACTCACTCCGCCTGTGTTCTAACAGAATACTAATTCAGCCTGTGTTTTAACAGAATGTGGATTTAGATCAAAAATTACTAACTCAGTCTGTGTTCTAAAAGAATGTGGACTCATATTTTGTTCAAAATTACTCTGTGTTCTAACAGAATATGGACTCCGCCTGTGTTCTAACAGAATACTCACACAGCCTGTGTTCTAACAGAATACTAACTAAGCCACTTTTTTAAGAGAATATCGATTCAGATTATTTTCAAAGAATACTCACTCAGCCAGTGTTTTAAGAGAATATGGATTCAGATTATTTTCAAAGAATTCTCACTCAGCCTGTGTTCGAACAAAATATGGACTCAGTTTATTTTTATATATTACCCACTCAGGCTGTGTTTTAACAGAATGTGGTCTCAGATCAAAAATTACTTACTCAGTCTGTGTTCTAACAGAATGTGGACTCAGATTTTGTTCAAAAATTACACTTTCTGTGTTCTAACAGAATATGGACTCAGCCTGTGTTCTAACAGAATACTCACACAGCCTGTGTTCTAACAGAATACTCACTCATCCAGTGTTCTAACAGAATACTAACTCAGCCTGCGTTTTAACAGAATGTGGATTCAGATCAAAAATTACTAACTCAGTCTGTGTTCTAACAGAATGTGGACTCAGATTTTGTTCAAAAATTACTCTGTCTGTGTTCTAACAGAATATGGACTCAGCCTGGGTTCTAACAGAATACTCACACACCCTGTGTTCTAACAGAATACTCACTCAGCCAGTGTTTTAAGAGAATATGGATTCAGATTATTTTCAAAGAATACTCACTCAGCCTGTGTTCGAACAAAATATGGACTCAGTTTATTTTTATATATTACCCACCCAGGCTGTGTTTTCACAGAATGTGGACTCAGATTTTGATCAAAAATTATTAACTCAGTCTGTTTTCTAACAGAATATGGACGCAGTCTTTGTTTAAAGAATACTCACTCAGCCTGTGTTCTAATAGAATACACCCACAGCCTGGTTTTTAATAAAATACTCACCCAGCCAGTGTACTAACAGGATATTGACTCAGATTATTTTCAAAGAATACTCAATGAGCCTGTTTACTAACAGATTACTCACTCAGCCTGTGTTCTAACACAATACTCACTCAGCTAGAGTTCTACTAGAATATGGATTCAGATTATTTTAAAATAATACTCACTCAGCCTGTGTTCTAACAGAATATGGACTCAGTCTATGTTTAAAGAATACTCACTCAGCCTGTGTTCTAATAGAATACTCACTCAGCGAGAGTTCTACCAGAATATGGATTCAGATTACTTTAAAATAATACTCACTCCGCCTGTGTTCTAACAGAATATGGACTCAGTCTATGTTTAAAGAATACTCACTCAGCCTGTGTTCTAACAGAATACTAATTCAGCCTGTGTTTTAACAGAATGTGGACTCAGATTTTATTAAAAGAATACTCACTCAGTCTGTGTTATAAAGAATATGGACTCAGTTTATTTTTAAATAATATCCACTCAGCCTGTGTTCTAACAGAATACTCACTCAGCCTGGGTTTTAACAAAATACTAACTCAGCAAGTGTTCTAACAGTATATTGACTCAGATTGTTTTCAAAGAATACTCACTCAGCCAGTGTTCTACCAGAATATGGATTCAGATTATTTTCAAAGAATTCTCACTCAGCCTGTGTTCTAACAGAATGTGGACTCAGATATTGATCAAAAATTACTAACTCAGTCTGTGTTCCAACAGAATTAGGACGCACACTATGTTTAAAGAATACTCACTCAGCCTGTGTTCTAAAAGAATAGGCACTCAGCCTGGTTTTTAATAAAATATTCACGCAGGCAGTGTAGTAACAGGATATTGACTCAGAGTATTTTCAAAGAATACTCAAAGAGCCTGTTTACTAACAGAATACTCACTCAGCCTGTGTTCTAACAGAATACTCACTCAGCGAGAGTTCTACCAGAATATGGATTCTGATTATTTTAAAATAATACTCACTCAGCCTGTGTTCTAACAGAATATGGACTCAGTCTATGTTTAAAGAATACTCACTCAGCCTGTGTTCTAACAGAATACTCACTCAGCGAGAGTTCTACCAGAATATGGATTCACATTATTTTAAAATAATACTCACTCCGCCTGTGTTCTAACAGAATACTAATTCAGCCTGTGTTTTAACAGAATGTGGATTCAGATCAAAAATTACTAACTCAGTCTGTGTTCTAACAGAATGTGGACTCAGATTTTGTTCAAAAATTACACTGTCTGTGTTCTAACAGAATATGGACTCAGCCTGTGTTCTAACAGAATACTCACACAGCCTGTGTTCTAACAGAATACTCACTCAGCCAGTGTTTTAAGAGAATATGGATTCCGATTATTTTCAAAGAATACTCACTCAGCCTGTGTTCTAACAGAATGTGGACTCAGATATTGATCAAAAATTACTAACTCAGTCTGTGTTCTAGCAGAATTAGGACGCAGTCTATGTTTAAAGAATACTCACTCAGCCTGTGTTGTAAAAGAATAGGAACTCAGCCGGGTTTTTAATAAAATATTCACGCAGCCAGTGTACTAACAGGATATTGACTCAGAGTATATTCAAAGAATACTCAATGAGCCTGTTTACTAACAGAATACTCACTCATCCTGTGTTCTAACAGAATACTCACTCAGCGAGAGTTCTACCAGAATATGGATTCTGATTATTTGAAAATAATACTCACTCAGCCTGTGTTCTAACAGAATATGGACTCAGTCTATGTTTAGAGAATACTCACTCAGCCTGTGTTCTAAATAATATGGACTCAGTTTATTTTTAATAATAACCACTCAGCCTGTGTTCTAACAGAATACCCACCGAGCCAGAGTTTTAACAAAATACTAACTCAGCAAGTGTTCTAACAGGATATTGACTCAGTCTATGTTTAAAGAATACTCACTCACCTAAGTGTTCTAACAGAACACTCACTCAGCCTGTGTTCTAACAGAATACTAACTCAGCCTGCGTTTTAACAGAATGTGGATTCAGATCAAAAATTACTAACTCAGTCTGTGTTCTAACAGAATGTGGACTCAGATTTTGTTCAAAAATTACTCTGTCTGTGTTCTAACAGAATATGGACTCAGCCTGTGTTCTAACAGAATACTCACTCAGCCTGTGTTCTAACAGAATATGGACTCAGTCTATGTTTAAAGAATACTCACTCAGCCTGTGTTCTAATAGAATACTCACTCAGCGAGAGTTCTACCAGAATATGGATTCAGATTATTTTAAAATAATACTCACTCCGCCTGTATTCTAACAGAATATGGACTCAGTCTATGTTTAAAGAATACTCACTCAGCCTGTGTTCTAACAGAATACTAATTCAGCCTGTTTTAACAGAATGTGGACTCAGATTTTATTAAAAGAATACTCACTCACTCTGTGTTATAAAGAATATGGACTTAGTTTATTTTTAAATAATATCCACTCAGCCTGTGTACTAACACAATACTCACTCAGCCTGGGTTTTAACAAAATACTAACTCAGCAAGTGTTCTAACAGGATATTGAATCAGATTGTTTTCAAAGAATACTCACTCAACCAGTGTTCTACCACAATATGGATTCAGATTATTTTCAAAGAATACTCACTCAGCCTGTGTTCTAACAGAATACTCACTCAGCGAGAGTTCTACCAGAATATGGATTCTGATTATTTGAAAATAATACTCACTCAGCCTGTGTTCTAACAGAATGTGGACTCAGTCTATATTTAAAGAATACTCACTCACCTCAGTGTTCTAACAGAACACTCACTCAGCCTGTGTTCTAACAGAATGTGGATTCAGATCAAAAATTACTAACTCAGTCTGTGTTCTAACAGAATGTGGACTCAGATTTTGTTCAAAAATTACTCTGTCTGTGTTCTAACAGAATATGGACACAGCCTATGTTCTAACAGAATACTCACACAGCCTGTGTTCTAACAGAATACTAACTAAACCAGTGTTTTTAGAGAATATGGATTCAGATTATTTTCAAAGAATACTCACTTAGCCAGTTTTTAAGAGAATATGGATTCAGATTATTTTCAAAGAATGCTCAGCCTGTTTTCGAACCAAATATGGACTCAGTTTATTTTTATATATTACCCACTCAGGCTGTGTTTTAACAGAATGTGGACTCAGAATTTGATCAAAAATTATTAACTCAGTCTGTTTTCTAACAGAATATGGACTCAGTCTATGTTGAGAGAATACTCACTCAGCCTGTGTTCTAAATAATATGGACTCAGTTTATTTTTAATAATAACCACTCATCCTGTGTTCTAACAGAATACCCACCGAGCCTGGGTTTTAACAAAATACTAACTCAGCAAGTGTTCTAACAGGATATTGACTCAGATTATTTTCAAAGAGTACTCACTCAGCCTGTGTTCTAACAGAATATGGACTCAGTCTATATTTAAAGAATACTCACTCAGCCTGTGTTCTAACAGAATACTCACTCAGCGAGAGTTCTACCAGAATATGGATTCAGATTATTTTAAAATAATACTCACTCAGCCTGTGTTCTAACAGAATGTGGACTCAGATATTGATCAAAAATTACTAACTCAGTCTGTGTTCCAACAGAATTAGGATGCACACTATGTTTAAAGAATACTCACTCAGCCTGTGTTCTAAAAGAATAGGCACTCAGCCTGGTTTTTAATAAAATATTCACGCAGGCAGTGTAGTAACAAGATATTGACTCAGAGTATTTTCAAAGAATACTCAAAGAGCCTGTTTACTAACAGAATACTCACTCAGCCTGTGTTCTAACAGAATACTCACTCAGCGAGAGTTCTACCAGAATATGGATTCTGATTATTTTAAAATAATACTCACTCAGCCTGTGTTCTAACAGAATATGGACTCAGTCTATGTTTAAAGAATACTCACTCAGCCTGTGTTCTAACAGAATACTCACTCAGCGAGAGTTCTACCAGAATATGGATTCACATTATTTTAAAATAATACTCACTCCGCCTGTGTTCTAACAGAATACTAATTCAGCCTGTGTTTTAACAGAATGTGGATTCAGATCAAAAATTACTAACTCAGTCTGTGTTCTAACAGAATGTGGACTCAGATTTTGTTCAAAAATTACACTGTCTGTGTTCTAACAGAATATGGACTCAGCCTGTGTTCTAACAGAATACTCACACAGCCTGTGTTCTAACAGAATACTCACTCAGCCAGTGTTTTAAGAGAATATGGATTCCGATTATTTTCAAAGAATACTCACTCAGCCTGTGTTCTAACAGAATGTGGACTCAGATATTGATCAAAAATTACTAACTCAGTCTGTGTTCTAGCAGAATTAGGACGCAGTCTATGTTTAAAAAATACTCACTCAGCCTGTGTTGTAAAAGAATAGGAACTCAGCCGGGTTTTTAATAAAATATTCACGCAGCCAGTGTACTAACAGGATATTGACTCAGAGTATATTCAAAGAATACTCAATGAGCCTGTTTACTAACAGAATACTCACTCATCCTGTGTTCTAACAGAATACTCACTCAGCGAGAGTTCTACCAGAATATGGATTCTGATTATTTGAAAATAATACTCACTCAGCCTGTGTTCTAACAGAATATGGACTCAGTCTATGTTTAGAGAATACTCACTCAGCCTGTGTTCTAAATAATATGGACTCAGTTTATTTTTAATAATAACCACTCAGCCTGTGTTCTAACAGAATACCCACCGAGCCAGAGTTTTAACAAAATACTAACTCAGCAAGTGTTCTAACAGGATATTGACTCAGTCTATGTTTAAAAATACTCACTCACCTAAGTGTTCTAACAGAACACTCACTCAGCCTGTGTTCTAACAGAATACTAACTCAGCCTGCGTTTTAACAGAATGTGGATTCAGATCAAAAATTACTAACTCAGTCTGTGTTCTATCAGAATGTGGACTCAGATTTTGCTCAAAAATTACTCTGTCTGTGTTCTAACAGAATATGGACTCAGCCTGTGTTCTAACAGAATACTCACACAGCCTGTGTTCTAACAGAATACTCACTCAGCCAGTGTTTTAAGAGAATATGGATTCAGATTATTTTCAAAGAATACTCACTCAGCCTGTGTTCGAACAAAATATGGACTCGGTTTATTTTTATATATTACCCACTCAGGCTGTGTTTTAACAGAATGTGGACTCAGATTTTGATCAAAAATTATTAACTCAGTCTGTTTTCTAACAGAATATGGACGCAGTCTATGTTTAAAGAATACTCACTCAACCTGTGTTCTAACAGAATACTCACTCTGCCTGGGTTTTAACAAATACTAACTCAGCAAGTGTTCTAACAGGATATTGACTCAGATTGTTTTCAAAGAATACTCACTCAGCCAGTGTTCTAACAGAATGTGGACTCAGATATTGATCAAAAATTACTAACTCAGTCTGTGTTCCAGCAGAATTAGGACGCAGTCTATGTTTAAAGAATACTCACTCAGCCTGTGTTCTAAAAGAATAGGCACTCAGCCTGGTTTTTAATAAGATATTCACGCAGCCAGTGTACTAACAGGATATTGACTCAGAGTATTTTCAAAGAATACTCAATGAGCCTGTTTACTAACAGAATACTCACTCAGCCTGTGTTCTAACAGAATACTCACTCAGCGAGAGTTCTACCAGAATATGGATTCTGATTATTTGAAAATAATACTCACTCAGCCTGTGTTCTAACAGAATGTGGACTCAGTCTATATTTAAAGAATACTCACTCACCTCAGTGTTCTAACAGAACACTCACTCAGCCTGTGTTCTAACAGAATACTAACTCAGCCTGCGTTCTAACAGAATGTGGATTCAGATCAAAAATTACTAACTCAGTCTGTGTTCTAACAGAATGTGGACTCAGATTTTGTTCAAAGATTACTCTGTCTGTGTTCTAACAGAAAATGGACTCAGCCTGTGTTCTAACAGAATACTCACACAGCCTGTGTTCTAACAGAATACTAACTAAGTCAGTGTTTTAAGAGAATATGGATTCAGATTATTTTCAAAGAATACTCACTCAGCCTGTGTTGGAACAAAATATGGACTCGGTTTATTTTTATATATTACCCAGTCAGGCTGTGTTTTAACTGAATGTGGACTCAGAATTTGATCAAAAATTATTAACTCAGTCTGTTTTCTAACAGAATATGGACTCAGTCTAGGTTTAGAGAATACTCACTCAGCCTGTGTTCTAAATAATATGGACTCAGTTTATTTTTATATAATAACCGCTCAGCCTGTGTTCTAACAGAATACCCACCGAGCCTGGGTTTTAACAAAATACTAACTCAGCAAGTGTTCTAACAGGATATTGACTCAGATTATTTTCAAAGAGTACTCACTCAGCCTGTGTTCTAACAGGATATGGACTCAGTCTATACTTAAAGAATACTCACTCACCTAAGTGTTCTAACAGAACACTCACTCAGCCTGTGTTCTAACAGAATACTAACTCAGCCTGCGTTTTAACAGAATGTGGATTCAGATCAAAAATTACTAACTCAGTCTGTGTTCTAATAGAATGTGGACTCAGATTTTGTTCAAAAATTACACTGTCTGTGTTCTAACAGAATATGGACTCAGCCTGTGTTCTAACAGAATACTCACACAGCCTGTGTTCTAACAGAATACTCACTCAGCCAGTGTTTTAAGAGAATATGGATTCAGATTATTTTCAAAGAATACTCACTCAGCCTGTGTTCGAACAAAATATGGACTCAGTTTATTTTTATATATTACCCACTCTGGCTGTGTTTTAACAGAATGTGGACTCAGAATTTGATCAAAAATTATTAACTCAGTCTGTTTTCTAACAGAATATGGACTCAGTCTATGTTTAGAGAATACTCACTCAGCCTGTGTTCTAAATAATATGGACTCAGTTTATTTTTAATAATAAACACTCCGCCTGTGTTCTAACAGAATACCCACCGAGCCTGGGTTTTAACAAAATACTAACTCAGCAAGTGTTCTAACAGGATATTGACTCAGATTATTTTCAAAGAATACTCACTCAGCCTGTGTTCTAACAGAATATGTACTCAGTCTATATTTAAGAATACTCACTCACCTAAGTGTTCTAACAGAACACTCACTCAGCCTGTGTTCTAACAGAATACTAACTCAGCCTGTGTTTTAACAAAATGTGGATTCAGATCAAAAATTACTAACTCAGTCTGTGTTCTAACAGAATATGGACTCAGTCTATGTTTAAAGAATACTCACACAGCCTGTGTTCTAACAGAATACTAGTTCAGCCTGTGTTTTAACAGAATGTGGACTCAGATTTTATTAAAAGAATACTCACTCAGTCTGTGTTATAAAAATATGCACTCAGTTTATTTTTAAATAATACCCACTCAGCCTGTGTTCTAATAGAATACTCACTCAGCCTGGGTTTTAACAAATACTAACTCAGCAAGTGTTCTAACAGGATATTGACTCAGATTGTTTTCAACGAATACTCACTCAGCCAGTGTTCTACCAGAATATGGATTCAGATTATTTTCAAAGAATACTCACTCAGCCTGTGTTCTAACAGAATGTGGACTCAGATATTGATCAAAAATTACTAACTCAGTCTGTGTCCTAGCAGAATTAGGACGCAGTCTATGTTTAAAGAATACTCACTCAGCCTGTGTTCTAAAAGAATAGGCACTCAGCCTGGTTTTTAATAAGATATTCATGCAGCCAGTGTACTAATAGGATATTGACTCAGAGTATTTTCAAAGAATACTAAAAGAGCCTGTTTACTAACAGAATACTCACTCAGCCTGTGTTCTAACAGAATACTCACTCAGCGAGAGTTCTACCAGAATATGGATTCAGATTATTTTCAAAGAATACTCACTCAGCCAGTGTTCTACCAGAATATGGATTCAGATTATTTTCAAAGAAAACTCACTCAGCCTGTGTTCTAACAGAATGTGGACTCGGTTTATTTTTATATATTATCCACTCAGGCTGTGTTTTAACAAAATGTGGACTCAGAATTTGATCAAAAATTATTAACTCAGTCTGTTTTCTAACAGAATATGGACTCAGTCTATGTTTAGAGAATACTCACTCAGCCTGTGTTCTAAATAATATGGACTCAGTTTATTTTTATATAATAACCGCTCAGCCTGTGTTCTAACAGAATCCACACCGAGCCTGGGTTTTAACAAAATACTAACTCAGCAAGTGTTCTAACAGTATATTGACTCAGATTATTTTCAAAGAGTACTCACTCAGCCTGTGTTCTAACAGAATATTGACTCAGTCTATATTTAAAGAATACTCACTCACCTAAGTGTTCTAACAGAACACTCACTCAGCCTGTATTCTAACAGAATACAAACTCAGCCTGCGTTTTAACAGAATGTGGATTCAGAACAAAAATTACTAACTCAGTCTGTGTTCTAACAGAATGTGGACTCAGATTTTGTTCAAAAATTACTCTGTCTGTGTTCTAACAGAATATGGACTCAGCCTGTGTTCTAACAGAATACTCACACAGCCTGTGTTCTAACAGAATACTCACTCAGCCAGTGTTTTAAGAGAATATGGATTCAGATTACTTTCAAAGAATACTCACTCAGCCTGTGTTCGAACAAAATATGGACTCAGTTTATTTTTATATATTACCCACTCAGGCTGTGTTTTAACAGAATGTGGACTCAGATTTTGATCAAAAATTATTAACTCAGTCTGTTTTCTAACAGAATATGGACGGAGTCTATGTTTAAAGAATACTCACTCAGGCTGTGTTCTAATAGAATACACACTCAGCCTGGTTTTTAATAAAATACTGACGCAGCCAGTGTACTAACAGGAGATTGACTCAGAATATTTTCAAAGAATACTCAATGAGCCTGTTTACTAACAGAATACTCACTCAGCCTGTGTTCTAACAGAATACTCACTCAGCGAGAGTTCTACCAGAATATGGATTCAGAATATTTTAAAATAATATTAACTCCGCCTGTGTTCTAACAGAATATGGACGCAGTCTATGTTTAAAGAATACTCACTCAGCCTGTGTTCTAGCAGAATACTAATGCAGCCTGTGTTTTAACAGAATGTGGACTCAGATTTTATTAAAAGAATACTCACTCAGTCTGTGTTATAAAGAATATGGACTCAGTTTATTTTTAAATAATATCCACTCAGCCTGTGTTCTAACAGAATACTCACTCAGCCTGGGTTTTAACAAAATACTAACTCAGCAAGTGTTCTAACAGGATATTGACTCAGATTGCTTTCAAAGAATACTCACTCAGCCAGTGTTCTACCAGAATATGGATTCAGATTACTTTCAAAGAATACTCACTCAGCCTGTGTTCTAACAGAATGTGGACTCAGATATTGATCAAAAATTATTAACTCAGTCTGTGTTCTGGCAGAATTAGGACGCAGTCTATGTTTAAAGAATACTCACTCAGCCTGTGTTCTAATAGAATACGCACTCAGCCTGGTTTTTAATAAAATATTCATGCAGCCAGTGTACTAACAGGATATTGATTCAGAGTATTTTCGAAGAATACTCAATGAGCCTGTGTACTACCAGAATACTCACTCAGCCTGTGTTCTAACAGAATAATCACTCAGCGAGAGTTCTACCAGAATATGGATTCTGATTATTTGAAAATAATACTCACTCAGCCTGTGTTCTAACAGAATGTGGACTCAGTCTATATTTAAAGAATACTCACTCACCTCAGTGTTCTAACAGAACACTCACTCAGCCTGTGTTCTAACAGAATACTAACTCAGCCTGCGTTCTAACAGAATGTGGATTCAGATCAAAAATTACTAACTCAGTCTGTGTTCTAACAGAATGTGGACTCAGATTTTGTTCAAAGATTACTCTGTCTGTGTTCTAACAGAATATGGACTCAGCCTGTGTTCTAACAGAATACTCACACAGCCTGTGTTCTAACAGAATACTAACTAAGCCAGTGTTTTAAGAGAATATGGATTCAGATTATTTTCAAAGAATACTCACTCAGCCAGTGTTCTACCAGAATATGGATTCAGATTATTTTCAAAGAAAACTCACTCAGCCTGTGTTCTAACAGAATGTGGACTCGGTTTATTTTTATATATTACCCACTCAGGCTGTGTTTTAACAAAATGTGGACTCAGAATTTGATCAAAAATTATTAACGCTGTCTGTTTTCTAACAGAATATGGACTCAGTCTATGTTTAGAGAATACTCACTCAGCCTGTGTTCTAATAATATGGACTCAGTTTATTTTTATATAATAACCGCTCAGCCTGTGTTCTAACAGAATCCACACCGAGCCTGGGTTTTAACAAAATACTAACTCAGCAAGTGTTCTAACAGTATATTGACTCAGATTATTTTCAAAGAGTACTCACTCAGCCTGTGTTCTAACAGAATATTGACTCAGTCTATATTTAAAGAATACTCACTCACCTAAGTGTTCTAACAGAACACTCACTCAGCCTGTATTCTAACAGAATACAAACTCAGCCTGCGTTTTAACAGAATGTGGATTCAGAACAAAAATTACTAACTCAGTCTGTGTTCTAACAGAATGTGGACTCAGATTTTGTTCAAAAATTACTCTGTCTGTGTTCTAACAGAATATGGACTCAGCCTGTGTTCTAACAGAATACTCACACAGCCTGTGTTCTAACAGAATACTCACTCAGCCAGTGTTTTAAGAGAATATGGATTCAGATTACTTTCAAAGAATACTCACTCAGCCTGTGTTCGAACAAAATATGGACTCAGTTTATTTTTATATATTACCCACTCAGGCTGTGTTTTAACAGAATGTGGACTCAGATTTTGATCAAAAATTATTAACTCAGTCTGTTTTCTAACAGAATATGGACGGAGTCTATGTTTAAAGAATACTCACTCAGCCTGTGTTCTAATAGAATACACACTCAGCCTGGTTTTTAATAAAATACTGACGCAGCCAGTGTACTAACAGGAGATTGACTCAGAATATTTTCAAAGAATACTCAATGAGCCTGTTTACTAACAGAATACTCACTCAGCCTGTGTTCTAACAGAATACTCACTCAGCGAGAGTTCTACCAGAATATGGATTCAGAATATTTTAAAATAATACTAACTCCGCCTGTGTTCTAACAGAATATGGACTCAGTCTATGTTTAAAGAATACTCACTCAGCCTGTGTTCTAACAGAATACTAATTCAGCCTGTGTTTTAACAGAATGTGGACTCAGATTTTATTAAAAGAATACTCACTCAGTCTGTGTTATAAAGAATATGGACTCAGTTTATTTTTAAATAATATCCACTCAGCCTGTGTTCTAACAGAATACTCACTCAGCCTGGGTTTTAACAAAATACTAACTCAGCAAGTGTTCTAACAGGATATTGACTCAGATTGCTTTCAAAGAATACTCACTCAGCCAGTGTTCTACCAGAATATGGATTCAGATTACTTTCAAAGAATACTCACTCAGCCTGTGTTCTAACAGAATGTGGACTCAGATATTGATCAAAAATTATTAACTCAGTCTGTGTTCTGGCAGAATTAGGACGCAGTCTATGTTTAAAGAATACTCACTCAGCCTGTGTTCTAATAGAATACGCACTCAGCCTGGTTTTTAATAAAATATTCATGCAGCCAGTGTACTAACAGGATATTGATTCAGAGTATTTTCGAAGAATACTCAATGAGCCTGTGTACTACCAGAATACTCACTCAGCCTGTGTTCTAACAGAATAATCACTCAGCGAGAGTTCTACCAGAATATGGATTCTGATTATTTGAAAATAATACTCACTCAGCCTGTGTTCTAACAGAATGTGGACTCAGTCTATATTTAAAGAATACTCACTCACCTCAGTGTTCTAACAGAACACTCACTCAGCCTGTGTTCTAACAGAATACTAACTCAGCCTGCGTTCTAACAGAATGTGGATTCAGATCAAAAATTACTAACTCAGTCTGTGTTCTAACAGAATGTGGACTCAGATTTTGTTCAAAGATTACTCTGTCTGTGTTCTAACAGAATATGGACTCAGCCTGTGTTCTAACAGAATACTCACACAGCCTGTGTTCTAACAGAATACTAACTAAGCCAGTGTTTTAAGAGAATATGGATTCAGATTATTTTCAAAGAATACTCACTCAGCCAGTGTTCTACCAGAATATGGATTCAGATTATTTTCAAAGAAAACTCACTCAGCCTGTGTTCTAACAGAATGTGGACTCGGTTTATTTTTATATATTACCCACTCAGGCTGTGTTTTAACAAAATGTGGACTCAGAATTTGATCAAAAATTATTAACTCAGTCTGTTTTCTAACAGAATATGGACTCAGTCTATGTTTAGAGAATACTCACTCAGCCTGTGTTCTAAATAATATGGACTCAGTTTATTTTTATATAATAACCGCTCAGCCTGTGTTCTAACAGAATCCACACCGAGCCTGGGTTTTAACAAAATACTAACTCAGCAAGTGTTCTAACAGTATATTGACTCAGATTATTTTCAAAGAGTACTCACTCAGCCTGTGTTCTATCAGAATATTGACTCAGTCTATATTTAAAGAATACTCACTCACCTAAGTGTTCTAACAGAACACTCACTCAGCCTGTATTCTAACAGAATACAAACTCAGCCTGCGTTTTAACAGAATGTGGATTCAGAACAAAAATTACTAACTCAGTCTGTGTTCTAACAGAATGTGGACTCAGATTTTGTTCAAAAATTACTCTGTCTGTGTTCTAACAGAATATGGACTCAGCCTGTGTTCTAACAGAATACTCACACAGCCTGTGTTCTAACAGAATACTCACTCAGCCAGTGTTTTAAGAGAATATGGATTCAGATTACTTTCAAAGAATACTCACTCAGCCTGTGTTCGAACAAAATATGGACTCAGTTTATTTTTATATATTACCCACTCAGGCTGTGTTTTAACAGAATGTGGACTCAGATTTTGATCAAAAATTATTAACTCAGTCTGTTTTCTAACAGAATATGGACGGAGTCTATGTTTAAAGAATACTCACTCAGCCTGTGTTCTAATAGAATACACACTCAGCCTGGTTTTTAATAAAATACTGACGCAGCCAGTGTACTAACAGGAGATTGACTCAGAATATTTTCAAAGAATACTCAATGAGCCTGTTTACTAACAGAATACTCACTCAGCCTGTGTTCTAACAGAATACTCACTCAGCGAGAGTTCTACCAGAATATGGATTCAGAATATTTTAAAATAATACTAACTCCGCCTGTGTTCTAACAGAATATGGACTCAGTCTATGTTTAAAGAATACTCACTCAGCCTGTGTTCTAGCAGAATACTAATTCAGCCTGTGTTTTAACAGAATGTGGACTCAGATTTTATTAAAAGAATACTCACTCAGTCTGTGTTATAAAGAATATGGACTCAGTTTATTTTTAAATAATATCCACTCAGCCTGTGTTCTAACAGAATACTCACTCAGCCTGGGTTTTAACAAAATACTAACTCAGCAAGTGTTCTAACAGGATATTGACTCAGATTGCTTTCAAAGAATACTCACTCAGCCAGTGTTCTACCAGAATATGGATTCAGATTACTTTCAAAGAATACTCACTCAGCCTGTGTTCTAACAGAATGTGGACTCAGATATTGATCAAAAATTATTAACTCAGTCTGTGTTCTGGCAGAATTAGGACGCAGTCTATGTTTAAAGAATACTCACTCAGCCTGTGTTCTAATAGAATACGCACTCAGCCTGGTTTTTAATAAAATATTCATGCAGCCAGTGTACTAACAGGATATTGATTCAGAGTATTTTCGAAGAATACTCAATGAGCCTGTGTACTACCAGAATACTCACTCAGCCTGTGTTCTAACAGAATAATCACTCAGCGAGAGTTCTACCAGAATATGGATTCTGATTATTTGAAAATAATACTCACTCAGCCTGTGTTCTAACAGAATGTGGACTCAGTCTATATTTAAAGAATACTCACTCACCTCAGTGTTCTAACAGAACACTCACTCAGCCTGTGTTCTAACAGAATACTAACTCAGCCTGCGTTCTAACAGAATGTGGATTCAGATCAAAAATTACTAACTCAGTCTGTGTTCTAACAGAATGTGGACTCAGATTTTGTTCAAAGATTACTCTGTCTGTGTTCTAACAGAATATGGACTCAGCCTGTGTTCTAACAGAATACTCACACAGCCTGTGTTCTAACAGAATACTAACTAAGCCAGTGTTTTAAGAGAATATGGATTCAGATTATTTTCAAAGAATACTCACTCAGCCAGTGTTCTACCAGAATATGGATTCAGATTATTTTCAAAGAAAACTCACTCAGCCTGTGTTCTAACAGAATGTGGACTCGGTTTATTTTTATATATTACCCACTCAGGCTGTGTTTTAACAAAATGTGGACTCAGAATTTGATCAAAAATTATTAACTCAGTCTGTTTTCTAACAGAATATGGACTCAGTCTATGTTTAGAGAATACTCACTCAGCCTGTGTTCTAAATAATATGGACTCAGTTTATTTTTATATAATAACCGCTCAGCCTGTGTTCTAACAGAATCCACACCGAGCCTGGGTTTTAACAAAATACTAACTCAGCAAGTGTTCTAACAGTATATTGACTCAGATTATTTTCAAAGAGTACTCACTCAGCCTGTGTTCTATCAGAATATTGACTCAGTCTATATTTAAAGAATACTCACTCACCTAAGTGTTCTAACAGAACACTCACTCAGCCTGTATTCTAACAGAATACAAACTCAGCCTGCGTTTTAACAGAATGTGGATTCAGAACAAAAATTACTAACTCAGTCTGTGTTCTAACAGAATGTGGACTCAGATTTTGTTCAAAAATTACTCTGTCTGTGTTCTAACAGAATATGGACTCAGCCTGTGTTCTAACAGAATACTCACACAGCCTGTGTTCTAACAGAATACTCACTCAGCCAGTGTTTTAAGAGAATATGGATTCAGATTACTTTCAAAGAATACTCACTCAGCCTGTGTTCGAACAAAATATGGACTCAGTTTATTTTTATATATTACCCACTCAGGCTGTGTTTTAACAGAATGTGGACTCAGATTTTGATCAAAAATTATTAACTCAGTCTGTTTTCTAACAGAATATGGACGGAGTCTATGTTTAAAGAATACTCACTCAGCCTGTGTTCTAATAGAATACACACTCAGCCTGGTTTTTAATAAAATACTGACGCAGCCAGTGTACTAACAGGAGATTGACTCAGAATATTTTCAAAGAATACTCAATGAGCCTGTTTACTAACAGAATACTCACTCAGCCTGTGTTCTAACAGAATACTCACTCAGCGAGAGTTCTACCAGAATATGGATTCAGAATATTTTAAAATAATATTAACTCCGCCTGTGTTCTAACAGAATATGGACTCAGTCTATGTTTAAAGAATACTCACTCAGCCTGTGTTCTAGCAGAATACTAATTCAGCCTGTGTTTTAACAGAATGTGGACTCAGATTTTATTAAAAGAATACTCACTCAGTCTGTGTTATAAAGAATATGGACTCAGTTTATTTTTAAATAATATCCACTCAGCCTGTGTTCTAACAGAATACTCACTCAGCCTGGGTTTTAACAAAATACTAACTCAGCAAGTGTTCTAACAGGATATTGACTCAGATTGCTTTCAAAGAATACTCACTCAGCCAGTGTTCTACCAGAATATGGATTCAGATTACTTTCAAAGAATACTCACTCAGCCTGTGTTCTAACAGAATGTGGACTCAGATATTGATCAAAAATTATTAACTCAGTCTGTGTTCTGGCAGAATTAGGACGCAGTCTATGTTTAAAGAATACTCACTCAGCCTGTGTTCTAATAGAATACGCACTCAGCCTGGTTTTTAATAAAATATTCATGCAGCCAGTGTACTAACAGGATATTGATTCAGAGTATTTTCGAAGAATACTCAATGAGCCTGTGTACTACCAGAATACTCACTCAGCCTGTGTTCTAACAGAATAATCACTCAGCGAGAGTTCTACCAGAATATGGATTCTGATTATTTGAAAATAATACTCACTCAGCCTGTGTTCTAACAGAATGTGGACTCAGTCTATATTTAAAGAATACTCACTCACCTCAGTGTTCTAACAGAACACTCACTCAGCCTGTGTTCTAACAGAATACTAACTCAGCCTGCGTTCTAACAGAATGTGGATTCAGATCAAAAATTACTAACTCAGTCTGTGTTCTAACAGAATGTGGACTCAGATTTTGTTCAAAGATTACTCTGTCTGTGTTCTAACAGAATATGGACTCAGCCTGTGTTCTAACAGAATACTCACACAGCCTGTGTTCTAACAGAATACTAACTAAGCCAGTGTTTTAAGAGAATATGGATTCAGATTATTTTCAAAGAATACTCACTCAGCCAGTGTTCTACCAGAATATGGATTCAGATTATTTTCAAAGAAAACTCACTCAGCCTGTGTTCTAACAGAATGTGGACTCGGTTTATTTTTATATATTACCCACTCAGGCTGTGTTTTAACAAAATGTGGACTCAGAATTTGATCAAAAATTATTAACTCAGTCTGTTTTCTAACAGAATATGGACTCAGTCTATGTTTAGAGAATACTCACTCAGCCTGTGTTCTAAATAATATGGACTCAGTTTATTTTTATATAATAACCGCTCAGCCTGTGTTCTAACAGAATCCACACCGAGCCTGGGTTTTAACAAAATACTAACTCAGCAAGTGTTCTAACAGTATATTGACTCAGATTATTTTCAAAGAGTACTCACTCAGCCTGTGTTCTATCAGAATATTGACTCAGTCTATATTTAAAGAATACTCACTCACCTAAGTGTTCTAACAGAACACTCACTCAGCCTGTATTCTAACAGAATACAAACTCAGCCTGCGTTTTAACAGAATGTGGATTCAGAACAAAAATTACTAACTCAGTCTGTGTTCTAACAGAATGTGGACTCAGATTTTGTTCAAAAATTACTCTGTCTGTGTTCTAACAGAATATGGACTCAGCCTGTGTTCTAACAGAATACTCACACAGCCTGTGTTCTAACAGAATACTCACTCAGCCAGTGTTTTAAGAGAATATGGATTCAGATTACTTTCAAAGAATACTCACTCAGCCTGTGTTCGAACAAAATATGGACTCAGTTTATTTTTATATATTACCCACTCAGGCTGTGTTTTAACAGAATGTGGACTCAGATTTTGATCAAAAATTATTAACTCAGTCTGTTTTCTAACAGAATATGGACGGAGTCTATGTTTAAAGAATACTCACTCAGCCTGTGTTCTAATAGAATACACACTCAGCCTGGTTTTTAATAAAATACTGACGCAGCCAGTGTACTAACAGGAGATTGACTCAGAATATTTTCAAAGAATACTCAATGAGCCTGTTTACTAACAGAATACTCACTCAGCCTGTGTTCTAACAGAATACTCACTCAGCGAGAGTTCTACCAGAATATGGATTCAGAATATTTTAAAATAATACTAACTCCGCCTGTGTTCTAACAGAATATGGACTCAGTCTATGTTTAAAGAATACTCACTCAGCCTGTGTTCTAGCAGAATACTAATTCAGCCTGTGTTTTAACAGAATGTGGACTCAGATTTTATTAAAAGAATACTCACTCAGTCTGTGTTATAAAGAATATGGACTCAGTTTATTTTTAAATAATATCCACTCAGCCTGTGTTCTAACAGAATACTCACTCAGCCTGGGTTTTAACAAAATACTAACTCAGCAAGTGTTCTAACAGGATATTGACTCAGATTGCTTTCAAAGAATACTCACTCAGCCAGTGTTCTACCAGAATATGGATTCAGATTACTTTCAAAGAATACTCACTCAGCCTGTGTTCTAACAGAATGTGGACTCAGATATTGATCAAAAATTATTAACTCAGTCTGTGTTCTGGCAGAATTAGGACGCAGTCTATGTTTAAAGAATACTCACTCAGCCTGTGTTCTAATAGAATACGCACTCAGCCTGGTTTTTAATAAAATATTCATGCAGCCAGTGTACTAACAGGATATTGATTCAGAGTATTTTCGAAGAATACTCAATGAGCCTGTGTACTACCAGAATACTCACTCAGCCTGTGTTCTAACAGAATAATCACTCAGCGAGAGTTCTACCAGAATATGGATTCTGATTATTTGAAAATAATACTCACTCAGCCTGTGTTCTAACAGAATGTGGACTCAGTCTATATTTAAAGAATACTCACTCACCTCAGTGTTCTAACAGAACACTCACTCAGCCTGTGTTCTAACAGAATACTAACTCAGCCTGCGTTCTAACAGAATGTGGATTCAGATCAAAAATTACTAACTCAGTCTGTGTTCTAACAGAATGTGGACTCAGATTTTGTTCAAAGATTACTCTGTCTGTGTTCTAACAGAATATGGACTCAGCCTGTGTTCTAACAGAATACTCACACAGCCTGTGTTCTAACAGAATACTAACTAAGCCAGTGTTTTAAGAGAATATGGATTCAGATTATTTTCAAAGAATACTCACTCAGCCAGTGTTCTACCAGAATATGGATTCAGATTATTTTCAAAGAAAACTCACTCAGCCTGTGTTCTAACAGAATGTGGACTCGGTTTATTTTTATATATTACCCACTCAGGCTGTGTTTTAACAAAATGTGGACTCAGAATTTGATCAAAAATTATTAACTCAGTCTGTTTTCTAACAGAATATGGACTCAGTCTATGTTTAGAGAATACTCACTCAGCCTGTGTTCTAAATAATATGGACTCAGTTTATTTTTATATAATAACCGCTCAGCCTGTGTTCTAACAGAATCCACACCGAGCCTGGGTTTTAACAAAATACTAACTCAGCAAGTGTTCTAACAGTATATTGACTCAGATTATTTTCAAAGAGTACTCACTCAGCCTGTGTTCTATCAGAATATTGACTCAGTCTATATTTAAAGAATACTCACTCACCTAAGTGTTCTAACAGAACACTCACTCAGCCTGTATTCTAACAGAATACAAACTCAGCCTGCGTTTTAACAGAATGTGGATTCAGAACAAAAATTACTAACTCAGTCTGTGTTCTAACAGAATGTGGACTCAGATTTTGTTCAAAAATTACTCTGTCTGTGTTCTAACAGAATATGGACTCAGCCTGTGTTCTAACAGAATACTCACACAGCCTGTGTTCTAACAGAATACTCACTCAGCCAGTGTTTTAAGAGAATATGGATTCAGATTACTTTCAAAGAATACTCACTCAGCCTGTGTTCGAACAAAATATGGACTCAGTTTATTTTTATATATTACCCACTCAGGCTGTGTTTTAACAGAATGTGGACTCAGATTTTGATCAAAAATTATTAACTCAGTCTGTTTTCTAACAGAATATGGACGGAGTCTATGTTTAAAGAATACTCACTCAGCCTGTGTTCTAATAGAATACACACTCAGCCTGGTTTTTAATAAAATACTGACGCAGCCAGTGTACTAACAGGAGATTGACTCAGAATATTTTCAAAGAATACTCAATGAGCCTGTTTACTAACAGAATACTCACTCAGCCTGTGTTCTAACAGAATACTCACTCAGCGAGAGTTCTACCAGAATATGGATTCAGAATATTTTAAAATAATATTAACTCCGCCTGTGTTCTAACAGAATATGGACTCAGTCTATGTTTAAAGAATACTCACTCAGCCTGTGTTCTAGCAGAATACTAATTCAGCCTGTGTTTTAACAGAATGTGGACTCAGATTTTATTAAAAGAATACTCACTCAGTCTGTGTTATAAAGAATATGGACTCAGTTTATTTTTAAATAATATCCACTCAGCCTGTGTTCTAACAGAATACTCACTCAGCCTGGGTTTTAACAAAATACTAACTCAGCAAGTGTTCTAACAGGATATTGACTCAGATTGCTTTCAAAGAATACTCACTCAGCCAGTGTTCTACCAGAATATGGATTCAGATTACTTTCAAAGAATACTCACTCAGCCTGTGTTCTAACAGAATGTGGACTCAGATATTGATCAAAAATTATTAACTCAGTCTGTGTTCTGGCAGAATTAGGACGCAGTCTATGTTTAAAGAATACTCACTCAGCCTGTGTTCTAATAGAATACGCACTCAGCCTGGTTTTTAATAAAATATTCATGCAGCCAGTGTACTAACAGGATATTGATTCAGAGTATTTTCGAAGAATACTCAATGAGCCTGTGTACTACCAGAATACTCACTCAGCCTGTGTTCTAACAGAATAATCACTCAGCGAGAGTTCTACCAGAATATGGATTCTGATTATTTGAAAATAATACTCACTCAGCCTGTGTTCTAACAGAATGTGGACTCAGTCTATATTTAAAGAATACTCACTCACCTCAGTGTTCTAACAGAACACTCACTCAGCCTGTGTTCTAACAGAATACTAACTCAGCCTGCGTTCTAACAGAATGTGGATTCAGATCAAAAATTACTAACTCAGTCTGTGTTCTAACAGAATGTGGACTCAGATTTTGTTCAAAGATTACTCTGTCTGTGTTCTAACAGAATATGGACTCAGCCTGTGTTCTAACAGAATACTCACACAGCCTGTGTTCTAACAGAATACTAACTAAGCCAGTGTTTTAAGAGAATATGGATTCAGATTATTTTCAAAGAATACTCACTCAGCCAGTGTTCTACCAGAATATGGATTCAGATTATTTTCAAAGAAAACTCACTCAGCCTGTGTTCTAACAGAATGTGGACTCGGTTTGTTTTTATATATTACCCACTCAGGCTGTGTTTTAACAAAATGTGGACTCAGAATTTGATCAAAAATTATTAACTCAGTCTGTTTTCTAACAGAATATGGACTCAGTCTATGTTTAGAGAATACTCACTCAGCCTGTGTTCTAAATAATATGGACTCAGTTTATTTTTATATAATAACCGCTCAGCCTGTGTTCTAACAGAATCCACACCGAGCCTGGGTTTTAACAAAATACTAACTCAGCAAGTGTTCTAACAGTATATTGACTCAGATTATTTTCAAAGAGTACTCACTCAGCCTGTGTTCTATCAGAATATTGACTCAGTCTATATTTAAAGAATACTCACTCACCTAAGTGTTCTAACAGAACACTCACTCAGCCTGTATTCTAACAGAATACAAACTCAGCCTGCGTTTTAACAGAATGTGGATTCAGAACAAAAATTACTAACTCAGTCTGTGTTCTAACAGAATGTGGACTCAGATTTTGTTCAAAAATTACTCTGTCTGTGTTCTAACAGAATATGGACTCAGCCTGTGTTCTAACAGAATACTCACACAGCCTGTGTTCTAACAGAATACTCACTCAGCCAGTGTTTTAAGAGAATATGGATTCAGATTACTTTCAAAGAATACTCACTCAGCCTGTGTTCGAACAAAATATGGACTCAGTTTATTTTTATATATTACCCACTCAGGCTGTGTTTTAACAGAATGTGGACTCAGATTTTGATCAAAAATTATTAACTCAGTCTGTTTTCTAACAGAATATGGACGGAGTCTATGTTTAAAGAATACTCACTCAGCCTGTGTTCTAATAGAATACACACTCAGCCTGGTTTTTAATAAAATACTGACGCAGCCAGTTTACTAACAGGAGATTGACTCAGAATATTTTCAAAGAATACTCAATGAGCCTGTTTACTAACAGAATACTCACTCAGCCTGTGTTCTAACAGAATACTCACTCAGCGAGAGTTCTACCAGAATATGGATTCAGAATATTTTAAAATAATATTAACTCCGCCTGTGTTCTAACAGAATATGGACTCAGTCTATGTTTAAAGAATACTCACTCAGCCTGTGTTCTAGCAGAATACTAATTCAGCCTGTGTTTTAACAGAATGTGGACTCAGATTTTATTAAAAGAATACTCACTCAGTCTGTGTTATAAAGAATATGGACTCAGTTTATTTTTAAATAATATCCACTCAGCCTGTGTTCTAACAGAATACTCACTCAGCCTGGGTTTTAACAAAATACTAACTCAGCAAGTGTTCTAACAGGATATTGACTCAGATTGCTTTCAAAGAATACTCACTCAGCCAGTGTTCTACCAGAATATGGATTCAGATTACTTTCAAAGAATACTCACTCAGCCTGTGTTCTAACAGAATGTGGACTCAGATATTGATCAAAAATTATTAACTCAGTCTGTGTTCTGGCAGAATTAGGACGCAGTCTATGTTTAAAGAATACTCACTCAGCCTGTGTTCTAATAGAATACGCACTCAGCCTGGTTTTTAATAAAATATTCATGCAGCCAGTGTACTAACAGGATATTGATTCAGAGTATTTTCGAAGAATACTCAATGAGCCTGTGTACTACCAGAATACTCACTCAGCCTGTGTTCTAACAGAATAATCACTCAGCGAGAGTTCTACCAGAATATGGATTCTGATTATTTGAAAATAATACTCACTCAGCCTGTGTTCTAACAGAATGTGGACTCAGTCTATATTTAAAGAATACTCACTCACCTCAGTGTTCTAACAGAACACTCACTCAGCCTGTGTTCTAACAGAATACTAACTCAGCCTGCGTTCTAACAGAATGTGGATTCAGATCAAAAATTACTAACTCAGTCTGTGTTCTAACAGAATGTGGACTCAGATTTTGTTCAAAGATTACTCTGTCTGTGTTCTAACAGAATATGGACTCAGCCTGTGTTCTAACAGAATACTCACACAGCCTGTGTTCTAACAGAATACTAACTAAGCCAGTGTTTTAAGAGAATATGGATTCAGATTATTTTCAAAGAATACTCACTCAGCCAGTGTTCTACCAGAATATGGATTCAGATTATTTTCAAAGAAAACTCACTCAGCCTGTGTTCTAACAGAATGTGGACTCGGTTTATTTTTATATATTACCCACTCAGGCTGTGTTTTAACAAAATGTGGACTCAGAATTTGATCAAAAATTATTAACTCAGTCTGTTTTCTAACAGAATATGGACTCAGTCTATGTTTAGAGAATACTCACTCAGCCTGTGTTCTAAATAATATGGACTCAGTTTATTTTTATATAATAACCGCTCAGCCTGTGTTCTAACAGAATCCACACCGAGCCTGGGTTTTAACAAAATACTAACTCAGCAAGTGTTCTAACAGTATATTGACTCAGATTATTTTCAAAGAGTACTCACTCAGCCTGTGTTCTAACAGAATATTGACTCAGTCTATATTTAAAGAATACTCACTCACCTAAGTGTTCTAACAGAACACTCACTCAGCCTGTATTCTAACAGAATACAAACTCAGCCTGCGTTTTAACAGAATGTGGATTCAGAACAAAAATTACTAACTCAGTCTGTGTTCTAACAGAATGTGGACTCAGATTTTGTTCAAAAATTACTCTGTCTGTGTTCTAACAGAATATGGACTCAGCCTGTGTTCTAACAGAATACTCACACAGCCTGTGTTCTAACAGAATACTCACTCAGCCAGTGTTTTAAGAGAATATGGATTCAGATTACTTTCAAAGAATACTCACTCAGCCTGTGTTCGAACAAAATATGGACTCAGTTTATTTTTATATATTACCCACTCAGGCTGTGTTTTAACAGAATGTGGACTCAGATTTTTATCAAAAATTATTAACTCAGTCTGTTTTCTAACAGAATATGGACGGAGTCTATGTTTAAAGAATACTCACTCAGCCTGTGTTCTAATAGAATACACACTCAGCATGGTTTTTAATAAAATACTGACGCAGCCAGTGTACTAACAGGAGATTGACTCAGAATATTTTCAAAGAATACTCAATGAGCCTGTTTACTAACAGAATACTCACTCAGCCTGTGTTCTAACAGAATACTCACTCAGCGAGAGTTCTACCAGAATATGGATTCAGAATATTTTAAAATAATACTAACTCCGCCTGTGTTCTAACAGAATATGGACTCAGTCTATGTTTAAAGAATACTCACTCAGCCTGTGTTCTAGCAGAATACTAATTCAGCCTGTGTTTTAACAGAATGTGGACTCAGATTTTATTAAAAGAATACTCACTCAGTCTGTGTTATAAAGAATATGGACTCAGTTTATTTTTAAATAATATCCACTCAGCCTGTGTTCTAACAGAATACTCACTCAGCCTGGGTTTTAACAAAATACTAACTCAGCAAGTGTTCTAACAGGATATTGACTCAGATTGCTTTCAAAGAATACTCACTCAGCCAGTGTTCTACCAGAATATGGATTCAGATTACTTTCAAAGAATACTCACTCAGCCTGTGTTCTAACAGAATGTGGACTCAGATATTGATCAAAAATTATTAACTCAGTCTGTGTTCTGGCAGAATTAGGACGCAGTCTATGTTTAAAGAATACTCACTCAGCCTGTGTTCTAATAGAATACGCACTCAGCCTGGTTTTTAATAAAATATTCATGCAGCCAGTGTACTAACAGGATATTGATTCAGAGTATTTTCGAAGAATACTCAATGAGCCTGTGTACTACCAGAATACTCACTCAGCCTGTGTTCTAACAGAATAATCACTCAGCGAGAGTTCTACCAGAATATGGATTCTGATTATTTGAAAATAATACTCACTCAGCCTGTGTTCTAACAGAATGTGGACTCAGTCTATATTTAAAGAATACTCACTCACCTCAGTGTTCTAACAGAACACTCACTCAGCCTGTGTTCTAACAGAATACTAACTCAGCCTGCGTTCTAACAGAATGTGGATTCAGATCAAAAATTACTAACTCAGTCTGTGTTCTAACAGAATGTGGACTCAGATTTTGTTCAAAGATTACTCTGTCTGTGTTCTAACAGAATATGGACTCAGCCTGTGTTCTAACAGAATACTCACACAGCCTGTGTTCTAACAGAATACTAACTAAGCCAGTGTTTTAAGAGAATATGGATTCAGATTATTTTCAAAGAATACTCACTCAGCCAGTGTTCTACCAGAATATGGATTCAGATTATTTTCAAAGAAAACTCACTCAGCCTGTGTTCTAACAGAATGTGGACTCGGTTTGTTTTTATATATTACCCACTCAGGCTGTGTTTTAACAAAATGTGGACTCAGAATTTGATCAAAAATTATTAACTCAGTCTGTTTTCTAACAGAATATGGACTCAGTCTATGTTTAGAGAATACTCACTCAGCCTGTGTTCTAAATAATATGGACTCAGTTTATTTTTATATAATAACCGCTCAGCCTGTGTTCTAACAGAATCCACACCGAGCCTGGGTTTTAACAAAATACTAACTCAGCAAGTGTTCTAACAGTATATTGACTCAGATTATTTTCAAAGAGTACTCACTCAGCCTGTGTTCTAACAGAATATTGACTCAGTCTATATTTAAAGAATACTCACTCACCTAAGTGTTCTAACAGAACACTCACTCAGCCTGTATTCTAACAGAATACAAACTCAGCCTGCGTTTTAACAGAATGTGGATTCAGAACAAAAATTACTAACTCAGTCTGTGTTCTAACAGAATGTGGACTCAGATTTTGTTCAAAAATTACTCTGTCTGTGTTCTAACAGAATATGGACTCAGCCTGTGTTCTAACAGAATACTCACACAGCCTGTGTTCTAACAGAATACTCACTCAGCCAGTGTTTTAAGAGAATATGGATTCAGATTACTTTCAAAGAATACTCACTCAGCCTGTGTTCGAACAAAATATGGACTCAGTTTATTTTTATATATTACCCACTCAGGCTGTGTTTTAACAGAATGTGGACTCAGATTTTGATCAAAAATTATTAACTCAGTCTGTTTTCTAACAGAATATGGACGGAGTCTATGTTTAAAGAATACTCACTCAGCCTGTGTTCTAATAGAATACACACTCAGCCTGGTTTTTAATAAAATACTGACGCAGCCAGTGTACTAACAGGAGATTGACTCAGAATATTTTCAAAGAATACTCAATGAGCCTGTTTACTAACAGAATACTCACTCAGCCTGTGTTCTAACAGAATACTCACTCAGCGAGAGTTCTACCAGAATATGGATTCAGAATATTTTAAAATAATACTAACTCCGCCTGTGTTCTAACAGAATATGGACTCAGTCTATGTTTAAAGAATACTCACTCAGCCTGTGTTCTAACAGAATACTAATTCAGCCTGTGTTTTAACAGAATGTGGACTCAGATTTTATTAAAAGAATACTCACTCAGTCTGTGTTATAAAGAATATGGACTCAGTTTATTTTTAAATAATATCCACTCAGCCTGTGTTCTAACAGAATACTCACTCAGCCTGGGTTTTAACAAAATACTAACTCAGCAAGTGTTCTAACAGGATATTGACTCAGATTGCTTTCAAAGAATACTCACTCAGCCAGTGTTCTACCAGAATATGGATTCAGATTACTTTCAAAGAATACTCACTCAGCCTGTGTTCTAACAGAATGTGGACTCAGATATTGATCAAAAATTATTAACTCAGTCTGTGTTCTGGCAGAATTAGGACGCAGTCTATGTTTAAAGAATACTCACTCAGCCTGTGTTCTAATAGAATACGCACTCAGCCTGGTTTTTAATAAAATATTCATGCAGCCAGTGTACTAACAGGATATTGATTCAGAGTATTTTCGAAGAATACTCAATGAGCCTGTGTACTACCGGAATACTCACTCAGCCTGTGTTCTAACAGAATAATCACTCAGCGAGAGTTCTACCAGAATATGGATTCTGATTATTTGAAAATAATACTCACTCAGCCTGTGTTCTAACAGAATGTGGACTCAGTCTATATTTAAAGAATACTCACTCACCTCAGTGTTCTAACAGAACACTCACTCAGCCTGTGTTCTAACAGAATACTAACTCAGCCTGCGTTCTAACAGAATGTGGATTCAGATCAAAAATTACTAACTCAGTCTGTGTTCTAACAGAATGTGGACTCAGATTTTGTTCAAAGATTACTCTGTCTGTGTTCTAACAGAATATGGACTCAGCCTGTGTTCTAACAGAATACTCACACAGCCTGTGTTCTAACAGAATACTAACTAAGCCAGTGTTTTAAGAGAATATGGATTCAGATTATTTTCAAAGAATACTCACTCAGCCAGTGTTCTACCAGAATATGGATTCAGATTATTTTCAAAGAAAACTCACTCAGCCTGTGTTCTAACAGAATGTGGACTCGGTTTGTTTTTATATATTACCCACTCAGGCTGTGTTTTAACAAAATGTGGACTCAGAATTTGATCAAAAATTATTAACTCAGTCTGTTTTCTAACAGAATATGGACTCAGTCTATGTTTAGAGAATACTCACTCAGCCTGTGTTCTAAATAATATGGACTCAGTTTATTTTTATATAATAACCGCTCAGCCTGTGTTCTAACAGAATCCACACCGAGCCTGGGTTTTAACAAAATACTAACTCAGCAAGTGTTCTAACAGTATATTGACTCAGATTATTTTCAAAGAGTACTCACTCAGCCTGTGTTCTAACAGAATATTGACTCAGTCTATATTTAAAGAATACTCACTCACCTAAGTGTTCTAACAGAACACTCACTCAGCCTGTATTCTAACAGAATACAAACTCAGCCTGCGTTTTAACAGAATGTGGATTCAGAACAAAAATTACTAACTCAGTCTGTGTTCTAACAGAATGTGGACTCAGATTTTGTTCAAAAATTACTCTGTCTGTGTTCTAACAGAATATGGACTCAGCCTGTGTTCTAACAGAATACTCACACAGCCTGTGTTCTAACAGAATACTCACTCAGCCAGTGTTTTAAGAGAATATGGATTCAGATTACTTTCAAAGAATACTCACTCAGCCTGTGTTCGAACAAAATATGGACTCAGTTTATTTTTATATATTACCCACTCAGGCTGTGTTTTAACAGAATGTGGACTCAGATTTTGATCAAAAATTATTAACTCAGTCTGTTTTCTAACAGAATATGGACGGAGTCTATGTTTAAAGAATACTCACTCAGCCTGTGTTCTAATAGAATACACACTCAGCCTGGTTTTTAATAAAATACTGACGCAGCCAGTGTACTAACAGGAGATTGACTCAGAATATTTTCAAAGAATACTCAATGAGCCTGTTTACTAACAGAATACTCACTCAGCCTGTGTTCTAACAGAATACTCACTCAGCGAGAGTTCTACCAGAATATGGATTCAGAATATTTTAAAATAATACTAACTCCGCCTGTGTTCTAACAGAATATGGACTCAGTCTATGTTTAAAGAATACTCACTCAGCCTGTGTTCTAACAGAATACTAATTCAGCCTGTGTTTTAACAGAATGTGGACTCAGATTTTATTAAAAGAATACTCACTCAGTCTGTGTTATAAAGAATATGGACTCAGTTTATTTTTAAATAATATCCACTCAGCCTGTGTTCTAACAGAATACTCACTCAGCCTGGGTTTTAACAAAATACTAACTCAGCAAGTGTTCTAACAGGATATTGACTCAGATTGCTTTCAAAGAATACTCACTCAGCCAGTGTTCTACCAGAATATGGATTCAGATTACTTTCAAAGAATACTCACTCAGCCTGTGTTCTAACAGAATGTGGACTCAGATATTGATCAAAAATTATTAACTCAGTCTGTGTTCTGGCAGAATTAGGACGCAGTCTATGTTTAAAGAATACTCACTCAGCCTGTGTTCTAATAGAATACACACTCAGCCTGGTTTTTAATAAAATATTCATGCAGCCAGTGTACTAACAGGATATTGATTCAGAGTATTTTCGAAGAATACTCAATGAGCCTGTGTACTACCGGAATACTCACTCAGCCTGTGTTCTAACAGAATAATCACTCAGCGAGAGTTCTACCAGAATATGGATTCTGATTATTTGAAAATAATACTCACTCAGCCTGTGTTCTAACAGAATGTGGACTCAGTCTATATTTAAAGAATACTCACTCACCTCAGTGTTCTAACAGAACACTCACTCAGCCTGTGTTCTAACAGAATACTAACTCAGCCTGCGTTCTAACAGAATGTGGATTCAGATCAAAAATTACTAACTCAGTCTGTGTTCTAACAGAATGTGGACTCAGATTTTGTTCAAAGATTACTCTGTCTGTGTTCTAACAGAATATGGACTCAGCCTGTGTTCTAACAGAATACTCACACAGCCTGTGTTCTAACAGAATACTAACTAAGCCAGTGTTTTAAGAGAATATGGATTCAGATTATTTTCAAAGAATACTCACTCAGCCAGTGTTCTACCAGAATATGGATTCAGATTATTTTCAAAGAAAACTCACTCAGCCTGTGTTCTAACAGAATGTGGACTCGGTTTATTTTTATATATTACCCACTCAGGCTGTGTTTTAACAAAATATGGACTCAGAATTTGATCAAAAATTATTAACTCAGTCTGTTTTCTAACAGAATATGGACTCAGTCTATGTTTAGAGAATACTCACTCAGACTGTGTTCTAAATAATATGGACTCAGTTTATTTTTATATAATAACCGCTCAGCCTGTGTTCTAACAGAATCCACACCGAGCCTGGGTTTTAACAAAATACTAACTCAGCAAGTGTTCTAACAGTATATTGACTCAGATTATTTTCAAAGAGTACTCACTCAGCCTGTGTTCTAACAGAATATTGACTCAGTCTATATTTAAAGAATACTCACTCACCTAAGTGTTCTAACAGAACACTCACTCAGCCTGTATTCTAACAGAATACAAACTCAGCCTGCGTTTTAACAGAATGTGGATTCAGAACAAAAATTACTAACTCAGTCTGTGTTCTAACAGAATGTGGACTCAGATTTTGTTCAAAAATTACTCTGTCTGTGTTCTAACAGAATATGGACTCAGCCTGTGTTCTAACAGAATACTCACACAGCCTGTGTTCTAACAGAATACTCACTCAGCCAGTGTTTTAAGAGAATATGGATTCAGATTACTTTCAAAGAATACTCACTCAGCCTGTGTTCGAACAAAATATGGACTCAGTTTATTTTTATATATTACCCACTCAGGCTGTGTTTTAACAGAATGTGGACTCAGATTTTGATCAAAAATTATTAACTCAGTCTGTTTTCTAACAGAATATGGACGGAGTCTATGTTTAAAGAATACTCACTCAGCCTGTGTTCTAATAGAATACACACTCAGCCTGGTTTTTAATAAAATACTGACGCAGCCAGTGTACTAACAGGAGATTGACTCAGAATATTTTCAAAGAATACTCAATGAGCCTGTTTACTAACAGAATACTCACTCAGCCTGTGTTCTAACAGAATACTCACTCAGCGAGAGTTCTACCAGAATATGGATTCAGAATATTTTAAAATAATACTAACTCCGCCTGTGTTCTAACAGAATATGGACTCAGTCTATGTTTAAAGAATACTCACTCCGCCTGTGTTCTAACAGAATACTAATTCAGCCTGTGTTTTAACAGAATGTGGACTCAGATTTTATTAAAAGAATACTCACTCAGTCTGTGTTATAAAGAATATGGACTCAGTTTATTTTTAAATAATATCCACTCAGCCTGTGTTCTAACAGAATACTCACTCAGCCTGGGTTTTAACAAAATACTAACTCAGCAAGTGTTCTAACAGGATATTGACTCAGATTGCTTTCAAAGAATACTCACTCAGCCAGTGTTCTACCAGAATATGGATTCAGATTACTTTCAAAGAATACTCACTCAGCCTGTGTTCTAACAGAATGTGGACTCAGATATTGATCAAAAATTATTAACTCAGTCTGTGTTCTGGCAGAATTAGGACGCAGTCTATGTTTAAAGAATAATCACTCAGCCTGTGTTCTAATAGAATACGCACTCAGCCTGGTTTTTAATAAAATATTCATGCAGCCAGTGTACTAACAGGATATTGATTCAGAGCATTTTCGAAGAATACTCAATGAGCCTGTGTACTACCAGAATACTCACTCAGCCTGTGTTCTAACAGAATAATCACTCAGCGAGAGTTCTACCAGAATATGGATTCTGATTATTTGAAAATAATACTCACTCAGCCTGTGTTCTAACAGAATGTGGACTCAGTCTATATTTAAAGAATACTCACTCACCTCAGTGTTCTAACAGAACACTCACTCAGCCTGTGTTCTAACAGAATACTAACTCAGCCTGCGTTCTAACAGAATGTGGATTCAGATCAAAAATTACTAACTCAGTCTGTGTTCTAACAGAATGTGGACTCGGTTTATTTTTATATATTACCCACTCAGGCTGTGTTTTAACAGAATGTGGAATCAGATTTTGATCAAAAATTATTAACTCAGTCTGTTTTCTTACAGAATATGGACGTAGTCTATGTTTAAAGAATACTCACTCAGCCTGTGTTTTAATAGAATACACACTCAGCCTGGTTTTTAATAAAATACTCACGCAGCCAGTGTACTAACAGGATATTGACTCAGATTATTTTCAAAGAATACTCAATGAGCCTGTTTACTAACAGAATACTCACTCAGCTAGAGTTCTACCAGAATATGGATTCAGATTATTTTAAAATAATACTCACTCAGCCTGTGTTCTAACAGAATATGGACTCAGTCTATGTTTAAAGAATACTCACTCAGCCTGTGTTCTAACAGAATACTCACTCAGCTAGAGTTCTACCAGAATATGGATTCAGATTATTTTAAAATAATACTCACTCCGCCTGTGTTCTAACAGAATATGGACTCAGTGTATGTTTAAAGAATACTCAATCAGGCTGTGTTCTAACAGAATACTAATTCAGCCTCTGTTTTAACAGAATGTGGACTCAGATTTTATTAAAAGAATACTCACTCAGTCTGTTTTCTAACAGAATATGTACTCAGTCTATATTTAAAGAATACTCACTCACCTAAGTGTTCTAACAGAACACTCACTCAGCCTGTGTTCTAACACAATACTCACTCAGCCTGGGTTTTAACAAAATACTAACTCAGCAAGTGTTCTAACAGGATATTGACTCAGATTGTTTTCAAAGAATACTCACTCAACCAGTGTTCTACCAGAATATGGATTTAGATTATTTTCAAAGGATACTCACTCAGCCTGTGTTCTAACAGAATGTGGACTCAGATATTGATCAAAAATTACTAACTCAGTCTGTGTTCTAGCAGAATTAGGACGCAGTCTATGTTTAAATAATACTCACTCAGCCTGTGTTATAAAAGAATAGGAACTCAGCCGGGTTTCTAATAAAATATTCACGCAGCCAGTGTACTAACAGGATATTGACTCAGAGTATATTCAAAGAATACTCAATGAGCCTGTTTACTAACAGAATACTCACTCAGCCTGTGTTCTAACAGAATAATCACTCAGCGAGAGTTCTACCAGAATATG
The DNA here is from genome assembly GCF_987537825.1 of Furipterus horrens. NCBI lineage: Eukaryota > Metazoa > Chordata > Mammalia > Chiroptera > Furipteridae > Furipterus > Furipterus horrens. Next base: position 2,012,093 of record NW_028327190.1, on the reverse strand, counting down.
GATTCTGATTATTTGAAAATAATACTCACTCAGCCTGTGTTCTAACAGAATGTGGACTCAGTCTATATTTAAAGAATACTCACTCACTTCAGTGTTCTAACAGAACACTCACTCAGCCTGTGTTCTAACAGAATGTGGACTCAGTCTCTATTTAAAGATACTCACTCACCTCAGTGTTCTAACAGAACACTCACTCAGCCTGTGTTCTAACAGAATACTAACTCAGCCTGCGTTCTAACAGAATGTGGATTCATATCAAAAATTACTAACTCAGTCTGTGTTCTAACAGAATGTGGACTCAGATTTTGTTCAAAGATTACTCTGTCTGTGTTCTAACAGAATATGGACTCAGCCTGTGTTCTAACAGAATACTCACACAGCCTGTGTTCTAACAGAATACTAACTAAGTCATTGTTTTAAGAGAATATGGATTCAGATTATTTTCAAAGAATACTCACTCAGCCAGTGTTTTAAGAGAATATGGATTCAGATTATTTTCAGAGAATACTCACTCAGCCTGTGTTCGAACACAATATGGACTCGGTTTATTTTTATATATTACCCAGTCAGGCTGTGTTTCAACAGAATGTGGACTCAGAATTTGATCAAAAATTATTAACTCAGTCTGTTTTCTAACAGAATATGGACTCAGTCTATGTTTAGAGAATACTCACTCAGCCTGTGTTCTAAATAATATGGACTCAGTTTATTTTTAATAATAAACACTCTGCCTGTGTTCTAACAGAATACCCACCGAGCCTGGGTTTTAACAAAATACTAACTCAGCAAGTGTTCTAACAGGATATTGACTCAGATTATTTTAAAATAATACTCACTCCGCCTGTGTTCTAACAGAATATGTACTCAGTCTATTTTTAAAGAATACTCACTCACCTAAGTGTTCTAACAGAACACTCACTCAGCCTGTGTTCTAACAGAATACTAACTCAGCCTGTGTTTTAACAGAATGTGGATTCAGATCAAAAATTATTAACTCAGTCTGTTTTCTAACAGAATATGGACGGAGTCTATGTTTAAAGAATACTCACTCAGCCTGTGTTCTAATAGAATACACACTCAGCCTGGTTTTTAATAAAATACTGACGCAGCCAGTGTACTAACAGGAGATTGACTCAGAATATTTTCAAAGAATACTCAATGAGCCTGTTTACTAACAGAATACTCACTCAGCCTGTGTTCTAACAGAATACTCACTCAGCGAGAGTTCTACCAGAATATGGATTCAGAATATTTTAAAATAATACTAACTCCGCCTGTGTTCTAACAGAATATGGACTCAGTCTATGTTTAAAGAATACTCACTCCGCCTGTGTTCTAACAGAATACTAATTCAGCCTGTGTTTTAACAGAATGTGGACTCAGATTTTATTAAAAGAATACTCACTCAGTCTGTGTTATAAAGAATATGGACTCAGTTTATTTTTAAATAATATCCACTCAGCCTGTGTTCTAACAGAATACTCACTCAGCCTGGGTTTTAACAAAATACTAACTCAGCAAGTGTTCTAACAGGATATTGACTCAGATTGCTTTCAAAGAATACTCACTCAGCCAGTGTTCTACCAGAATATGGATTCAGATTACTTTCAAAGAATACTCACTCAGCCTGTGTTCTAACAGAATGTGGACTCAGATATTGATCAAAAATTATTAACTCAGTCTGTGTTCTGGCAGAATTAGGACGCAGTCTATGTTTAAAGAATAATCACTCAGCCTGTGTTCTAATAGAATACGCACTCAGCCTGGTTTTTAATAAAATATTCATGCAGCCAGTGTACTAACAGGATATTGATTCAGAGCATTTTCGAAGAATACTCAATGAGCCTGTGTACTACCAGAATACTCACTCAGCCTGTGTTCTAACAGAATAATCACTCAGCGAGAGTTCTACCAGAATATGGATTCTGATTATTTGAAAATAATACTCACTCAGCCTGTGTTCTAACAGAATGTGGACTCAGTCTATATTTAAAGAATACTCACTCACCTCAGTGTTCTAACAGAACACTCACTCAGCCTGTGTTCTAACAGAATACTAACTCAGCCTGCGTTCTAACAGAATGTGGATTCAGATCAAAAATTACTAACTCAGTCTGTGTTCTAACAGAATGTGGACTCGGTTTATTTTTATATATTACCCACTCAGGCTGTGTTTTAACAGAATGTGGAATCAGATTTTGATCAAAAATTATTAACTCAGTCTGTTTTCTTACAGAATATGGACGTAGTCTATGTTTAAAGAATACTCACTCAGCCTGTGTTTTAATAGAATACACACTCAGCCTGGTTTTTAATAAAATACTCACGCAGCCAGTGTACTAACAGGATATTGACTCAGATTATTTTCAAAGAATACTCAATGAGCCTGTTTACTAACAGAATACTCACTCAGCTAGAGTTCTACCAGAATATGGATTCAGATTATTTTAAAATAATACTCACTCAGCCTGTGTTCTAACAGAATATGGACTCAGTCTATGTTTAAAGAATACTCACTCAGCCTGTGTTCTAACAGAATACTCACTCAGCTAGAGTTCTACCAGAATATGGATTCAGATTATTTTAAAATAATACTCACTCCGCCTGTGTTCTAACAGAATATGGACTCAGTGTATGTTTAAAGAATACTCAATCAGGCTGTGTTCTAACAGAATACTAATTCAGCCTCTGTTTTAACAGAATGTGGACTCAGATTTTATTAAAAGAATACTCACTCAGTCTGTTTTCTAACAGAATATGTACTCAGTCTATATTTAAAGAATACTCACTCACCTAAGTGTTCTAACAGAACACTCACTCAGCCTGTGTTCTAACACAATACTCACTCAGCCTGGGTTTTAACAAAATACTAACTCAGCAAGTGTTCTAACAGGATATTGACTCAGATTGTTTTCAAAGAATACTCACTCAACCAGTGTTCTACCAGAATATGGATTTAGATTATTTTCAAAGGATACTCACTCAGCCTGTGTTCTAACAGAATGTGGACTCAGATATTGATCAAAAATTACTAACTCAGTCTGTGTTCTAGCAGAATTAGGACGCAGTCTATGTTTAAATAATACTCACTCAGCCTGTGTTATAAAAGAATAGGAACTCAGCCGGGTTTCTAATAAAATATTCACGCAGCCAGTGTACTAACAGGATATTGACTCAGAGTATATTCAAAGAATACTCAATGAGCCTGTTTACTAACAGAATACTCACTCAGCCTGTGTTCTAACAGAATAATCACTCAGCGAGAGTTCTACCAGAATATGGATTCTGATTATTTGAAAATAATACTCACTCAGCCTGTGTTCTAACAGAATGTGGACTCAGTCTATATTTAAAGAATACTCACTCACTTCAGTGTTCTAACAGAACACTCACTCAGCCTGTGTTCTAACAGAATGTGGACTCAGTCTCTATTTAAAGATACTCACTCACCTCAGTGTTCTAACAGAACACTCACTCAGCCTGTGTTCTAACAGAATACTAACTCAGCCTGCGTTCTAACAGAATGTGGATTCATATCAAAAATTACTAACTCAGTCTGTGTTCTAACAGAATGTGGACTCAGATTTTGTTCAAAGATTACTCTGTCTGTGTTCTAACAGAATATGGACTCAGCCTGTGTTCTAACAGAATACTCACACAGCCTGTGTTCTAACAGAATACTAACTAAGTCAGTGTTTTAAGAGAATATGGATTCAGATTATTTTCAAAGAATACTCACTCAGCCAGTGTTTTAAGAGAATATGGATTCAGATTATTTTCAGAGAATACTCACTCAGCCTGTGTTCGAACACAATATGGACTCGGTTTATTTTTATATATTACCCAGTCAGGCTGTGTTTCAACAGAATGTGGACTCAGAATTTGATCAAAAATTATTAACTCAGTCTGTTTTCTAACAGAATATGGACTCAGTCTATGTTTAGAGAATACTCACTCAGCCTGTGTTCTAAATAATATGGACTCAGTTTATTTTTAATAATAAACACTCTGCCTGTGTTCTAACAGAATACCCACCGTGCCTGGGTTTTAACAAAATACTAACTCAGCAAGTGTTCTAACAGGATATTGACTCAGATTATTTTAAAATAATACTCACTCCGCCTGTGTTCTAACAGAATATGTACTCAGTCTATTTTTAAAGAATACTCACTCACCTAAGTGTTCTAACAGAACACTCACTCAGCCTGTGTTCTAACAGAATACTAACTCAGCCTGTGTTTTAACAGAATGTGGATTCAGATCAAAAATTACTAACTCAGTCTGTGTTCTAACAGAATATGGACTCAGTCTATGTTTAAAGAATACTCACTCAGCCTGTGTTCTAACAGAATACTCAATCAGCTAGAGTTCTACCAGAATATGGATTCAGATTATTTTAAAATAATACTCACTCAGCCTGTGTTCTAACAGAATATGGACTCAGTCTATGTTTAAAGAATACTCACTCAGCCTGTGTTCTAACAGAATACTCACTCAGCGAGAGTTCTACCAGAATATGGATTCAGATTATTTTAAAATAATACTCACTCCGCCTGTGTTCTAACAGAATATGGACTCAGTGTATGTTTAAAGAATACTCACTCAGCCTGTGTTCTAACAGAATACTAATTCAGCCTGTGTTTTAACAGAATGTGGACTCAGATTTTATTAAAAGAATACTCACTCAGTCTGTGTTATAAAGAATATGGACTCAGTTTATTTTTAAATAATACCCACTCAGCCTGTGTTCTAACAGAATACTCACTCAGCCTGGGTTTTAACAAATACTAACTCAGCAAGTGTTCTAACAGGATATTGACTCAGACTGTTTTCAAAGAATACTCACTCAGCCAGTGTTCTACCAGAATATGGATTCAGATTATTTTCAAAGAATTCTCACTCAGCCTGTGTTCTAACAGAATGTGGACTCAGATATTGATCAAAAATTACTAACTCAGTCTGTGTTCTAGCAGAATTAGGACGCAGTCTATGTTTAAAGAATACTCACTCAGCCTGTGTTCTAACAGAATGTGGACTCAGTCTATATTTAAAGAATACTCACTCACCTCAGTGTTCTAACAGAACACTCACTCAGCCTGTGTTCTAACAGAATACTAACTCAGCCTGCGTTCTAACAGAATGTGGATTCAGATCAAAAATTACTAACTCAGTCTGTGTTCTAACAGAATGTGAACTCAGATTTTGTTCAAAGATTACTCTGTCTGTGTTCTAACAGAATATGGACTCAGCCTGTGTTCTAACAGAATACTCACACAGCCTGTGTTCTAACAGAATACTAACTAAGCCAGTGTTTTAAGAGAATATGGATTCAGATTATTTTCAGAGAATACTCACTCAGCCTGTGTTCGAACAAAATATGGACTCAGTTTATTTTTATATATTACCCACTCAGGCTGTGTTTTAACAGAATGTGGACTCAGAATTTGATCAAAAATTATTAACTCAGTCTGTTTTCTAACAGAATATGGACTCAGTCTATGTTGAGAGAATACTCACTCACCCTGTGTTCTAAATAATATGGACTCAGTTTATTTTTAATAATAACCGCTCAGCCTGTTTTCTAACAGAATATGGACTCAGTCTATGTTTAGAGAATACTCACTCAGCCTGTGTTCTAAATAATATGGATTCAGTTTATTTTTAATAATAACCGCTCTGCCTGTGTTCTAACAGAATACCCACCGAGCCTGGGTATTAACAAAATACTAACTCAGCAAGTGTTCTAACAGGATATTGACTCAGATTATTTTCAAAGAGTACTCACTCAGCCTGTGCTCTAACAGAATATGGACTCAGTCTATATTTAAAGAATACTCACTCACCTAAGTGTTCTAACAGAACACTCACTCAGCCTGTGTTCTAACAGAATACTCACTCAGCCTGGGTTTTAACAAAATACTAACTCAGCAAGTGTTCTAACAGGATATTGACTCAGATTGTTTTCAAAGAATACTCACTCAGCCAGTGTTCTACCAGAATATGGATTCAGATTATTTTCAAAGGATACTCACTCAGCCTGTGTTCTAACAGAATGTGGACTCAGATATTGATCAAAAATTACTAACTCAGTCTGTGTTCTAGCAGCATTAGGACGCAGTCTATGTTTAAAGAATACTCACTCAGCCTGTGTTATAAAAGAATAGGAACTCAGCCGGGTTTTTAATAAAATATTCACGCAGCCAGTGTACTAACAGGATATTGACTCAGAGTATATTCAAAGAATACCCAATGAGCCTGTTTACTAACAGAATACTCACTCAGCCTGTGTTCTAACAGAATAATCACTCAGCGAGAGTTCTACCAGAATATGGATTCTGATTATTTGAAAATAATACTCACTCAGCCTGTGTTCTAACAGAATGTGGACTCAGTCTATATTTAAAGAATACTCACTCACTTCAGTGTTCTAACAGAACACTCACTCAGCCTGTGTTCTAACAGAATGTGGACTCAGTCTCTATTTAAAGATACTCACTCACCTCAGTGTTCTAACAGAACACTCACTCAGCCTGTGTTCTAACAGAATACTAACTCAGCCTGCGTTCTAACAGAATGTGGATTCATATCAAAAATTACTAACTCAGTCTGTGTTCTAACAGAATGTGGACTCAGATTTTGTTCAAAGATTACTCTGTCTGTGTTCTAACAGAATATGGACTCAGCCTGTGTTCTAACAGAATACTCACACAGCCTGTGTTCTAACAGAATACTAACTAAGTCATTGTTTTAAGAGAATATGGATTCAGATTATTTTCAAAGAATACTCACTCAGCCAGTGTTTTAAGAGAATATGGATTCAGATTATTTTCAGAGAATACTCACTCAGCCTGTGTTCGAACACAATATGGACTCGGTTTATTTTTATATATTACCCAGTCAGGCTGTGTTTCAACAGAATGTGGACTCAGAATTTGATCAAAAATTATTAACTCAGTCTGTTTTCTAACAGAATATGGACTCAGTCTATGTTTAGAGAATACTCACTCAGCCTGTGTTCTAAATAATATGGACTCAGTTTATTTTTATATAATAACCGCTCAGCCTGTGTTCTAACAGAATACTCACCGAGCCTGGGTTTTAACAAAATACTAACTCAGCAAGTGTTCTAACAGGATATTGACTCAGATTATTTTCAAAGAGTACTCACTCAGCCTGTGTTCTAACATAATATGGACTCAGTCAATATTTAAAGAATACTCACTCACCTAAGTGTTCTAACAGAACACTCACTCAGCCTGTGTTCTAACAGAATACTAACTCAGCCTGCGTTTTAACAGAATGTGGATTCAGATCAAAAATTGCTAACTCAGTCTGTGTTCTAACAGAATGTGGACTCAGATTTTGTTCAAAAATTACTCTGTCTGTGTTCTAACAGAATATGGACTCAGCCTGTGTTCTAACAGAATACTCACACAGCCTGTGTTCTAACAGAATACTCACTCAGCCAGTGTTTTAAGAGAATATGGATTCAGATTATTTTCAAAGAATACTCACTCAGCCTGTGTTCGAACAAAATATGGACTCAGTTTATTTTTATATATTACCCACTCAGGCTGTGTTTTAACAGAATGTGGAATCAGATTTTGATCAAAAATTATTAACTCAGTCTGTTTTCTAACAGAATATGGACGCAGTCTATGTTTAAAGTATACTCACTCAGCCTGTGTTCTAATAGAATACACACTCAGCCTGGTTTTTAATAAAATACTCACGCAGCCAGTGTACTAACAGGATATTGACTCAGATTACTTTCAAAGAATACTCAATGAGCATGTTTACTAACAGAATACTCACTACACCTGTGTTCTAACAGAATACTCACTCAGCGAGGGTTCTACCAGATTATGGATTCAGATTATTTTAAAATAATACTCACTCCGCCTGTGTTCTAACAGAATATGGAATCAGTGTATGTTTAAAGAATACTCACTCAGCCTGTGTTCTAACAGAATACTAATTCAGCCTGTGTTTTAACAGAATGTGGACTCAGATTTTATTAAAAGAATACTCACTCAGTCTGTGTTATAAAGAATATGGACTCAGTTTATTTTTAAATAATATCCACTCAGCCTGTGTTCTAACAGAATACTCACTCAGCCTGGGTTTTAACAAAATACTAACTCAGCAAGTGTTCTAACAGGATATTGACTCAGATTGCTTTCAAAGAATACTCACTCAGCCAGTGTTCTACCAGAATATGGATTCAGATTACTTTCAAAGAATACTCACTCAGCCTGTGTTCTAACAGAATGTGGACTCAGATATTGATCAAAAATTATTAACTCAGTCTGTGTTCTGGCAGAATTAGGACGCAGTCTATGTTTAAAGAATACTCACTCAGCCTGTGTTCTAATAGAATACGCACTCAGCCTGGTTTTTAATAAAATATTCATGCAGCCAGTGTACTAACAGGATATTGATTCAGAGTATTTTCGAAGAATACTCAATGAGCCTGTGTACTACCAGAATACTCACTCAGCCTGTGTTCTAACAGAATAATCACTCAGCGAGAGTTCTACCAAAATATGGATTCTGATTATTTGAAAATAATACTCACTCAGCCTGTGTTCTAACAGAATGTGGACTCAGTCTATATTTAAAGAATACTCACTCACCTCAGTGTTCTAACAGAACACTCACTCAGCCTGTGTTCTAACAGAATACTAACTCAGCCTGCGTTCTAACAGAATGTGGATTCAGATCAAAAATTACTAACTCAGTCTGTGTTCTAACAGAATGTGGACTCAGATTTTGTTCAAAGATTACTCTGTCTGTGTTCTAACAGAATATGGACTCAGCCTGTGTTCTAACAGAATACTCACACAGCCTGTGTTCTAACAGAATACTAACTAAGCCAGTGTTTTAAGAGAATATGGATTCAGATTATTTTCAAAGAATACTCACTCAGCCAGTGTTCTACCAGAATATGGATTCAGATTATTTTCAAAGAAAACTCACTCAGCCTGTGTTCTAACAGAATGTGGACTCGGTTTGTTTTTATATATTACCCACTCAGGCTGTGTTTTATCAAAATGTGGACTCAGAATTTGATCAAAAATTATTAACTCAGTCTGTTTTCTAACAGAATATGGACTCAGTCTATGTTTAGAGAATACTCACTCAGCCTGTGTTCTAAATAATATGGACTCAGTTTATTTTTATATAATAACCGCTCAGCCTGTGTTCTAACAGAATCCACACCGAGCCTGGGTTTTAACAAAATACTAACTCAGCAAGTGTTCTAACAGTATATTGACTCAGATTATTTTCAAAGAGTACTCACTCAGCCTGTGTTCTAACAGAATATTGACTCAGTCTATATTTAAAGAATACTCACTCACCTAAGTGTTCTAACAGAACACTCACTCAGCCTGTATTCTAACAGAATACAAACTCAGCCTGCGTTTTAACAGAATGTGGATTCAGAACAAAAATTACTAACTCAGTCTGTGTTCTAACAGAATGTGGACTCAGATTTTGTTCAAAAATTACTCTGTCTGTGTTCTAACAGAATATGGACTCAGCCTGTGTTCTAACAGAATACTCACACAGCCTGTGTTCTGACAGAATACTCACTCAGCCAGTGTTTTAAGAGAATATGGATTCAGATTACTTTCAAAGAATACTCACTCAGCCTGTGTTCGAACAAAATATGGACTCAGTTTATTTTTATATATTACCCACTAAGGCTGTGTTTTAACAGAATGTGGACTCAGATTTTGATCAAAAATTATTAACTCAGTCTGTTTTCTAACAGAATATGGACGGAGTCTATGTTTAAAGAATACTCACTCAGCCTGTGTTCTAATAGAATATACACTCAGCCTGGTTTTTAATAAAATACTGACGCAGCCAGTGTACTAACAGGAGATTGACTCAGAATATTTTCAAAGAATACTCAATGAGCCTGTTTACTAACAGAATACTCACTCAGCCTGTGTTCTAACAGAATACTCACTCAGCGAGAGTTCTACCAGAATATGGATTCAGAATATTTTAAAATAATACTAACTCCGCCTGTGTTCTAACAGAATATGGACTCAGTCTATGTTTAAAGAATACTCACTCAGCCTGTGTTCTAACAGAATACTAATTCAGCCTGTGTTTTAACAGAATGTGGACTCAGATTTTATTAAAAGAATACTCACTCAGTCTGTGTTATAAAGAATATGGACTCAGTTTATTTTTAAATAATATCCACTCAGCCTGTGTTCTAACAGAATACTCACTCAGCCTGGGTTTTAACAAAATACTAACTCAGCAAGTGTTCTAACAGGATATTGACTCAGATTGCTTTCAAAGAATACTCACTCAGCCAGTGTTCTACCAGAATATGGATTCAGATTACTTTCAAAGAATACTCACTCAGCCTGTGTTCTAACAGAATGTGGACTCAGATATTGATCAAAAATTATTAACTCAGTCTGTGTTCTGGCAGAATTAGGACGCAGTCTATGTTTAAAGAATACTCACTCAGCCTGTGTTCTAATAGAATACACACTCAGCCTGGTTTTTAATAAAATATTCATGCAGCCAGTGTACTAACAGGATATTGATTCAGAGTATTTTCGAAGAATACTCAATGAGCCTGTGTACTACCAGAATACTCACTCAGCCTGTGTTCTAACAGAATAATCACTCAGCGAGAGTTCTACCAGAATATGGATTCTGATTATTTGAAAATAATACTCACTCAGCCTGTGTTCTAACAGAATGTGGACTCAGTCTATATTTAAAGAATACTCACTCACCTCAGTGTTCTAACAGAACACTCACTCAGCCTGTGTTCTAACAGAATACTAACTCAGCCTGCGTTCTAACAGAATGTGGATTCAGATCAAAAATTACTAACTCAGTCTGTGTTCTAACAGAATGTGGACTCAGATTTTGTTCAAAGATTACTCTGTCTGTGTTCTAACAGAATATGGACTCAGCCTGTGTTCTAACAGAATACTCACACAGCCTGTGTTCTAACAGAATACTAACTAAGCCAGTGTTTTAAGAGAATATGGATTCAGATTATTTTCAAAGAATACTCACTCAGCCAGTGTTCTACCAGAATATGGATTCAGATTATTTTCAAAGAAAACTCACTCAGCCTGTGTTCTAACAGAATGTGGACTCGGTTTGTTTTTATATATTACCCACTCAGGCTGTGTTTTAACAAAATGTGGACTCAGAATTTGATCAAAAATTATTAACTCAGTCTGTTTTCTAACAGAATATGGACTCAGTCTATGTTTAGAGAATACTCACTCAGCCTGTGTTCTAAATAATATGGACTCAGTTTATTTTTATATAATAACCGCTCAGCCTGTGTTCTAACAGAATCCACACCGAGCCTGGGTTTTAACAAAATACTAACTCAGCAAGTGTTCTAACAGTATATTGACTCAGATTATTTTCAAAGAGTACTCACTCAGCCTGTGTTCTAACAGAATATTGACTCAGTCTATATTTAAAGAATACTCACTCACCTAAGTGTTCTAACAGAACACTCACTCAGCCTGTATTCTAACAGAATACAAACTCAGCCTGCGTTTTAACAGAATGTGGATTCAGAACAAAAATTACTAACTCAGTCTGTGTTCTAACAGAATGTGGACTCAGATTTTGTTCAAAAATTACTCTGTCTGTGTTCTAACAGAATATGGACTCAGCCTGTGTTCTAACAGAATACTCACACAGCCTGTGTTCTAACAGAATACTCACTCAGCCAGTGTTTTAAGAGAATATGGATTCAGATTACTTTCAAAGAATACTCACTCAGCCTGTGTTCGAACAAAATATGGACTCAGTTTATTTTTATATATTACCCACTCAGGCTGTGTTTTAACAGAATGTGGACTCAGATTTTGATCAAAAATTATTAACTCAGTCTGTTTTCTAACAGAATATGGACGGAGTCTATGTTTAAAGTATACTCACTCAGCCTGTGTTCTAATAGAATACACACTCAGCCTGGTTTTTAATAAAATACTGACGCAGCCAGTGTACTAACAGGAGATTGACTCAGAATATTTTCAAAGAATACTCAATGAGCCTGTTTACTAACAGAATACTCAGCCTGTGTTCTAACAGAATACTCACTCAGCGAGAGTTCTACCAGAATATGGATTCAGAATATTTTAAAATAATACTAACTCCGCCTGTGTTCTAACAGAATATGGACTCAGTCTATGTTTAAAGAATACTCACTCCGCCTGTGTTCTAACAGAATACTAATTCAGCCTGTGTTTTAACAGAATGTGGACTCAGATTTTATTAAAAGAATACTCACTCAGTCTGTGTTATAAAGAATATGGACTCAGTTTATTTTTAAATAATATCCACTCAGCCTGTGTTCTAACAGAATACTCACTCAGCCTGGGTTTTAACAAAATACTAACTCAGCAAGTGTTCTAACAGGATATTGACTCAGATTGCTTTCAAAGAATACTCACTCAGCCAGTGTTCTACCAGAATATGGATTCAGATTACTTTCAAAGAATACTCACTCAGCCTGTGTTCTAACAGAATGTGGACTCAGATATTGATCAAAAATAATTAACTCAGTCTGTGTTCTGGCAGAATTAGGACGCAGTCTATGTTTAAAGAATACTCACTCAGCCTGTGTTCTAATAGAATACGCACTCAGCCTGGTTTTTAATAAAATATTCATGCAGCCAGTGTACTAACAGGATATTGATTCAGAGTATTTTCGAAGAATACTCAATGAGCCTGTGTACTACCAGAATACTCACTCAGCCTGTGTTCTAACAGAATAATCACTCAGCGAGAGTTCTACCAGAATATGGATTCTGATTATTTGAAAATAATACTCACTCAGCCTGTGTTCTAACAGAATGTGGACTCAGTCTATATTTAAAGAATACTCACTCACCTCAGTGTTCTAACAGAACACTCACTCAGCCTGTGTTCTAACAGAATACTAACTCAGCCTGCGTTCTAACAGAATGTGGATTCAGATCAAAAATTACTAACTCAGTCTGTGTTCTAACAGAATGTGGACTCAGATTTTGTTCAAAGATTACTCTGTCTGTGTTCTAACAGAATATGGACTCAGCCTGTGTTCTAACAGAATACTCACACAGCCTGTGTTCTAACAGAATACTAACTAAGCCAGTGTTTTAAGAGAATATGGATTCAGATTATTTTCAAAGAATACTCACTCAGCCAGTGTTCTACCAGAATATGGATTCAGATTATTTTCAAAGAAAACTCACTCAGCCTGTGTTCTAACAGAATGTGGACTCGGTTTGTTTTTATATATTACCCACTCAGGCTGTGTTTTAACAAAATGTGGACTCAGAATTTGATCAAAAATTATTAACTCAGTCTGTTTTCTAACAGAATATGGACTCAGTCTATGTTTAGAGAATACTCACTCAGCCTGTGTTCTAAATAATATGGACTCAGTTTATTTTTATATAATAACCGCTCAGCCTGTGTTCTAACAGAATCCACACCGAGCCTGGGTTTTAACAAAATACTAACTCAGCAAGTGTTCTAACAGTATATTGACTCAGATTATTTTCAAAGAGTACTCACTCAGCCTGTGTTCTAACAGAATATTGACTCAGTCTATATTTAAAGAATACTCACTCACCTAAGTGTTCTAACAGAACACTCACTCAGCCTGTATTCTAACAGAATACAAACTCAGCCTGCGTTTTAACAGAATGTGGATTCAGAACAAAAATTACTAACTCAGTCTGTGTTCTAACAGAATGTGGACTCAGATTTTGTTCAAAAATTACTCTGTCTGTGTTCTAACAGAATATGGACTCAGCCTGTGTTCTAACAGAATACTCACACAGCCTGTGTTCTAACAGAATACTCACTCAGCCAGTGTTTTAAGAGAATATGGATTCAGATTACTTTCAAAGAATACTCACTCAGCCTGTGTTCGAACAAAATATGGACTCAGTTTATTTTTATATATTACCCACTCAGGCTGTGTTTTAACAGAATGTGGACTCAGATTTTGATCAAAAATTATTAACTCAGTCTGTTTTCTAACAGAATATGGACGGAGTCTATGTTTAAAGAATACTCACTCAGCCTGTGTTCTAATAGAATACACACTCAGCCTGGTTTTTAATAAAATACTGACGCAGCCAGTGTACTAACAGGAGATTGACTCAGAATATTTTCAAAGAATACTCAATGAGCCTGTTTACTAACAGAATACTCACTCAGCCTGTGTTCTAACAGAATACTCACTCAGCGAGAGTTCTACCAGAATATGGATTCAGAATATTTTAAAATAATACTAACTCCGCCTGTGTTCTAACAGAATATGGACTCAGTCTATGTTTAAAGAATACTCACTCAGCCTGTGTTCTAACAGAATACTAATTCAGCCTGTGTTTTAACAGAATGTGGACTCAGATTTTATTAAAAGAATACTCACTCAGTCTGTGTTATAAAGAATATGGACTCAGTTTATTTTTAAATAATATCCACTCAGCCTGTGTTCTAACAGAATACTCACTCAGCCTGGGTTTTAACAAAATACTAACTCAGCAAGTGTTCTAACAGGATATTGACTCAGATTGCTTTCAAAGAATACTCACTCAGCCAGTGTTCTACCAGAATATGGATTCAGATTACTTTCAAAGAATACTCACTCAGCCTGTGTTCTAACAGAATGTGGACTCAGATATTGATCAAAAATTATTAACTCAGTCTGTGTTCTGGCAGAATTAGGACGCAGTCTATGTTTAAAGAATACTCACTCAGCCTGTGTTCTAATAGAATACGTACTCAGCCTGGTTTTTAATAAAATATTCATGCAGCCAGTGTACAAACAGGATATTGATTCAGAGTATTTTCGAAGAATACTCAATGAGCCTGTGTACTACCAGAATACTCACTCAGCCTGTGTTCTAACAGAATAATCACTCAGCGAGAGTTCTACCAGAATATGGATTCTGATTATTTGAAAATAATACTCACTCAGCCTGTGTTCTAACAGAATGTGGACTCAGTCTATATTTAAAGAATACTCACTCACCTCAGTGTTCTAACAGAACACTCACTCAGCCTGTGTTCTAACAGAATACTAACTCAGCCTGCGTTCTAACAGAATGTGGATTCAGATCAAAAATTACTAACTCAGTCTGTGTTCTAACAGAATGTGGACTCGGTTTATTTTTATATATTACCCACTCAGGCTGTGTTTTAACAGAATGTGGACTCAGAATTTGATCAAAAATTATTAACTCAGTCTGTTTTCTAACAGAATATGGACTCAGTCTATGTTGAGAGAATACTCACTCAGCCTGTGTTCTAAATAATATGGACTCAGTTTATTTTTAATAATAACCGCTCAGCCTGTGTTCTAACAGAATACCCACCGAGCCTGGGTTTTAACAAAATACTAACTCAGCTAGTGTTCTAACAGGATATTTACTCAGATTACTTTCAAAGAGTACTCACTCAGCCTGTGTTCTAACAGAATACTAACTCAGCCTGCGTTCTAACAGAATGTGGATTCAGATCAAAAATTACTAACTCAGTCTGTGTTCTAACAGAATGTGGACTCAGATTTTGTTCAAAGATTACTCTGTCTGTGTTCTAACAGAATATGGACTCAGCCTGTGTTCTAACAGAATACTCACACAGCCTGTGTTCTAACAGAATACTAACTAAGCCAGTGTTTTAAGAGAATATGGATTCAGATTATTTTCAAAGAATACTCACTCAGCCAGTGTTCTACCAGAATATGGATTCAGATTATTTTCAAAGAAAACTCACTCAGCCTGTGTTCTAACAGAATGTGGACTCGGTTTATTTTTATATATTACCCACTCAGGCTGTGTTTTAACAAAATGTGGACTCAGAATTTGATCAAAAATTATTAACGCTGTCTGTTTTCTAACAGAATATGGACTCAGTCTATGTTTAGAGAATACTCACTCAGCCTGTGTTCTAAATAATATGGACTCAGTTTATTTTTATATAATAACCGCTCAGCCTGTGTTCTAACAGAATCCACACCGAGCCTGGGTTTTAACAAAATACTAACTCAGCAAGTGTTCTAACAGTATATTGACTCAGATTATTTTCAAAGAGTACTCACTCAGCCTGTGTTCTAACAGAATATTGACTCAGTCTATATTTAAAGAATACTCACTCACCTAAGTGTTCTAACAGAACACTCACTCAGCCTGTATTCTAACAGAATACAAACTCAGCCTGCGTTTTAACAGAATGTGGATTCAGAACAAAAATTACTAACTCAGTCTGTGTTCTAACAGAATGTGGACTCAGATTTTGTTCAAAAATTACTCTGTCTGTGTTCTAACAGAATATGGACCCAGCCTGTGTTCTAACAGAATACTCACACAGCCTGTGTTCTAACAGAATACTCACTCAGCCTGGGTTTTAACAAAATACTAACTCAGCAAGTGTTCTAACAGGATATTGACTCAGATTGCTTTCAAAGAATACTCACTCAGCCTGTGTTCTAACAGAATGTGGACTCAGATATTGATCAAAAATTATTAACTCAGTCTGTGTTCTGGCAGAATTAGGACGCAGTCTATGTTTAAAGAATACTCACTCAGCCTGTGTTCTAATAGAATACGCACTCAGCCTGGTTTTTAATAAAATATTCATGCAGCCAGTGTACTAACAGGATATTGATTCAGAGTATTTTTGAAGAATACTCAATGAGCCTGTGTACTACCAGAATGCTCACTCAGCCTGTGTTCTAACAGAATAATCACTCAGCGAGAGTTCTACCAGAATATGGATTCTGATTATTTGAAAATAATACTCACTCAGCCTGTGTTCTAACAGAATGTGGACTCAGTCTATATTTAAAGAATACTCACTCACCTCAGTGTTCTAACAGAACACTCACTCAGCCTGTGTTCTAACAGAATACTAACTCAGCCTGCGTTCTAACAGAATGTGGATTCAGATCAAAAATTACTAACTCAGTCTGTGTTCTAACAAAATGTGGACCCGGTTTATTTTTATATATTACCCACTCAGGCTGTGTTTTAACAGAATGTGGACTCAGAATTTGATCAAAAATTATGAACTCAGTCTGTTTTCTAACAGAATATGGACTCAGTCTATGTTGAGAGAATACTCACTCAGCCTGTGTTCTAAATAATATGGACTCAGTTTATTTTTAATAATAACCGCTCAGCCTGTGTTCTAACAGAATACCCACCGAGCCTGGGTTTTAACAAAATACTAACTCAGCTAGTGTTCTAACAGGATATTTACTCAGATTACTTTCAAAGAGTACTCACTCAGCCTGTGTTCTAACAGAATACTAACTCAGCCTGCGTTCTAACAGAATGTGGATTCAGATCAAAAATTACTAACTCAGTCTGTGTTCTAACAGAATGTGGACTCAGATTTTGTTCAAAGATTACTCTGTCTGTGTTCTAACAGAATATGGACTCAGCCTGTGTTCTAACAGAATACTCACACAGCCTGTGTTCTAACAGAATACTAACTAAGCCAGTGTTTTAAGAGAATATGGATTCAGATTATTTTCAGAGAATACTCACTCAGCCTGTGTTCGAACAAAATATGGACTCAGTTTATTTTTATATATTACCCACTCAGGCTGTGTTTTAACAGAATGTGGACTCAGAATTTGATCAAAAATTATTAACTCAGTCTGTTTTCTAACAGAATATGGACTCAGTCTATGTTGAGAGAATACTCACTCAGCCTGTGTTCTAAATAATATGGACTCAGTTTATTTTTAATAATAACCGCTCAGCCTGTGTTCTAACAGAATACCCACCGAGCCTGGGTTTTAACAAAATACTAACTCAGAAAGTGTTCTAACAGGATATTGACTCAGATTATTTTCAAAGAGTTCTCACTCAGCCTGTGTTCTAACAGAATATGGACTCAGTCTATATTTAAAGAATACTCACTCACCTAAGTGTTCTAACAGAACACTCACTCAGCCTGTGTTCTAACAGAATACTAACTCAGGCTGCGTTTTAACAGAATGTGGATTCAGATCAAAAATTACTAACTTAGTCTGTGTTCTAACAGAATGTGGACTCAGATTTTGTTCAAAAATTACTCTGTCTGTGTACTAACAGAATATGGACTCAGCCTGTGTTCTAACAGAATACTCACACAGCTTGTGTTCTAACAGAATACTCACTCAGCCAGTGTTTTAAGAGAATATGGATTCAGATTATTTTCAAAGAATACTCACTCAGCCTGTGTTCGAACAAAATATGGACTCAGTTTATTTTTATATATTACCCACTCAGGCTGTGTTTTAACAGAATGTGGACTCAGATTTTGATCAAAAATTATTAACTCAGTCTGTTTTCTAACAGAATATGGACGCAGTCTATGTTTCAAGAATACTCACTCAGCCTGTGTTCTAAATAATATGGACTCAGTTTATTTTTAATAATAACCACTCAGCCTGTGTTCTAACAGAATATGGACTCAGTCAATATTTAAAGAATACTCACTCACCTAAGTGTTCCAACAGAACACTCACTCAGCCTGTGTTCTAACAGAATACTAACTCAGCCTGCGTTTTAACAGAATGTGGATTCAGATCAAAAATTGCTAACTCAGTCTGTGTTCTAACAGAATGTGGACTCAGATTTTGTTCAAAAATTACTCTGTCTGTGTTCTAACAGAATATGGACTCAGCCTGTGTTCTAACAGAATACTCACACAGCCTGTGTTCTAACAGAATACTCACTCAGCCAGTGTTTTAAGAGAATATGGATTCAGATTATTTTCAAAGAATACTCACTCAGCCTGTGTTCGAACAAAATATGGACTCAGTTTATTTTTATATATTACCCACTCAGGCTGTGTTTTAACAGAATGTGGAATCAGATTTTGATCAAAAATTATTAACTCAGTCTGTTTTCTAACAGAATATGGACGCAGTCTATGTTTAAAGAAAACTCACTCAGCCTGTGTTCTAATAGAATACACACTCAGCCTGGTTTTTAATAAAATACTCACGCAGCCAGTGTACTAACAGAATATTGACTCAGATTATTTTCAAAGAATACTCAATGAGCCTGTTTACTAACAGAATACTCACTCAGCCTGTGTTCTAACAGAATGTGGACTCAGTCTATATTTAAATGATACTCACTCACCTCAGTGTTCTAACAGAATACTCACTCAGTTAGAGTTCTACCAGAATATGGATTCAGATTATTTTAAAATAATACTCACTCAGCCTGTGTTCTAACAGAATATGGACTCAGTCTATGTTTAAAGAATACTCACTCAGCCTGTGTTCTAACAGAATACTCACTCAGCGAGAGTTCTACCAGAATATGGATTCAGATTATTTTAAAATAATACTCACTCCGCCTGTGTTCTAACAGAATATGGACTCAGTGTATGTTTAAAGAATACTCACTCAGCCTGTGTTCTAACAGAATACTAATTCAGCCTGTGTTTTAACAGAATGTGGACTCAGATTTTATTAAAAGAATACTCACTCAGTCTGTGTTATAAAGAATATGGACTCAGTTTATTTTTAAATAATACCCACTCAGCCTGTGTTCTAACAGAATACTCACTCAGCCTGGGTTTTAACAAATACTAACTCAGCAAGTGTTCTAACAGGATATTGACTCAGACTGTTTTCAAAGAATACTCACTCAGCCAGTGTTCTACAAGAATATGGATTCAGATTATTTTCAAAGAATTCTCACTCAGCCTGTGTTCTAACAGAATGTGGACTCAGATATTGATCAAAAATTACTAACTCAGTCTGTGTTCTAGCAGAATTAGGACGCAGTCTATGTTTAAAGAATACTCACTCAGCCTGTGTTCTAACAGAATGTGGACTCAGTCTATATTTAAAGAATACTCACTCACCTCAGTGTTCTAACAGAACACTCACTCAGCCTGTGTTCTAACAGAATACTAACTCAGCCTGCGTTCTAACAGAATGTGGATTCAGGTCAAAAATTACTAACTCAGTCTGTGTTCTAACAGAATGTGGACTCAGATTTTGTTCAAAGATTACTCTGTCTGTGTTCTAACAGAATATGGACTCAGCCTGTGTTCTAACAGAATACTCACACAGCCTGTGTTCTAACAGAATACTAACTAAGCCAGTGTTTTAAGAGAATATGGATTCAGATTATTTTCAGAGAATACTCACTCAGCCTGTGTTCGAACAAAATATGGACTCAGTTTATTTTTATATATTACCCACTCAGGCTGTGTTTTAACAGAATGTGGACTCAGAATTTGATCAAAAATTATGAACTCAGTCTGTTTTCTAACAGAATATGGACTCAGTCTATGTTGAGAGAATACTCACTCACCCTGTGTTCTAAATAATATGGACTCAGTTTATTTTTAATAATAACCGCTCAGCCTGTGTTCTAACAGAATATGTACTCAGTCAATATTTAAAGAATACTCAGTCACCTAAGTGTTCCAACAGAACACTCACTCAGCCTGTGTTCTAACAGAATACTAACTCAGCCTGCGTTTTAACAGAATGTGGATTCAGATCAAAAATTGCTAACTCAGTCTGTGTTCTAACAGAATGTGGACTCAGATTTTGTTCAAAAATTACTCTGTCTGTGTTCTAACAGAATATGGACTCAGCCTGTGTTCTAACAGAATACTCACACAGCCTGTGTTCTAACAGAATACTCACTCAGCCAGTGTTTTAAGAGAATATGGATTCAGATTATTTTCAAAGAATACTCACTCAGCCTGTGTTCGAACAAAATATGGACTCAGTTTATTTTTATATATTACCCACTCAGGCCGTGTTTTAACAGAATGTGGACTCAGATTTTGATCAAAAATTATTAACTCAGTCTGTTTTCTAACAGAATATGGACGCAGTCTATGTTTAAAGAAAACTCACTCAGCCTGTGTTCTAATAGAATACACACTCAGCCTTGTTTTTAATAAAATACTCACGCAGCCAGTTTACTAACAGGATATTGACTCAGATTATTTTCAAAGAATACTCAATGAGCCTCTTTACTAACAGAGTACTGACTCAGCTAGAGTTCTACCAGAATATGGATTCAGATTATTTTAAAATAATACTCACTCAGCCTGTGTTCTAACAGAATATGGACTCAGTCTATGTTTAAAGAATACTCACTCAGCCTGTGTTCTAACAGAATACTAATTCAGCCTGTGTTTTAACAGAATGTGGACTCAGATTTTATTAAAAGAATACTCACTCAGTCTGTGTTATAAAGAATATGGACTCAGTTTATTTTTAAATAATACCCACTCAGCCTGTGTTCTAACAGAATACTCACTCAGCCTGGGTTTTAACAAATACTAACTCAGCAAGTGTTCTAACAGGATATTGACTCAGATTGTTTTCAAAGAATACTCACTCAGCCAGTGTTCTACCAGAATATGGATTCAGATTATTTTCAAAGAATTCTCACTCAGCCTGTGTTCTAACAGAATGTGGACTCAGATATTGATTAAAAATTACTAACTCAGTCTGTGTTCTAGCAGAATTAGGACGCAGTCTATGTTTAAAGAATACTCACTCAGCCTGTGTTCTAACAGAATGTGGACTCAGTCTATATTTAAAGAATACTCACTCACCTCAGTGTTCTAACAGAACACTCACTCAGCCTGTGTTCTAACAGAATACTAACTCAGCCTGCGTTCTAACAGAATGTGGATTCAGGTCAAAAATTACTAAGTCTGTGTTCTAACAGAATGTGGACTCAGAATTTGATCAAAAATTATGAACTCAGTCTGTTTTCTAACAGAATATGGACTCAGTCTATGTTGAGAGAATACTCACTCAGCCTGTTTTCTAAATAATATGGACTCAGTTTATTTTTAATAATAACCGCTCAGCCTGTGTTCTAACAGAATATGGACTCAGTCAATATTTAAAGAATACTCACTCACCTAAGTGTTCTAACAGAACACTCACTCAGCCTGTGTTCTAACAGAATACTAACTCAGCCTGCGTTGTAACAGAATGTGGATTCAGATCAAAAATTGCTAACTCAGTCTGTGTTCTAACAGAATGTGGACTCAGATTTTGTTCAAAAATTACTCTGTCTGTGTTCTAACAGAATATGGACTCAGCCTGTGTTCTAACAGAACACTCACACAGCCTGTGTTCTAACAGAATACTCACTCAGCCAGTGTTTTAAGAGAATATGGATTCAGATTATTTTCAAAGAATACTCACTCAGCCTGTGTTCGAACAAAATATGGACTCAGTTTATTTTTATATATTACCCACTCAGGCTGTGTTTTAACAGAATGTGGAATCAGATTTTGATCAAAAATTATTAATTCAGTCTGTTTTCTAACAGAATATGGACGCAGTCTATGTTTAAAGAAAACTCACTCAGCCTGTGTTCTAATAGAATACACACTCAGCCTGGTTTTTAATAAAATACTCACGCA
Organism: Furipterus horrens; assembly: GCF_987537825.1. Taxonomy (NCBI): domain Eukaryota; kingdom Metazoa; phylum Chordata; class Mammalia; order Chiroptera; family Furipteridae; genus Furipterus; species Furipterus horrens. The sequence goes on along the minus strand of NW_028327190.1, from coordinate 1,989,665 downwards.
GCCAGTGTACTAACAGGATATTGACTCAGATTATTTTCAAAGAATACTCAATGAGCCTCTTTCCTAACAGAATACTCACTCAGCCTGTGTTCTAACAGAATACTCAATCAGCTAGAGTTCTACCAGAATATGGATTCAGATTATTTTAAAATAATACTCACTCAGCCTGTGTTCTAACAGAATATGGACTCAGTCTATGTTTAAAGAATACTCACTCAGCCTGTGTTCTAACAGAATACTCACTCAGCGAGAGTTCTACCAGAATATGGATTCAGATTATTTTAAAATAATACTCACTCCGCCTGTGTTCTAACAAAATATGGACTCAGTGTATGTTTAAAGAATACTCAATCAGCCTGTGTTCTAACAGAATACTAATTCAGCCTGTGTTTTAACAGAATGTGGACTCAGATTTTATTAAAAGAATACTCACTCAGTCTGTGTTATAAAGAATATGGACTCAGTTTATTTTTAAATAATACCCACTCAGCCTGTGTTCTAACAGAATACTCACTCAGCCTGGGTTTTAACAAATACTAACTCAGCAAGTGTTCTAACAGGATATTGACTCAGACTGTTTTCAAAGAATACTCACTCAGCCAGTGTTCTACCAGAATATGGATTCAGATTATTTTCAAAGAATTCTCACTCAGCCTGTGTTCTAACAGAATGTGGACTCAGATATTGATCAAAAATTACTAACTCAGTCTGTGTTCTAGCAGAATTAGGACGCAGTCTATGTTTAAAGAATACTCACTCAGCCTGTGTTCTAACAGAATGTGGACTCAGTCTATATTTAAAGAATACTCACTCACCTCAGTGTTCTAACAGAACACTCACTCAGCCTGTGTTCTAACAGAATACTAACTCAGCCTGCGTTCTAACAGAATGTGGATTCAGGTCAAAAATTACTAACTCAGTCTGTGTTCTAACAGAATGTGGACTCAGATTTTGTTCAAAGATTACTCTGTCTGTGTTCTAACAGCATATGGACTCAGCCTGTGTTCTAACAGAATACTCACACAGCCTGTGTTCTAACAGAATACTAACTAAGCCAGTGTTTTAAGAGAATATGGATTCAGATTATTTTCAGAGAATACTCACTCAGCCTGTGTTCGAACAAAATATGGACTCAGTTTATTTTTAATAATAACCACTCAGCCTGTGTTCTAACAGAATATGGACTCAGTCAATATTTAAAGAATACTCACTCACCTAAGTGTTCCAACAGAACACTCACTCAGCCTGTGTTCTAACAGAATACTAACTCAGCCTGCGTTTTAACAGAATGTGGATTCAGATCAAAAATTGCTAACTCAGTCTGTGTTCTAACAGAATGTGGACTCAGATTTTGTTCAAAAATTACTCTGTCTGTGTTCTAACAGAATATGGACTCAGCCTGTGTTCTAACAGAATACTCACACAGCCTGTGTTCTAACAGAATACTCACTCAGCCAGTGTTTTAAGAGAATATGGATTCAGATTATTTTCAAAGAATACTCACTCAGCCTGTGTTCGAACAAAATATGGACTCAGTTTATTTTTATATATTACCCACTCAGGCTGTGTTTTAACAGAATGTGGAATCAGATTTTGATCAAAAATTATTAACTCAGTCTGTTTTCTAACAGAATATGGACGCAGTCTATGTTTAAAGAAAACTCACTCAGCCTGTGTTCTAATAGAATACACACTCAGCCTGGTTTTTAATAAAATACTCACGCAGCCAGTGTACTAACAGAATATTGACTCAGATTATTTTCAAAGAATACTCAATGAGCCTGTTTACTAACAGAATACTCACTCAGCCTGTGTTCTAACAGAATGTGGACTCAGTCTATATTTAAATGATACTCACTCACCTCAGTGTTCTAACAGAATACTCACTCAGTTAGAGTTCTACCAGAATATGGATTCAGATTATTTTAAAATAATACTCACTCAGCCTGTGTTCTAACAGAATATGGACTCAGTCTATGTTTAAAGAATACTCACTCAGCCTGTGTTCTAACAGAATACTCACTCAGCGAGAGTTCTACCAGAATATGGATTCAGATTATTTTAAAATAATACTCACTCCGCCTGTGTTCTAACAGAATATGGACTCAGTGTATGTTTAAAGAATACTCACTCAGCCTGTGTTCTAACAGAATACTAATTCAGCCTGTGTTTTAACAGAATGTGGACTCAGATTTTATTAAAAGAATACTCACTCAGTCTGTGTTATAAAGAATATGGACTCAGTTTATTTTTAAATAATACCCACTCAGCCTGTGTTCTAACAGAATACTCACTCAGCCTGGGTTTTAACAAATACTAACTCAGCAAGTGTTCTAACAGGATATTGACTCAGACTGTTTTCAAAGAATACTCACTCAGCCAGTGTTCTACAAGAATATGGATTCAGATTATTTTCAAAGAATTCTCACTCAGCCTGTGTTCTAACAGAATGTGGACTCAGATATTGATCAAAAATTACTAACTCAGTCTGTGTTCTAGCAGAATTAGGACGCAGTCTATGTTTAAAGAATACTCACTCAGCCTGTGTTCTAACAGAATGTGGACTCAGTCTATATTTAAAGAATACTCACTCACCTCAGTGTTCTAACAGAACACTCACTCAGCCTGTGTTCTAACAGAATACTAACTCAGCCTGCGTTCTAACAGAATGTGGATTCAGGTCAAAAATTACTAACTCAGTCTGTGTTCTAACAGAATGTGGACTCAGATTTTGTTCAAAGATTACTCTGTCTGTGTTCTAACAGAATATGGACTCAGCCTGTGTTCTAACAGAATACTCACACAGCCTGTGTTCTAACAGAATACTAACTAAGCCAGTGTTTTAAGAGAATATGGATTCAGATTATTTTCAGAGAATACTCACTCAGCCTGTGTTCGAACAAAATATGGACTCAGTTTATTTTTATATATTACCCACTCAGGCTGTGTTTTAACAGAATGTGGACTCAGAATTTGATCAAAAATTATGAACTCAGTCTGTTTTCTAACAGAATATGGACTCAGTCTATGTTGAGAGAATACTCACTCACCCTGTGTTCTAAATAATATGGACTCAGTTTATTTTTAATAATAACCGCTCAGCCTGTGTTCTAACAGAATATGTACTCAGTCAATATTTAAAGAATACTCAGTCACCTAAGTGTTCCAACAGAACACTCACTCAGCCTGTGTTCTAACAGAATACTAACTCAGCCTGCGTTTTAACAGAATGTGGATTCAGATCAAAAATTGCTAACTCAGTCTGTGTTCTAACAGAATGTGGACTCAGATTTTCTTCAAAAATTACTCTGTCTGTGTTCTAACAGAATATGGACTCAGCCTGTGTTCTAACAGAATACTCACACAGCCTGTGTTCTAACAGAATACTCACTCAGCCAGTGTTTTAAGAGAATATGGATTCAGATTATTTTCAAAGAATACTCACTCAGCCTGTGTTCGAACAAAATATGGACTCAGTTTATTTTTATATATTACCCACTCAGGCCGTGTTTTAACAGAATGTGGACTCAGATTTTGATCAAAAATTATTAACTCAGTCTGTTTTCTAACAGAATATGGACGCAGTCTATGTTTAAAGAAAACTCACTCAGCCTGTGTTCTAATAGAATACACACTCAGCCTTGTTTTTAATAAAATACTCACGCAGCCAGTTTACTAACAGGATATTGACTCAGATTATTTTCAAAGAATACTCAATGAGCCTCTTTACTAACAGAGTACTGACTCAGCTAGAGTTCTACCAGAATATGGATTCAGATTATTTTAAAAGAATACTCACTCAGCCTGTGTTCTAACAGAATATGGACTCAGTCTATGTTTAAAGAATACTCACTCAGCCTGTGTTCTAACAGAATACTAATTCAGCCTGTGTTTTAACAGAATGTGGACTCAGATTTTATTAAAAGAATACTCACTCAGTCTGTGTTATAAAGAATATGGACTCAGTTTATTTTTAAATAATACCCACTCAGCCTGTGTTCTAACAGAATACTCACTCAGCCTGGGTTTTAACAAATACTAACTCAGCAAGTGTTCTAACAGGATATTGACTCAGATTGTTTTCAAAGAATACTCACTCAGCCAGTGTTCTACCAGAATATGGATTCAGATTATTTTCAAAGAATTCTCACTCAGCCTGTGTTCTAACAGAATGTGGACTCAGATATTGATCAAAAATTACTAACTCAGTCTGTGTTCTAGCAGAATTAGGACGCAGTCTATGTTTAAAGAATACTCACTCAGCCTGTGTTCTAACAGAATGTGGACTCAGTCTATATTTAAAGAATACTCACTCACCTCAGTGTTCTAACAGAACACTCACTCAGCCTGTGTTCTAACAGAATACTAACTCAGCCTGCGTTCTAACAGAATGTGGATTCAGGTCAAAAATTACTAAGTCTGTGTTCTAACAGAATGTGGACTCAGAATTTGATCAAAAATTATGAACTCAGTCTGTTTTCTAACAGAATATGGACTCAGTCTATGTTGAGAGAATACTCACTCAGCCTGTGTTCTAAATAATATGGACTCAGTTTATTTTTAATAATAACCGCTCAGCCTGTGTTCTAACAGAATATGGACTCAGTCAATATTTAAAGAATACTCACTCACCTAAGTGTTCTAACAGAACACTCACTCAGCCTGTGTTCTAACAGAATACTAACTCAGCCTGCGTTGTAACAGAATGTGGATTCAGATCAAAAATTGCTAACTCAGTCTGTGTTCTAACAGAATGTGGACTCAGATTTTGTTCAAAAATTACTCTGTCTGTGTTCTAACAGAATATGGACTCAGCCTGTGTTCTAACAGAACACTCACACAGCCTGTGTTCTAACAGAATACTCACTCAGCCAGTGTTTTAAGAGAATATGGATTCAGATTATTTTCAAAGAATACTCACTCAGCCTGTGTTCGAACAAAATATGGACTCAGTTTATTTTTATATATTACCCACTCAGGCTGTGTTTTAACAGAATGTGGAATCAGATTTTGATCAAAAATTATTAATTCAGTCTGTTTTCTAACAGAATATGGACGCAGTCTATGTTTAAAGAAAACTCACTCAGCCTGTGTTCTAATAGAATACACACTCAGCCTGGTTTTTAATAAAATACTCACGCAGCCAGTGTACTAACAGGATATTGACTCAGATTATTTTCAAAGAATACTCAATGAGCCTCTTTCCTAACAGAATACTCACTCAGCCTGTGTTCTAACAGAATACTCAATCAGCTAGAGTTCTACCAGAATATGGATTCAGATTATTTTAAAATAATACTCACTCAGCCTGTGTTCTAACAGAATATGGACTCAGTCTATGTTTAAAGAATACTCACTCAGCCTGTGTTCTAACAGAATACTCACTCAGCGAGAGTTCTACCAGAATATGGATTCAGATTATTTTAAAATAATACTCACTCCGCCTGTGTTCTAACAAAATATGGACTCAGTGTATGTTTAAAGAATACTCACTCAGCCTGTGTTCTAACAGAATACTAATTCAGCCTGTGTTTTAACAGAATGTGGACTCAGATTTTATTAAAAGAATACTCACTCAGTCTGTGTTATAAAGAATATGGACTCAGTTTATTTTTAAATAATACCCACTCAGCCTGTGTTCTAACAGAATACTCACTCAGCCTGGGTTTTAACAAATACTAACTCAGCAAGTGTTCTAACAGGATATTGACTCAGACTGTTTTCAAAGAATACTCACTCAGCCAGTGTTCTACCAGAATATGGATTCAGATTATTTTCAAAGTATTCTCACTCAGCCTGTGTTCTAACAGAATGTGGACTCAGATATTGATCAAAAATTACTAACTCAGTCTGTGTTCTAGCAGAATTAGGACGCAGTCTATGTTTAAAGAATACTCACTCAGCCTGTGTTCTAACAGAATGTGGACTCAGTCTATATTTAAAGAATACTCACTCACCTCAGTGTTCTAACAGAACACTCACTCAGCCTGTGTTCTAACAGAATACTAACTCAGCCTGCGTTCTAACAGAATGTGGATTCAGGTCAAAAATTACTAACTCAGTCTGTGTTCTAACAGAATGTGGACTCAGATTTTGTTCAAAGATTACTCTGTCTGTGTTCTAACAGCATATGGACTCAGCCTGTGTTCTAACAGAATACTCACACAGCCTGTGTTCTAACAGAATACTAACTAAGCCAGTGTTTTAAGAGAATATGGATTCAGATTATTTTCAGAGAATACTCACTCAGCCTGTGTTCGAACAAAATATGGACTCAGTTTATTTTTATATATTACCCACTCAGGCTGTGTTTTAACAGAATGTGGACTCAGAATTTGATCAAAAATTATTAAGTCAGTCTGTTTTCTAACAGAATATGGACTCAGTCTATGTTGAGAGAATACTCACTCAGCCTGTGTTCTAAATAATATGGACTCAGTTTATTTTTAATAATAACCGCTCAGCCTGTGTTCTAACAGAATATGGACTCAGTCAATATTTAAAGAATACTCAGTCACCTAAGTGTTCCAACAGAACACTCACTCAGCCTGTGTTCTAACAGAATACTAACTCAGCCTGCGTTTTAACAGAATGTGGATTCAGATCAAAAATTGCTAACTCAGTCTGTGTTCTAACAGAATGTGGACTCAGATTTTGTTCAAAAATTACTCTGTCTGTGTTCTAACAGAATATGGACTCAGCCTGTGTTCTAACAGAATACTCACACAGCCTGTGTTCTAACAGAATACTCACTCAGCCAGTGTTTTAAGAGAATATGGATTCAGATTATTTTCAAAGAATACTCACTCAGCCTGTGTTCGAACAAAATATGGACTCAGTTTATTTTTATATATTACCCACTCAGGCCGTGTTTTAACAGAATGTGGACTCAGATTTTGATCAAAAATTATTAACTCAGTCTGTTTTCTAACAGAATATGGACGCAGTCTATGTTTAAAGAAAACTCACTCAGCCTGTGTTCTAATAGAATACACACTCAGCCTGGTTTTTAATAAAATACTCACGCAGCCAGTGTACTAACAGGATATTGACTCAGATTATTTTCAAAGAATACTCAATGAGCCTCTTTACTAACAGAGTACTGACTCAGCTAGAGTTCTACCAGAATATGGATTCAGATTATTTTAAAATAATACTCACTCAGCCTGTGTTCTAACAGAATATGGACTCAGTGTATGTTTAAAGAATACTCACTCAGCCTGTGTTCTAACAGAATACTAATTCAGCCTCTGTTTTAACAGAATTTGGACTCAGATTTTATTAAAAGAATACTCACTCAGTCTGTGTTATAAAGAATATGGACTCAGTTTATTTTTAAATAATACCCACTCAGCCTGTTTTCTAACAGAATACTCACTCAGCCTGGGTTTTAACAAATACTAACTCAGCAAGTGTTCTAACAGGATATTGACTCAGATTGTTTTCAAAGAATACTCACTCAGCCAGTGTTCTACCAGAATATGGATTCAGATTATTTTCAAAGAATTCTCACTCAGCCTGTGTTCTAACAGAATGTGGACTCAGATATTGATCAAAAATTACTAACTCAGTCTGTGTTCTAGCAGAATTAGGACGCAGTCTATGTTTAAAGAATACTCACTCAGCATGTGTTCTAACAGAATGTGGACTCAGTCTATATTTAAAGAATACTCACTCACCTCAGTGTTCTAACAGAACACTCACTCAGCCTGTGTTCTAACAGAATACTAACTCAGCCTGTGTTCTAACAGAATGTGGATTCAGATCAAAAATTACTAAGTCTGTGTTCTAACAGAATGTGGACTCAGATTTTGTTCAAAGATTACTCTGTCTGTGTTCTAACAGAATATGGACTCAGCCTGTGTTCTAACAGAATACTCACACAGCCTGTGTTCTAACAGAATACTAACTAAGCCAGTGTTTTAAGAGAATATGGATTCAGATTATTTTCAGAGAATACTCACTCAGCCTGTGTTCGAACAAAATATGGACTCAGTTTATTTTTATATATTACCCACTCAGGCTGGGTTTTAACAGAATGTGGAATCAGATTTTGATCAAAAATTATTAACTCAGTCTGTTTTCTAACAGAATATGGACGCAGTCTATGTTTAAAGAAAACTCACTCAGCCTGTGTTCTAATAGAATACACACTCAGCCTGGTTTTTAATAAAATACTCACGCAGCCAGTGTACTAACAGGATATTGACTCAGATTATTTTCAAAGAATACTCAATGAGCCTCTTTCCTAACAGAATACTCACTCAGCCTGTGTTCTAACAGAATACTCAATCAGCTAGAGTTCTACCAGAATATGGATTCAGATTATTTTAAAATAATACTCACTCAGCCTGTGTTCTAACAGAATATGGACTCAGTCTATGTTTAAAGAATACTCACTCAGCCTGTGTTCTAACAGAATACTCACTCAGCGAGAGTTCTACCAGAATATGGATTCAGATTATTTTAAAATAATACTCACTCCGCCTGTGTTCTAACAAAATATGGACTCAGTGTATGTTTAAAGAATACTCAATCAGCCTGTGTTCTAACAGAATACTAATTCAGCCTGTGTTTTAACAGAATGTGGACTCAGATTTTATTAAAAGAATACTCACTCAGTCTGTGTTATAAAGAATATGGACTCAGTTTATTTTTAAATAATACCCACTCAGCCTGTGTTCTAACAGAATACTCACTCAGCCTGGGTTTTAACAAATACTAACTCAGCAAGTGTTCTAACAGGATATTGACTCAGACTGTTTTCAAAGAATACTCACTCAGCCAGTGTTCTACCAGAATATGGATTCAGATTATTTTCAAAGAATTCTCACTCAGCCTGTGTTCTAACAGAATGTGGACTCAGATATTGATCAAAAATTACTAACTCAGTCTGTGTTCTAGCAGAATTAGGACGCAGTCTATGTTTAAAGAATACTCACTCAGCCTGTGTTCTAACAGAATGTGGACTCAGATATTGATCAAAAATTACTAACTCAGTCTGTGTTCTAGCAGAATTAGGACGCAGTCTATGTTTAAAGAATACTCACTCAGCATGTGTTCTAACAGAATGTGGACTCAGTCTATATTTAAAGAATACTCACTCACCTCAGTGTTCTAACAGAACACTCACTCAGCCTGTGTTCTAACAGAATACTAACTCAGCCTGTGTTCTAACAGAATGTGGATTCAGATCAAAAATTACTAAGTCTGTGTTCTAACAGAATGTGGACTCAGATTTTGTTCAAAGATTACTCTGTCTGTGTTCTAACAGAATATGGACTCAGCCTGTGTTCTAACAGAATACTCACACAGCCTGTGTTCTAACAGAATACTAACTAAGCCAGTGTTTTAAGAGAATATGGATTCAGATTATTTTCAGAGAATACTCACTCAGCCTGTGTTCGAACAAAATATGGACTCAGTTTATTTTTATATATTACCCACTCAGGCTGGGTTTTAACAGAATGTGGAATCAGATTTTGATCAAAAATTATTAACTCAGTCTGTTTTCTAACAGAATATGGACGCAGTCTATGTTTAAAGAAAACTCACTCAGCCTGTGTTCTAATAGAATACACACTCAGCCTGGTTTTTAATAAAATACTCACGCAGCCAGTGTACTAACAGGATATTGACTCAGATTATTTTCAAAGAATACTCAATGAGCCTCTTTCCTAACAGAATACTCACTCAGCCTGTGTTCTAACAGAATACTCAATCAGCTAGAGTTCTACCAGAATATGGATTCAGATTATTTTAAAATAATACTCACTCAGCCTGTGTTCTAACAGAATATGGACTCAGTCTATGTTTAAAGAATACTCACTCAGCCTGTGTTCTAACAGAATACTCACTCAGCGAGAGTTCTACCAGAATATGGATTCAGATTATTTTAAAATAATACTCACTCCGCCTGTGTTCTAACAAAATATGGACTCAGTGTATGTTTAAAGAATACTCAATCAGCCTGTGTTCTAACAGAATACTAATTCAGCCTGTGTTTTAACAGAATGTGGACTCAGATTTTATTAAAAGAATACTCACTCAGTCTGTGTTATAAAGAATATGGACTCAGTTTATTTTTAAATAATACCCACTCAGCCTGTGTTCTAACAGAATACTCACTCAGCCTGGGTTTTAACAAATACTAACTCAGCAAGTGTTCTAACAGGATATTGACTCAGACTGTTTTCAAAGAATACTCACTCAGCCAGTGTTCTACCAGAATATGGATTCAGATTATTTTCAAAGAATTCTCACTCAGCCTGTGTTCTAACAGAATGTGGACTCAGATATTGATCAAAAATTACTAACTCAGTCTGTGTTCTAGCAGAATTAGGACGCAGTCTATGTTTAAAGAATACTCACTCAGCCTGTGTTCTAACAGAATGTGGACTCAGTCTATATTTAAAGAATACTCACTCACCTCAGTGTTCTAACAGAACACTCACTCAGCCTGTGTTCTAACAGAATACTAACTCAGCCTGCGTTCTAACAGAATGTGGATTCAGGTCAAAAATTACTAACTCAGTCTGTGTTCTAACAGAATGTGGACTCAGATTTTGTTCAAAGATTACTCTGTCTGTGTTCTAACAGCATATGGACTCAGCCTGTGTTCTAACAGAATACTCACACAGCCTGTGTTCTAACAGAATACTAACTAAGCCAGTGTTTTAAGAGAATATGGATTCAGATTATTTTCAGAGAATACTCACTCAGCCTGTGTTCGAACAAAATATGGACTCAGTTTATTTTTAATAATAACCACTCAGCCTGTGTTCTAACAGAATATGGACTCAGTCAATATTTAAAGAATACTCACTCACCTAAGTGTTCCAACAGAACACTCACTCAGCCTGTGTTCTAACAGAATACTAACTCAGCCTGCGTTTTAACAGAATGTGGATTCAGATCAAAAATTGCTAACTCAGTCTGTGTTCTAACAGAATGTGGACTCAGATTTTGTTCAAAAATTACTCTGTCTGTGTTCTAACAGAATATGGACTCAGCCTGTGTTCTAACAGAATACTCACACAGCCTGTGTTCTAACAGAATACTCACTCAGCCAGTGTTTTAAGAGAATATGGATTCAGATTATTTTCAAAGAATACTCACTCAGCCTGTGTTCGAACAAAATATGGACTCAGTTTATTTTTATATATTACCCACTCAGGCTGTGTTTTAACAGAATGTGGAATCAGATTTTGATCAAAAATTATTAACTCAGTCTGTTTTCTAACAGAATATGGACGCAGTCTATGTTTAAAGAAAACTCACTCAGCCTGTGTTCTAATAGAATACACACTCAGCCTGGTTTTTAATAAAATACTCACGCAGCCAGTGTACTAACAGAATATTGACTCAGATTATTTTCAAAGAATACTCAATGAGCCTGTTTACTAACAGAATACTCACTCAGCCTGTGTTCTAACAGAATGTGGACTCAGTCTATATTTAAATGATACTCACTCACCTCAGTGTTCTAACAGAATACTCACTCAGTTAGAGTTCTACCAGAATATGGATTCAGATTATTTTAAAATAATACTCACTCAGCCTGTGTTCTAACAGAATATGGACTCAGTCTATGTTTAAAGAATACTCACTCAGCCTGTGTTCTAACAGAATACTCACTCAGCGAGAGTTCTACCAGAATATGGATTCAGATTATTTTAAAATAATACTCACTCCGCCTGTGTTCTAACAGAATATGGACTCAGTGTATGTTTAAAGAATACTCACTCAGCCTGTGTTCTAACAGAATACTAATTCAGCCTGTGTTTTAACAGAATGTGGACTCAGATTTTATTAAAAGAATACTCACTCAGTCTGTGTTATAAAGAATATGGACTCAGTTTATTTTTAAATAATACCCACTCAGCCTGTGTTCTAACAGAATACTCACTCAGCCTGGGTTTTAACAAATACTAACTCAGCAAGTGTTCTAACAGGATATTGACTCAGACTGTTTTCAAAGAATACTCACTCAGCCAGTGTTCTACAAGAATATGGATTCAGATTATTTTCAAAGAATTCTCACTCAGCCTGTGTTCTAACAGAATGTGGACTCAGATATTGATCAAAAATTACTAACTCAGTCTGTGTTCTAGCAGAATTAGGACGCAGTCTATGTTTAAAGAATACTCACTCAGCCTGTGTTCTAACAGAATGTGGACTCAGTCTATATTTAAAGAATACTCACTCACCTCAGTGTTCTAACAGAACACTCACTCAGCCTGTGTTCTAACAGAATACTAACTCAGCCTGCGTTCTAACAGAATGTGGATTCAGGTCAAAAATTACTAACTCAGTCTGTGTTCTAACAGAATGTGGACTCAGATTTTGTTCAAAGATTACTCTGTCTGTGTTCTAACAGAATATGGACTCAGCCTGTGTTCTAACAGAATACTCACACAGCCTGTGTTCTAACAGAATACTAACTAAGCCAGTGTTTTAAGAGAATATGGATTCAGATTATTTTCAGAGAATACTCACTCAGCCTGTGTTCGAACAAAATATGGACTCAGTTTATTTTTATATATTACCCACTCAGGCTGTGTTTTAACAGAATGTGGACTCAGAATTTGATCAAAAATTATGAACTCAGTCTGTTTTCTAACAGAATATGGACTCAGTCTATGTTGAGAGAATACTCACTCACCCTGTGTTCTAAATAATATGGACTCAGTTTATTTTTAATAATAACCGCTCAGCCTGTGTTCTAACAGAATATGTACTCAGTCAATATTTAAAGAATACTCAGTCACCTAAGTGTTCCAACAGAACACTCACTCAGCCTGTGTTCTAACAGAATACTAACTCAGCCTGCGTTTTAACAGAATGTGGATTCAGATCAAAAATTGCTAACTCAGTCTGTGTTCTAACAGAATGTGGACTCAGATTTTCTTCAAAAATTACTCTGTCTGTGTTCTAACAGAATATGGACTCAGCCTGTGTTCTAACAGAATACTCACACAGCCTGTGTTCTAACAGAATACTCACTCAGCCAGTGTTTTAAGAGAATATGGATTCAGATTATTTTCAAAGAATACTCACTCAGCCTGTGTTCGAACAAAATATGGACTCAGTTTATTTTTATATATTACCCACTCAGGCCGTGTTTTAACAGAATGTGGACTCAGATTTTGATCAAAAATTATTAACTCAGTCTGTTTTCTAACAGAATATGGACGCAGTCTATGTTTAAAGAAAACTCACTCAGCCTGTGTTCTAATAGAATACACACTCAGCCTTGTTTTTAATAAAATACTCACGCAGCCAGTTTACTAACAGGATATTGACTCAGATTATTTTCAAAGAATACTCAATGAGCCTCTTTACTAACAGAGTACTGACTCAGCTAGAGTTCTACCAGAATATGGATTCAGATTATTTTAAAAGAATACTCACTCAGCCTGTGTTCTAACAGAATATGGACTCAGTCTATGTTTAAAGAATACTCACTCAGCCTGTGTTCTAACAGAATACTAATTCAGCCTGTGTTTTAACAGAATGTGGACTCAGATTTTATTAAAAGAATACTCACTCAGTCTGTGTTATAAAGAATATGGACTCAGTTTATTTTTAAATAATACCCACTCAGCCTGTGTTCTAACAGAATACTCACTCAGCCTGGGTTTTAACAAATACTAACTCAGCAAGTGTTCTAACAGGATATTGACTCAGATTGTTTTCAAAGAATACTCACTCAGCCAGTGTTCTACCAGAATATGGATTCAGATTATTTTCAAAGAATTCTCACTCAGCCTGTGTTCTAACAGAATGTGGACTCAGATATTGATCAAAAATTACTAACTCAGTCTGTGTTCTAGCAGAATTAGGACGCAGTCTATGTTTAAAGAATACTCACTCAGCCTGTGTTCTAACAGAATGTGGACTCAGTCTATATTTAAAGAATACTCACTCACCTCAGTGTTCTAACAGAACACTCACTCAGCCTGTGTTCTAACAGAATACTAACTCAGCCTGCGTTCTAACAGAATGTGGATTCAGGTCAAAAATTACTAAGTCTGTGTTCTAACAGAATGTGGACTCAGAATTTGATCAAAAATTATGAACTCAGTCTGTTTTCTAACAGAATATGGACTCAGTCTATGTTGAGAGAATACTCACTCAGCCTGTGTTCTAAATAATATGGACTCAGTTTATTTTTAATAATAACCGCTCAGCCTGTGTTCTAACAGAATATGGACTCAGTCAATATTTAAAGAATACTCACTCACCTAAGTGTTCTAACAGAACACTCACTCAGCCTGTGTTCTAACAGAATACTAACTCAGCCTGCGTTGTAACAGAATGTGGATTCAGATCAAAAATTGCTAACTCAGTCTGTGTTCTAACAGAATGTGGACTCAGATTTTGTTCAAAAATTACTCTGTCTGTGTTCTAACAGAATATGGACTCAGCCTGTGTTCTAACAGAACACTCACACAGCCTGTGTTCTAACAGAATACTCACTCAGCCAGTGTTTTAAGAGAATATGGATTCAGATTATTTTCAAAGAATACTCACTCAGCCTGTGTTCGAACAAAATATGGACTCAGTTTATTTTTATATATTACCCACTCAGGCTGTGTTTTAACAGAATGTGGAATCAGATTTTGATCAAAAATTATTAATTCAGTCTGTTTTCTAACAGAATATGGACGCAGTCTATGTTTAAAGAAAACTCACTCAGCCTGTGTTCTAATAGAATACACACTCAGCCTGGTTTTTAATAAAATACTCACGCAGCCAGTGTACTAACAGGATATTGACTCAGATTATTTTCAAAGAATACTCAATGAGCCTCTTTCCTAACAGAATACTCACTCAGCCTGTGTTCTAACAGAATACTCAATCAGCTAGAGTTCTACCAGAATATGGATTCAGATTATTTTAAAATAATACTCACTCAGCCTGTGTTCTAACAGAATATGGACTCAGTCTATGTTTAAAGAATACTCACTCAGCCTGTGTTCTAACAGAATACTCACTCAGCGAGAGTTCTACCAGAATATGGATTCAGATTATTTTAAAATAATACTCACTCCGCCTGTGTTCTAACAAAATATGGACTCAGTGTATGTTTAAAGAATACTCACTCAGCCTGTGTTCTAACAGAATACTAATTCAGCCTGTGTTTTAACAGAATGTGGACTCAGATTTTATTAAAAGAATACTCACTCAGTCTGTGTTATAAAGAATATGGACTCAGTTTATTTTTAAATAATACCCACTCAGCCTGTGTTCTAACAGAATACTCACTCAGCCTGGGTTTTAACAAATACTAACTCAGCAAGTGTTCTAACAGGATATTGACTCAGACTGTTTTCAAAGAATACTCACTCAGCCAGTGTTCTACCAGAATATGGATTCAGATTATTTTCAAAGTATTCTCACTCAGCCTGTGTTCTAACAGAATGTGGACTCAGATATTGATCAAAAATTACTAACTCAGTCTGTGTTCTAGCAGAATTAGGACGCAGTCTATGTTTAAAGAATACTCACTCAGCCTGTGTTCTAACAGAATGTGGACTCAGTCTATATTTAAAGAATACTCACTCACCTCAGTGTTCTAACAGAACACTCACTCAGCCTGTGTTCTAACAGAATACTAACTCAGCCTGCGTTCTAACAGAATGTGGATTCAGGTCAAAAATTACTAACTCAGTCTGTGTTCTAACAGAATGTGGACTCAGATTTTGTTCAAAGATTACTCTGTCTGTGTTCTAACAGCATATGGACTCAGCCTGTGTTCTAACAGAATACTCACACAGCCTGTGTTCTAACAGAATACTAACTAAGCCAGTGTTTTAAGAGAATATGGATTCAGATTATTTTCAGAGAATACTCACTCAGCCTGTGTTCGAACAAAATATGGACTCAGTTTATTTTTATATATTACCCACTCAGGCTGTGTTTTAACAGAATGTGGACTCAGAATTTGATCAAAAATTATTAAGTCAGTCTGTTTTCTAACAGAATATGGACTCAGTCTATGTTGAGAGAATACTCACTCAGCCTGTGTTCTAAATAATATGGACTCAGTTTATTTTTAATAATAACCGCTCAGCCTGTGTTCTAACAGAATATGGACTCAGTCAATATTTAAAGAATACTCAGTCACCTAAGTGTTCCAACAGAACACTCACTCAGCCTGTGTTCTAACAGAATACTAACTCAGCCTGCGTTTTAACAGAATGTGGATTCAGATCAAAAATTGCTAACTCAGTCTGTGTTCTAACAGAATGTGGACTCAGATTTTGTTCAAAAATTACTCTGTCTGTGTTCTAACAGAATATGGACTCAGCCTGTGTTCTAACAGAATACTCACACAGCCTGTGTTCTAACAGAATACTCACTCAGCCAGTGTTTTAAGAGAATATGGATTCAGATTATTTTCAAAGAATACTCACTCAGCCTGTGTTCGAACAAAATATGGACTCAGTTTATTTTTATATATTACCCACTCAGGCCGTGTTTTAACAGAATGTGGACTCAGATTTTGATCAAAAATTATTAACTCAGTCTGTTTTCTAACAGAATATGGACGCAGTCTATGTTTAAAGAAAACTCACTCAGCCTGTGTTCTAATAGAATACACACTCAGCCTGGTTTTTAATAAAATACTCACGCAGCCAGTGTACTAACAGGATATTGACTCAGATTATTTTCAAAGAATACTCAATGAGCCTCTTTACTAACAGAGTACTGACTCAGCTAGAGTTCTACCAGAATATGGATTCAGATTATTTTAAAATAATACTCACTCAGCCTGTGTTCTAACAGAATATGGACTCAGTGTATGTTTAAAGAATACTCACTCAGCCTGTGTTCTAACAGAATACTAATTCAGCCTCTGTTTTAACAGAATTTGGACTCAGATTTTATTAAAAGAATACTCACTCAGTCTGTGTTATAAAGAATATGGACTCAGTTTATTTTTAAATAATACCCACTCAGCCTGTTTTCTAACAGAATACTCACTCAGCCTGGGTTTTAACAAATACTAACTCAGCAAGTGTTCTAACAGGATATTGACTCAGATTGTTTTCAAAGAATACTCACTCAGCCAGTGTTCTACCAGAATATGGATTCAGATTATTTTCAAAGAATTCTCACTCAGCCTGTGTTCTAACAGAATGTGGACTCAGATATTGATCAAAAATTACTAACTCAGTCTGTGTTCTAGCAGAATTAGGACGCAGTCTATGTTTAAAGAATACTCACTCAGCATGTGTTCTAACAGAATGTGGACTCAGTCTATATTTAAAGAATACTCACTCACCTCAGTGTTCTAACAGAACACTCACTCAGCCTGTGTTCTAACAGAATACTAACTCAGCCTGTGTTCTAACAGAATGTGGATTCAGATCAAAAATTACTAAGTCTGTGTTCTAACAGAATGTGGACTCAGATTTTGTTCAAAGATTACTCTGTCTGTGTTCTAACAGAATATGGACTCAGCCTGTGTTCTAACAGAATACTCACACAGCCTGTGTTCTAACAGAATACTAACTAAGCCAGTGTTTTAAGAGAATATGGATTCAGATTATTTTCAGAGAATACTCACTCAGCCTGTGTTCGAACAAAATATGGACTCAGTTTATTTTTATATATTACCCACTCAGGCTGGGTTTTAACAGAATGTGGAATCAGATTTTGATCAAAAATTATTAACTCAGTCTGTTTTCTAACAGAATATGGACGCAGTCTATGTTTAAAGAAAACTAACTCAGCCTGTGCTCTAATAGAATACTAATTCAGCCTCTGTTTTAACAGAATGTGGACTCAGATTTATTAAAAGAATACTCACTCAGTCTGTGTTATAAAGAATATGGACTCAGTTTATTTTTAAATAATACCCACTCAGGCTGTGTTCTAACATAATACTCACTCAGCCTTGGTTTTAACAAATACTAACTCAGCAAGTGTTCTAACAGGATATTGACTCAGATTGTTTTCAAAGAATACTCACTCAGCCAGTGTTCTACCAGAATATGGACTCAGATTATTTTCAAAGAATTCTCACTCAGCCTGTGTTCTAACAGAATGTGGACTCAGATATTGATCAAAAATTACTAACTCAGTCTGTGTTCTAGCAGAATTAGGACGCAGTCTATGTTTAAAGAATACTCACTCAGCTTGTGTTCTAACAGAATGTGGACTCAATCTATATTTAAAGAATACTCTCTCACCTCAGTGTTCTAACAGAACACTCACTCAGCCTGTGTTCTAACAGAATACTAACTCAGCCTGGGTTCTAACAGAATGTGGATTCAGATCAAAAATTACTAACTCAGTCTGTGTTCTAACAGAATGTGGACTCAGATTTTGTTCAAAGATTACTCTGTCTGTGTTCTAACAGAATATGGACTCAGCCTGTGTTCTAACAGAATACTCACACAGCCTGTGTTCTAACAGAATACTAACTAAGCCAGTGTTTTAAGAGAATATGGATTCAGATTATTTTCAGAGAATACTCACTCAGCCTGTGTTCGAACAAAATATGGACTCAGTTTATTTTTATATATTACCCACTCAGGCTGTGTTTTAACAGAATGTGGACTCAGAATTTGATCAAAAATTATTAAGTCAGTCTGTTTTCTAACAGAATATGGACTCAGTCTATGTTGAGAGAATACTCACTCAGCCTGTGTTCTAAATAATATGGACTCAGCTTATTTTTAATAATAACCGCTCAGCCTGTGTTCTAACAGAATATGGACTCAGTCAATATTTAAAGAATACTCACTCAACTAAGTGTTCTAACAGAACCCTCACTCAGCCTGTGTTCTAACAGAATACTAACTCAGCCTGCGTTTTAACAGAATGTGGATTCAGATCAAAAATTGCTAACTCAGTCTGTGTTCTAACAGAATGTGGACTCAGATTTTGTTCAAAAATTACTCTGTCTGTGTTCTAACAGAATATGGACTCAGCCTGTGTTCTAACAGAATACTCACACAGCCTGTGTTCTAACAGAATACTCACTCAGCCAGTGTTTTAAGAGAATATGGATTCAGATTATTTTCAAAGAATACTCACTCAGCCTGTGTTCGAACAAAATATGGACTCAGTTTATTTTTATATATTACCCACTCAGGCCGTGTTTTAACAGAATGTGGACTCAGATTTTGATCAAAAATTATTAACTCAGTCTGTTTTCTAACAGAATATGGACGCAGTCTATGTTTAAAGAAAACTAACTCAGCCTGTGCTCTAATAGAATACTAATTCAGCCTCTGTTTTAACAGAATGTGGACTCAGATTTATTAAAAGAATACTCACTCAGTCTGTGTTATAAAGAATATGGACTCAGTTTATTTTTAAATAATACCCACTCAGGCTGTGTTCTAACATAATACTCACTCAGCCTTGGTTTTAACAAATACTAACTCAGCAAGTGTTCTAACAGGATATTGACTCAGATTGTTTTCAAAGAATACTCACTCAGCCAGTGTTCTACCAGAATATGGACTCAGATTATTTTCAAAGAATTCTCACTCAGCCTGTGTTCTAACAGAATGTGGACTCAGATATTGATCAAAAATTACTAACTCAGTCTGTGTTCTAGCAGAATTAGGACGCAGTCTATGTTTAAAGAATACTCACTCAGCTTGTGTTCTAACAGAATGTGGACTCAATCTATATTTAAAGAATACTCTCTCACCTCAGTGTTCTAACAGAACACTCACTCAGCCTGTGTTCTAACAGAATACTAACTCAGCCTGGGTTCTAACAGAATGTGGATTCAGATCAAAAATTACTAACTCAGTCTGTGTTCTAACAGAATGTGGACTCAGATTTTGTTCAAAGATTACTCTGTCTGTGTTCTAACAGAATATGGACTCAGCCTGTGTTCTAACAGAATATTCACACAGCCTGTGTTCTAACAGAATACTAACTAAGCCAGTGTTTTAAGAGAATATGGATTCAGATTATTTTCAGAGAATACTCACTCAGCCTGTGTTCGAACAAAATATGGACTCAGTTTATTTTTATATATTACCCACTCAGGCTGTGTTTTAACAGAATGTGGACTCAGAATTTGATCAAAAATTATTAAGTCAGTCTGTTTTCTAACAGAATATGGACTCAGTCTATGTTGAGAGAATACTCACTCAGCCTGTGTTCTAAATAATATGGACTCAGCTTATTTTTAATAATAACCGCTCAGCCTGTGTTCTAACAGAATATGGACTCAGTCAATATTTAAAGAATACTCACTCAACTAAGTGTTCTAACAGAACCCTCACTCAGCCTGTGTTCTAACAGAATACTAACTCAGCCTGCGTTTTAACAGAATGTGGATTCAGATCAAAAATTGCTAACTCAGTCTGTGTTCTAACAGAATGTGGACTCAGATTTTGTTCAAAAATTACTCTGTCTGTGTTCTAACAGAATATGGACTCAGCCTGTGTTCTAACAGAATACTCACACAGCCTGTGTTCTAACAGAATACTCACTCAGCCAGTGTTTTAAGAGAATATGGATTCAGATTATTTTCAAAGAATACTCACTCAGCCTGTGTTCGAACAAAATATGGACTCAGTTTATTTTTATATATTACCCACTCAGGCCGTGTTTTAACAGAATGTGGACTCAGATTTTGATCAAAAATTATTAACTCAGTCTGTTTTCTAACAGAATATGGACGCAGTCTATGTTTAAAGAAAACTCACTCAGCCTGTGTTCTAATAGAATACACACTCAGCCTGGTTTTTAATAAAATACTCACGCAGCCAGTGTACTAACAGGATATTGACTCAGATTATTTTCAAAGAATACTCAATGAGCCTCTTTACTAACAGAGTACTGACTCAGCTAGAGTTCTACCAGAATATGGATTCAGATTATTTTAAAATAATACTCACTCAGCCTGTGTTCTAACAGAATATGGACTCAGTGTATGTTTAAAGAATACTCACTCAGCCTGTGTTCTAACAGAATACTAATTCAGCCTCTGTTTTAACAGAATTTGGACTCAGATTTTATTAAAAGAATACTCACTCAGTCTGTGTTATAAAGAATATGGACTCAGTTTATTTTTAAATAATACCCACTCAGCCTGTTTTCTAACAGAATACTCACTCAGCCTGGGTTTTAACAAATACTAACTCAGCAAGTGTTCTAACAGGATATTGACTCAGATTGTTTTCAAAGAATACTCACTCAGCCAGTGTTCTACCAGAATATGGATTCAGATTATTTTCAAAGAATTCTCACTCAGCCTGTGTTCTAACAGAATGTGGACTCAGATATTGATCAAAAATTACTAACTCAGTCTGTGTTCTAGCAGAATTAGGACGCAGTCTATGTTTAAAGAATACTCACTCAGCATGTGTTCTAACAGAATGTGGACTCAGTCTATATTTAAAGAATACTCACTCACCTCAGTGTTCTAACAGAACACTCACTCAGCCTGTGTTCTAACAGAATACTAACTCAGCCTGTGTTCTAACAGAATGTGGATTCAGATCAAAAATTACTAAGTCTGTGTTCTAACAGAATGTGGACTCAGATTTTGTTCAAAGATTACTCTGTCTGTGTTCTAACAGAATATGGACTCAGCCTGTGTTCTAACAGAATACTCACACAGCCTGTGTTCTAACAGAATACTCACTCAGCCAGTGTTTTAAGAGAATATGGATTCAGATTATTTTCAGAGAATACTCACTCAGCCTGTGTTCGAACAAAATATGGACTCAGTTTATTTTTATATATTACCCACTCAGGCTGGGTTTTAACAGAATGTGGAATCAGATTTTGATCAAAAATTATTAACTCAGTCTGTTTTCTAACAGAATATGGACGCAGTCTATGTTTAAAGAAAACTCACTCAGCCTGTGCTCTAATAGAATACACACTCAGCCTGGTTTTTAATAAAATACTCACGCAGCCAGTGTACTAACAGGATATTGACTCAGATTATTTTCAAAGAATACTCAATGAGCCTGTTTACTAACAGAATACTCACTCAGGCTGTGTTCTAACAGAATACTCACTCAGCTAGAGTTCTACCAGAATATGGATTCAGATTATTTTAAAATAATACTCACTCAGCCTGTGTTCTAACAGAATACTCACTCAGCGAGAGTTCTACCAGAATATGGATTCAGATTATTTTAAAATAATACTCACTCCGCCTGTGTTCTAACAGAATATGGACTCAGTGTATGTTTAAAGAATACTCACTCAGCCTGTGTTCTAACAGAATACTAATTCAGCCTGTGTTTTAACAGAATGTGGACTCAGATTTTATTAAAAGAATACTCACTCAGCCTGTGTTCTAACAGAATACTCACTCAGCTAGAGTTCTACCAGAATATGGATTCAGATTATTTTAAAATAATACTCACTCAGCCTGTGTTCTAACAGAATATGGACTCAGTCTATGTTTAAAGAATACTCACTCAGCCTGTGTTCTAACAGAATACTCACTCAGCGTGAGTTCTACCAGAATATGGATTCAGATTATTTTAAAATAATACTCACTCAGCCTGTGTTCTAACAGAATATGGACTCAGTCTATGTTTAAAGAATACTCACTCAGCCTGTGTTCTAACAGAATACTAATTCAGCCTGTGTTTTAACAGAATGTGGACTCAGATTTTATTAATAGAATACTCACTCAGTCTGTGTTATAAAGAATATGGACTCAGTTTATTTTTAAATAATACCCACTCAGCCTGTGTTCTAACAGAATACTCACTCAGCCTGGGTTTTAACAAATACTAACTCAGCAAGTGTTCTAACAGGATATTGACTCAGATTGTTTTCAAAGAATACTCACTCAGCCAGTGTTCTACCAGAATATGGATTCAGATTATTTTCAAAGAATTCTCACTCAGCCTGTGTTCTAACAGAATGTGGACTCAGATATTGATCAAAAATTACTAACTCAGTCTGTGTTCCAGCAGAATTAGGACGCAGTCTATGTTTAAAGAATACTCACTCAGCCTGTGTTCTAACAGAATGTGGACTCAGTCTATATTTAAAGAATAATCACTCACCTCAGTGTTCTAACAGAACACTCACTCAGCCTGTGTTCTAACAGAATACTAACTCAGCCTGTGTTCTAACAGAATGTGGATTCAGATCAAAAATTACTAAGTCTGTGTTCTAACAGAATGTGGACTCAGATTTTGTTCAAAGATTACTCTGTCTGTGTTCTAACAGAATATGGACTCAGCCTGTGTTCTAACAGAATACTCACACAGCCTGTGTTCTAACAGAATACTCACTCAGCCAGTGTTTTAAGAGAATATGGATTCAGATTATTTTCAGAGAATACTCACTCAGCCTGTGTTCGAACAAAATATGGACTCAGTTTATTTTTATATATTACCCACTCAGGCTGTGTTTTAACAGAATGTGGAATCAGATTTTGATCAAAAATTATTAACTCAGTCTGTTTTCTAACAGAATATGGACGCAGTCTATGTTTAAAGAAAACTCACTCAGCCTGTGCTCTAATAGAATACACACTCAGCCTGGTTTTTAATAAAATACTCACGCAGCCAGTGTACTAACAGGATATTGACTCAGATTATTTTCATAGAATACTCAATGAGCCTCTTTACTAACAGAATACTCACTCAGCCTGTGTTCTAACAGAATACTCACTCAGCTAGAGTTCTACCAGAATATGGATTCAGATTATTTTAAAAGAATACTCACTCAGCCAGTGTTCTACCAGAATATGGATTCAGATTATTTTCAAAGAAAACTCACTCAGCCTGTGTTCTAACAGAATGTGGACTCGGTTTGTTTTTATATATTACCCACTCAGGCTGTGTTTTAACAAAATGTGGACTCAGAATTTGATCAAAAATTATTAACTCAGTCTGTTTTCTAACAGAATATGGACTCAGTCTATGTTTAGAGAATACTCACTCAGCCTGTGTTCTAAATAATATGGACTCAGTTTATTTTTATATAATAACCGCTCAGCCTGTGTTCTAACAGAATCCACACTGAGCCTGGGTTTTAACAAAATACTAACTCAGCAAGTGTTCTAACAGTATATTGACTCAGATTATTTTCAAAGAGTACTCACTCAGCCTGTGTTCTAACAGAATATTGACTCAGTCTATATTTAAAGAATACTCACTCACCTAAGTGTTCTAACAGAACACTCACTCAGCCTGTATTCTAACAGAATACAAACTCAGCCTGCGTTTTAACAGAATGTGGATTCAGAACAAAAATTACTAACTCAGTCTGTGTTCTAACAGAATGTGGACTCAGATTTTGTTCAAAAATTACTCTGTCTGTGTTCTAACAGAATATGGACTCAGCCTGTGTTCTAACAGAATACTCACACAGCCTGTGTTCTAACAGAATACTCACTCAGCCAGTGTTTTAAGAGAATATGGATTCAGATTACTTTCAAAGAATACTCACTCAGCCTGTGTTCGAACAAAATATGGACTCAGTTTATTTTTATATATTACCCACTCAGGCTGTGTTTTAACAGAATGTGGACTCAGATTTTGATCAAAAATTATTAACTCAGTCTGTTTTCTAACAGAATATGGACGGAGTCTATGTTTAAAGAATACTCACTCAGCCTGTGTTCTAATAGAATACACACTCAGCCTGGTTTTTAATAAAATACTGACGCAGCCAGTGTACTAACAGGAGATTGACTCAGAATATTTTCAAAGAATACTCAATGAGCCTGTTTACTAACAGAATACTCACTCAGCCTGTGTTCTAACAGAATACTCACTCAGCGAGAGTTCTACCAGAATATGGATTCAGAATATTTTAAAATAATACTAACTCCGCCTGTGTTCTAACAGAATATGGACTCAGTCTATGTTTAAAGAATACTCACTCAGCCTGTGTTCTAACAGAATACTAATTCAGCCTGTGTTTTAACAGAATGTGGACTCAGATTTTATTAAAAGAATACTCACTCAGTCTGTGTTATAAAGAATATGGACTCAGTTTATTTTTAAATAATATCCACTCAGCCTGTGTTCTAACAGAATACTCACTCAGCCTGGGTTTTAACAAAATACTAACTCAGCAAGTGTTCTAACAGGATATTGACTCAGATTGCTTTCAAAGAATACTCACTCAGCCAGTGTTCTACCAGAATATGGATTCAGATTACTTTCAAAGAATACTCACTCAGCCTGTGTTCTAACAGAATGTGGACTCAGATATTGATCAAAAATTATTAACTCAGTCTGTGTTCTGGCAGAATTAGGACGCAGTCTATGTTTAAAGAATACTCACTCAGCATGTGTTCTAACAGAATGTGGACTCAGTCTATATTTAAAGAATACTCACTCACCTCAGTGTTCTAACAGAACACTCACTCAGCCTGTGTTCTAACAGAATACTAACTCAGCCTGTGTTCTAACAGAATGTGGATTCAGATCAAAAATTACTAAGTCTGTGTTCTAACATAATGTGGACTCAGATTTTGTTCAAAGATTACTCTGTCTGTGTTCTAACAGAATATGGACTCAGCCTGTGTTCTAACAGAATACTCACACAGCCTGTGTTCTAACAGAATACTAACTAAGCCAGTGTTTTAAGAGAATATGGATTCAGATTATTTTCAGAGAATACTCACTCAGCCTGTGTTCGAACAAAATATGGACTCAGTTTATTTTTATATATTACCCACTCAGGCTGTGTTTTAACAGAATGTGGAATCAGATTTTGATCAAAAATTATTAACTCAGTCTGTTTTCTAACAGAATATGGACGCAGTCTATGTTTAAAGAAAACTCACTCAGCCTGTGCTCTAATAGAATACACACTCAGCCTGGTTTTTAATAAAATACTCACGCAGCCAGTGTACTAACAGGATATTGACTCAGATTATTTTCAAAGAATACTCAATGAGCCTGTTTACTAACAGAATACTCACTCAGCCTGTGTTCTAACAGAATACTCACTCAGCTAGAGTTCTACCAGAATATGGATTCAGATTATTTTAAAATAATACTCACTCAGCCTTTGTTCTAACAGAATACTCACTCAGCGAGAGTTCTACCAGAATATGGATTCAGATTATTTTAAAATAATACTCACTCCGCCTGTGTTCTAACAGAATATGGACTCAGTGTATGTTTAAAGAATACTCACTCAGCCTGTGTTCTAACAGAATACTAATTCAGCCTGTGTTTTAACAGAATGTGGACTCAGATTTTATTAAAAGAATACTCACTCAGCCTGTGTTCTAACAGAATACTCACTCAGCTAGAGTTCTACCAGAATATGGATTCAGATTATTTTAAAATAATACTCACTCAGCCTGTGTTCTAACAGAATATGGACTCAGTCTATGTTTAAAGAATACTCACTCAGCCTGTGTTCTAACAGAATACTCACTCAGCGTGAGTTCTACCAGAATATGGATTCAGATTATTTTAAAATAATACTCACTCAGCCTGTGTTCTAACAGAATATGGACTCAGTCTATGTTTAAAGAATACTCACTCAGCCTGTGTTCTAACAGAATACTAATTCAGCCTGTGTTTTAACAGAATGTGGACTCAGATTTTATTAATAGAATACTCACTCAGTCTGTGTTATAAAGAATATGGACTCAGTTTATTTTTAAATAATACCCACTCAGCCTGTGTTCTAACAGAATACTCACTCAGCCTGGGTTTTAACAAATACTAACTCAGCAAGTGTTCTAACAGGATATTGACTCAGATTGTTTTCAAAGAATACTCACTCAGCCAGTGTTCTACCAGAATATGGATTCAGATTATTTTCAAAGAATTCTCACTCAGCCTGTGTTCTAACAGAATGTGGACTCAGATATTGATCAAAAATTACTAACTCAGTCTGTGTTCCAGCAGAATTAGGACGCAGTCTATGTTTAAAGAATACTCACTCAGCCTGTGTTCTAACAGAATGTGGACTCAGTCTATATTTAAAGAATACTCACTCACCTCAGTGTTCTAACAGAACACTCACTCAGCCTGTGTTCTAACAGAATACTAACTCAGCCTGTGTTCTAACAGAATGTGGATTCAGATCAAAAATTACTAAGTCTGTGTTCTAACAGAATGTGGACTCAGATTTTGTTCAAAGATTACTCTGTCTGTGTTCTAACAGAATATGGACTCAGCCTGTGTTCTAACAGAATACTCACACAGCCTGTGTTCTAACAGAATACTAACTAAGCCAGTGTTTTAAGAGAATATGGATTCAGATTATTTTCAGAGAATACTCACTCAGCCTGTGTTCGAACAAAATATGGACTCAGTTTATTTTTATATATTACCCACTCAGGCTGTGTTTTAACAGAATGTGGAATAAGATTTTGATCAAAAATTATTAACTCAGTCTGTTTTCTAACAGAATATGGACGCAGTCTATGTTTAAAGAAAACTCACTCAGCCTGTGCTCTAACAGAATGTGGACTCAGTCTATATTTAAAGAATACTCACTCACCTCAGTGTTCTAACAGAACACTCACTCAGCCTGTGTTCTAACAGAATACTAACTCAGCCTGTGTTCTAACAGAATGTGGATTCAGATCAAAAATTACTAAGTCTGTGTTCTAACAGAATGTGGACTCAGATTTTGTTCAAAGATTACTCTGTCTGTGTTCTAACAGAATATGGACTCAGCCTGTGTTCTAACAGAATACTCACACAGCCTGTGTTCTAACAGAATACTAACTAAGCCAGTGTTTTAAGAGAATATGGATTCAGATTATTTTCAGAGAATACTCACTCAGCCTGTGTTCGAACAAAATATGGACTCAGTTTATTTTTATATATTACCCACTCAGGCTGTGTTTTAACAGAATGTGGACTCAGAATTTGATCAAAAATTATTAACTCAGTCTGTTTTCTAACAGAATATGGACTCAGTCTATGTTGAGAGAATACTCACTCAGCCTGTGTTCTAAATAATATGGACTCAGTTTATTTTTAATAATAACCGCTCAGCCTGTGTTCTAACAGAATATGGACTCAGTGTATGTTTAAAGAATACTCACTCAGCCTGTGTTCTAACAGAATACTAATTCAGCCTGTGTTTTAACAGAATGTGGACTCAGATTTTATTAAAAGAATACTCACTCAGTCTGTGTTATAAAGAATATGGACTCAGTTTATTTTTAAATAATACCCACTCAGCCTGTGTTCTAACAGAATACTCACTCAGCCTGGGTTTTAACAAATACTAACTCAGCAAGTGTTCTAACAGGATATTGACTCAGACTGTTTTCAAAGAATACTCACTCAGCCAGTGTTCTACCAGAATATGGATTCAGATTATTTTCAAAGAATTCTCACTCAGCCTGTGTTCTAACAGAATGTGGACTCAGATATTGATCAAAAATTACTAACTCAGTCTGTGTTCTAGCAGAATTAGGACGCAGTCTATGTTTAAAGAATACTCACTCAGCCTGTGTTCTAACAGAATGTGGACTCAGTCTATATTTAAAGAATACTCACTCACCTCAGTGTTCTAACAGAACACTCACTCAGCCTGTGTTCTAACAGAATACTAACTCAGCCTGCGTTCTAACAGAATGTGGATTCAGGTCAAAAATTACTAACTCACTCTGTGTTCTAACAGAATGTGGACTCAGATTTTGTTCAAAGATTACTCTGTCTGTGTTCTAACAGCATATGGACTCAGCCTGTGTTCTAACAGAATACTCACACAGCCTGTGTTCTAACAGAATACTAACTAAGCCAGTGTTTTAAGAGAATATGGATTCAGATTATTTTCAGAGAATACTCACTCAGCCTGTGTTCGAACAAAATATGGACTCAGTTTATTTTTATATATTACCCACTCAGGCTGTGTTTTAACAGAATGTGGACTCAGAATTTGATCAAAAATTATTAAGTCAGTCTGTTTTCTAACAGAATATGGACTCAGTCTATGTTGAGAGAATACTCACTCAGCCTGTGTTCTAAATAATATGGACTCAGTTTATTTTTAATAATAACCGCTCAGCCTGTGTTCTAACAGAATATGGACTCAGTCAATATTTAAAGAATACTCAGTCACCTAAGTGTTCCAACAGAACACTCACTCAGCCTGTGTTCTAACAGAATACTAACTCAGCCTGCGTTTTAACAGAATGTGGATTCAGATCAAAAATTGCTAACTCAGTCTGTGTTCTAACAGAATGTGGACTCAGATTTTGTTCAAAAATTACTCTGTCTGTGTTCTAACAGAATATGGACTCAGCCTGTGTTCTAACAGAATACTCACACAGCCTGTGTTCTAACAGAATACTCACTCAGCCAGTGTTTTAAGAGAATATGGATTCAGATTATTTTCAAAGAATACTCACTCAGCCTGTGTTCGAACAAAATATGGACTCAGTTTATTTTTATATATTACCCACTCAGGCCGTGTTTTAACAGAATGTGGACTCAGATTTTGATCAAAAATTATTAACTCAGTCTGTTTTCTAACAGAATATGGACGCAGTCTATGTTTAAAGAAAACTCACTCAGCCTGTGTTCTAATAGAATACACACTCAGCCTGGTTTTTAATAAAATACTCACGCAGCCAGTGTACTAACAGGATATTGACTCAGATTATTTTCAAAGAATACTCAATGAGCCTCTTTACTAACAGAGTACTGACTCAGCTAGAGTTCTACCAGAATATGGATTCAGATTATTTTAAAATAATACTCACTCAGCCTGTGTTCTAACAGAATATGGACTCAGTCTATGTTTAAAGAATACTCACTCAGCCTGTGTTCTAACAGAATACTCACTCAGCGAGAGTTCTACCAGAATATGGATTCAGATTATTTTAAAATAATACTCACTCCGCCTGTGTTCTAACAGAATATGGACTCAGTGTATGTTTAAAGAATACTCACTCAGCCTGTGTTCTAACAGAATACTAATTCAGCCTGTGTTTTAACAGAATGTGGACTCAGATTTTATTAAAAGAATACTCACTCAGTCTGTGTTATAAAGAATATGGACTCAGTTTATTTTTAAATAATACCCACTCAGCCTGTGTTCTAACAGAATACTCACTCAGCCTGGGTTTTAATAAAATACTCACGCAGCCAGTGTACTAACAGGATATTGACTCAGATTATTTTCAAAGAATACTCAATGAGCCTCTTTACTAACAGAATACTCACTCAGCCTGTGTTCTAACAGAATACTCACTCAGCTAGAGTTCTACCAGAATATGGATTCAGATTATTTTAAAAGAATACTCACTCAGTCTGTGTTATAAAGAATATGGACTCAGTTTATTTTTAAATAATATCCACTCAGCCTGTGTTCTAACAGAATACTCACTCAGCCTGGGTTTTAACAAAATACTAACTCAGCAAGTGTTCTAACAGGATATTGACTCAGATTGCTTTCAAAGAATACTCACTCAGCCAGTGTTCTACCAGAATATGGATTCAGATTACTTTCAAAGAATACTCACTCAGCCTGTGTTCTAACAGAATGTGGACTCAGATATTGATCAAAAATTATTAACTCAGTCTGTGTTCTGGCAGAATTAGGACGCAGTCTATGTTTAAAGAATACTCACTCAGCCTGTGTTCTAATAGAATACGCACTCAGCCTGGTTTTTAATAAAATATTCATGCAGCCAGTGTACTAACAGGATATTGATTCAGAGTATTTTCGAAGAATACTCAATGAGCCTGTGTACTACCAGAATACTCACTCAGCCTGTGTTCTAACAGAATAATCACTCAGCGAGAGTTCTACCAGAATATGGATTCTGATTATTTGAAAATAATACTCACTCAGCCTGTGTTCTAACAGAATGTGGACTCAGTCTATATTTAAAGAATACTCACTCACCTCAGTGTTCTAACAGAACACTCACTCAGCCTGTGTTCTAACAGAATACTAACTCAGCCTGCGTTCTAACAGAATGTGGATTCAGATCAAAAATTACTAACTCAGTCTGTGTTCTAACAGAATGTGGACTCAGATTTTGTTCAAAGATTACTCTGTCTGTGTTCTAACAGAATATGGACTCAGCCTGTGTTCTAACAGAATACTCACACAGCCTGTGTTCTAACAGAATACTAACTAAGCCAGTGTTTTAAGAGAATATGGATTCAGATTATTTTCAAAGAATACTCACTCAGCCAGTGTTCTACCAGAATATGGATTCAGATTATTTTCAAAGAAAACTCACTCAGCCTGTGTTCTAACAGAATGTGGACTCGGTTTGTTTTTATATATTACCCACTCAGGCTGTGTTTTAACAAAATGTGGACTCAGAATTTGATCAAAAATTATTAACTCAGTCTGTTTTCTAACAGAATATGGACTCAGTCTATGTTTAGAGAATACTCACTCAGCCTGTGTTCTAAATAATATGGACTCAGTTTATTTTTATATAATAACCGCTCAGCCTGTGTTCTAACAGAATCCACACCGAGCCTGGGTTTTAACAAAATACTAACTCAGCAAGTGTTCTAACAGTATATTGACTCAGATTATTTTCAAAGAGTACTCACTCAGCCTGTGTTCTAACAGAATATTGACTCAGTCTATATTTAAAGAATACTCACTCACCTAAGTGTTCTAACAGAACACTCACTCAGCCTGTATTCTAACAGAATACAAACTCAGCCTGCGTTTTAACAGAATGTGGATTCAGAACAAAAATTACTAACTCAGTCTGTGTTCTAACAGAATGTGGACTCAGATTTTGTTCAAAAATTACTCTGTCTGTGTTCTAACAGAATATGGACTCAGCCTGTGTTCTAACAGAATACTCACACAGCCTGTGTTCTAACAGAATACTCACTCAGCCAGTGTTTTAAGAGAATATGGATTCAGATTACTTTCAAAGAATACTCACTCAGCCTGTGTTCGAACAAAATATGGACTCAGTTTATTTTTATATATTACCCACTCAGGCTGTGTTTTAACAGAATGTGGACTCAGATTTTGATCAAAAATTATTAACTCAGTCTGTTTTCTAACAGAATATGGACGGAGTCTATGTTTAAAGAATACTCACTCAGCCTGTGTTCTAATAGAATACACACTCAGCCTGGTTTTTAATAAAATACTGACGCAGCCAGTGTACTAACAGGAGATTGACTCAGAATATTTTCAAAGAATACTCAATGAGCCTGTTTACTAACAGAATACTCACTCAGCCTGTGTTCTAACAGAATACTCACTCAGCGAGAGTTCTACCAGAATATGGATTCAGAATATTTTAAAATAATACTAACTCCGCCTGTGTTCTAACAGAATATGGACTCAGTCTATGTTTAAAGAATACTCACTCAGCCTGTGTTCTAACAGAATACTAATTCAGCCTGTGTTTTAACAGAATGTGGACTCAGATTTTATTAAAAGAATACTACTCAGTCTGTGTTATAAAGAATATGGACTCAGTTTATTTTTAAATAATATCCACTCAGCCTGTGTTCTAACAGAATACTCACTCAGCCTGGGTTTTAACAAAATACTAACTCAGCAAGTGTTCTAACAGGATATTGACTCAGATTGCTTTCAAAGAATACTCACTCAGCCAGTGTTCTACCAGAATATGGATTCAGATTACTTTCAAAGAATACTCACTCAGCCTGTGTTCTAACAGAATGTGGACTCAGATATTGATCAAAAATTATTAACTCAGTCTGTGTTCTGGCAGAATTAGGACGCAGTCTATGTTTAAAGAATACTCACTCAGCCTGTGTTCTAATAGAATACGTACTCAGCCTGGTTTTTAATAAAATATTCATGCAGCCAGTGTACTAACAGGATATTGATTCAGAGTATTTTCGAAGAATACTCAATGAGCCTGTGTACTACCAGAATACTCACTCAGCCTGTGTTCTAACAGAATAATCACTCAGCGAGAGTTCTACCAGAATATGGATTCTGATTATTTGAAAATAATACTCACTCAGCCTGTGTTCTAATAGAATATGGACTCAGTATATGTTTAAAGAATACTCACTCAGCCAGTGTTCTAACTGAATACTAATTCAGCCTGTGTTTTAACAGAATGTGGACTCAGATTTTATTAAAAGAATACTCACTCAGTCTGTGTTATAAAGAATATGGACTCAGTTTATTTTTAAATAATACCCACTCAGCCTGTGTTCTAACAGAATGTGGACTCAGTCTATATTTAAAGAATACTCACTCACCTCAGTGTTCTAACAGAACACTCACTCAGCCTGTGTTCTAACAGAATACTAACTCAGCCTGCGTTCTAACAGAATGTGGATTCAGATCAAAAATTACTAACTCAGTCTGTGTTCTAACAGAATGTGGACTCAGATTTTGTTCAAAGATTACTCTGTCTGTGTTGTAACAGAATATGGACTCAGCCTGTGTTCTAACAGAATACTCACACAGCCTGTGTTCTAACAGAATACTAACTAAGCCAGTGTTTTAAGAGAATATGGATTCAGATTATTTTCAAAGAATACTCACTCAGCCAGTGTTCTACCAGAATATGGATTCAGATTATTTTCAAAGAAAACTCACTCAGCCTGTGTTCTAACAGAATGTGGACTCGGTTTGTTTTTATATATTACCCACTCAGGCTGTGTTTTAACAAAATGTGGACTCAGAATTTGATCAAAAATTATTAACTCAGTCTGTTTTCTAACAGAATATGGACTCAGTCTATGTTTAGAGAATACTCACTCAGCCTGTGTTCTAAATAATATGGACTCAGTTTATTTTTATATAATAACCGCTCAGCCTGTGTTCTAACAGAATCCACACCGAGCCTGGGTTTTAACAAAATACTAACTCAGCAAGTGTTCTAACAGTATATTGACTCAGATTATTTTCAAAGAGTACTCACTCAGCCTGTGTTCTAACAGAATATTGACTCAGTCTATATTTAAAGAATACTCACTCACCTAAGTGTTCTAACAGAACACTCACTCAGCCTGTATTCTAACAGAATACAAACTCAGCCTGCGTTTTAACAGAATGTGGATTCAGAACAAAAATTACTAACTCAGTCTGTGTTCTAACAGAATGTGGACTCAGATTTTGTTCAAAAATTACTCTGTCTGTGTTCTAACAGAATATGGACTCAGCCTGTGTTCTAACAGAATACTCACACAGCCTGTGTTCTAACAGAATACTCACTCAGCCAGTGTTTTAAGAGAATATGGATTCAGATTACTTTCAAAGAATACTCACTCAGCCTGTGTTCGAACAAAATATGGACTCAGTTTATTTTTATATATTACCCACTCAGGCTGTGTTTTAACAGAATGTGGACTCAGATTTTGATCAAAAATTATTAACTCAGTCTGTTTTCTAACAGAATATGGACGGAGTCTATGTTTAAAGAATACTCACTCAGCCTGTGTTCTAATAGAATACACACTCAGCCTGGTTTTTAATAAAATACTGACGCAGCCAGTGTACTAACAGGAGATTGACTCAGAATATTTTCAAAGAATACTCAATGAGCCTGTTTACTAACAGAATACTCACTCAGCCTGTGTTCTAACAGAATACTCACTCAGCGAGAGTTCTACCAGAATATGGATTAAGAATATTTTAAAATAATACTAACTCCGCCTGTGTTCTAACAGAATATGGACTCAGTCTATGTTTAAAGAATACTCACTCAGCCTGTGTTCTAACAGAATACTAATTCAGCCTGTGTTTTAACAGAATGTGGACTCAGATTTTATTAAAAGAATACTACTCAGTCTGTGTTATAAAGAATATGGACTCAGTTTATTTTTAAATAATATCCACTCAGCCTGTGTTCTAACAGAATACTCACTCAGCCTGGGTTTTAACAAAATACTAACTCAGCAAGTGTTCTAACAGGATATTGACTCAGATTGCTTTCAAAGAATACTCACTCAGCCAGTGTTCTACCAGAATATGGATTCAGATTACTTTCAAAGAATACTCACTCAGCCTGTGTTCTAACAGAATGTGGACTCAGATATTGATCAAAAATTATTAACTCAGTCTGTGTTCTGGCAGAATTAGGACGCAGTCTATGTTTAAAGAATACTCACTCAGCCTGTGTTCTAATAGAATACGTACTCAGCCTGGTTTTTAATAAAATATTCATGCAGCCAGTGTACTAACAGGATATTGATTCAGAGTATTTTCGAAGAATACTCAATGAGCCTGTGTACTACCAGAATACTCACTCAGCCTGTGTTCTAACAGAATAATCACTCAGCGAGAGTTCTACCAGAATATGGATTCTGATTATTTGAAAATAATACTCACTCAGCCTGTGTTCTAATAGAATATGGACTCAGTCTATGTTTAAAGAATACTCACTCAGCCAGTGTTCTAACTGAATACTAATTCAGCCTGTGTTTTAACAGAATGTGGACTCAGATTTTATTAAAAGAATACTCACTCAGTCTGTGTTATAAAGAATATGGACTCAGTTTATTTTTAAATAATACCCACTCAGCCTGTGTTCTAACAGAATGTGGACTCAGTCTATATTTAAAGAATACTCACTCACCTCAGTGTTCTAACAGAACACTCACTCAGCCTGTGTTCTAACAGAATACTAACTCAGCCTGCGTTCTAACAGAATGTGGATTCAGATCAAAAATTACTAACTCAGTCTGTGTTCTAACAGAATGTGGACTCAGATTTTGTTCAAAGATTACTCTGTCTGTGTTGTAACAGAATATGGACTCAGCCTGTGTTCTAACAGAATACTCACACAGCCTGTGTTCTAACAGAATACTCACTCAGCCAGTGTTTTAAGAGAATATGGATTCAGATTATTTT
Source organism: Furipterus horrens (assembly GCF_987537825.1). Classification (NCBI taxonomy): domain Eukaryota; kingdom Metazoa; phylum Chordata; class Mammalia; order Chiroptera; family Furipteridae; genus Furipterus; species Furipterus horrens. The sequence continues at coordinate 1,953,932 of NW_028327190.1, read as the reverse complement.
CAAAGAATACTCACTCAGCCAGTGTTCTACCAGAATATGGATTCAGATTATTTTCAAAGAAAACTCACTCAGCCTGTGTTCTAACAGAATGTGGACTCTGTTTATTTTTATATATTACCCACTCAGGCTGTGTTTTAACAAAATGTGGACTCAGAATTTGATCAAAAATTATTAACGCTGTCTGTTTTCTAACAGAATATGGACTCAGTCTATGTTTAGAGAATACTCACTCAGCCTGTGTTCTAAATAATATGGACTCAGTTTATTTTTATATAATAACCGCTCAGCCTGTGTTCTAACAGAATCCACACCGAGCCTGGGTTTTAACAAAATACTAACTCAGCAAGTGTTCTAACAGTATATTGACTCAGATTATTTTCAAAGTGTACTCACTCAGCCTGTGTTCTAACAGAATATTGACTCAGTCTATATTTAAAGAATACTCACTCACCTAAGTGTTCTAACAGAACACTCACTCAGCCTGTATTCTAACAGAATACAAACTCAGCCTGCGTTTTAACAGAATGTGGATTCAGATCAAAAATTGCTAACTCAGTCTGTGTTCTAACAGAATGTGGACTCAGATTTTGTTCAAAAATTACTCTGTCTGTGTTCTAACAGAATATGGACTCAGCCTGTGTTCTAACAGAATACTCACACAGCCTGTGTTCTAACAGAATACTCACTCAGCCAGTGTTTTAAGAGAATATGGATTCAGATTATTTTCAAAGAATACTCACTCAGCCTGTGTTCGAACAAAATATGGACTCAGTTTATTTTTATATATTACCCACTCAGGCCGTGTTTTAACAGAATGTGGACTCAGATTTTGATCAAAAATTATTAACTCAGTCTGTTTTCTAACAGAATATGGACGCAGTCTATGTTTAAAGAAAACTCACTCAGCCTGTGTTCTAATAGAATACACACTCAGCCTGGTTTTTAATAAAATACTCACGCAGCCAGTGTACTAACAGGATATTGACTCAGATTATTTTCAAAGAATACTCAATGAGCCTCTTTACTAACAGAGTACTGACTCAGCTAGAGTTCTACCAGAATATGGATTCAGATTATTTTAAAATAATACTCACTCAGCCTGTGTTCTAACAGAATATGGACTCAGTCTATGTTTAAAGAATACTCACTCAGCCTGTGTTCTAACAGAATACTCACTCAGCGAGAGTTCTACCAGAATATGGATTCAGATTATTTTAAAATAATACTCACTCCGCCTGTGTTCTAACAGAATATGGACTCAGTGTATGTTTAAAGAATACTCACTCAGCCTGTGTTCTAACAGAATACTAATTCAGCCTGTGTTTTAACAGAATGTGGACTCAGATTTTATTAAAAGAATACTCACTCAGTCTGTGTTATAAAGAATATGGACTCAGTTTATTTTTAAATAATACCCACTCAGCCTGTGTTCTAACAGAATACTCACTCAGCCTGGGTTTTAATAAAATACTCACGCAGCCAGTGTACTAACAGGATATTGACTCAGATTATTTTCAAAGAATACTCAATGAGCCTCTTTACTAACAGAATACTCACTCAGCCTGTGTTCTAACAGAATACTCACTCAGCTAGAGTTCTACCAGAATATGGATTCAGATTATTTTAAAAGAATACTCACTCAGTCTGTGTTATAAAGAATATGGACTCAGTTTATTTTTAAATAATATCCACTCAGCCTGTGTTCTAACAGAATACTCACTCAGCCTGGGTTTTAACAAAATACTAACTCAGCAAGTGTTCTAACAGGATATTGACTCAGATTGCTTTCAAAGAATACTCACTCAGCCAGTGTTCTACCAGAATATGGATTCAGATTACTTTCAAAGAATACTCACTCAGCCTGTGTTCTAACAGAATGTGGACTCAGATATTGATCAAAAATTATTAACTCAGTCTGTGTTCTGGCAGAATTAGGACGCAGTCTATGTTTAAAGAATACTCACTCAGCCTGTGTTCTAATAGAATACGCACTCAGCCTGGTTTTTAATAAAATATTCATGCAGCCAGTGTACTAACAGGATATTGATTCAGAGTATTTTCGAAGAATACTCAATGAGCCTGTGTACTACCAGAATACTCACTCAGCCTGTGTTCTAACAGAATAATCACTCAGCGAGAGTTCTACCAGAATATGGATTCTGATTATTTGAAAATAATACTCACTCAGCCTGTGTTCTAACAGAATGTGGACTCAGTCTATATTTAAAGAATACTCACTCACCTCAGTGTTCTAACAGAACACTCACTCAGCCTGTGTTCTAACAGAATACTAACTCAGCCTGCGTTCTAACAGAATGTGAATTCAGATCAAAAATTACTAACTCAGTCTGTGTTCTAACAGAATGTGGACTCAGATTTTGTTCAAAGATTACTCTGTCTGTGTTCTAACAGAATATGGACTCAGCCTGTGTTCTAACAGAATACTCACACAGCCTGTGTTCTAACAGAATACTAACTAAGCCAGTGTTTTAAGAGAATATGGATTCAGATTATTTTCAAAGAATACTCACTCAGCCAGTGTTCTACCAGAATATGGATTCAGATTATTTTCAAAGAAAACTCACTCAGCCTGTGTTCTAACAGAATGTGGACTCGGTTTGTTTTTATATATTACCCACTCAGGCTGTGTTTTAACAAAATGTGGACTCAGAATTTGATCAAAAATTATTAACTCAGTCTGTTTTCTAACAGAATATGGACTCAGTCTATGTTTAGAGAATACTCACTCAGCCTGTGTTCTAAATAATATGGACTCAGTTTATTTTTATATAATAACCGCTCAGCCTGTGTTCTAACAGAATCCACACCGAGCCTGGGTTTTAACAAAATACTAACTCAGCAAGTGTTCTAACAGTATATTGACTCAGATTATTTTCAAAGAGTACTCACTCAGCCTGTGTTCTAACAGAATATTGACTCAGTCTATATTTAAAGAATACTCACTCACCTAAGTGTTCTAACAGAACACTCACTCAGCCTGTATTCTAACAGAATACAAACTCAGCCTGCGTTTTAACAGAATGTGGATTCAGAACAAAAATTACTAACTCAGTCTGTGTTCTAACAGAATGTGGACTCAGATTTTGTTCAAAAATTACTCTGTCTGTGTTCTAACAGAATATGGACTCAGCCTGTGTTCTAACAGAATACTCACACAGCCTGTGTTCTAACAGAATACTCACTCAGCCAGTGTTTTAAGAGAATATGGATTCAGATTACTTTCAAAGAATACTCACTCAGCCTGTGTTCGAACAAAATATGGACTCAGTTTATTTTTATATATTACCCACTCAGGCTGTGTTTTAACAGAATGTGGACTCAGATTTTGATCAAAAATTATTAACTCAGTCTGTTTTCTAACAGAATATGGACGGAGTCTATGTTTAAAGAATACTCACTCAGCCTGTGTTCTAATAGAATACACACTCAGCCTGGTTTTTAATAAAATACTGACGCAGCCAGTGTACTAACAGGAGATTGACTCAGAATATTTTCAAAGAATACTCAATGAGCCTGTTTACTAACAGAATACTCACTCAGCCTGTGTTCTAACAGAATACTCACTCAGCGAGAGTTCTACCAGAATATGGATTAAGAATATTTTAAAATAATACTAACTCCGCCTGTGTTCTAACAGAATATGGACTCAGTCTATGTTTAAAGAATACTCACTCAGCCTGTGTTCTAACAGAATACTAATTCAGCCTGTGTTTTAACAGAATGTGGACTCAGATTTTATTAAAAGAATACTACTCAGTCTGTGTTATAAAGAATATGGACTCAGTTTATTTTTAAATAATATCCACTCAGCCTGTGTTCTAACAGAATACTCACTCAGCCTGGGTTTTAACAAAATACTAACTCAGCAAGTGTTCTAACAGGATATTGACTCAGATTGCTTTCAAAGAATACTCACTCAGCCAGTGTTCTACCAGAATATGGATTCAGATTACTTTCAAAGAATACTCACTCAGCCTGTGTTCTAACAGAATGTGGACTCAGATATTGATCAAAAATTATTAACTCAGTCTGTGTTCTGGCAGAATTAGGACGCAGTCTATGTTTAAAGAATACTCACTCAGCCTGTGTTCTAATAGAATACGTACTCAGCCTGGTTTTTAATAAAATATTCATGCAGCCAGTGTACTAACAGGATATTGATTCAGAGTATTTTCGAAGAATACTCAATGAGCCTGTGTACTACCAGAATACTCACTCAGCCTGTGTTCTAACAGAATAATCACTCAGCGAGAGTTCTACCAGAATATGGATTCTGATTATTTGAAAATAATACTCACTCAGCCTGTGTTCTAATAGAATATGGACTCAGTCTATGTTTAAAGAATACTCACTCAGCCAGTGTTCTAACTGAATACTAATTCAGCCTGTGTTTTAACAGAATGTGGACTCAGATTTTATTAAAAGAATACTCACTCAGTCTGTGTTATAAAGAATATGGACTCAGTTTATTTTTAAATAATACCCACTCAGCCTGTGTTCTAACAGAATGTGGACTCAGTCTATATTTAAAGAATACTCACTCACCTCAGTGTTCTAACAGAACACTCACTCAGCCTGTGTTCTAACAGAATACTAACTCAGCCTGCGTTCTAACAGAATGTGGATTCAGATCAAAAATTACTAACTCAGTCTGTGTTCTAACAGAATGTGGACTCAGATTTTGTTCAAAGATTACTCTGTCTGTGTTGTAACAGAATATGGACTCAGCCTGTGTTCTAACAGAATACTCACACAGCCTGTGTTCTAACAGAATACTAACTAAGCCAGTGTTTTAAGAGAATATGGATTCAGATTATTTTCAAAGAATACTCACTCAGCCAGTGTTCTACCAGAATATGGATTCAGATTATTTTCAAAGAAAACTCACTCAGCCTGTGTTCTAACAGAATGTGGACTCTGTTTATTTTTATATATTACCCACTCAGGCTGTGTTTTAACAAAATGTGGACTCAGAATTTGATCAAAAATTATTAACGCTGTCTGTTTTCTAACAGAATATGGACTCAGTCTATGTTTAGAGAATACTCACTCAGCCTGTGTTCTAAATAATATGGACTCAGTTTATTTTTATATAATAACCGCTCAGCCTGTGTTCTAACAGAATCCACACCGAGCCTGGGTTTTAACAAAATACTAACTCAGCAAGTGTTCTAACAGTATATTGACTCAGATTATTTTCAAAGTGTACTCACTCAGCCTGTGTTCTAACAGAATATTGACTCAGTCTATATTTAAAGAATACTCACTCACCTAAGTGTTCTAACAGAACACTCACTCAGCCTGTATTCTAACAGAATACAAACTCAGCCTGCGTTTTAACAGAATGTGGATTCAGAACAAAAATTACTAACTCAGTCTGTGTTCTAACAGAATGTGGACTCAGATTTTGTTCAAAAATTACTCTGTCTGTGTTCTAACAGAATATGGACTCAGCCTGTGTTCTAACAGAATACTCACACAGCCTGTGTTCTAACAGAATACTCACTCAGCCAGTGTTTTAAGAGAATATGGATTCAGATTACTTTCAAAGAATACTCACTCAGCCTGTGTTCGAACAAAATATGGACTCAGTTTATTTTTATATATTACCCACTCAGGCTGTGTTTTAACAGAATGTGGACTCAGATTTTGATCAAAAATTATTAACTCAGTCTGTTTTCTAACAGAATATGGACGGAGTCTATGTTTAAAGAATACTCACTCAGCCTGTGTTCTAATAGAATACACACTCAGCCTGGTTTTTAATAAAATACTGACGCAGCCAGTGTACTAACAGGAGATTGACTCAGAATATTTTCAAAGAATACTCAATGAGCCTGTTTACTAACAGAATACTCACTCAGCCTGTGTTCTAACAGAATACTCACTCAGCGAGAGTTCTACCAGAATATGGATTCAGAATATTTTAAAATAATACTAACTCCGCCTGTGTTCTAACAGAATATGGACTCAGTCTATGTTTAAAGAATACTCACTCAGCCTGTGTTCTAACAGAATACTAATTCAGCCTGTGTTTTAACAGAATGTGGACTCAGATTTTATTAAAAGAATACTCACTCAGTCTGTGTTATAAAGAATATAGACTCAGTTTATTTTTAAATAATATCCACTCAGCCTGTGTTCTAACAGAATACTCACTCAGCCTGGGTTTTAACAAAATACTAACTCAGCAAGTGTTCTAACAGGATATTGACTCAGATTGCTTTCAAAGAATACTCACTCAGCCAGTGTTCTACCAGAATATGGATTCAGATTACTTTCAAAGAATACTCACTCAGCCTGTGTTCTAACAGAATGTGGACTCAGATATTGATCAAAAATTATTAACTCAGTCTGTGTTCTGGCAGAATTAGGACGCAGTCTATGTTTAAAGAATACTCACTCAGCCTGTGTTCTAATAGAATACGCACTCAGCCTGGTTTTTAATAAAATATTCATGCAGCCAGTGTACTAACAGGATATTGATTCAGAGTATTTTCGAAGAATACTCAATGAGCCTGTGTACTACCAGAATACTCACTCAGCCTGTGTTCTAACAGAATAATCACTCAGCGAGAGTTCTACCAGAATATGGATTCTGATTATTTGAAAATAATACTCACTCAGCCTGTGTTCTAACAGAATGTGGACTCAGTCTATATTTAAAGAATACTCACTCACCTCAGTGTTCTAACAGAACACTCACTCAGCCTGTGTTCTAACAGAATACTAACTCAGCCTGCGTTCTAACAGAATGTGGATTCAGATCAAAAATTACTAACTCAGTCTGTGTTCTAACAGAATGTGGACTCGGTTTATTTTTATATATTACCCACTCAGGCTGTGTTTTAACAGAATGTGGACTCAGAATTTGATCAAAAATTATGAACTCAGTCTGTTTTCTAACAGAATATGGACTCAGTCTATGTTGAGAGAATACTCACTCAGCCTGTGTTCTAAATAATATGGACTCAGTTTATTTTTAATAATAACCGCTCAGCCTGTGTTCTAACAGAATACCCACCGAGCCTGGGTTTTAACAAAATACTAACTCAGCTAGTGTTCTAACAGGATATTTACTCAGATTACTTTCAAAGAGTACTCACTCAGCCTGTGTTCTAACAGAATACTAACTCAGCCTGCGTTCTAACAGAATGTGGATTCAGATCAAAAATTACTAACTCAGTCTGTGTTCTAACAGAATGTGGACTCAGATTTTGTTCAAAGATTACTCTGTCTGTGTTCTAACAGAATATGGACTCAGCCTGTGTTCTAACAGAATACTCACACAGCCTGTGTTCTAACAGAATACTAACTAAGCCAGTGTTTTAAGAGAATATGGATTCAGATTATTTTCAGAGAATACTCACTCAGCCTGTGTTCGAACAAAATATGGACTCAGTTTATTTTTATATATTACCCACTCAGGCTGTGTTTTAACAGAATGTGGACTCAGAATTTGATCAAAAATTATTAACTCAGTCTGTTTTCTAACAGAATATGGACTCAGTCTATGTTGAGAGAATACTCACTCAGCCTGTGTTCTAAATAATATGGACTCAGTTTATTTTAATAATAACCGCTCAGCCTGTGTTCTAACAGAATACCCACCGAGCCTGGGTTTTAACAAAATACTAACTCAGAAAGTGTTCTAACAGGATATTGACTCAGATTATTTTCAAAGAGTACTCACTCAGCCTGTGTTCTAACAGAATATGGACTCAGTCTATATTTAAAGAATACTCACTCACCTAAGTGTTCTAACAGAACACTCACTCAGCCTGTGTTCTAACAGAATACTAACTCAGGCTGCGTTTTAACAGAATGTGGATTCAGATCAAAAATTACTAACTTAGTCTGTGTTCTAACAGAATGTGGACTCAGATTTTGTTCAAAAATTACTCTGTCTGTGTACTAACAGAATATGGACTCAGCCTGTGTTCTAACAGAATACTCACACAGCTTGTGTTCTAACAGAATACTCACTCAGCCAGTGTTTTAAGAGAATATGGATTCAGATTATTTTCAAAGAATACTCACTCAGCCTGTGTTCGAACAAAATATGGACTCAGTTTATTTTTATATATTACCCACTCAGGCTGTGTTTTAACAGAATGTGGACTCAGATTTTGATCAAAAATTATTAACTCAGTCTGTTTTCTAACAGAATATGGACGCAGTCTATGTTTCAAGAATACTCACTAAGCCTGTGTTCTAAATAATATGGACTCAGTTTATTTTTAATAATAACCACTCAGCCTGTGTTCTAACAGAATATGGACTCAGTCAATATTTAAAGAATACTCACTCACCTAAGTGTTCCAACAGAACACTCACTCAGCCTGTGTTCTAACAGAATACTAACTCAGCCTGCGTTTTAACAGAATGTGGATTCAGATCAAAAATTGCTAACTCAGTCTGTGTTCTAACAGAATGTGGACTCAGATTTTGTTCAAAAATTACTCTGTCTGTGTTCTAACAGAATATGGACTCAGCCTGTGTTCTAACAGAATACTCACACAGCCTGTGTTCTAACAGAATACTCACTCAGCCAGTGTTTTAAGAGAATATGGATTCAGATTATTTTCAAAGAATACTCACTCAGCCTGTGTTCGAACAAAATATGGACTCAGTTTATTTTTATATATTACCCACTCAGGCTGTGTTTTAACAGAATGTGGAATCAGATTTTGATCAAAAATTATTAACTCAGTCTGTTTTCTAACAGAATATGGACGCAGTCTATGTTTAAAGAAAACTCACTCAGCCTGTGTTCTAATAGAATACACACTCAGCCTGGTTTTTAATAAAATACTCACGCAGCCAGTGTACTAACAGAATATTGACTCAGATTATTTTCAAAGAATACTCAATGAGCCTGTTTACTAACAGAATACTCACTCAGCCTGTGTTCTAACAGAATGTGGACTCAGTCTATATTTAAATGATACTCACTCACCTCAGTGTTCTAACAGAATACTCACTCAGTTAGAGTTCTACCAGAATATGGATTCAGATTATTTTAAAATAATACTCACTCAGCCTGTGTTCTAACAGAATATGGACTCAGTCTATGTTTAAAGAATACTCACTCAGCCTGTGTTCTAACAGAATACTCACTCAGCGAGAGTTCTACCAGAATATGGATTCAGATTATTTTAAAATAATACTCACTCCGCCTGTGTTCTAACAGAATATGGACTCAGTGTATGTTTAAAGAATACTCACTCAGCCTGTGTTCTAACAGAATACTAATTCAGCCTGTGTTTTAACAGAATGTGGACTCAGATTTTATTAAAAGAATACTCACTCAGTCTGTGTTATAAAGAATATGGACTCAGTTTATTTTTAAATAATACCCACTCAGCCTGTGTTCTAACAGAATACTCACTCAGCCTGGGTTTTAACAAATACTAACTCAGCAAGTGTTCTAACAGGATATTGAATCAGACTGTTTTCAAAGAATACTCACTCAGCCAGTGTTCTACCAGAATATGGATTCAGATTATTTTCAAAGAATTCTCACTCAGCCTGTGTTCTAACAGAATGTGGACTCAGATATTGATCAAAAATTACTAACTCAGTCTGTGTTCTAGCAGAATTAGGACGCAGTCTATGTTTAAAGAATACTCACTCAGCCTGTGTTCTAACAGAATGTGGACTCAGTCTATATTTAAAGAATACTCACTCACCTCAGTGTTCTAACAGAACACTCACTCAGCCTGTGTTCTAACAGAATACTAACTCAGCCTGCGTTCTAACAGAATGTGGATTCAGGTCAAAAATTACTAACTCAGTCTGTGTTCTAACAGAATGTGGACTCAGATTTTGTTCAAAGATTACTCTGTCTGTGTTCTAACAGAATATGGACTCAGCCTGTGTTCTAACAGAATACTCACACAGCCTGTGTTCTAACAGAATACTAACTAAGCCAGTGTTTTAAGAGAATATGGATTCAGATTATTTTCAGAGAATACTCACTCAGCCTGTGTTCGAACAAAATATGGACTCAGTTTATTTTTATATATTACCCACTCAGGCTGTGTTTTAACAGAATGTGGACTCAGAATTTGATCAAAAATTATGAACTCAGTCTGTTTTCTAACAGAATATGGACTCAGTCTATGTTGAGAGAATACTCACTCACCCTGTGTTCTAAATAATATGGACTCAGTTTATTTTTAATAATAACCGCTCAGCCTGTGTTCTAAAAGAATATGTACTCAGTCAATATTTAAAGAATACTCAGTCACCTAAGTGTTCAAACAGAACACTCACTCAGCCTGTGTTCTAACAGAATACTAACTCAGCCTGCGTTTTAACAGAATGTGGATTCAGATCAAAAATTGCTAACTCAGTCTGTGTTCTAACAGAATGTGGACTCAGATTTTGTTCAAAAATTACTCTGTCTGTGTTCTAACAGAATATGGACTCAGCCTGTGTTCTAACAGAATACTCACACAGCCTGTGTTCTAACAGAATACTCACTCAGCCAGTGTTTTAAGAGAATATGGATTCAGATTATTTTCAAAGAATACTCACTCAGCCTGTGTTCGAACAAAATATGGACTCAGTTTATTTTTATATATTACCCACTCAGGCCGTGTTTTAACAGAATGTGGACTCAGATTTTGATCAAAAATTATTAACTCAGTCTGTTTTCTAACAGAATATGGACGCAGTCTATGTTTAAAGAAAACTCACTCAGCCTGTGTTCTAATAGAATACACACTCAGCCTTGTTTTTAATAAAATACTCACGCAGCCAGTTTACTAACAGGATATTGACTCAGATTATTTTCAAAGAATACTCAATGAGCCTCTTTACTAACAGAGTACTGACTCAGCTAGAGTTCTACCAGAATATGGATTCAGATTATTTTAAAATAATACTCACTCAGCCTGTGTTCTAACAGAATATGGACTCAGTCTATGTTTAAAGAATACTCACTCAGCCTGTGTTCTAACAGAATACTTATTCAGCCTCTGTTTTAACAGAATGTGGACTCAGATTTTATTAAAAGAATACTCACTCAGTCTGTGTTATAAAGAATATGGACTCAGTTTATTTTTAAATAATACCCACTCAGCCTGTGTTCTAACAGAATACTCACTCAGCCTGGGTTTTAACAAATACTAACTCAGCAAGTGTTCTAACAGGATATTGAATCAGACTGTTTTCAAAGAATACTCACTCAGCCAGTGTTCTACCAGAATATGGATTCAGATTATTTTCAAAGAATTCTCACTCAGCCTGTGTTCTAACAGAATGTGGACTCAGATATTGATCAAAAATTACTAACTCAGTCTGTGTTCTAGCAGAATTAGGACGCAGTCTATGTTTAAAGAATACTCACTCAGCCTGTGTTCTAACAGAATGTGGACTCAGTCTATATTTAAAGAATACTCACTCACCTCAGTGTTCTAACAGAACACTCACTCAGCCTGTGTTCTAACAGAATACTAACTCAGCCTGCGTTCTAACAGAATGTGGATTCAGGTCAAAAATTACTAACTCAGTCTGTGTTCTAACAGAATGTGGACTCAGATTTTGTTCAAAGATTACTCTGTCTGTGTTCTAACAGAATATGGACTCAGCCTGTGTTCTAACAGAATACTCACACAGCCTGTGTTCTAACAGAATACTAACTAAGCCAGTGTTTTAAGAGAATATGGATTCAGATTATTTTCAGAGAATACTCACTCAGCCTGTGTTCGAACAAAATATGGACTCAGTTTATTTTTATATATTACCCACTCAGGCTGTGTTTTAACAGAATGTGGACTCAGAATTTGATCAAAAATTATGAACTCAGTCTGTTTTCTAACAGAATATGGACTCAGTCTATGTTGAGAGAATACTCACTCACCCTGTGTTCTAAATAATATGGACTCAGTTTATTTTTAATAATAACCGCTCAGCCTGTGTTCTAAAAGAATATGTACTCAGTCAATATTTAAAGAATACTCAGTCACCTAAGTGTTCAAACAGAACACTCACTCAGCCTGTGTTCTAACAGAATACTAACTCAGCCTGCGTTTTAACAGAATGTGGATTCAGATCAAAAATTGCTAACTCAGTCTGTGTTCTAACAGAATGTGGACTCAGATTTTGTTCAAAAATTACTCTGTCTGTGTTCTAACAGAATATGGACTCAGCCTGTGTTCTAACAGAATACTCACACAGCCTGTGTTCTAACAGAATACTCACTCAGCCAGTGTTTTAAGAGAATATGGATTCAGATTATTTTCAAAGAATACTCACTCAGCCTGTGTTCGAACAAAATATGGACTCAGTTTATTTTTATATATTACCCACTCAGGCCGTGTTTTAACAGAATGTGGACTCAGATTTTGATCAAAAATTATTAACTCAGTCTGTTTTCTAACAGAATATGGACGCAGTCTATGTTTAAAGAAAACTCACTCAGCCTGTGTTCTAATAGAATACACACTCAGCCTTGTTTTTAATAAAATACTCACGCAGCCAGTTTACTAACAGGATATTGACTCAGATTATTTTCAAAGAATACTCAATGAGCCTCTTTACTAACAGAGTACTGACTCAGCTAGAGTTCTACCAGAATATGGATTCAGATTATTTTAAAATAATACTCACTCAGCCTGTGTTCTAACAGAATATGGACTCAGTCTATGTTTAAAGAATACTCACTCAGCCTGTGTTCTAACAGAATACTTATTCAGCCTCTGTTTTAACAGAATGTGGACTCAGATTTTATTAAAAGAATACTCACTCAGTCTGTGTTATAAAGAATATGGACTCAGTTTATTTTTAAATAATACCCACTCAGCCTGTGTTCTAACAGAATACTCACTCAGCCTGGGTTTTAACAAATACTAACTCAGCAAGTGTTCTAACAGGATATTGACTCAGATTGTTTTCAAAGAATACTCACTCAGCCAGTGTTCTACCAGAATATGGATTCAGATTATTTTCAAAGAATTCTCACTCAGCCTGTGTTCTAACAGAATGTGGACTCAGATATTGATCAAAAATTACTAACTCAGTCTGTGTTCTAGCAGAATTAGGACGCAGTCTATGTTTAAAGAATACTCACTCAGCCTGTGTTCTAACAGAATGTGGACTCAGTCTATATTTAAAGAATACTTACTCACCTCAGTGTTCTAACAGAACACTCACTCAGCCTGTGTTCTAACAGAATACTAACTCAGCCTGCGTTCTAACAGAATGTGGATTCAGGTCAAAAATTACTAAGTCTGTGTTCTAACAGAATGTGGACTCAGATTTTGTTCAAAGATTACTCTGTCTGTGTTCTAACAGAATATGGACTCAGCCTGTGTTCTAACAGAATACTCACACAGCCTGTGTTCTAACAGAATACTAACTAAGCCAGTGTTTTAAGAGAATATGGATTCAGATTATTTTCAGAGAATACTCACTCAGCCTGTGTTCGAACAAAATATGGACTCAGTTTATTTTTATATATTACCCACTCAGGCTGTGTTTTAACAGAATGTGGACTCAGAATTTGATCAAAAATTATGAACTCAGTCTGTTTTCTAACAGAATATGGACTCAGTCTATGTTGAGAGAATACTCACTCACCCTGTGTTCTAAATAATATGGACTCAGTTTATTTTTAATAATAACCGCTCAGCCTGTGTTCTAAAAGAATATGTACTCAGTCAATATTTAAAGAATACTCAGTCACCTAAGTGTTCAAACAGAACACTCACTCAGCCTGTGTTCTAACAGAATACTAACTCAGCCTGCGTTTTAACAGAATGTGGATTCAGATCAAAAATTGCTAACTCAGTCTGTGTTCTAACAGAATGTGGACTCAGATTTTGTTCAAAAATTACTCTGTCTGTGTTCTAACAGAATATGGACTCAGCCTGTGTTCTAACAGAATACTCACACAGCCTGTGTTCTAACAGAATACTCACTCAGCCAGTGTTTTAAGAGAATATGGATTCAGATTATTTTCAAAGAATACTCACTCAGCCTGTGTTCGAACAAAATATGGACTCAGTTTATTTTTATATATTACCCACTCAGGCCGTGTTTTAACAGAATGTGGACTCAGATTTTGATCAAAAATTATTAACTCAGTCTGTTTTCTAACAGAATATGGACGCAGTCTATGTTTAAAGAAAACTCACTCAGCCTGTGTTCTAATAGAATACACACTCAGCCTTGTTTTTAATAAAATACTCACGCAGCCAGTTTACTAACAGGATATTGACTCAGATTATTTTCAAAGAATACTCAATGAGCCTCTTTACTAACAGAGTACTGACTCAGCTAGAGTTCTACCAGAATATGGATTCAGATTATTTTAAAATAATACTCACTCAGCCTGTGTTCTAACAGAATATGGACTCAGTCTATGTTTAAAGAATACTCACTCAGCCTGTGTTCTAACAGAATACTTATTCAGCCTCTGTTTTAACAGAATGTGGACTCAGATTTTATTAAAAGAATACTCACTCAGTCTGTGTTATAAAGAATATGGACTCAGTTTATTTTTAAATAATACCCACTCAGCCTGTGTTCTAACAGAATACTCACTCAGCCTGGGTTTTAACAAATACTAACTCAGCAAGTGTTCTAACAGGATATTGACTCAGATTGTTTTCAAAGAATACTCACTCAGCCAGTGTTCTACCAGAATATGGATTCAGATTATTTTCAAAGAATTCTCACTCAGCCTGTGTTCTAACAGAATGTGGACTCAGATATTGATCAAAAATTACTAACTCAGTCTGTGTTCTAGCAGAATTAGGACGCAGTCTATGTTTAAAGAATACTCACTCAGCCTGTGTTCTAACAGAATGTGGACTCAGTCTATATTTAAAGAATACTTACTCACCTCAGTGTTCTAACAGAACACTCACTCAGCCTGTGTTCTAACAGAATACTAACTCAGCCTGCGTTCTAACAGAATGTGGATTCAGGTCAAAAATTACTAAGTCTGTGTTCTAACAGAATGTGGACTCAGATTTTGTTCAAAGATTACTCTGTCTGTGTTCTAACAGAATATGGACTCAGCCTGTGTTCTAACAGAATACTCACACAGCCTGTGTTCTAAGAGAATACTAACTAAGCCAGTGTTTTAAGAGAATATGGATTCAGATTATTTTCAGAGAATACTCACTCAGCCTGTGTTCGAACAAAATATGGACTCAGTTTATTTTTATATATTACCCACTCAGGCTGTGTTTTAACAGAATGTGGACTCAGAATTTGATCAAAAATTATGAACTCAGTCTGTTTTCTAACAGAATATGGACTCAGTCTATGTTGAGAGAATACTCACTCAGCCTGTGTTCTAAATAATATGGACTCAGTTTATTTTTAACAATAACCGCTCAGCCTGTGTTCTAACAGAATATGGACTCAGTCAATATTTAAAGAATACTCACTCACCTAAGTGTTCTAACAGAACACTCACTCAGCCTGTGTTCTAACAGAATACTAACTCAGCCTGCGTTGTAACAGAATGTGGATTCAGATCAAAAATTGCTAACTCAGTCTGTGTTCTAACAGAATGTGGACTCAGATTTTGTTCAAAAATTACTCTGTCTGTGTTCTAACAGAATATGGACTCAGCCTGTGTTCTAACAGAACACTCACACAGCCTGTGTTCTAACAGAATACTCACTCAGCCAGTGTTTTAAGAGAATATGGATTCAGATTATTTTCAAAGAATACTCACTCAGCCTGTGTTCGAACAAAATATGGTCTCAGTTTATTTTTATATATTACCCACTCAGGCTGTGTTTTAACAGAATGTGGAATCAGATTTTGATCAAAAATTATTAATTCAGTCTGTTTTCTAACAGAATATGGACGCAGTCTATGTTTAAAGAAAACTCACTCAGCCTGTGTTCTAATAGAATACACACTCAGCCTGGTTTTTAATAAAATACTCACGCAGCCAGTGTACTAACAGGATATTGACTCAGATTATTTTCAAAGAATACTCAATGAGCCTCTTTCCTAACAGAATACTCACTCAGCCTGTGTTCTAACAGAATACTCAATCAGCTAGAGTTCTACCAGAATATGGATTCAGATTATTTTAAAATAATACTCACTCAGCCTGTGTTCTAACAGAATATGGACTCAGTCTATGTTTAAAGAATACTCACTCAGCTTGTGTTCTAACAGAATACTCACTCAGCGAGAGTTCTACCAGAATATGGATTCAGATTATTTTAAAATAATACTCACTCCGCCTGTGTTCTAACAGAATATGGACTCAGTGTATGTTTAAAGAATACTCACTCAGCCTGTGTTCTAACAGAATACTAATTCAGCCTGTGTTTTAACAGAATGTGGACTCAGATTTTATTAAAAGAATACTCACTCAGTCTGTGTTATAAAGAATATGGACTCAGTTTATTTTTAAATAATACCCACTCAGCCTGTGTTCTAACAGAATACTCACTCAGCCTGGGTTTTAACAAATACTAACTCAGCAAGTGTTCTAACAGGATATTGACTCAGACTGTTTTCAAAGAATACTCACTCAGCCAGTGTTCTACCAGAATATGGATTCAGATTATTTTCAAAGAATTCTCACTCAGCCTGTGTTCTAACAGAATGTGGACTCAGATATTGATCAAAAATTACTAACTCAGTCTGTGTTCTAGCAGAATTAGGACGCAGTCTATGTTTAAAGAATACTCACTCAGCCTGTGTTCTAACAGAATGTGGACTCAGTCTATATTTAAAGAATACTCACTCACCTCAGTGTTCTAACAGAACACTCACTCAGCCTGTGTTCTAACAGAATACTAACTCAGCCTGTGTTCTAACAGAATGTGGATTCAGATCAAAAATTACTAAGTCTGTGTTCTAACAGAATGTGGACTCAGATTTTGTTCAAAGATTACTCTATCTGTGTTCTAACAGAATATGGACTCAGCCTGTGATCTAACAGAATACTCACACAGCCTGTGTTCTAACAGAATACTAACTAAGCCAGTGTTTTAAGAGAATATGGATTCAGATTATTTTCAGAGAATACTCACTCAGCCTGTGTTCGAACAAAATATGGACTCAGTTTATTTTTATATATTACCCACTCAGGCTGTGTTTTAACAGAATGTGGACTCAGAATTTGATCAAAAATTATTAACTCAGTCTGTTTTCTAACAGAATATGGACTCAGTCTATGTTGAGAGAATACTCACTCAGCCTGTGTTCTAAATAATATGGACTCAGTTTATTTTTAATAATAACCGCTCAGCCTGTGTTCTAACAGAATATGGACTCAGTGTATGTTTAAAGAATACTCACTCAGCCTGTGTTCTAACAGAATACTAATTCAGCCTGTGTTTTAACAGAATGTGGACTCAGATTTTATTAAAAGAATACTCACTCAGTCTGTGTTATAAAGAATATGGACTCAGTTTATTTTTAAATAATACCCACTCAGCCTGTGTTCTAACAGAATACTCACTCAGCCTGGGTTTTAACAAATACTAACTCAGCAAGTGTTCTAACAGGATATTGACTCAGACTGTTTTCAAAGAATACTCACTCAGCCAGTGTTCTACCAGAATATGGATTCAGATTATTTTCAAAGAATTCTCACTCAGCCTGTGTTCTAACAGAATGTGGACTCAGATATTGATCAAAAATTACTAACTCAGTCTGTGTTCTAGCAGAATTAGGACGCAGTCTATGTTTAAAGAATACTCACTCAGCCTGTGTTCTAACAGAATGTGGACTCAGTCTATATTTAAAGAATACTCACTCACCTCAGTGTTCTAACAGAACACTCACTCAGCCTGTGTTCTAACAGAATACTAACTCAGCCTGCGTTCTAACAGAATGTGGATTCAGGTCAAAAATTACTAACTCAGTCTGTGTTCTAACAGAATGTGGACTCAGATTTTGTTCAAAGATTACTCTGTCTGTGTTCTAACAGCATATGGACTCAGCCTGTGTTCTAACAGAATACTCACACAGCCTGTGTTCTAACAGAATACTAACTAAGCCAGTGTTTTAAGAGAATATGGATTCAGATTATTTTCAGAGAATACTCACTCAGCCTGTGTTCGAACAAAATATGGACTCAGTTTATTTTTATATATTACCCACTCAGGCTGTGTTTTAACAGAATGTGGACTCAGAATTTGATCAAAAATTATTAAGTCAGTCTGTTTTCTAACAGAATATGGACTCAGTCTATGTTGAGAGAATACTCACTCAGCCTGTGTTCTAAATAATATGGACTCAGTTTATTTTTAATAATAACCGCTCAGCCTGTGTTCTAACAGAATATGGACTCAGCCTGTGTTCTAACAGAATACTCACACAGCCTGTGTTCTAACAGAATACTCACTCAGCCAGTGTTTTAAGAGAATATGGATTCAGATTATTTTCAAAGAATACTCACTCAGCCTGTGTTCGAACAAAATATGGACTCAGTTTATTTTTATATATTACCCACTCAGGCCGTGTTTTAACAGAATGTGGACTCAGATTTTGATCAAAAATTATTAACTCAGTCTGTTTTCTAACAGAATATGGACGCAGTCTATGTTTAAAGAAAACTCACTCAGCCTGTGTTCTAATAGAATACACACTCAGCCTGGTTTTTAATAAAATACTCACGCAGCCAGTGTACTAACAGGATATTGACTCAGATTATTTTCAAAGAATACTCAATGAGCCTCTTTACTAACAGAGTACTGACTCAGCTAGAGTTCTACCAGAATATGGATTCAGATTATTTTAAAATAATACTCACTCAGCCTGTGTTCTAACAGAATATGGACTCAGTCTATGTTTAAAGAATACTCACTCAGCCTGTGTTCTAACAGAATACTCACTCAGCGAGAGTTCTACCAGAATATGGATTCAGATTATTTTAAAATAATACTCACTCCGCCTGTGTTCTAACAGAATATGGACTCAGTGTATGTTTAAAGAATACTCACTCAGCCTGTGTTCTAACAGAATACTAATTCAGCCTGTGTTTTAACAGAATGTGGACTCAGATTTTATTAAAAGAATACTCACTCAGTCTGTGTTATAAAGAATATGGACTCAGTTTATTTTTAAATAATACCCACTCAGCCTGTGTTCTAACAGAATACTCACTCAGCCTGGGTTTTAACAAATACTAACTCAGCAAGTGTTCTAACAGGATATTGACTCAGACTGTTTTCAAAGAATACTCACTCAGCCAGTGTTCTACCAGAATATGGATTCAGATTATTTTCAAAGAATTCTCACTCAGCCTGTGTTCTAACAGAATGTGGACTCAGATATTGATCAAAAATTACTAACTCAGTCTGTGTTCTAGCAGAATTAGGACGCAGTCTATGTTTAAAGAATACTCACTCAGCCTGTGTTCTAACAGAATGTGGACTCAGTCTATATTTAAAGAATACTCACTCACCTCAGTGTTCTAACAGAACACTCACTCAGCCTGTGTTCTAACAGAATACTAACTCAGCCTGTGTTCTAACAGAATGTGGATTCAGATCAAAAATTACTAAGTCTGTGTTCTAACAGAATGTGGACTCAGATTTTGTTCAAAGATTACTCTGTCTGTGTTCTAACAGAATATTGACTCAGCCTGTGTTCTAACAGAATACTCACACAGCCTGTGTTCTAACAGAATACTAACTAAGCCAGTGTTTTAAGAGAATATGGATTCAGATTATTTTCAGAGAATACTCACTCAGCCTGTGTTCGAACAAAATATGGACTCAGTTTATTTTTATATATTACCCACTCAGGCTGTGTTTTAACAGAATGTGGACTCAGAATTTGATCAAAAATTATGAACTCAGTCTGTTTTCTAACAGAATATGGACTCAGTCTATGTTGAGAGAATACTCACTCAGCCTGTGTTCTAAATAATATGGACTCAGTTTATTTTTAATAATAACCGCTCAGCCTGTGTTCTAACAGAATATGGACTCAGTCAATATTTAAAGAATACTCACTCACCTAAGTGTTCCAACAGAACACTCACTCAGCCTGTGTTCTAACAGAATACTAACTCAGCCTGCGTTTTAACAGAATGTGGATTCAGATCAAAAATTGCTAACTCAGTCTGTGTTCTAACAGAATGTGGACTCAGATTTTGTTCAAAAATTACTCTGTCTGTGTTCTAACAGAATATGGACTCAGCCTGTGTTCTAACAGAATACTCACACAGCCTGTGTTCTAACAGAATACTCACTCAGCCAGTGTTTTAAGAGAATATGGATTCAGATTATTTTCAAAGAATACTCACTCAGCCTGTGTTCGAACAAAATATGGACTCAGTTTATTTTTATATATTACCCACTCAGGCTGTGTTTTAACAGAATGTAGACTCAGATTTTGATCAAAAATTATTAACTCAGTCTGTTTTCTAACAGAATATGGACGCAGTCTATGTTTAAATAATACTCACTCAGCCTGTGTTCTAATAGAATACACACTCAGCCTGGTTTTTAATAAAATACTCACGCAGCCAGTGTACTAACAGGATATTGACTCAGATTATTTCAAAGAATACTCAATGAGCCTGTTTACTAACAGAATACTCACTCAGCCTGTGTTCTAACAGAATACTCACTCAGCTAGAGTTCTACCACAATATGCATTCAGATTATTTTAAAATAATACTCACTCAGCCTGTGTTCTAACAGAATATGGACTCAGTCTATGTTTAAAGAATACTCACTCAGCCTGTGTTCTAACAGAATACTCACTCAGCGAGAGTTCTACCAGAATATGGATTCAGATTATTTTAAAATAATACTCACTCCGCCTGTGTTCTAACAGAATATGGACTCAGTCTATGTTTAAAAAATACTCACTCAGCCTGTGTTCTAACAGAATACTAATTCAGCCTGTGTTTTAACAGAATGTGGACTCAGATTTTATTAAAAGAATACTCACTCAGTCTGTGTTATAAAGAATATGGACTCAGTTTATTTTTAAATAATACCCACTCAGCCTGTGTTCTAACAGAATACTCACTCAGCCTTGGTTTTAACAAATACTAACTCAGCAAGTGTTCTAACAGGATATTGACTCAGACTGTTTTCAAAGAATACTCACTCAGCCAGTGTTCTACCAGAATATGGATTCAGATTATTTTCAAAGAATTCTCACTCAGCCTGTGTTCTAACAGAATGTGGACTCAGATATTGATCAAAAATTACTAACTCAGTCTGTGTTCTAGCAGAATTAGGACGCAGTCTATGTTTAAAGAATACTCACTCAGCATGTGTTCTAACAGAATGTGGACTCAGTCTATATTTAAAGAATACTCACTCACCTCAGTGTTCTAACAGAACACTCACTCAGCCTGTGTTCTAACAGAATACTAACTCATCCTGTGTTCTAACAGAATGTGGATTCAGATCAAAAATTACTAAGTCTGTGTTCTAACAGAATGTGGACTCAGATTTTGTTCAAAGATTACTCTGTCTGTGTTCTAACAGAATATGGACTCAGTCTGTGTTCTAACAGAATACTCACACAGCCTGTGTTCTAACAGAATACTAACTAAGCCAGTGTTTTAAGAGAATATGGATTCAGATTATTTTCAGAGAATACTCACTCAGCCTGTGTTCGAACAAAATATGGACTCAGTTTATTTTTATATATTACCCACTCAGGCTGTGTTTTAACAGAATGTGGACTCAGAATTTGATCAAAAATTATGAACTCAGTCTGTTTTCTAACAGAATATGGACTCAGTCTATGTTGAGAGAATACTCACTCAGCCTGTGTTCTAAATAATATGGACTCAGTTTATTTTTAATAATAACTGCTCAGCCTGTGTTCTAACAGAATATGGACTCAGTCAATATTTAAAGAATACTCACTCACCTAAGTTTTCCAACAGAACACTCACTCAGCCTGTGTTCTAACAGAATACTAACTCAGCCTGCGTTTTAACAGAACGTGGATTCAGATCAAAAATTGCTAACTCAGTCTGTGTTCTAACAGAATGTGGACTCAGATTTTCTTCAAAAATTACTCTGTCTGTGTTCTAACAGAATATGGACTCAGCCTGTGTTCTAACAGAATACTCACACAGCCTGTGTTCTAACAGAATACTCACTCAGCCAGTGTTTTAAGAGAATATGGATTCAGATTATTTTCAAAGAATACTCACTCAGCCTGTGTTCTAACAGAATACTCACTCAGCGAGAGTTCTACCAGAATATGGATTCAGATTATTTTAAAATAATACTCACTCCGCCTGTGTTCTAACAGAATATGGACTCAGTCTATGTTTAAAAAATACTCACTCAGCCTGTGTTCTAACAGAATACTAATTCAGCCTGTGTTTTAACAGAATGTGGACTCAGATTTTATTAAAAGAATACTCACTCAGTCTGTGTTATAAAGAATATGGACTCAGTTTATTTTTAAATAATACCCACTCAGCCTGTGTTCTAACAGAATACTCACTCAGCCTTGGTTTTAACAAATACTAACTCAGCAAGTGTTCTAACAGGATATTGACTCAGACTGTTTTCAAAGAATACTCACTCAGCCAGTGTTCTACCAGAATATGGATTCAGATTATTTTCAAAGAATTCTCACTCAGCCTGTGTTCTAACAGAATGTGGACTCAGATATTGATCAAAAATTACTAACTCAGTCTGTGTTCTAGCAGAATTAGGACGCAGTCTATGTTTAAAGAATACTCACTCAGCATGTGTTCTAACAGAATGTGGACTCAGTCTATATTTAAAGAATACTCACTCACCTCAGTGTTCTAACAGAACACTCACTCAGCCTGTGTTCTAACAGAATACTAACTCAGCCTGTGTTCTAACAGAATGTGGATTCAGATCAAAAATTACTAAGTCTGTGTTCTAACAGAATGTGGACTCAGATTTTGTTCAAAGATTACTCTGTCTGTGTTCTAACAGAATATGGACTCAGTCTGTGTTCTAACAGAATACTCACACAGCCTGTGTTCTAACAGAATACTAACTAAGCCAGTGTTTTAAGAGAATATGGATTCAGATTATTTTCAGAGAATACTCACTCAACCTGTGTTCGAACAAAATATGGACTCAGTTTATTTTTATATATTACCCACTCAGGCTGTGTTTTAACAGAATGTGGACTCAGAATTTGATCAAAAATTATGAACTCAGTCTGTTTTCTAACAGAATATGGACTCAGTCTATGTTGAGAGAATACTCACTCAGCCTGTGTTCTAAATAATATGGACTCAGTTTATTTTTAATAATAACTGCTCAGCCTGTGTTCTAACAGAATATGGACTCAGTCAATATTTAAAGAATACTCACTCACCTAAGTTTTCCAACAGAACACTCACTCAGCCTGTGTTCTAACAGAATACTAACTCAGCCTGCGTTTTAACAGAATGTGGATGCAGATCAAAAATTGCTAACTCAGTCTGTGTTCTAACAGAATGTGGACTCAGATTTTCTTCAAAAATTACTCTGTCTGTGTTCTAACAGAATATGGACTCAGCCTGTGTTCTAACAGAATACTCACACAGCCTGTGTTCTAACAGAATACTCACTCAGCCAGTGTTTTAAGAGAATATGGATTCAGATTATTTTCAAAGAATACTCACGCAGCCTGTGTTCGAACAAAATATGGACTCAGTTTATTTTTATATATTACCCACTCAGGCTGTGTTTTAACAGAATGTGGAATCAGATTTTGATCAAAAATTATTAACTCGGTCTGTTTTCTAACAGAATATGGAAGCAGTCTATGTTTAAAGAAAACTCACTCAGCCTGTGTTCTAATAGAATACACACTCAGCCTGGTTTTTAATAAAATACTCACGCAGCCAGTGTACTAACAGGATATTGACTCAGATTATTTTCAAAGAATACTCAATGAGCCTCTTTCCTAACAGAATACTCACTCAGCCTGTGTTCTAACAGAATACTCAATCAGCTAGAGTTCTACCAGAATATGGATTCAGATTATTTTAAAATAATACTCACTCAGCCTGTGTTCTAACAGAATATGGACTCAGTCTATGTTTAAAGAATACTCACTCAGCTTGTGTTCTAACAGAATACTCACTCAGCGAGAGTTCTACCAGAATATGGATTCAGATTATTTTAAAATAATACTCACTCCGCCTGTGTTCTAACAGAATATGGACTCAGTGTATGTTTAAAGAATACTCACTCAGCCTGTGTTCTAACAGAATACTAATTCAGCCTGTGTTTTAACAGAATGTGGACTCAGATTTTATTAAAAGAATACTCACTCAGTCTGTGTTATAAAGAATATGGACTCAGTTTATTTTTAAATAATACCCACTCAGCCTGTGTTCTAACAGAATACTCACTCAGCCTGGGTTTTAACAAATACTAACTCAGCAAGTGTTCTAACAGGATATTGACTCAGACTGTTTTCAAAGAATACTCACTCAGCCAGTGTTCTACCAGAATATGGATTCAGATTATTTTCAAAGAATTCTCACTCAGCCTGTGTTCTAACAGAATGTGGACTCAGATATTGATCAAAAATTACTAACTCAGTCTGTGTTCTAGCAGAATTAGGACGCAGTCTATGTTTAAAGAATACTCACTCAGCCTGTGTTCTAACAGAATGTGGACTCAGTCTATATTTAAAGAATACTCACTCACCTCAGTGTTCTAACAGAACACTCACTCAGCCTGTGTTCTAACAGAATACTAACTCAGCCTGTGTTCTAACAGAATGTGGATTCAGATCAAAAATTACTAAGTCTGTGTTCTAACAGAATGTGGACTCAGATTTTGTTCAAAGATTACTCTGTCTGTGTTCTAACAGAATATGGACTCAGCCTGTGATCTAACAGAATACTCACACAGCCTGTGTTCTAACAGAATACTAACTAAGCCAGTGTTTTAAGAGAATATGGATTCAGATTATTTTCAGAGAATACTCACTCAGCCTGTGTTCGAACAAAATATGGACTCAGTTTATTTTTATATATTACCCACTCAGGCTGTGTTTTAACAGAATGTGGACTCAGAATTTGATCAAAAATTATTAACTCAGTCTGTTTTCTAACAGAATATGGACTCAGTCTATGTTGAGAGAATACTCACTCAGCCTGTGTTCTAAATAATATGGACTCAGTTTATTTTTAATAATAACCGCTCAGCCTGTGTTCTAACAGAATATGGACTCAGTGTATGTTTAAAGAATACTCACTCAGCCTGTGTTCTAACAGAATACTAATTCAGCCTGTGTTTTAACAGAATGTGGACTCAGATTTTATTAAAAGAATACTCACTCAGTCTGTGTTATAAAGAATATGGACTCAGTTTATTTTTAAATAATACCCACTCAGCCTGTGTTCTAACAGAATACTCACTCAGCCTGGGTTTTAACAAATACTAACTCAGCAAGTGTTCTAACAGGATATTGACTCAGACTGTTTTCAAAGAATACTCACTCAGCCAGTGTTCTACCAGAATATGGATTCAGATTATTTTCAAAGAATTCTCACTCAGCCTGTGTTCTAACAGAATGTGGACTCAGATATTGATCAAAAATTACTAACTCAGTCTGTGTTCTAGCAGAATTAGGACGCAGTCTATGTTTAAAGAATACTCACTCAGCCTGTGTTCTAACAGAATGTGGACTCAGTCTATATTTAAAGAATACTCACTCACCTCAGTGTTCTAACAGAACACTCACTCAGCCTGTGTTCTAACAGAATACTAACTCAGCCTGCGTTCTAACAGAATGTGGATTCAGGTCAAAAATTACTAACTCAGTCTGTGTTCTAACAGAATGTGGACTCAGATTTTGTTCAAAGATTACTCTGTCTGTGTTCTAACAGCATATGGACTCAGCCTGTGTTCTAACAGAATACTCACACAGCCTGTGTTCTAACAGAATACTAACTAAGCCAGTGTTTTAAGAGAATATGGATTCAGATTATTTTCAGAGAATACTCACTCAGCCTGTGTTCGAACAAAATATGGACTCAGTTTATTTTTATATATTACCCACTCAGGCTGTGTTTTAACAGAATGTGGACTCAGAATTTGATCAAAAATTATTAAGTCAGTCTGTTTTCTAACAGAATATGGACTCAGTCTATGTTGAGAGAATACTCACTCAGCCTGTGTTCTAAATAATATGGACTCAGTTTATTTTTAATAATAACCGCTCAGCCTGTGTTCTAACAGAATATGGACTCAGCCTGTGTTCTAACAGAATACTCACACAGCCTGTGTTCTAACAGAATACTCACTCAGCCAGTGTTTTAAGAGAATATGGATTCAGATTATTTTCAAAGAATACTCACTCAGCCTGTGTTCGAACAAAATATGGACTCAGTTTATTTTTATATATTACCCACTCAGGCCGTGTTTTAACAGAATGTGGACTCAGATTTTGATCAAAAATTATTAACTCAGTCTGTTTTCTAACAGAATATGGACGCAGTCTATGTTTAAAGAAAACTCACTCAGCCTGTGTTCTAATAGAATACACACTCAGCCTGGT
The DNA here is from genome assembly GCF_987537825.1 of Furipterus horrens. Taxonomy (NCBI): domain Eukaryota; kingdom Metazoa; phylum Chordata; class Mammalia; order Chiroptera; family Furipteridae; genus Furipterus; species Furipterus horrens. Next base: position 1,927,442 of record NW_028327190.1, on the reverse strand, counting down.
TTTTAATAAAATACTCACGCAGCCAGTGTACTAACAGGATATTGACTCAGATTATTTTCAAAGAATACTCAATGAGCCTCTTTACTAACAGAGTACTGACTCAGCTAGAGTTCTACCAGAATATGGATTCAGATTATTTTAAAATAATACTCACTCAGCCTGTGTTCTAACAGAATATGGACTCAGTCTATGTTTAAAGAATACTCACTCAGCCTGTGTTCTAACAGAATACTCACTCAGCGAGAGTTCTACCAGAATATGGATTCAGATTATTTTAAAATAATACTCACTCCGCCTGTGTTCTAACAGAATATGGACTCAGTGTATGTTTAAAGAATACTCACTCAGCCTGTGTTCTAACAGAATACTAATTCAGCCTGTGTTTTAACAGAATGTGGACTCAGATTTTATTAAAAGAATACTCACTCAGTCTGTGTTATAAAGAATATGGACTCAGTTTATTTTTAAATAATACCCACTCAGCCTGTGTTCTAACAGAATACTCACTCAGCCTGGGTTTTAACAAATACTAACTCAGCAAGTGTTCTAACAGGATATTGACTCAGACTGTTTTCAAAGAATACTCACTCAGCCAGTGTTCTACCAGAATATGGATTCAGATTATTTTCAAAGAATTCTCACTCAGCCTGTGTTCTAACAGAATGTGGACTCAGATATTGATCAAAAATTACTAACTCAGTCTGTGTTCTAGCAGAATTAGGACGCAGTCTATGTTTAAAGAATACTCACTCAGCCTGTGTTCTAACAGAATGTGGACTCAGTCTATATTTAAAGAATACTCACTCACCTCAGTGTTCTAACAGAACACTCACTCAGCCTGTGTTCTAACAGAATACTAACTCAGCCTGTGTTCTAACAGAATGTGGATTCAGATCAAAAATTACTAAGTCTGTGTTCTAACAGAATGTGGACTCAGATTTTGTTCAAAGATTACTCTGTCTGTGTTCTAACAGAATATTGACTCAGCCTGTGTTCTAACAGAATACTCACACAGCCTGTGTTCTAACAGAATACTAACTAAGCCAGTGTTTTAAGAGAATATGGATTCAGATTATTTTCAGAGAATACTCACTCAGCCTGTGTTCGAACAAAATATGGACTCAGTTTATTTTTATATATTACCCACTCAGGCTGTGTTTTAACAGAATGTGGACTCAGAATTTGATCAAAAATTATGAACTCAGTCTGTTTTCTAACAGAATATGGACTCAGTCTATGTTGAGAGAATACTCACTCAGCCTGTGTTCTAAATAATATGGACTCAGTTTATTTTTAATAATAACCGCTCAGCCTGTGTTCTAACAGAATATGGACTCAGTCAATATTTAAAGAATACTCACTCACCTAAGTGTTCCAACAGAACACTCACTCAGCCTGTGTTCTAACAGAATACTAACTCAGCCTGCGTTTTAACAGAATGTGGATTCAGATCAAAAATTGCTAACTCAGTCTGTGTTCTAACAGAATGTGGACTCAGATTTTGTTCAAAAATTACTCTGTCTGTGTTCTAACAGAATATGGACTCAGCCTGTGTTCTAACAGAATACTCACACAGCCTGTGTTCTAACAGAATACTCACTCAGCCAGTGTTTTAAGAGAATATGGATTCAGATTATTTTCAAAGAATACTCACTCAGCCTGTGTTCGAACAAAATATGGACTCAGTTTATTTTTATATATTACCCACTCAGGCTGTGTTTTAACAGAATGTAGACTCAGATTTTGATCAAAAATTATTAACTCAGTCTGTTTTCTAACAGAATATGGACGCAGTCTATGTTTAAAGAATACTCACTCAGCCTGTGTTCTAATAGAATACACACTCAGCCTGGTTTTTAATAAAATACTCACGCAGCCAGTGTACTAACAGGATATTGACTCAGATTATTTCAAAGAATACTCAATGAGCCTGTTTACTAACAGAATACTCACTCAGCCTGTGTTCTAACAGAATACTCACTCAGCTAGAGTTCTACCACAATATGCATTCAGATTATTTTAAAATAATACTCACTCAGCCTGTGTTCTAACAGAATATGGACTCAGTCTATGTTTAAAGAATACTCACTCAGCCTGTGTTCTAACAGAATACTCACTCAGCGAGAGTTCTACCAGAATATGGATTCAGATTATTTTAAAATAATACTCACTCCGCCTGTGTTCTAACAGAATATGGACTCAGTCTATGTTTAAAAAATACTCACTCAGCCTGTGTTCTAACAGAATACTAATTCAGCCTGTGTTTTAACAGAATGTGGACTCAGATTTTATTAAAAGAATACTCACTCAGTCTGTGTTATAAAGAATATGGACTCAGTTTATTTTTAAATAATACCCACTCAGCCTGTGTTCTAACAGAATACTCACTCAGCCTTGGTTTTAACAAATACTAACTCAGCAAGTGTTCTAACAGGATATTGACTCAGACTGTTTTCAAAGAATACTCACTCAGCCAGTGTTCTACCAGAATATGGATTCAGATTATTTTCAAAGAATTCTCACTCAGCCTGTGTTCTAACAGAATGTGGACTCAGATATTGATCAAAAATTACTAACTCAGTCTGTGTTCTAGCAGAATTAGGACGCAGTCTATGTTTAAAGAATACTCACTCAGCATGTGTTCTAACAGAATGTGGACTCAGTCTATATTTAAAGAATACTCACTCACCTCAGTGTTCTAACAGAACACTCACTCAGCCTGTGTTCTAACAGAATACTAACTCATCCTGTGTTCTAACAGAATGTGGATTCAGATCAAAAATTACTAAGTCTGTGTTCTAACAGAATGTGGACTCAGATTTTGTTCAAAGATTACTCTGTCTGTGTTCTAACAGAATATGGACTCAGTCTGTGTTCTAACAGAATACTCACACAGCCTGTGTTCTAACAGAATACTAACTAAGCCAGTGTTTTAAGAGAATATGGATTCAGATTATTTTCAGAGAATACTCACTCAGCCTGTGTTCGAACAAAATATGGACTCAGTTTATTTTTATATATTACCCACTCAGGCTGTGTTTTAACAGAATGTGGACTCAGAATTTGATCAAAAATTATGAACTCAGTCTGTTTTCTAACAGAATATGGACTCAGTCTATGTTGAGAGAATACTCACTCAGCCTGTGTTCTAAATAATATGGACTCAGTTTATTTTTAATAATAACTGCTCAGCCTGTGTTCTAACAGAATATGGACTCAGTCAATATTTAAAGAATACTCACTCACCTAAGTTTTCCAACAGAACACTCACTCAGCCTGTGTTCTAACAGAATACTAACTCAGCCTGCGTTTTAACAGAACGTGGATTCAGATCAAAAATTGCTAACTCAGTCTGTGTTCTAACAGAATGTGGACTCAGATTTTCTTCAAAAATTACTCTGTCTGTGTTCTAACAGAATATGGACTCAGCCTGTGTTCTAACAGAATACTCACACAGCCTGTGTTCTAACAGAATACTCACTCAGCCAGTGTTTTAAGAGAATATGGATTCAGATTATTTTCAAAGAATACTCACTCAGCCTGTGTTCTAACAGAATACTCACTCAGCGAGAGTTCTACCAGAATATGGATTCAGATTATTTTAAAATAATACTCACTCCGCCTGTGTTCTAACAGAATATGGACTCAGTCTATGTTTAAAAAATACTCACTCAGCCTGTGTTCTAACAGAATACTAATTCAGCCTGTGTTTTAACAGAATGTGGACTCAGATTTTATTAAAAGAATACTCACTCAGTCTGTGTTATAAAGAATATGGACTCAGTTTATTTTTAAATAATACCCACTCAGCCTGTGTTCTAACAGAATACTCACTCAGCCTTGGTTTTAACAAATACTAACTCAGCAAGTGTTCTAACAGGATATTGACTCAGACTGTTTTCAAAGAATACTCACTCAGCCAGTGTTCTACCAGAATATGGATTCAGATTATTTTCAAAGAATTCTCACTCAGCCTGTGTTCTAACAGAATGTGGACTCAGATATTGATCAAAAATTACTAACTCAGTCTGTGTTCTAGCAGAATTAGGACGCAGTCTATGTTTAAAGAATACTCACTCAGCATGTGTTCTAACAGAATGTGGACTCAGTCTATATTTAAAGAATACTCACTCACCTCAGTGTTCTAACAGAACACTCACTCAGCCTGTGTTCTAACAGAATACTAACTCATCCTGTGTTCTAACAGAATGTGGATTCAGATCAAAAATTACTAAGTCTGTGTTCTAACAGAATGTGGACTCAGATTTTGTTCAAAGATTACTCTGTCTGTGTTCTAACAGAATATGGACTCAGTCTGTGTTCTAACAGAATACTCACACAGCCTGTGTTCTAACAGAATACTAACTAAGCCAGTGTTTTAAGAGAATATGGATTCAGATTATTTTCAGAGAATACTCACTCAGCCTGTGTTCGAACAAAATATGGACTCAGTTTATTTTTATATATTACCCACTCAGGCTGTGTTTTAACAGAATGTGGACTCAGAATTTGATCAAAAATTATGAACTCAGTCTGTTTTCTAACAGAATATGGACTCAGTCTATGTTGAGAGAATACTCACTCAGCCTGTGTTCTAAATAATATGGACTCAGTTTATTTTTAATAATAACTGCTCAGCCTGTGTTCTAACAGAATATGGACTCAGTCAATATTTAAAGAATACTCACTCACCTAAGTTTTCCAACAGAACACTCACTCAGCCTGTGTTCTAACAGAATACTAACTCAGCCTGCGTTTTAACAGAACGTGGATTCAGATCAAAAATTGCTAACTCAGTCTGTGTTCTAACAGAATGTGGACTCAGATTTTCTTCAAAAATTACTCTGTCTGTGTTCTAACAGAATATGGACTCAGCCTGTGTTCTAACAGAATACTCACACAGCCTGTGTTCTAACAGAATACTCACTCAGCCAGTGTTTTAAGAGAATATGGATTCAGATTATTTTCAAAGAATACTCACTCAGCCTGTGTTCTAACAGAATACTCACTCAGCGAGAGTTCTACCAGAATATGGATTCAGATTATTTTAAAATAATACTCACTCCGCCTGTGTTCTAACAGAATATGGACTCAGTCTATGTTTAAAAAATACTCACTCAGCCTGTGTTCTAACAGAATACTAATTCAGCCTGTGTTTTAACAGAATGTGGACTCAGATTTTATTAAAAGAATACTCACTCAGTCTGTGTTATAAAGAATATGGACTCAGTTTATTTTTAAATAATACCCACTCAGCCTGTGTTCTAACAGAATACTCACTCAGCCTTGGTTTTAACAAATACTAACTCAGCAAGTGTTCTAACAGGATATTGACTCAGACTGTTTTCAAAGAATACTCACTCAGCCAGTGTTCTACCAGAATATGGATTCAGATTATTTTCAAAGAATTCTCACTCAGCCTGTGTTCTAACAGAATGTGGACTCAGATATTGATCAAAAATTACTAACTCAGTCTGTGTTCTAGCAGAATTAGGACGCAGTCTATGTTTAAAGAATACTCACTCAGCATGTGTTCTAACAGAATGTGGACTCAGTCTATATTTAAAGAATACTCACTCACCTCAGTGTTCTAACAGAACACTCACTCAGCCTGTGTTCTAACAGAATACTAACTCAGCCTGTGTTCTAACAGAATGTGGATTCAGATCAAAAATTACTAAGTCTGTGTTCTAACAGAATGTGGACTCAGATTTTGTTCAAAGATTACTCTGTCTGTGTTCTAACAGAATATGGACTCAGTCTGTGTTCTAACAGAATACTCACACAGCCTGTGTTCTAACAGAATACTAACTAAGCCAGTGTTTTAAGAGAATATGGATTCAGATTATTTTCAGAGAATACTCACTCAACCTGTGTTCGAACAAAATATGGACTCAGTTTATTTTTATATATTACCCACTCAGGCTGTGTTTTAACAGAATGTGGACTCAGAATTTGATCAAAAATTATGAACTCAGTCTGTTTTCTAACAGAATATGGACTCAGTCTATGTTGAGAGAATACTCACTCAGCCTGTGTTCTAAATAATATGGACTCAGTTTATTTTTAATAATAACTGCTCAGCCTGTGTTCTAACAGAATATGGACTCAGTCAATATTTAAAGAATACTCACTCACCTAAGTTTTCCAACAGAACACTCACTCAGCCTGTGTTCTAACAGAATACTAACTCAGCCTGCGTTTTAACAGAATGTGGATTCAGATCAAAAATTGCTAACTCAGTCTGTGTTCTAACAGAATGTGGACTCAGATTTTCTTCAAAAATTACTCTGTCTGTGTTCTAACAGAATATGGACTCAGCCTGTGTTCTAACAGAATACTCACACAGCCTGTGTTCTAACAGAATACTCACTCAGCCAGTGTTTTAAGAGAATATGGATTCAGATTATTTTCAAAGAATACTCACGCAGCCTGTGTTCGAACAAAATATGGACTCAGTTTATTTTTATATATTACCCACTCAGGCTGTGTTTTAACAGAATGTGGAATCAGATTTTGATCAAAAATTATTAACTCGGTCTGTTTTCTAACAGAATATGGAAGCAGTCTATGTTTAAAGAAAACTCACTCAGCCTGTGTTCTAATAGAATACACACTCAGCCTGGTTTTTAATAAAATACTCACGCAGCCAGTTTACTAACAGGATATTGACTCAGATTATTTTCAAAGAATACTCAATGAGCCTGTTTACTAACAGAATACTCACTCAGCCTGTGTTCTAACAGAATACTCACTCAGCTAGAGTTCTACCAGAATATGGATTCAGATTATTTTAAAATAATACTCACTCAGCCTGTGTTCTAACAGAATATGGACTCAGTCTATGTTTAAAGAATACTCACTCAGCCTGTGTTCTAACAGAATACTCACTCAGCGAGAGTTCTACCAGAATATGGATTCAGATTATTTTAAAATAATACTCACTCCGCCTGTGTTCTAACAGAATATGGACTCAGTCTATGTTTAAAAAATACTCACTCAGCCTGTGTTCTAACAGAATACTAATTCAGCCTGTGTTTTAACAGAATGTGGACTCAGATTTTATAAAAGAATACTCACTCAGTCTGTGTTATAAAGAATATGGACTCAGTTTATTTTTAAATAATACCCACTCAGCCTGTGTTCTAACAGAATACTCACTCAGCCTGGGTTTTAACAAATACTAACTCAGCAAGTGTTCTAACAGGATATTGACTCAGACTGTTTTCAAAGAATACTCACTCAGCCAGTGTTCTACCAGAATATGGATTCAGATTATTTTCAAAGAATTCTCACTCAGCCTGTGTTCTAACAGAATGTGGACTCAGATATTGATCAAAAATTACTAACTCAGTCTGTGTTCTAGCAGAATTAGGACGCAGTCTATGTTTAAAGAATACTCACTCAGCCTGTGTTCTAGCAGAATGTGGACTCAGTCTATATTTAAAGAATACTCACTCACCTCAGTGTTCTAACAGAACACTCACTCAGCCTGTGTTCTAACAGAATACTAACTCAGCCTGTGTTCTAACAGAATGTGGATTCAGATCAAAAATTACTATGTCTGTGTTCTAACAGAATGTGGACTCAGATTTTGTTCAAAGATTACTCTGTCTGTGTTCTAACAGAATATGGACTCAATCTGTGTTCTAACAGAATACTCACACAGCTTGTGTTCTAACAGAATACTAACTAAGCCAGTGTTTTAAGAGAATATGGATTCAGATTATTTTCAGAGAATACTCACTCAGCTTGTGTTCGAACAAAATATGGACTCAGTTTATTTTTATATATTACCCACTCAGGCTGTGTTTTAACAGAATGTGGACTCAGAATTTGATCAAAAATTATTAAGTCAGTCTGTTTTCTAACAGAACATGGACTCACTCTATGTTGAGAGAATACTCACTCAGCCTGTGTTCTAAATAATATGGACTCAGTTTATTTTTAATAATAACCGCTCAGCCTGTGTTCTAACAGAATATGGACTCAGTCAATATTTAAAGAATACTCACTCACCTAAGTGTTCCAACAGAACACTCACACAGCCTGTGTTCTAACAGAATACTAACTCAGCCTGCGTTTTAACAGAATGTGGATTCAGATCAAAAATTGCTAACTCAGTCTGTGTTCTAACAGAATGTGGACTCAGATTTTGTTCAAAAATTACTCTGTCTGTGTTCTAACAGAATATGGACTCAGCCTGTGTTCTAACAGAACACTCACACAGCCTGTGTTCTAACAGAATACTCACTCAGCCAGTGTTTTAAGAGAATATGGATTCAGATTATTTTCAGAGAATACTCACTCAGCCTGTGTTCGAACAAAATATGGACTCAGTTTATTTTTATATATTACCCACTCAGGCTGTGTTTTAACAGAATGTGGAATCAGATTTTGATCAAAAATTATTAACTCGGTCTCTTTTCTAACAGAATATGGACGCAGTCTATGTTTAAAGAAAACTCACTCAGCCTGTGTTCTAATAGAATACACACTCAGCCTGGTTTTTATTAAAATACTCACGCAGCGAGTGTACTAACAGGATATTGACTCAGATTATTTTCAAAGAATACTCAATGAGCCTCTTTACTAACGGAATACTCACTCAGCCTGTGTTCTAACAGAATACTCACTCAGCTAGAGTTCTACCAGAATATGGATTCAGATTATTTTAAAATAATACTCACTCAGCCTGTGTTCTAACAAATATGGACTCAGTCTATGTTTAAAGAATACTCACTCAGCCTGTGTTCTAACAGAATACTCACTCAGCGAGAGTTCTACCAGAATATGGATTCAGATTATTTTAAAATAATACTCACTCCGCCTGTGTTCTAACAGAATTTGGACTCAGTGTATGTTTAAAGAATACTCACTCAGCCTGTGTTCTAACAGAATACTAATTCAGCCTCTGTTTTAACAGAATGTGGACTCAGATTTTATTAAAAGAATACTCACTCAGTCTGTGTTATAAAGAATATGGACTCAGTTTATTTTTAAATAATACCCACTCAGCCTGTGTTCTAACAGAATACTCACTCAGCATTGGTTTTAACAAATACTAACTCAGCAAGTGTTCTAACAGGATATTGACTCAGATTGTTTTCAAAGAATACTCACTCAGCCAGTGTTCTACCAGAATATGGACTCAGATTATTTTCAAAGAATTCTCACTCAGCCTGTGTTCTAACAGAATGTGGACTCAGATATTGATCAAAAATTACTAACTCAGTCTGTGTTCTAGCAGAATTAGGACGCAGTCTATGTTTAAAGAATACTCACTCAGCTTGTGTTCTAACAGAATGTGGACTCAGTCTATATTTAAAGAATACTCACTCACCTCAGTGTTCTAACAGAACACTCACTCAGCCTGTGTTCTAACAGAATACTAACTCAGCCTGGGTTCTAACAGAATGTGGATTCAGATCAAAAATTACTAACTCAGTCTGTGTTCTAACAGAATGTGGACTCAGCCTGTGTTCTAACAGAATACTCACACAGCCTGTGTTCTAACAGAATACTAACTAAGCCAGTGTTTTAAGAGAATATGGATTCAGATTATTTTCAGAGAATACTCACTCAGCCTGTGTTCGAACAAAATATGGACTCAGTTTATTTTTATATATTACCCACTCAGGCTGTGTTTTAACAGAATGTGGACTCAGAATTTGATCAAAAATTATTAAGTCAGTCTGTTTTCTAACAGAATATGGACTCAGTCTATGTTGAGAGAATACTCACTCAGCCTGTGTTCTAAATAATATGGACTCAGCTTATTTTTAATAATAACCGCTCAGCCTGTGTTCTAACAGAATATGGACTCAGTCAATATTTAAAGAATACTCACTCAACTAAGTGTTCTAACAGAACCCTCACTCAGCCTGTGTTCTAACAGAATACTAACTCAGCCTGCGTTTTAACAGAATGTGGATTCAGATCAAAAATTGCTAACTCAGTCTGTGTTCTAACAGAATGTGGACTCAGATTTTCTTCAAAAATTACTCTGTCTGTGTTCTAACAGAATATGGACTCAGCCTGTGTTCTAACAGAATACTCACACAGCCTGTGTTCTAACAGAATACTCACTCAGCCAGTGTTTTAAGAGAATATGGATTCAGATTATTTTCAAAGAATACTCACTCAGCCTGTGTTCGAACAAAATATGGACTCAGTTTATTTTTATATATTACCCACTCAGGCCGTGTTTTAACAGAATGTGGACTCAGATTTTGATCAAAAATTATTAACTCAGTCTGTTTTCTAACAGAATATGGACACAGTCTATGTTTAAAGAAAACTCACTCAGCCTGTGTTCTAATAGAATACACACTCAGCCTGGTTTTTAATAAAATACTCACGCAGCCAGTGTACTAACAGGATATTGACTCAGATTATTTTCAAAGAATACTCAATGAGCCTCTTTACTAACAGAGTACTGACTCAGCTAGAGTTCTACCAGAGTATGGATTCAGATTATTTTAAAATAATACTCACTCCGCCTGTGTTCTAACAGAATATGGACTCAGTCTATGTTTAAAAAATACTCACTCAGCCTGTGTTCTAACAGAATACTAATTCAGCCTGTGTTTTAACAGAATGTGGACTCAGATTTTATAAAAGAATACTCACTCAGTCTGTGTTATAAAGAATATGGACTCAGTTTATTTTTAAATAATACCCACTCAGCCTGTGTTCTAACAGAATACTCACTCAGCCTGGGTTTTAACAAATACTAACTCAGCAAGTGTTCTAACAGGATATTGACTCAGACTGTTTTCAAAGAATACTCACTCAGCCAGTGTTCTACCAGAATATGGATTCAGATTATTTTCAAAGAATTCTCACTCAGCCTGTGTTCTAACAGAATGTGGACTCAGATATTGATCAAAAATTACTAACTCAGTCTGTGTTCTAGCAGAATTAGGACGCAGTCTATGTTTAAAGAATACTCACTCAGCCTGTGTTCTAGCAGAATGTGGACTCAGTCTATATTTAAAGAATACTCACTCACCTCAGTGTTCTAACAGAACACTCACTCAGCCTGTGTTCTAACAGAATACTAACTCAGCCTGTGTTCTAACAGAATGTGGATTCAGATCAAAAATTACTATGTCTGTGTTCTAACAGAATGTGGACTCAGATTTTGTTCAAAGATTACTCTGTCTGTGTTCTAACAGAATATGGACTCAATCTGTGTTCTAACAGAATACTCACACAGCTTGTGTTCTAACAGAATACTAACTAAGCCAGTGTTTTAAGAGAATATGGATTCAGATTATTTTCAGAGAATACTCACTCAGCTTGTGTTCGAACAAAATATGGACTCAGTTTATTTTTATATATTACCCACTCAGGCTGTGTTTTAACAGAATGTGGACTCAGAATTTGATCAAAAATTATTAAGTCAGTCTGTTTTCTAACAGAACATGGACTCACTCTATGTTGAGAGAATACTCACTCAGCCTGTGTTCTAAATAATATGGACTCAGTTTATTTTTAATAATAACCGCTCAGCCTGTGTTCTAACAGAATATGGACTCAGTCAATATTTAAAGAATACTCACTCACCTAAGTGTTCCAACAGAACACTCACACAGCCTGTGTTCTAACAGAATACTAACTCAGCCTGCGTTTTAACAGAATGTGGATTCAGATCAAAAATTGCTAACTCAGTCTGTGTTCTAACAGAATGTGGACTCAGATTTTGTTCAAAAATTACTCTGTCTGTGTTCTAACAGAATATGGACTCAGCCTGTGTTCTAACAGAACACTCACACAGCCTGTGTTCTAACAGAATACTCACTCAGCCAGTGTTTTAAGAGAATATGGATTCAGATTATTTTCAGAGAATACTCACTCAGCCTGTGTTCGAACAAAATATGGACTCAGTTTATTTTTATATATTACCCACTCAGGCTGTGTTTTAACAGAATGTGGAATCAGATTTTGATCAAAAATTATTAACTCGGTCTCTTTTCTAACAGAATATGGACGCAGTCTATGTTTAAAGAAAACTCACTCAGCCTGTGTTCTAATAGAATACACACTCAGCCTGGTTTTTATTAAAATACTCACGCAGCGAGTGTACTAACAGGATATTGACTCAGATTATTTTCAAAGAATACTCAATGAGCCTCTTTACTAACGGAATACTCACTCAGCCTGTGTTCTAACAGAATACTCACTCAGCTAGAGTTCTACCAGAATATGGATTCAGATTATTTTAAAATAATACTCACTCAGCCTGTGTTCTAACAAATATGGACTCAGTCTATGTTTAAAGAATACTCACTCAGCCTGTGTTCTAACAGAATACTCACTCAGCGAGAGTTCTACCAGAATATGGATTCAGATTATTTTAAAATAATACTCACTCCGCCTGTGTTCTAACAGAATTTGGACTCAGTGTATGTTTAAAGAATACTCACTCAGCCTGTGTTCTAACAGAATACTAATTCAGCCTCTGTTTTAACAGAATGTGGACTCAGATTTTATTAAAAGAATACTCACTCAGTCTGTGTTATAAAGAATATGGACTCAGTTTATTTTTAAATAATACCCACTCAGCCTGTGTTCTAACAGAATACTCACTCAGCATTGGTTTTAACAAATACTAACTCAGCAAGTGTTCTAACAGGATATTGACTCAGATTGTTTTCAAAGAATACTCACTCAGCCAGTGTTCTACCAGAATATGGACTCAGATTATTTTCAAAGAATTCTCACTCAGCCTGTGTTCTAACAGAATGTGGACTCAGATATTGATCAAAAATTACTAACTCAGTCTGTGTTCTAGCAGAATTAGGACGCAGTCTATGTTTAAAGAATACTCACTCAGCTTGTGTTCTAACAGAATGTGGACTCAGTCTATATTTAAAGAATACTCACTCACCTCAGTGTTCTAACAGAACACTCACTCAGCCTGTGTTCTAACAGAATACTAACTCAGCCTGGGTTCTAACAGAATGTGGATTCAGATCAAAAATTACTAACTCAGTCTGTGTTCTAACAGAATGTGGACTCAGCCTGTGTTCTAACAGAATACTCACACAGCCTGTGTTCTAACAGAATACTAACTAAGCCAGTGTTTTAAGAGAATATGGATTCAGATTATTTTCAGAGAATACTCACTCAGCCTGTGTTCGAACAAAATATGGACTCAGTTTATTTTTATATATTACCCACTCAGGCTGTGTTTTAACAGAATGTGGACTCAGAATTTGATCAAAAATTATTAAGTCAGTCTGTTTTCTAACAGAATATGGACTCAGTCTATGTTGAGAGAATACTCACTCAGCCTGTGTTCTAAATAATATGGACTCAGCTTATTTTTAATAATAACCGCTCAGCCTGTGTTCTAACAGAATATGGACTCAGTCAATATTTAAAGAATACTCACTCAACTAAGTGTTCTAACAGAACCCTCACTCAGCCTGTGTTCTAACAGAATACTAACTCAGCCTGCGTTTTAACAGAATGTGGATTCAGATCAAAAATTGCTAACTCAGTCTGTGTTCTAACAGAATGTGGACTCAGATTTTCTTCAAAAATTACTCTGTCTGTGTTCTAACAGAATATGGACTCAGCCTGTGTTCTAACAGAATACTCACACAGCCTGTGTTCTAACAGAATACTCACTCAGCCAGTGTTTTAAGAGAATATGGATTCAGATTATTTTCAAAGAATACTCACTCAGCCTGTGTTCGAACAAAATATGGACTCAGTTTATTTTTATATATTACCCACTCAGGCCGTGTTTTAACAGAATGTGGACTCAGATTTTGATCAAAAATTATTAACTCAGTCTGTTTTCTAACAGAATATGGACACAGTCTATGTTTAAAGAAAACTCACTCAGCCTGTGTTCTAATAGAATACACACTCAGCCTGGTTTTTAATAAAATACTCACGCAGCCAGTGTACTAACAGGATATTGACTCAGATTATTTTCAAAGAATACTCAATGAGCCTCTTTACTAACAGAGTACTGACTCAGCTAGAGTTCTACCAGAGTATGGATTCAGATTATTTTAAAATAATACTCACTCAGCCTGTGTTCTAACAGAATATGGACTCAGTGTATGTTTAAAGAATACTCACTCAGCCTGTGTTCTAACAGAATACTAATTCAGCCTCTGTTTTAACAGAATGTGGACTCAGATTTTATTAAAAGAATACTCACTCAGTCTGTGTTATAAAGAATATGGACTCAGTTTATTTTTAAATAATACCCACTCAGCCTGTTTTCTAACAGAATACTCACTCAGCCTGGGTTTTAACAAATACTAACTCAGCAAGTGTTCTAACAGGATATTGACTCAGATTGTTTTCAAAGAATACTCACTCAGCCAGTGTTCTACCAGAATATGGATTCAGATTATTTTCAAAGAATTCTCACTCAGCCTGTGTTCTAACAGAATGTGGACTCAGATATTGATCAAAAATTACTAACTCAGTCTGTGTTCTAGCAGAATTAGGACGCAGTCTATGTTTAAAGAATACTCACTCAGCCTGTGTTCTAACAGAATGTGGACTCAGTCTATATTTAAAGAATACTCACTCACCTCAGTGTTCTAACAGAACACTCACTCAGCCTGTGTTCTAACAGAATACTAACTCAGCCTGTGTTCTAACAGAATGTGGATTCAGATCAAAAATTACTAAGTCTGTGTTCTAACAGAATGTGGACTCAGATTTTGTTCAAAGATTACTCTGTCTGTGTTCTAACAGAATATGGACTCAGCCTGTGTTCTAACAGAATACTCACACAGCCTGTGTTCTAACAGAATACTAACTAAGCCAGTGTTTTAAGAGAATATGGATTCAGATTATTTTCAGAGAATACTCACTCAGCCTGTGTTCGAACAAAATATGGACTCAGTTTATTTTTATATATTACCCACTCAGGCTGTGTTTTAACAGAATGTGGAATCAGATTTTGATCAAAAATTATTAACTCAGTCTGTTTTCTAACAGAATATGGACGCAGTCTATGTTTAAAGAAAACTCACTCAGCCTGTGCTCTAATAGAATACACACTCAGCCTGGTTTTTAATAAAATACTCACGCAGCCAGTGTACTAACAGGATATTGACTCAGATTATTTTCAAAGAATACTCAATGAGCCTCTTTACTAACAGAATACTCACTCAGCCTGTGTTCTAACAGAATACTCACTCAGCTAGAGTTCTACCAGAATATGGATTCAGATTATTTTAAAATAATACTCACTCAGCCTGTGTTCTAACAGAATACTCACTCAGCGAGAGTTCTACCAGAATATGGATTCAGATTATTTTAAAATAATACTCACTCCGCCTGTGTTCTAACAGAATATGGACTCAGTGTATGTTTAAAGAATACTCACTCAGCCTGTGTTCTAACAGAATACTAATTCAGCCTGTGTTTTAACAGAATGTGGACTCAGATTTTATTAAAAGAATACTCACTCAGCCTGTGTTCTAACAGAATACTCACTCAGCTAGAGTTCTACCAGAATATGGATTCAGATTATTTTAAAATAATACTCACTCAGCCTGTGTTCTAACAGAATATGGACTCAGTCTATGTTTAAAGAATACTCACTCAGCCTGTGTTCTAACAGAATACTCACTCAGCGTGAGTTCTACCAGAATATGGATTCAGATTATTTTAAAATAATACTCACTCCGCCTGTGTTCTAACAGAATATGGACTCAGTGTATGTTTAAAGAATACTCACTCAGCCTGTGTTCTAACAGAATACTAATTCAGCCTGTGTTTTAACAGAATGTGGACTCAGATTTTATTAAAAGAATACTCACTCAGTCCGTGTTATAAAGAATATGGACTCAGTTTATTTTTAAATAATACCCACTCAGCCTGTGTTCTAACAGAATACTCACTCAGCCTGTGTTCTAACAGAATACTCACTCAGCTAGAGTTCTACCACAATATGCATTCAGATTATTTTAAAATAATACTCACTCAGCATGGGTTCTAACAGAATATGGACTCAGTCTATGTTTAAAGAATACTCACTCAGCCTGTGTTCTAACAGAATACTCACTCAGCGAGAGTTCTACCAGAATATGGATTCAGATTTTTTTAAAATAATACTCACTCCGCCTGTGTTCTAACAGAATATGGACTCAGTCTATGTTTAAAAAATACTCACTCAGCCTGTGTTCTAACAGAATACTAATTCAGCCTGTGTTTTAACAGAATGTGGACTCAGATTTTATTAAAAGAATACTCACTCAGTCTGTGTTATAAAGAATATGGACTCAGTTTATTTTTAAATAATACCCACTCAGCCTGTGTTCTAACAGAATACTCACTCAGCCTTGGTTTTAAGAAATACTAACTCAGCAAGTGTTCTAACAGGATATTGACTCAGACTGTTTTCAAAGAATACTCACTCAGCCAGTGTTCTACCAGAATATGGATTCAGATTATTTTCAAAGAATTCTCACTCAGCCTGTGTTCTAACAGAATGTGGACTCAGATATTGATCAAAAATTACTAACTCAGTCTGTGTTCTAGCAGAATTAGGACGCAGTCTATGTTTAAAGAATACTCACTCAGCATGTGTTCTAACAGAATGTGGACTCAGTCTATATTTAAAGAATACTCACTCACCTCAGTGTTCTAACAGAACACTCACTCAGCCTGTGTTCTAACAGAATACTAACTCAGCCTGTGTTCTAACAGAATGTGGATTCAGATCAAAAATTACTAAGTCTGTGTTCTAACAGAATGTGGACTCAGATTTTGTTCAAAGATTACTCTGTCTGTGTTCTAACAGAATATGGACTCAGTCTGTGTTCTAACAGAATACTCACACAGCCTGTGTTCTAACAGAATACTAACTAAGCCAGTGTTTTAAGAGAATATGGATTCAGATTATTTTCAGAGAATACTCACTCAGCCTGTGTTCGAACAAAATATGGACTCAGTTTATTTTTATATATTACCCACTCAGGCTGTGTTTTAACAGAATGTGGACTCAGAATTTGATCAAAAATTATGAACTCAGTCTGTTTTCTAACAGAATATGGACTCAGTCTATGTTGAGAGAATACTCACTCAGCCTGTGTTCTAAATAATATGGACTCAGTTTATTTTTAATAATAACTGCTCAGCCTGTGTTCTAACAGAATATGGACTCAGTCAATATTTAAAGAATACTCACTCACCTAAGTTTTCCAACAGAACACTCACTCAGCCTGTGTTCTAACAGAATACTAACTCAGCCTGCGTTTTAACAGAATGTGGATTCAGATCAAAAATTGCTAACTCAGTCTGTGTTCTAACAGAATGTGGACTCAGATTTTCTTCAAAAATTACTCTGTCTGTGTTCTAACAGAATATGGACTCAGCCTGTGTTCTAACAGAATACTCACACAGCCTGTGTTCTAACAGAATACTCACTCAGCCAGTGTTTTAAGAGAATATGGATTCAGATTATTTTCAAAGAATACTCACTCAGCCTGTGTTCGAACAAAATATGGACTCAGTTTATTTTTATATATTACCCACTCAGGCTGTGTTTTAACAGAATGTGGAATCAGATTTTGATCAAAAATTATTAACTCGGTCTGTTTTCTAACAGAATATGGACGAAGTCTATGTTTAAAGAAAACTCACTCAGCCTGTGTTCTAATAGAATACACACTCAGCCTGGTTTTTAATAAAATACTCACGCAGCCAGTGTACTAACAGGATATTGACTCAGATTATTTTCAAAGAATACTCAATGAGCCTGTTTACTAACAGAATACTCACTCAGCCTGTGTTCTAACAGAATACTCACTCAGCTAGAGTTCTACCAGAATATGGATTCAGATTATTTTAAAATAATACTCACTCAGCCTGTGTTCTAACAGAATGTGGACTCAGATATTGATCAAAAATTACTAACTCAGTCTGTGTTCTAGCAGAATTAGGACGCAGTCTATGTTTAAAGAATACTCACTCAGCATGTGTTCTAACAGAATGTGGACTCAGTCTATATTTAAAGAATACTCACTCACCTCAGTGTTCTAACAGAACACTCACTCAGCCTGTGTTCTAACAGAATACTAACTCAGCCTGTGTTCTAACAGAATGTGGATTCAGATCAAAAATTACTAAGTCTGTGTTCTAACAGAATGTGGACTCAGATTTTGTTCAAAGATTACTCTGTCTGTGTTCTAACAGAATATGGACTCAGTCTGTGTTCTAACAGAATACTCACACAGCCTGTGTTCTAACAGAATACTAACTAAGCCAGTGTTTTAAGAGAATATGGATTCAGATTATTTTCAGAGAATACTCACTCAGCCTGTGTTCGAACAAAATATGGACTCAGTTTATTTTTATATATTACCCACTCAGGCTGTGTTTTAACAGAATGTGGACTCAGAATTTGATCAAAAATTATGAACTCAGTCTGTTTTCTAACAGAATATGGACTCAGTCTATGTTGAGAGAATACTCACTCAGCCTGTGTTCTAAATAATATGGACTCAGTTTATTTTTAATAATAACTGCTCAGCCTGTGTTCTAACAGAATATGGACTCAGTCAATATTTAAAGAATACTCACTCACCTAAGTTTTCCAACAGAACACTCACTCAGCCTGTGTTCTAACAGAATACTAACTCAGCCTGCGTTTTAACAGAATGTGGATTCAGATCAAAAATTGCTAACTCAGTCTGTGTTCTAACAGAATGTGGACTCAGATTTTCTTCAAAAATTACTCTGTCTGTGTTCTAACAGAATATGGACTCAGCCTGTGTTCTAACAGAATACTCACACAGCCTGTGTTCTAACAGAATACTCACTCAGCCAGTGTTTTAAGAGAATATGGATTCAGATTATTTTCAAAGAATACTCACTCAGCCTGTGTTCGAACAAAATATGGACTCAGTTTATTTTTATATATTACCCACTCAGGCTGTGTTTTAACAGAATGTGGAATCAGATTTTGATCAAAAATTATTAACTCGGTCTGTTTTCTAACAGAATATGGACGAAGTCTATGTTTAAAGAAAACTCACTCAGCCTGTGTTCTAATAGAATACACACTCAGCCTGGTTTTTAATAAAATACTCACGCAGCCAGTGTACTAACAGGATATTGACTCAGATTATTTTCAAAGAATACTCAATGAGCCTGTTTACTAACAGAATACTCACTCAGCCTGTGTTCTAACAGAATACTCACTCAGCTAGAGTTCTACCAGAATATGGATTCAGATTATTTTAAAATAATACTCACTCAGCCTGTGTTCTAACAGAATATGGACTCAGTCTATGTTTAAAGAATACTCACTCAGCCTGTGTTCTAACAGAATACTCACTCAGCTAGAGTTCTACCAGAATATGGATTCAGATTATTTTAAAATAATACTCACTCAGCCTGTGTTCTAACAGAATACTCACTCAGCGAGAGTTCTACCAGAATATGGATTCAGATTATTTTAAAATAATACTCACTCCGCCTGTGTTCTAACAGAATATGGACTCAGTGTATGTTTAAAGAATACTCACTCAGCCTGTGTTCTAACAGAATACTAATTCAGCCTGTGTTTTAACAGAATGTGGACTCAGATTTTATTAAAAGAATACTCACTCAGCCTGTGTTCTAACAGAATACTCACTCAGCTAGAGTTCTACCAGAATATGGATTCAGATTATTTTAAAATAATACTCACTCAGCCTGTGTTCTAACAGAATATGGACTCAGTCTATGTTTAAAGAATACTCACTCAGCCTGTGTTCTAACAGAATACTCACTCAGCGTGAGTTCTACCAGAATATGGATTCAGATTATTTTAAAATAATACTCACTCAGCCTGTGTTCTAACAGAATATGGACTCAGTGTATGTTTAAAGAATACTCACTCAGCCTGTGTTCTAACAGAATACTAATTCAGCCTGTGTTTTAACAGAATGTGGACTCAGATTTTATTAAAAGAATACTCACTCAGTCTGTGTTATAAAGAATATGGACTCAGTTTATTTTTAAATAATACCCACTCAGCCTGTGTTCTAACAGAATACTCACTCAGCCTGGGTTTTAACAAATACTAACTCAGCAAGTGTTCTAACAGGATATTGACTCAGATTGTTTTCAAAGAATACTCACTCAGCCAGTGTTCTACCAGAATATGGATTCAGATTATTTTCAAAGAATTCTGACTCAGCCTGTGTTCTAACAGAATGTGGACTCAGATATTGATCAAAAATTACTAACTCAGTCTGTGTTCCAGCAGAATTAGGACGCAGTCTATGTTTAAAGAATACTCACTCAGCCTGTGTTCTAACAGAATGTGGACTCAGTCTATATTTAAAGAATACTCACTCACCTCAGTGTTCTAACAGAACACTCACTCAGCCTGTGTTCTAACAGAATACTAACTCAGCCTGTGTTCTAACAGAATGTGGATTCAGATCAAAAATTACTAAGTCTGTGTTCTAACAGAATGTGGACTCAGATTTTGTTCAAAGATTACTCTGTCTGTGTTCTAACAGAATATGGACTCAGCCTGTGTTCTAACAGAATACTCACACAGCCTGTGTTCTAACAGAATACTAACTAAGCCAGTGTTTTAAGAGAATATGGATTCAGATTATTTTCAGAGAATACTCACTCAGCCTGTGTTCGAACAAAATATGGACTCAGTTTATTTTTATATATTACCCACTCAGGCTGTGTTTTAACAGAATGTGGAATCAGATTTTGATCAAAAATTATTAACTCAGTCTGTTTTCTAACAGAATATGGACGCAGTCTATGTTTAAAGAAAACTCACTCAGCCTGTGCTCTAATAGAATACACACTCAGCCTGGTTTTTAATAAAATACTCACGCAGCCAGTGTACTAACAGGATATTGACTCAGATTATTTTCAAAGAATACTCAATGAGCCTCTTTACTAACAGAATACTCACTCAGCCTGTGTTCTAACAGAATACTCACTCAGCTAGAGTTCTACCAGATTATGGATTCAGATTATTTTAAAATAATACTCACTCAGCCTGTGTTCTAACAGAATACTCACTCAGCGAGAGTTCTACCAGAATATGGATTCAGATTATTTTAAAATAATACTCACTCCGCCTGTGTTCTAACAGAATATGGACTCAGTGTATGTTTAAAGAATACTCACTCAGCCTGTGTTCTAACAGAATACTAATTCAGCCTGTGTTTTAACAGAATGTGGACTCAGATTTTATTAAAAGAATACTCACTCAGCCTGTGTTCTAACAGAATACTCACTCAGCTAGAGTTCTACCAGAATATGGATTCAGATTATTTTAAAATAATACTCACTCAGCCTGTGTTCTAACAGAATATGGACTCAGTCTATGTTTAAAGAATACTCACTCAGCCTGTGTTCTAACAGAATACTCACTCAGCGTGAGTTCTACCAGAATATGGATTCAGATTATTTTAAAATAATACTCACTCAGCCTGTGTTCTAACAGAATATGGACTCAGTCTATGTTTAAAGAATACTCACTCAGCCTGTGTTCTAACAGAATACTAATTCAGCCTGTGTTTTAACAGAATGTGGACTCAGATTTTATTAATAGAATACTCACTCAGTCTGTGTTATAAAGAATATGGACTCAGTTTATTTTTAAATAATACCCACTCAGCCTGTGTTCTAACAGAATACTCACTCAGCCTGGGTTTTAACAAATACTAACTCAGCAAGTGTTCTAACAGGATATTGACTCAGATTGTTTTCAAAGAATACTCACTCAGCCAGTGTTCTACCAGAATATGGATTCAGATTATTTTCAAAGAATTCTCACTCAGCCTGTGTTCTAACAGAATGTGGACTCAGATATTGATCAAAAATTACTAACTCAGTCTGTGTTCCAGCAGAATTAGGACGCAGTCTATGTTTAAAGAATACTCACTCAGCCTGTGTTCTAACAGAATGTGGACTCAGTCTATATTTAAAGAATACTCACTCACCTCAGTGTTCTAACAGAACACTCACTCAGCCTGTGTTCTAACAGAATACTAACTCAGCCTGTGTTCTAACAGAATGTGGATTCAGATCAAAAATTACTAAGTCTGTGTTCTAACAGAATGTGGACTCAGATTTTGTTCAAAGATTTCTCTGTCTGTGTTCTAACAGAATATGGACTCAGCCTGTGTTCTAACAGAATACTCACACAGCCTGTGTTCTAACAGAATACTAACTAAGCCAGTGTTTTAAGAGAATATGGATTCAGATTATTTTCAGAGAATACTCACTCAGCCTGTGTTCGAACAAAATATGGACTCAGTTTATTTTTATATATTACCCACTCAGGCTGTGTTTTAACAGAATGTGGAATCAGATTTTGATCAAAAATTATTAACTCAGTCTGTTTTCTAACAGAATATGGACGCAGTCTATGTTTAAAGACAACTCACTCAGCCTGTGCTCTAATAGAATACACACTCAGCCTGGTTTTTAATAAAATACTCACGCAGCCAGTGTACTAACAGGATATTGACTCAGATTATTTTCAAAGAATACTCAATGAGCCTGTTTACTAACAGAATACTCACTCAGCCTGTGTTCTAACAGAATACTCACTCAGCTAGAGTTCTACCAGAATATGGATTCAGATTATTTTAAAATAATACTCACTCAGCCTGTGTTCTAACAGAATACTCACTCAGCGAGAGTTCTACCAGAATATGGATTCAGATTATTTTAAAATAATACTCACTCCGCCTGTGTTCTAACAGAATATGGACTCAGTGTATGTTTAAAGAATACTCACTCAGCCTGTGTTCTAACAGAATACTAATTCAGCCTGTGTTTTAACAGAATGTGGACTCAGATTTTATTAAAAGAATACTCACTCAGCCTGTGTTCTAACAGAATACTCACTCAGCTAGAGTTCTACCAGAATATGGATTCAGATTATTTTAAAATAATACTCACTCAGCCTGTGTTCTAACAGAATATGGACTCAGTCTATGTTTAAAGAATACTCACTCAGCCTGTGTTCTAACAGAATACTCACTCAGCGTGAGTTCTACCAGAATATGGATTCAGATTATTTTAAAATAATACTCACTCAGCCTGTGTTCTAACAGAATATGGACTCAGTCTATGTTTAAAGAATACTCACTCAGCCTGTGTTCTAACAGAATACTAATTCAGCCTGTGTTTTAACAGAATGTGGACTCAGATTTTATTAATAGAATACTCACTCAGTCTGTGTTATAAAGAATATGGACTCAGTTTATTTTTAAATAATACCCACTCAGCCTGTGTTCTAACAGAATACTCACTCAGCCTGGGTTTTAACAAATACTAACTCAGCAAGTGTTCTAACAGGATATTGACTCAGATTGTTTTCAAAGAATACTCACTCAGCCAGTGTTCTACCAGAATATGGATTCAGATTATTTTCAAACAATTCTCACTCAGCCTGTGTTCTAACAGAATGTGGACTCAGATATTGATCAAAAATTACTAACTCAGTCTGTGTTCCAGCAGAATTAGGACGCAGTCTATGTTTAAAGAATACTCACTCAGCCTGTGTTCTAACAGAATGTGGACTCAGTCTATATTTAAAGAATACTCACTCACCTCAGTGTTCTAACAGAACACTCACTCAGCCTGTGTTCTAACAGAATACTAACTCAGCCTGTGTTCTAACAGAATGTGGATTCAGATCAAAAATTACTAAGTCTGTGTTCTAACAGAATGTGGACTCAGATTTTGTTCAAAGATTACTCTGTCTGTGTTCTAACAGAATATGGACTCAGCCTGTGTTCTAACAGAATACTCACACAGCCTGTGTTCTAACAGAATACTAACTAAGCCAGTGTTTTAAGAGAATATGGATTCAGATTATTTTCAGAGAATACTCACTCAGCCTGTGTTCGAACAAAATATGGACTCAGTTTATTTTTATATATTACCCACTCAGGCTGTGTTTTAACAGAATGTGGAATCAGATTTTGATCAAAAATTATTAACTCAGTCTGTTTTCTAACAGAATATGGACGCAGTCTATGTTTAAAGACAACTCACTCAGCCTGTGCTCTAATAGAATACACACTCAGCCTGGTTTTTAATAAAATACTCACGCAGCCAGTGTACTAACAGGATATTGACTCAGATTATTTTCAAAGAATACTCAATGAGCCTCTTTACTAACAGAATACTCACTCAGCCTGTGTTCTAACAGAATACTCACTCAGCTAGAGTTCTACCAGAATATGGATTCAGATTATTTTAAAATAATACTCACTCAGCCTGTGTTCTAACAGAATACTCACTCAGCGAGAGTTCTACCAGAATATGGATTCAGATTATTTTAAAATAATACTCACTCCGCCTGTGTTCTAACAGAATATGGACTCAGTGTATGTTTAAAGAATACTCACTCAGCCTGTGTTCTAACAGAATACTAATTCAGCCTGTGTTTTAACAGAATGTGGACTCAGATTTTATTAAAAGTATACTCACTCAGCCTGTGTTCTAACAGAATACTCACTCAGCTAGAGTTCTACCAGAATATGGATTCAGATTATTTTAAAATAATACTCACTCAGCCTGTGTTCTAACAGAATATGGACTCAGTCTATGTTTAAAGAATACTCACTCAGCCTGTGTTCTAACAGAATACTCACTCAGCGTGAGTTCTACCAGAATATGGATTCAGATTATTTTAAAATAATACTCACTCAGCCTGTGTTCTAACAGAATATGAACTCAGTGTATGTTTAAAGAATACTCACTCAGCCTGTGTTCTAACAGAATACTAATTCAGCCTGTGTTTTAACAGAATGTGGACTCAGATTTTATTAAAAGAATACTCACTCAGTCTGTGTTATAGAGAATATGGACTCAGTTTATTTTTAAATAATACCCACTCAGCCTGTGTTCTAACAGAATACTCACTCAGCCTGGGTTTTAACAAAATACTAACTCAGCAAGTGTTCTAACAGGATATTGACTCAGATTGTTTTCAAAGAATACTCACTCAGCCAGTGTTCTACCAGAATATGGATTCAGATTATTTTCAAAGAATACTCACTCAGCCTGTGTTCTAACAGAATGTGGACTCAGATATTGATCAAAAATTACTAACTCAGTCTGTGTTCTAGCAGAATTAGGACGCAGTCTATGTTTAAAGAATACTCACTCAGACTGTGTTCTAAAAGAATAGGCACTCAGCCTGGTTTTTAATAAAATATTCACGCAGCCAGTGTACTAACAGGATACTGACTCAGAGTATTTTCAAAGAATACTCAATGAGCCTGTTTACTAACAGAATACTAACAAAGCCTGTGTTCTAACAGAATACTCACTCAGCGAGAGTTCTACCAGAATATGGATTCTGATTATTTTAAAATAATACTCACTCAGCCTGTGTTCTAACAGAATGTGGACGCAGTCTATATTTAAAGAATACTCACTCACCTCAGTGTTCTAACAGAACACTCACTCAGCCTGTGTTCTAACAGAATACTAACTCAGCCTGCGTTCTAACAGAATGTGGATTCAGATCAAAAATTACTAACTCAGTCTGTGTTCTAACAGAATGTGGACTCAGATTTTGTTCAAAAATTACTCTATCTGTGTTGTAACAGAATATGGACTCCGCCTGTGTGCTAACAGAATACTCACACAGCCTGTGTTCTAACAGAATACTAACTAAGCCAGTGTTTTAAGAGAATATGGATTCAGATGATTTTCAAAGAATACTCACTCAGCCTGTGTTCGAACAAAATATGGACTCAGTTTATTTTTATATATTTCCCACTCAGGCTGTGTTTTAACAGAATGTGGACTCAGAATTTGATCAAAAATTATTAACTCAGTCTGTTTTCTAACAGAATATGGACTCAGTCTATGTTGAGAGAATACTCACTCAGCCTGTGTTCTAAATAATATGGACTCAGTTTATTTTTAATAATAACCGCTCTGCCTGTGTTCTAACAGAATACCCACCGAGCCTGGGTTTTAACAAAATACTAACTCAGCAAGTGTTCTAACAGGATATTGACTCAGATTATTTTCAAAGAGTACTCACTCAGCCTGTGTTCTAACAGAATATGGACTCAGTCTATATTTAAAGAATACTCACTCACCTAAGTGTTCTAACAGAACACTCATTCAGCCTGTGTTCTAACAGAATACTAACTCAGCCTGCGTTTTAACAGAATGTGTTCAAACAATATATGGACTCAGTTTATTTTTATATATTACCCACTCAGGCTGTATTTTAACAGAATGTGGACTCAGATTTTGATCAAAAATTATTAACTCAGTCTGTTTTCTAACAGAATATGGACGCAGTCTATGTTTAAAGAATACTCACTCAGCCTGTGTTCTAATAGAATACACACTGAGCCTGATTTTTAATAAAATACTCACGCAGCCAGTGTACTAACAGGATATTGACTCAGATCATTTTCAAAGAATACTCAATGAGCCTGTTTACTAACAGAACACTCACTCAGCCTGTGTTCTAACAGAATACTTACTCAGCTAGAGTTCTACCAGAATATGGATTCAGATTATTTTAAAATAATACGCACTCCGCCTGTGTTCTAACAGAATATGGACTCAGTCTATGTTTAAAGAATACTCACTCAGCCTGTGTTCTAACAGAATACTCACTCAGCGAGAGTTCTACCAGAATATGGATTCAGATTATTTTAAAATAATACTCACTCCGCCTGTTTTCCAACAGAATATGGACTCAGTCTATGTTTAAAGAATACCCACTCAGCCTGTGTTCTAACAGAATACTCACTCAGCCTGGGTTTTAACAAAATACTAACTCAGCAAGTGTTCTAACAGGATATTGACTCAGATTGTTTTCAAAGAATACTCACTCAGCCAGTGTTCTACCAGAATATGGATTCAGATTATTTTCAAAGAATACTCACTCAGCCTGTGTTCTAACAGAATGTGGACTCAGATATTGATCAAAAATTACTAACTCAGTCTGTTTTCTAGCAGAATTAGGACGCAGTCTATGTTTAAAGAATACTCACTCAGACTGTGTTCTAAAAGAATAGGCACTCAGCCTGGTTTTTAATAAAATATTCACGCAGCCAGTGTACTAACAGGATACTGACTCAGAGTATTTTCAAAGAATACTCAATGAGCCAGTTTACTAACAGAATACTAACAAAGCCTGTGTTCTAACAGAATACTCACTCAGCGAGAGTTGTACCAGAATATGGATTCTGATTATTTTAAAATAATACTCACTCAGCCTGTGTTCTAACAGAATGTGGACGCAGTCTATATTTAAAGAATACTCACTCACCTCAGTGTTCTAACAGAACACTCACTCAGCCTGTGTTCTAACAGAATACTAACTCAGCCTGCGTTCTAACAGAATGTGGATTCAGATCAAAAATTACTAACTCAGTCTGTGTTCTAACAGAATGTGGACTCAGATTTTGTTCAAAAATTACTCTGTCTGTGTTGTAACAGAATATGGACTCCGCCTGTGTGCTAACAGAATACTCACACAGCCTGTGTTCTAACAGAATACTAACTAAGCCAGTGTTTTAAGAGAATATGGATTCAGATTATTTTCAAAGAATACTCACTCAGCCAGTGTTTTAAGAGAATATGGATTCAGATGATTTTCAAAGAATACTCACTCAGCCTGTGTTCGAACAAAATATGGACTCAGTTTATTTTTATATATTTCCCACTCAGGCTGTGTTTTAACAGAATGTGGACTCAGAATTTGATCAAAAATTATTAACTCAGTCTGTTTTCTAACAGAATATGGACTCAGTCTATGTTGAGAGAATACTCACTCAGCCTGTGTTCTAAATAATATGGACTCAGTTTATTTTTAATAATAACCGCTCTGCCTGTGTTCTAACAGAATACCCACCGAGCCTGGGTTTTAACAAAATAATAACTCAGCAAGTGTTCTAACAGGATATTGACTCAGATTATTTTCAAAGAGTACTCACTCAGCCTGTGTTCTAACAGAATATGGACTCAGTCTATATTTAAAGAATACTCACTCACCTAAGTGTTCTAACAGAACACTCATTCAGCCTGTTTTCTATCAGAATACTAACTCAGCCTGCGTTTTAAAAGAATGTGTTCAAACAATATATGGACTCAGTTTATTTTTATATATTACCCACTCAGGCTGTATTTTAACAGAATGTGGACTCAGATTTTGATCAAAAATTATTAACTCAGTCTGTTTTCTAACAGAATATGGACGCAGTCTATGTTTAAAGAATACTCACTCAGCCTGTGTTCTAAAGAATACACACTGAGCCTGATTTTTAATAAAATACTCACGCAGCCAGTGTACTAACAGGATATTGACTCAGATCATTTTCAAAGAATACTCAATGAGCCTGTTTACTAACAGAATACTCACTCAGCCTGTGTTCTAACAGAATACTTACTCAGCTAGAGTTCTACCAGAATATGGATTCAGATTATTTTAAAATAATACGCACTCAGCCTGTGTTCTAACAGAATATGGACTCAGTCTATGTTTAAAGAATACTCACTCAGCCTGTGTTCTAACAGAATACTCACTCAGCGAGAGTTCTACCAGAATATGGATGCAGATTATTTTAAAATAATACTCACTCCGCCTGTGTTCCAACAGAATATGGACTCAGTCTATGTTTAAAGAATACTCACACAGCCTGTGTTCTAACAGAATACTAATTCAGCCTCTGTTTTAACAGAATCTGGACTCAGATTTTATTAAAAGAATACTCACTCAGTCTGTGTTATAGAAAATATGGACTCAGTTAATTTTTAAATAATACCCACTCAGCCTGTGTTCTAACAGAATACTCACTCATCCTGGGTTTTAACAAATACTAACTCAGCAAGTGTTCTAACAGGATATTGACTCAGATTGTTTTCAAAGAATACTCACTCAGCCAGTGTTCTCCCAGAATATGGATTCAGATTATTTTCAAAGAATACTTACGCAGCCTGTGTTCTAACAGAATGTGGACTCAGATATTGGTCAAAAATTACTAACTCAGACTGTGTTCTAGCAGAATTAGGACGCAGTCTATGTTTAAAGAATACTCACTCAGCCTGTGTTCTAATAGAATACGCACTCAGCCTGGTTTTTAATAAAATATTCATGCAGCCAGTGTACTAACAGGATATTGATTCAGAGTATTTTCGAAGAATACTCAATGAGCCTGTTTACTAACAGAATACTCACTCAGCCTGTGTTCTAACAGAATACTCACTCAGCGAGAGTTCTACCAGAATATGGATTCTGATTATTTGAATATAATACTCACTCAGCCTGTGTTCTAACAGAATGTGGACTCAGTCTATATTTAAAGAATACTCACTCACCTCAGTGTTCTAACAGAACACTCACTCAGCCTGTGTTCTAACAGAATACTAACTCAGCCTGCGTTCTAACAGAATGTGGATTCAGATCAAAAATTACTAACTCAGTCTGTGTTCTAACAGAATGTGGACTCAGATTTTGTTCAAAAATTACTCTGTCTGTGTTGTAACAGAATATGGACTCCGCCTGTGTTCTAACAGAATACTCACACAGCCTGTGTTCTAACAGAATACTAACTAAGCCAGTGTTTTAAGAGAATATGGATTCAGATTATTTTCAAAGAATACTCACTCAGCCAGTGTTTTAAGAGAATATGGATTCAGATTATTTTCAAAGAATACTCACTCAGCCTGTGTTCGAACAAAATATGGACTCAGTTTATTTTTATATATTACCCACTCAGGCTGTGTTTTAACAGAATGTGGACTCAGAATTTGATAAAAAATTATTAACTCAGTCTGTTTTCTAACAGAATATGGACTCAGTGTATGT
The DNA here is from genome assembly GCF_987537825.1 of Furipterus horrens. Classification (NCBI taxonomy): domain Eukaryota; kingdom Metazoa; phylum Chordata; class Mammalia; order Chiroptera; family Furipteridae; genus Furipterus; species Furipterus horrens. The sequence continues at coordinate 1,897,624 of NW_028327190.1, read as the reverse complement.
TTAGAGAATACTCACTCAGCATGTGTTCTAAATAATATGGACTCAGTTTATTTTTAATAATAACCACTAAGCCTGTGTTCTAACAGAATACCCACTGAGCCAGGGTTTTAACAAAATACTAACTCAGCAAGTGTTCTAACAGGATATTGACTCAGATTATTTTCAAAGAGTACTCACTCAGCCTGTGTTCTAACAGAATATGGACTCAGTCTATATTTAAAGAATACTCACTCTCCTAAGTGTTCTAACAGAACACTCACTCAGCCTGTGTTCTAACAGAATACTAACTCAGCCTGCGTTTTAACAGAATGTGGATTCAGATCAAAAATTACTAACTCAGTCTGTGTTCTAACAGAATGTGGACTCAGATTTTGTTCAAAAATTACTCTGTCTGTGTTCTAACAGAATATGGACTCAGCCTGTGTTCTAACAGAGTACTCACACAGCCTGTGTTCTAACAGAATACTCACTCAGCCAGTGTTTTAAGAGAATATGGATTCAGATGATTTTCAAAGAATACTCACTCAGCCTGTGTTCGAAAAAATATGGACTCAGTTTATTTTTATATATTACCCACCCAGGCTGTGTTTTAACAGAATGTGGACTCAGATTTTGATCAAAAATTATTAATTCAGTCTGTTTTCTAACAGAATATTGACGCAGTCTATGTTTAAAGAATACTCACTCAGCCTGTGTTCTAATAGAATACACACTCAGCCTGGTTTTTAATAAAATACTCACGCAGCCAGTGTACTAACAGGTATTGATTCAGATTATTTTCAAAGAATAATCAATGAGCCTGTTTACTAACAGAATACTCACTCAGTCTGTGTTCTAACAGAATACTCACTCAGCTAGGGTTCTACCAGAATATGGATTCAGATTATTTTAAAATAATACTCACTCAGCCTGTGTTCTAAAAGAATATGGACTCAGTCTATGTTTAAAGAATACTCACTCAGCCTGTGTTCTAACAGAATACTAATTCACCTGTGTTTTAACAGAATGTGGACTCAGATTTTATTAAAAGAATACTCACTCAGTCTGTGTTATAAAGAATATGGACTCAGTTTATTTTTAAATAATACCCACTCAGCCTGTGTTCTAACAGGATACTCACTCAGCCTGGGTTTTAACAGAATACTAACTCAGCCTGCGTTCTAACAGAATGTGGATTCAGATAAAAAATTACTAACTCAGTCTGTGTTCTAACAGAATGTGGACTCAGATTTTTTTCAAAAATTATTCTGTCTGTGTTCTAACAGCATATGGACTCAGCTTGTGTTCTAACAGAATACTCACACAGCCTGTGTTCTAACAGAATACTAACTAAGCCAGTGTTTAAGAGAATATGGATTCAGATTATTTTCAAAGAATACTCACTCAGCCAGTGTTTTAAAAGAATATGGATTCAGATTATTTTCAAAGAATACTCACTCAGCCTGTGTTCTAACAGAATGTGGACTCAGATATTGATCAAAAATTACTAACTCAGTCTGTTTTCTAGCAGAATTAGGACGCAGTCTATGTTTAAAGAATACTCACTCAGACTGTGTTCTAAAAGAATAGGCACTCAGCCTGGTTTTTAATAAAATATTCACGCAGCCAGTGTACTAACAGGATACTGACTCAGAGTATTTTCAAAGAATACTCAATGAGCCAGTTTACTAACAGAATACTAACAAAGCCTGTGTTCTAACAGAATACTCACTCAGCGAGAGTTGTACCAGAATATGGATTCTGATTATTTTAAAATAATACTCACTCAGCCTGTGTTCTAACAGAATGTGGACGCAGTCTATATTTAAAGAATACTCACTCACCTCAGTGTTCTAACAGAACACTCACTCAGCCTGTGTTCTAACAGAATACTAACTCAGCCTGCGTTCTAACAGAATGTGGATTCAGATCAAAAATTACTAACTCAGTCTGTGTTCTAACAGAATGTGGACTCAGATTTTGTTCAAAAATTACTCTGTCTGTGTTGTAACAGAATATGGACTCCGCCTGTGTGCTAACAGAATACTCACACAGCCTGTGTTCTAACAGAATACTAACTAAGCCAGTGTTTTAAGAGAATATGGATTCAGATTATTTTCAAAGAATACTCACTCAGCCAGTGTTTTAAGAGAATATGGATTCAGATGATTTTCAAAGAATACTCACTCAGCCTGTGTTCGAACAAAATATGGACTCAGTTTATTTTTATATATTTCCCACTCAGGCTGTGTTTTAACAGAATGTGGAATCAGATTTTGATCAAAAATTATTAACTCGGTCTGTTTTCTAACAGAATATGGAAGCAGTCTATGTTTAAAGAAAACTCACTCAGCCTGTGTTCTAATAGAATACACACTCAGCCTGGTTTTTAATAAAATACTCACGCAGCCAGTTTACTAACAGGATATTGACTCAGATTATTTTCAAAGAATACTCAATGAGCCTGTTTACTAACAGAATACTCACTCAGCCTGTGTTCTAACAGAATACTCACTCAGCTAGAGTTCTACCAGAATATGGATTCAGATTATTTTAAAATAATACTCACTCAGCCTGTGTTCTAACAGAATATGGACTCAGTCTATGTTTAAAGAATACTCACTCAGCCTGTGTTCTAACAGAATACTCACTCAGCGAGAGTTCTACCAGAATATGGATTCAGATTATTTTAAAATAATACTCACTCCGCCTGTGTTCTAACAGAATATGGACTCAGTCTATGTTTAAAAAATACTCACTCAGCCTGTGTTCTAACAGAATACTAATTCAGCCTGTGTTTTAACAGAATGTGGACTCAGATTTTATAAAAGAATACTCACTCAGTCTGTGTTATAAAGAATATGGACTCAGTTTATTTTTAAATAATACCCACTCAGCCTGTGTTCTAACAAATATGGACTCAGTCTATGTTTAAAGAATACTCACTCAGCCTGTGTTCTAACAGAATACTCACTCAGCGAGAGTTCTACCAGAATATGGATTCAGATTATTTTAAAATAATACTCACTCCGCCTGTGTTCTAACAGAATTTGGACTCAGTGTATGTTTAAAGAATACTCACTCAGCCTGTGTTCTAACAGAATACTAATTCAGCCTCTGTTTTAACAGAATGTGGACTCAGATTTTATTAAAAGAATACTCACTCAGTCTGTGTTATAAAGAATATGGACTCAGTTTATTTTTAAATAATACCCACTCAGCCTGTGTTCTAACAGAATACTCACTCAGCATTGGTTTTAACAAATACTAACTCAGCAAGTGTTCTAACAGGATATTGACTCAGATTGTTTTCAAAGAATACTCACTCAGCCAGTGTTCTACCAGAATATGGACTCAGATTATTTTCAAAGAATTCTCACTCAGCCTGTGTTCTAACAGAATGTGGACTCAGATATTGATCAAAAATTACTAACTCAGTCTGTGTTCTAGCAGAATTAGGACGCAGTCTATGTTTAAAGAATACTCACTCAGCTTGTGTTCTAACAGAATGTGGACTCAGTCTATATTTAAAGAATACTCACTCACCTCAGTGTTCTAACAGAACACTCACTCAGCCTGTGTTCTAACAGAATACTAACTCAGCCTGGGTTCTAACAGAATGTGGATTCAGATCAAAAATTACTAACTCAGTCTGTGTTCTAACAGAATGTGGACTCAGCCTGTGTTCTAACAGAATACTCACACAGCCTGTGTTCTAACAGAATACTAACTAAGCCAGTGTTTTAAGAGAATATGGATTCAGATTATTTTCAGAGAATACTCACTCAGCCTGTGTTCGAACAAAATATGGACTCAGTTTATTTTTATATATTACCCACTCAGGCTGTGTTTTAACAGAATGTGGACTCAGAATTTGATCAAAAATTATTAAGTCAGTCTGTTTTCTAACAGAATATGGACTCAGTCTATGTTGAGAGAATACTCACTCAGCCTGTGTTCTAAATAATATGGACTCAGCTTATTTTTAATAATAACCGCTCAGCCTGTGTTCTAACAGAATATGGACTCAGTCAATATTTAAAGAATACTCACTCAACTAAGTGTTCTAACAGAACCCTCACTCAGCCTGTGTTCTAACAGAATACTAACTCAGCCTGCGTTTTAACAGAATGTGGATTCAGATCAAAAATTGCTAACTCAGTCTGTGTTCTAACAGAATGTGGACTCAGATTTTCTTCAAAAATTACTCTGTCTGTGTTCTAACAGAATATGGACTCAGCCTGTGTTCTAACAGAATACTCACACAGCCTGTGTTCTAACAGAATACTCACTCAGCCAGTGTTTTAAGAGAATATGGATTCAGATTATTTTCAAAGAATACTCACTCAGCCTGTGTTCGAACAAAATATGGACTCAGTTTATTTTTATATATTACCCACTCAGGCCGTGTTTTAACAGAATGTGGACTCAGATTTTGATCAAAAATTATTAACTCAGTCTGTTTTCTAACAGAATATGGACACAGTCTATGTTTAAAGAAAACTCACTCAGCCTGTGTTCTAATAGAATACACACTCAGCCTGGTTTTTAATAAAATACTCACGCAGCCAGTGTACTAACAGGATATTGACTCAGATTATTTTCAAAGAATACTCAATGAGCCTCTTTACTAACAGAGTACTGACTCAGCTAGAGTTCTACCAGAGTATGGATTCAGATTATTTTAAAATAATACTCACTCAGCCTGTGTTCTAACAGAATATGGACTCAGTGTATGTTTAAAGAATACTCACTCAGCCTGTGTTCTAACAGAATACTAATTCAGCCTCTGTTTTAACAGAATGTGGACTCAGATTTTATTAAAAGAATACTCACTCAGTCTGTGTTATAAAGAATATGGACTCAGTTTATTTTTAAATAATACCCACTCAGCCTGTTTTCTAACAGAATACTCACTCAGCCTGGGTTTTAACAAATACTAACTCAGCAAGTGTTCTAACAGGATATTGACTCAGATTGTTTTCAAAGAATACTCACTCAGCCAGTGTTCTACCAGAATATGGATTCAGATTATTTTCAAAGAATTCTCACTCAGCCTGTGTTCTAACAGAATGTGGACTCAGATATTGATCAAAAATTACTAACTCAGTCTGTGTTCTAGCAGAATTAGGACGCAGTCTATGTTTAAAGAATACTCACTCAGCCTGTGTTCTAACAGAATGTGGACTCAGTCTATATTTAAAGAATACTCACTCACCTCAGTGTTCTAACAGAACACTCACTCAGCCTGTGTTCTAACAGAATACTAACTCAGCCTGTGTTCTAACAGAATGTGGATTCAGATCAAAAATTACTAAGTCTGTGTTCTAACAGAATGTGGACTCAGATTTTGTTCAAAGATTACTCTGTCTGTGTTCTAACAGAATATGGACTCAGCCTGTGTTCTAACAGAATACTCACACAGCCTGTGTTCTAACAGAATACTAACTAAGCCAGTGTTTTAAGAGAATATGGATTCAGATTATTTTCAGAGAATACTCACTCAGCCTGTGTTCGAACAAAATATGGACTCAGTTTATTTTTATATATTACCCACTCAGGCTGTGTTTTAACAGAATGTGGAATCAGATTTTGATCAAAAATTATTAACTCAGTCTGTTTTCTAACAGAATATGGACGCAGTCTATGTTTAAAGAAAACTCACTCAGCCTGTGCTCTAATAGAATACACACTCAGCCTGGTTTTTAATAAAATACTCACGCAGCCAGTGTACTAACAGGATATTGACTCAGATTATTTTCAAAGAATACTCAATGAGCCTGTTTACTAACAGAATACTCACTCAGCCTGTGTTCTAACAGAATACTCACTCAGCTAGAGTTCTACCAGAATATGGATTCAGATTATTTTAAAATAATACTCACTCAGCCTGTGTTCTAACAGAATACTCACTCAGCGAGAGTTCTACCAGAATATGGATTCAGATTATTTTAAAATAATACTCACTCCGCCTGTGTTCTAACAGAATATGGACTCAGTGTATGTTTAAAGAATACTCACTCAGCCTGTGTTCTAACAGAATACTAATTCAGCCTGTGTTTTAACAGAATGTGGACTCAGATTTTATTAAAAGAATACTCACTCAGCCTGTGTTCTAACAGAATACTCACTCAGCTAGAGTTCTACCAGAATATGGATTCAGATTATTTTAAAATAATACTCACTCAGCCTGTGTTCTAACAGAATATGGACTCAGTCTATGTTTAAAGAATACTCACTCAGCCTGTGTTCTAACAGAATACTCACTCAGCGTGAGTTCTACCAGAATATGGATTCAGATTATTTTAAAATAATACTCACTCCGCCTGTGTTCTAACAGAATATGGACTCAGTGTATGTTTAAAGAATACTCACTCAGCCTGTGTTCTAACAGAATACTAATTCAGCCTGTGTTTTAACAGAATGTGGACTCAGATTTTATTAAAAGAATACTCACTCAGTCCGTGTTATAAAGAATATGGACTCAGTTTATTTTTAAATAATACCCACTCAGCCTGTGTTCTAACAGAATACTCACTCAGCCTGTGTTCTAACAGAATACTCACTCAGCTAGAGTTCTACCACAATATGCATTCAGATTATTTTAAAATAATACTCACTCAGCATGGGTTCTAACAGAATATGGACTCAGTCTATGTTTAAAGAATACTCACTCAGCCTGTGTTCTAACAGAATACTCACTCAGCGAGAGTTCTACCAGAATATGGATTCAGATTTTTTTAAAATAATACTCACTCCGCCTGTGTTCTAACAGAATATGGACTCAGTCTATGTTTAAAAAATACTCACTCAGCCTGTGTTCTAACAGAATACTAATTCAGCCTGTGTTTTAACAGAATGTGGACTCAGATTTTATTAAAAGAATACTCACTCAGTCTGTGTTATAAAGAATATGGACTCAGTTTATTTTTAAATAATACCCACTCAGCCTGTGTTCTAACAGAATACTCACTCAGCCTTGGTTTTAAGAAATACTAACTCAGCAAGTGTTCTAACAGGATATTGACTCAGACTGTTTTCAAAGAATACTCACTCAGCCAGTGTTCTACCAGAATATGGATTCAGATTATTTTCAAAGAATTCTCACTCAGCCTGTGTTCTAACAGAATGTGGACTCAGATATTGATCAAAAATTACTAACTCAGTCTGTGTTCTAGCAGAATTAGGACGCAGTCTATGTTTAAAGAATACTCACTCAGCATGTGTTCTAACAGAATGTGGACTCAGTCTATATTTAAAGAATACTCACTCACCTCAGTGTTCTAACAGAACACTCACTCAGCCTGTGTTCTAACAGAATACTAACTCAGCCTGTGTTCTAACAGAATGTGGATTCAGATCAAAAATTACTAAGTCTGTGTTCTAACAGAATGTGGACTCAGATTTTGTTCAAAGATTACTCTGTCTGTGTTCTAACAGAATATGGACTCAGTCTGTGTTCTAACAGAATACTCACACAGCCTGTGTTCTAACAGAATACTAACTAAGCCAGTGTTTTAAGAGAATATGGATTCAGATTATTTTCAGAGAATACTCACTCAGCCTGTGTTCGAACAAAATATGGACTCAGTTTATTTTTATATATTACCCACTCAGGCTGTGTTTTAACAGAATGTGGACTCAGAATTTGATCAAAAATTATGAACTCAGTCTGTTTTCTAACAGAATATGGACTCAGTCTATGTTGAGAGAATACTCACTCAGCCTGTGTTCTAAATAATATGGACTCAGTTTATTTTTAATAATAACTGCTCAGCCTGTGTTCTAACAGAATATGGACTCAGTCAATATTTAAAGAATACTCACTCACCTAAGTTTTCCAACAGAACACTCACTCAGCCTGTGTTCTAACAGAATACTAACTCAGCCTGCGTTTTAACAGAATGTGGATTCAGATCAAAAATTGCTAACTCAGTCTGTGTTCTAACAGAATGTGGACTCAGATTTTCTTCAAAAATTACTCTGTCTGTGTTCTAACAGAATATGGACTCAGCCTGTGTTCTAACAGAATACTCACACAGCCTGTGTTCTAACAGAATACTCACTCAGCCAGTGTTTTAAGAGAATATGGATTCAGATTATTTTCAAAGAATACTCACTCAGCCTGTGTTCGAACAAAATATGGACTCAGTTTATTTTTATATATTACCCACTCAGGCTGTGTTTTAACAGAATGTGGAATCAGATTTTGATCAAAAATTATTAACTCGGTCTGTTTTCTAACAGAATATGGACGAAGTCTATGTTTAAAGAAAACTCACTCAGCCTGTGTTCTAATAGAATACACACTCAGCCTGGTTTTTAATAAAATACTCACGCAGCCAGTGTACTAACAGGATATTGACTCAGATTATTTTCAAAGAATACTCAATGAGCCTGTTTACTAACAGAATACTCACTCAGCCTGTGTTCTAACAGAATACTCACTCAGCTAGAGTTCTACCAGAATATGGATTCAGATTATTTTAAAATAATACTCACTCAGCCTGTGTTCTAACAGAATGTGGACTCAGATATTGATCAAAAATTACTAACTCAGTCTGTGTTCTAGCAGAATTAGGACGCAGTCTATGTTTAAAGAATACTCACTCAGCATGTGTTCTAACAGAATGTGGACTCAGTCTATATTTAAAGAATACTCACTCACCTCAGTGTTCTAACAGAACACTCACTCAGCCTGTGTTCTAACAGAATACTAACTCAGCCTGTGTTCTAACAGAATGTGGATTCAGATCAAAAATTACTAAGTCTGTGTTCTAACAGAATGTGGACTCAGATTTTGTTCAAAGATTACTCTGTCTGTGTTCTAACAGAATATGGACTCAGTCTGTGTTCTAACAGAATACTCACACAGCCTGTGTTCTAACAGAATACTAACTAAGCCAGTGTTTTAAGAGAATATGGATTCAGATTATTTTCAGAGAATACTCACTCAGCCTGTGTTCGAACAAAATATGGACTCAGTTTATTTTTATATATTACCCACTCAGGCTGTGTTTTAACAGAATGTGGACTCAGAATTTGATCAAAAATTATGAACTCAGTCTGTTTTCTAACAGAATATGGACTCAGTCTATGTTGAGAGAATACTCACTCAGCCTGTGTTCTAAATAATATGGACTCAGTTTATTTTTAATAATAACTGCTCAGCCTGTGTTCTAACAGAATATGGACTCAGTCAATATTTAAAGAATACTCACTCACCTAAGTTTTCCAACAGAACACTCACTCAGCCTGTGTTCTAACAGAATACTAACTCAGCCTGCGTTTTAACAGAATGTGGATTCAGATCAAAAATTGCTAACTCAGTCTGTGTTCTAACAGAATGTGGACTCAGATTTTCTTCAAAAATTACTCTGTCTGTGTTCTAACAGAATATGGACTCAGCCTGTGTTCTAACAGAATACTCACACAGCCTGTGTTCTAACAGAATACTCACTCAGCCAGTGTTTTAAGAGAATATGGATTCAGATTATTTTCAAAGAATACTCACTCAGCCTGTGTTCGAACAAAATATGGACTCAGTTTATTTTTATATATTACCCACTCAGGCTGTGTTTTAACAGAATGTGGAATCAGATTTTGATCAAAAATTATTAACTCGGTCTGTTTTCTAACAGAATATGGACGAAGTCTATGTTTAAAGAAAACTCACTCAGCCTGTGTTCTAATAGAATACACACTCAGCCTGGTTTTTAATAAAATACTCACGCAGCCAGTGTACTAACAGGATATTGACTCAGATTATTTTCAAAGAATACTCAATGAGCCTGTTTACTAACAGAATACTCACTCAGCCTGTGTTCTAACAGAATACTCACTCAGCTAGAGTTCTACCAGAATATGGATTCAGATTATTTTAAAATAATACTCACTCAGCCTGTGTTCTAACAGAATATGGACTCAGTCTATGTTTAAAGAATACTCACTCAGCCTGTGTTCTAACAGAATACTCACTCAGCTAGAGTTCTACCAGAATATGGATTCAGATTATTTTAAAATAATACTCACTCAGCCTGTGTTCTAACAGAATACTCACTCAGCGAGAGTTCTACCAGAATATGGATTCAGATTATTTTAAAATAATACTCACTCCGCCTGTGTTCTAACAGAATATGGACTCAGTGTATGTTTAAAGAATACTCACTCAGCCTGTGTTCTAACAGAATACTAATTCAGCCTGTGTTTTAACAGAATGTGGACTCAGATTTTATTAAAAGAATACTCACTCAGCCTGTGTTCTAACAGAATACTCACTCAGCTAGAGTTCTACCAGAATATGGATTCAGATTATTTTAAAATAATACTCACTCAGCCTGTGTTCTAACAGAATATGGACTCAGTCTATGTTTAAAGAATACTCACTCAGCCTGTGTTCTAACAGAATACTCACTCAGCGTGAGTTCTACCAGAATATGGATTCAGATTATTTTAAAATAATACTCACTCAGCCTGTGTTCTAACAGAATATGGACTCAGTGTATGTTTAAAGAATACTCACTCAGCCTGTGTTCTAACAGAATACTAATTCAGCCTGTGTTTTAACAGAATGTGGACTCAGATTTTATTAAAAGAATACTCACTCAGTCTGTGTTATAAAGAATATGGACTCAGTTTATTTTTAAATAATACCCACTCAGCCTGTGTTCTAACAGAATACTCACTCAGCCTGGGTTTTAACAAATACTAACTCAGCAAGTGTTCTAACAGGATATTGACTCAGATTGTTTTCAAAGAATACTCACTCAGCCAGTGTTCTACCAGAATATGGATTCAGATTATTTTCAAAGAATTCTGACTCAGCCTGTGTTCTAACAGAATGTGGACTCAGATATTGATCAAAAATTACTAACTCAGTCTGTGTTCCAGCAGAATTAGGACGCAGTCTATGTTTAAAGAATACTCACTCAGCCTGTGTTCTAACAGAATGTGGACTCAGTCTATATTTAAAGAATACTCACTCACCTCAGTGTTCTAACAGAACACTCACTCAGCCTGTGTTCTAACAGAATACTAACTCAGCCTGTGTTCTAACAGAATGTGGATTCAGATCAAAAATTACTAAGTCTGTGTTCTAACAGAATGTGGACTCAGATTTTGTTCAAAGATTACTCTGTCTGTGTTCTAACAGAATATGGACTCAGCCTGTGTTCTAACAGAATACTCACACAGCCTGTGTTCTAACAGAATACTAACTAAGCCAGTGTTTTAAGAGAATATGGATTCAGATTATTTTCAGAGAATACTCACTCAGCCTGTGTTCGAACAAAATATGGACTCAGTTTATTTTTATATATTACCCACTCAGGCTGTGTTTTAACAGAATGTGGAATCAGATTTTGATCAAAAATTATTAACTCAGTCTGTTTTCTAACAGAATATGGACGCAGTCTATGTTTAAAGAAAACTCACTCAGCCTGTGCTCTAATAGAATACACACTCAGCCTGGTTTTTAATAAAATACTCACGCAGCCAGTGTACTAACAGGATATTGACTCAGATTATTTTCAAAGAATACTCAATGAGCCTCTTTACTAACAGAATACTCACTCAGCCTGTGTTCTAACAGAATACTCACTCAGCTAGAGTTCTACCAGATTATGGATTCAGATTATTTTAAAATAATACTCACTCAGCCTGTGTTCTAACAGAATACTCACTCAGCGAGAGTTCTACCAGAATATGGATTCAGATTATTTTAAAATAATACTCACTCCGCCTGTGTTCTAACAGAATATGGACTCAGTGTATGTTTAAAGAATACTCACTCAGCCTGTGTTCTAACAGAATACTAATTCAGCCTGTGTTTTAACAGAATGTGGACTCAGATTTTATTAAAAGAATACTCACTCAGCCTGTGTTCTAACAGAATACTCACTCAGCTAGAGTTCTACCAGAATATGGATTCAGATTATTTTAAAATAATACTCACTCAGCCTGTGTTCTAACAGAATATGGACTCAGTCTATGTTTAAAGAATACTCACTCAGCCTGTGTTCTAACAGAATACTCACTCAGCGTGAGTTCTACCAGAATATGGATTCAGATTATTTTAAAATAATACTCACTCAGCCTGTGTTCTAACAGAATATGGACTCAGTCTATGTTTAAAGAATACTCACTCAGCCTGTGTTCTAACAGAATACTAATTCAGCCTGTGTTTTAACAGAATGTGGACTCAGATTTTATTAATAGAATACTCACTCAGTCTGTGTTATAAAGAATATGGACTCAGTTTATTTTTAAATAATACCCACTCAGCCTGTGTTCTAACAGAATACTCACTCAGCCTGGGTTTTAACAAATACTAACTCAGCAAGTGTTCTAACAGGATATTGACTCAGATTGTTTTCAAAGAATACTCACTCAGCCAGTGTTCTACCAGAATATGGATTCAGATTATTTTCAAAGAATTCTCACTCAGCCTGTGTTCTAACAGAATGTGGACTCAGATATTGATCAAAAATTACTAACTCAGTCTGTGTTCCAGCAGAATTAGGACGCAGTCTATGTTTAAAGAATACTCACTCAGCCTGTGTTCTAACAGAATGTGGACTCAGTCTATATTTAAAGAATACTCACTCACCTCAGTGTTCTAACAGAACACTCACTCAGCCTGTGTTCTAACAGAATACTAACTCAGCCTGTGTTCTAACAGAATGTGGATTCAGATCAAAAATTACTAAGTCTGTGTTCTAACAGAATGTGGACTCAGATTTTGTTCAAAGATTTCTCTGTCTGTGTTCTAACAGAATATGGACTCAGCCTGTGTTCTAACAGAATACTCACACAGCCTGTGTTCTAACAGAATACTAACTAAGCCAGTGTTTTAAGAGAATATGGATTCAGATTATTTTCAGAGAATACTCACTCAGCCTGTGTTCGAACAAAATATGGACTCAGTTTATTTTTATATATTACCCACTCAGGCTGTGTTTTAACAGAATGTGGAATCAGATTTTGATCAAAAATTATTAACTCAGTCTGTTTTCTAACAGAATATGGACGCAGTCTATGTTTAAAGACAACTCACTCAGCCTGTGCTCTAATAGAATACACACTCAGCCTGGTTTTTAATAAAATACTCACGCAGCCAGTGTACTAACAGGATATTGACTCAGATTATTTTCAAAGAATACTCAATGAGCCTGTTTACTAACAGAATACTCACTCAGCCTGTGTTCTAACAGAATACTCACTCAGCTAGAGTTCTACCAGAATATGGATTCAGATTATTTTAAAATAATACTCACTCAGCCTGTGTTCTAACAGAATACTCACTCAGCGAGAGTTCTACCAGAATATGGATTCAGATTATTTTAAAATAATACTCACTCCGCCTGTGTTCTAACAGAATATGGACTCAGTGTATGTTTAAAGAATACTCACTCAGCCTGTGTTCTAACAGAATACTAATTCAGCCTGTGTTTTAACAGAATGTGGACTCAGATTTTATTAAAAGAATACTCACTCAGCCTGTGTTCTAACAGAATACTCACTCAGCTAGAGTTCTACCAGAATATGGATTCAGATTATTTTAAAATAATACTCACTCAGCCTGTGTTCTAACAGAATATGGACTCAGTCTATGTTTAAAGAATACTCACTCAGCCTGTGTTCTAACAGAATACTCACTCAGCGTGAGTTCTACCAGAATATGGATTCAGATTATTTTAAAATAATACTCACTCAGCCTGTGTTCTAACAGAATATGGACTCAGTCTATGTTTAAAGAATACTCACTCAGCCTGTGTTCTAACAGAATACTAATTCAGCCTGTGTTTTAACAGAATGTGGACTCAGATTTTATTAATAGAATACTCACTCAGTCTGTGTTATAAAGAATATGGACTCAGTTTATTTTTAAATAATACCCACTCAGCCTGTGTTCTAACAGAATACTCACTCAGCCTGGGTTTTAACAAATACTAACTCAGCAAGTGTTCTAACAGGATATTGACTCAGATTGTTTTCAAAGAATACTCACTCAGCCAGTGTTCTACCAGAATATGGATTCAGATTATTTTCAAAGAATTCTCACTCAGCCTGTGTTCTAACAGAATGTGGACTCAGATATTGATCAAAAATTACTAACTCAGTCTGTGTTCCAGCAGAATTAGGACGCAGTCTATGTTTAAAGAATACTCACTCAGCCTGTGTTCTAACAGAATGTGGACTCAGTCTATATTTAAAGAATACTCACTCACCTCAGTGTTCTAACAGAACACTCACTCAGCCTGTGTTCTAACAGAATACTAACTCAGCCTGTGTTCTAACAGAATGTGGATTCAGATCAAAAATTACTAAGTCTGTGTTCTAACAGAATGTGGACTCAGATTTTGTTCAAAGATTACTCTGTCTGTGTTCTAACAGAATATGGACTCAGCCTGTGTTCTAACAGAATACTCACACAGCCTGTGTTCTAACAGAATACTAACTAAGCCAGTGTTTTAAGAGAATATGGATTCAGATTATTTTCAGAGAATACTCACTCAGCCTGTGTTCGAACAAAATATGGACTCAGTTTATTTTTATATATTACCCACTCAGGCTGTGTTTTAACAGAATGTGGAATCAGATTTTGATCAAAAATTATTAACTCAGTCTGTTTTCTAACAGAATATGGACGCAGTCTATGTTTAAAGACAACTCACTCAGCCTGTGCTCTAATAGAATACACACTCAGCCTGGTTTTTAATAAAATACTCACGCAGCCAGTGTACTAACAGGATATTGACTCAGATTATTTTCAAAGAATACTCAATGAGCCTCTTTACTAACAGAATACTCACTCAGCCTGTGTTCTAACAGAATACTCACTCAGCTAGAGTTCTACCAGAATATGGATTCAGATTATTTTAAAATAATACTCACTCAGCCTGTGTTCTAACAGAATACTCACTCAGCGAGAGTTCTACCAGAATATGGATTCAGATTATTTTAAAATAATACTCACTCCGCCTGTGTTCTAACAGAATATGGACTCAGTGTATGTTTAAAGAATACTCACTCAGCCTGTGTTCTAACAGAATACTAATTCAGCCTGTGTTTTAACAGAATGTGGACTCAGATTTTATTAAAAGTATACTCACTCAGCCTGTGTTCTAACAGAATACTCACTCAGCTAGAGTTCTACCAGAATATGGATTCAGATTATTTTAAAATAATACTCACTCAGCCTGTGTTCTAACAGAATATGGACTCAGTCTATGTTTAAAGAATACTCACTCAGCCTGTGTTCTAACAGAATACTCACTCAGCGTGAGTTCTACCAGAATATGGATTCAGATTATTTTAAAATAATACTCACTCAGCCTGTGTTCTAACAGAATATGAACTCAGTGTATGTTTAAAGAATACTCACTCAGCCTGTGTTCTAACAGAATACTAATTCAGCCTGTGTTTTAACAGAATGTGGACTCAGATTTTATTAAAAGAATACTCACTCAGTCTGTGTTATAAAGAATATGGACTCAGTTTATTTTTAAATAATACCCAATCAGGCTGTGTTCTAACAGAATACTCACTCAGCCTGGGTTTTAACAAATACTAACTCAGCAAGTGTTCTAACAGGATATTGACTCAGATTGTTTTCAAAGAATACTCACTCAGCCAGTGTTCTACCAGAATATGGATTCAGATTATTTTCAAAGAATTCTGACTCAGCCTGTGTTCTAACAGAATGTGGACTCAGATATTGATCAAAAATTACTAACTCAGTCTGTGTTCTAGCAGAATTAGGACGCAGTCTATGTTTAAAGAATACTCACTCAGCCTGTGTTCTAACAGAATGTGGACTCAGTCTATATTTAAAGAATACTCACTCACCTCAGTGTTCTAACAGAACACTCACTCAGCCTGTGTTCTAACAGAATACTAACTCAGCCTGTGTTCTAACAGAATGTGGATTCAGATCAAAAATTACTAAGTCTGTGTTCTAACAGAATGTGGACTCAGATTTTGTTCAAAGATTACTCTGTCTGTGTTCTAACAGAATATGGACTCAGCCTGTGTTCTAACAGAATACTCACACAGCCTGTGTTCTAACAGAATACTAACTAAGCCAGTGTTTTAAGAGAATATGGATTCAGATTATTTTCAGAGAATACTCACTCAGCCTGTGTTCGAACAAAATATGGACTCAGTTTATTTTTATATATTACCCACTCAGGCTGTGTTTTAACAGAATGTGGAATCAGATTTTGATCAAAAATTATTAACTCAGTCTGTTTTCTAACAGAATATGGATGCAGTCTATGTTTAAAGAAAACTCACTCAGCCTGTGCTCTAATAGAATACACACTCAGCCTGGTTTTTAATAAAATACTCACGCAGCCAGTGTACTAACAGGATATTGACTCAGATTATTTTCAAAGAATACTCAATGAGCCTGTTTACTAACAGAATACTCACTCAGCCTGTGTTCTAACAGAATACTCACTCAGCTAGAGTTCTACCAGAATATGGATTCAGATTATTTTAAAATAATACTCACTCAGCCTGTGTTCTAACAGAATACTCACTCAGCGAGAGTTCTACCAGAATATGGATTCAGATTATTTTAAAATAATACTCACTCCGCCTGTGTTCTAACAGAATATGGACTCAGTGTATGTTTAAAGAATACTCACTCAGCCTGTGTTCTAACAGAATACTAATTCAGCCTGTGTTTTAACAGAATGTGGACTCAGATTTTATTAAAAGAATACTCACTCAGCCTGTGTTCTAACAGAATACTCACTCAGCTAGAGTTCTACCAGAATATGGATTCAGATTATTTTAAAATAATACTCACTCAGCCTGTGTTCTAACAGAATATGGACTCAGTCTATGTTTAAAGAATACTCACTCAGCCTGTGTTCTAACAGAATACTCACTCAGCGTGAGTTCTACCAGAATATGGATTCAGATTATTTTAAAATAATACTCACTCCGCCTGTGTTCTAACAGAATATGGACTCAGTGTATGTTTAAAGAATACTCACTCAGCCTGTGTTCTAACAGAATACTAATTCAGCCTGTGTTTTAACAGAATGTGGACTCAGATTTTATTAAAAGAATACTCACTCAGTCTGTGTTATAAAGAATATGGACTCAGTTTATTTTTAAATAATACCCACTCAGCCTGTGTTCTAACAGAATACTCACTCAGCCTGGGTTTTAACAAATACTAACTCAGCAAGTGTTCTAACAGGATATTGACTCAGATTGTTTTCAAAGAATACTCACTCAGCCAGTGTTCTACCAGAATATGGATTCAGATTATTTTCAAAGAATTCTGACTCAGCCTGTGTTCTAACAGAATGTGGACTCAGATATTGATCAAAAATTACTAACTCAGTCTGTGTTCTAGCAGAATTAGGACGCAGTCTATGTTTAAAGAATACTCACTCAGCCTGTGTTCTAACAGAATGTGGACTCAGTCTATATTTAAAGAATACTCACTCACCTCAGTGTTCTAACAGAACACTCACTCAGCCTGTGTTCTAACAGAATACTAACTCAGCCTGTGTTCTAACAGAATGTGGATTCAGATCAAAAATTACTAAGTCTGTGTTCTAACAGAATGTGGACTCAGATTTTGTTCAAAGATTACTCTGTCTGTGTTCTAACAGAATATGGACTCAGCCTGTGTTCTAACAGAATACTCACACAGCCTGTGTTCTAACAGAATACTAACTAAGCCAGTGTTTTAAGAGAATATGGATTCAGATTATTTTCAGAGAATACTCACTCAGCCTGTGTTCGAACAAAATATGGACTCAGTTTATTTTTATATATTACCCACTCAGGCTGTGTTTTAACAGAATGTGGAATCAGATTTTGATCAAAAATTATTAACTCAGTCTGTTTTCTAACAGAATATGGACGCATTCTATGTTTAAAGAAAACTCACTCAGCCTGTGCTCTAATAGAATACACACTCAGCCTGGTTTTTAATAAAATACTCACGCAGCCAGTGTACTAACAGGATATTGACTCAGATTATTTTCAAAGAATACTCAATGAGCCTCTTTACTAACAGAATACTCACTCAGCCTGTGTTCTAACAGAATACTCACTCAGCTAGAGTTCTACCAGAATATGGATTCAGATTATTTTAAAATAATACTCACTCAGCCTGTGTTCTAACAGAATACTCACTCAGCGAGAGTTCTACCAGAATATGGATTCAGATTATTTTAAAATAATACTCACTCCGCCTGTGTTCTAACAGAATATGGACTCAGTGTATGTTTAAAGAATACTCACTCAGCCTGTGTTCTAACAGAATACTAATTCAGCCTGTGTTTTAACAGAATGTGGACTCAGATTTTATTAAAAGAATACTCACTCAGCCTGTGTTCTAACAGAATACTCACTCAGCTAGAGTTCTACCAGAATATGGATTCAGATTATTTTAAAATAATACTCACTCAGCCTGTGTTCTAACAGAATATGGACTCAGTCTATGTTTAAAGAATACTCACTCAGCCTGTGTTCTAACAGAATACTCACTCAGCGTGAGTTCTACCAGAATATGGATTCAGATTATTTTAAAATAATACTCACTCCGCCTGTGTTCTAACAGAATATGGACTCAGTGTATGTTTAAAGAATACTCACTCAGCCTGTGTTCTAACAGAATACTAATTCAGCCTGTGTTTTAACAGAATGTGGACTCAGATTTTATTAAAAGAATACTCACTCAGTCTGTGTTATAAAGAATATGGACTCAGTTTATTTTTAAATAATACCCACTCAGCCTGTGTTCTAACAGAATACTCACTCAGCCTGGGTTTTAACAAATACTAACTCAGCAAGTGTTCTAACAGGATATTGACTCAGATTGTTTTCAAAGAATACTCACTCAGCCAGTGTTCTACCAGAATATGGATTCAGATTATTTTCAAAGAATTCTGACTCAGCCTGTGTTCTAACAGAATGTGGACTCAGATATTGATCAAAAATTACTAACTCAGTCTGTGTTCTAGCAGAATTAGGACGCAGTCTATGTTTAAAGAATACTCACTCAGCCTGTGTTCTAACAGAATGTGGACTCAGTCTATATTTAAAGAATACTCACTCACCTCAGTGTTCTAACAGAACACTCACTCAGCCTGTGTTCTAACAGAATACTAACTCAGCCTGCGTTCTAACAGAATGTGGATTCAGATCAAAAATTAGTAACTCAGTCTGTGTTCTAACAGAATATGGACTCAGCCTGTGTTCTAACAGAATACTCACACAGCCTGTGTTCTAACAGAATACTAACTAAGCCAGTGTTTTAAGAGAATATGGATTCAGATTATTTTCAGAGAATACTCACTCAGCCTGTGTTCGAACAAAATATGGACTCAGTTTATTTTTATATATTACCCACTCAGGCTGTGTTTTAACAGAATGTGGACTCAGAATTTGATCAAAAATTATTAAGTCAGTCTGTTTTCTAACAGAATATGGACTCAGTCTATGTTGAGAGAATACTCACTCAGCCTGTGTTCTAAATAATATGGACTCAGTTTATTTTTAATAATAACCGCTCAGCCTGTGTTCTAACAGAATATGGACTCAGTCAATATTTAAAGAATACTCACTCACCTCAGTGTTCTAACAGAACACTCACTCAGCCTGTGTTCTAACAGAATACTAACTCATCCTGCGTTTTAACAGAATGTGGATTCAGATCAAATATTGCTAACTCAGTCTGTGTTCTAACAGAATATGGACTCAGATTTTGTTCAAAAATTACTCTGTCTGTGTTCTAACAGAATTTTGACTCAGCCTGTGTTCTAACAGAATACTCACTCAGCTAGAGTTCTACCGGAATATGGATTCAGATTACTTTAAAATAATACTCACTCAGCCTGTGTTCAAACAGAATATGGACTCAGTCTATGTTTAAAGAATACTCACTCAGCCTGTGTTCTAACAGAATACTCACTCAGCGAGAGTTCTACCAGAATATGGATTCAGATTATTTTAAAATAATACTCACTCCGCCTGTGTTCTAACAGAATATGGACTCAGTCTATGTTTAAAGAATACTCACTCAGCCAGTGTTCTAACAGAATACTAATTCAGCCTGTGTTTTAACAGAATGTGGACTCAGATTTTATTAAAAGAATACTCACTCAGTCTGTGTTATAAAGAATATGGACTCAGTTTATTTTTAAATAATACCCACTCAGCCTGTGTTCTAAAATAATACTCACTCAGCCTGGGTTTTAACAAATACTAACTCAGCAAGTGTTCTAACAGGATATTGACTCAGATTGTTTTCAAAGAATACTCACTCAGCCAGTGTTCTACCAGAATATGGATTCAGATTATTTTCAAAGTATTCTGACTCAGCCTGTGTTCTAACAGAATGTGGACTCAGATATTGATCAAAAATTACTAACTCAGTCTGTGTTCTAGCAGAATTAGGAAGCAGTCTATGTTTAAAGAATACTCACTCAGCCTGTGTTCTAAAAGAATAGGCACTCAGCCTGGTTTTTAATAAAATATTCACGGAGCCAGTGTAGTAACAGGATATTGACTCAGAGTATTTTCAAAGAATACTCAATGAGCCTGTTTACTAACAGAATACGCACTCAGCCTGTGTTCTAACAGAATGTGGACTCAGTCTATATTTAAAGAATACTCACTCACCTCAGTGTTCTAACAGAACACTCACTCAGCCTGTGTTCTAACAGAATACTAACTAAGCCTGCGTTCTAACAGAATGTGGATTCAGATCAAAAATTAATAACTCAGTGTGTGTTCTAACAGAATGTGGACTCAGATTTTGTTAAAAGATTACTCTGTCTGTGTTCTAACAGAATATGGACTCAGCCTGTGTTCTAACAGAATACTCACACAGCCTGTGTTCTAACAGAATACTAACTAAGCCAGTGTTTTAAGAGAATATGTATTCAGATTATTTTCAAAGAATACTCACTCAGCCAGTGTTTTAAGAGAATATGGATTCAGATTATTTTCAAAGAATACTCACTCAGCCTGTGTTCGAACAAAATATGGACTCAGTTTATTTTTATATATTACCCACTAAGGCTGTGTTTTAACAGAAAGTGGACTCAGAATTTGATCAAAAATTATTAACTCAGTCTGTTTTCTAACAGAATATGGACTCAGTCTATGTTTAGAGAATACTAACTCAGCCTGTGTTCTAAATAATATGGACTCAGTTTATTTTTATATAATAACCGCTCAGCCTGTGTTCTAACAGAATACCCACCGAGCCTGGGTTTTAACAAAATACTAACTCAGCAAGTGTTCTAACAGGATATTGACTCAGATTATTTTCAAAGAGTACTCACTCAGCCTGTGTTCTAACAGAATATGGACTCAGTCTATATTTAAAGAATACTCACTCACCTAAGTGTTCTAACAGAACACTCACTCAGCCTGGGTTCTAACAGAATACTAACTCAGCCTGCGTTTTAACAGAGTGTGGATTCAGATAAAAAATTACTAACTCCGTCTGTGTTCGAACAAAATATGGACTCAGTTTATTTTTATATATTACCCACTCAGGCCGTGTTTTAACAGAATGTGGAATCAGATTTTGAACAAAAATTATTAACTCAGTCTGTTTTCTAACAGAATATGGACGCAGTCTATGTTTAAAGAAAACTCACTCAGCCTGTGTTCTAATAGAATACACACTCAGCCTGGTTTTTAATAAAATACTCACGCAGCCAGTGTACTAACAGGATATTGACTCAGATTATTTTCAAAGAATACTCAATGAGCCTCTTTACTAACAGAGTACTGACTCAGCTAGAGTTCTACCAGAATATGGATTCAGATTATTTTAAAATAATACTCACTCAGCCTGTGTTCTAACAGAATACGGACTCAGTGTATGTTTAAAGAATACTCACTCAGCCTGTGTTCTAACAGAATACTAATTCAGCCTCTGTTTTAACAGAATGTGGACTCAGATTTTATTAAAAGAATACTCACTCAGTCTGTGTTATAAAGAATATGGACTCAGTTTATTTTTAAATAATACCCACTCAGCCTGTTTTCTAACAGAATACTCACTCAGCCTGGGTTTTAACAAATACTAACTCAGCAAGTGTTCTAACAGGATATTGACTCAGATTGTTTTCAAAGAATACTCACTCAGCCAGTGTTCTACCAGAATATGGATTCAGATTATTTTCAAAGAATTCTCACTCAGCCTGTGTTCTAACAGAATGTGGACTCAGATATTGATCAAAAATTACTAACTCAGTCTGTGTTCTAGCAGAATTAGGACGCAGTCTATGTTTAAAGAATACTCACTCAGCCTGTGTTCTAACAGAATGTGGACTCAGTCTATATTTAAAGAATACTCACTCACCTCAGTGTTCTAACAGAACACTCACTCAGCCTGTGTTCTAACAGAATACTAACTCAGCCTGTGTTCTAACAGAATGTGGATTCAGATCAAAAATTACTAAGTCTGTGTTCTAACAGAATGTGGACTCAGATTTTGTTCAAAGATTACTCTGTCTGTGTTCTAACAGAATATGGACTCAGCCTGTGTTCTAACAGAATACTCACACAGCCTGTGTTCTAACAGAATACTAACTAAGCCAGTGTTTTAAGAGAATATGGATTCAGATTATTTTCAGAGAATACTCACTCAGCCTGTGTTTGAACAAAATATGGACTCAGTTTATTTTTATATATTACCCACTCAGGCTGTGTTTTAACAGAATGTGGAAT
Source organism: Furipterus horrens (assembly GCF_987537825.1). Classification (NCBI taxonomy): domain Eukaryota; kingdom Metazoa; phylum Chordata; class Mammalia; order Chiroptera; family Furipteridae; genus Furipterus; species Furipterus horrens. Next base: position 1,874,923 of record NW_028327190.1, on the reverse strand, counting down.
CAGATTTTGATCAAAAATTATTAACTCAGTCTGTTTTCTAACAGAATATGGATGCAGTCTATGTTTAAAGAAAACTCACTCAGCCTGTGCTCTAATAGAATACACACTCAGCCTGGTTTTTAATAAAATACTCACGCAGCCAGTGTACTATCAGGATATTGACTCAGATTATTTTCAAAGAATACTCAATGAGCCTGTTTACTAACAGAATACTCACTCAGCCTGTGTTCTAACAGAATACTCACTCAGCTAGAGTTCTACCAGAATATGGATTCAGATTATTTTAAAATAATACTCACTCAGCCTGTGTTCTAACAGAATACTCACTCAGCGAGAGTTCTACCAGAATATGGATTCAGATTATTTTAAAATAATACTCACTCCGCCTGTGTTCTAACAGTATATGGACTCAGTGTATGTTTAAAGAATACTCACTCAGCCTGTGTTCTAACAGAATACTAATTCAGCCTGTGTTTTAACAGAATGTGGACTCAGATTTTATTAAAAGAATACTCACTCAGCCTGTGTTCTAACAGAATACTCACTCAGCTAGAGTTCTACCAGAATGTGGATTCAGATTATTTTAAAATAATACTCACTCAGCCTGTGTTCTAACAGAATATGGACTCAGTCTATGTTTAAAGAATACTCACTCAGCCTGTGTTCAAACAGAATACTCACTCAGCGTGAGTTCTACCAGAATATGGATTCAGATTATTTTAAAATAATACTCTCTCCGCCTGTGTTCTAACAGAATATGGACTCAGTGTATGTTTAAAGAATACTCACTCAGCCTGTGTTCTAACAGAATACTAATTCAGCCTGTGTTTTAACAGAATGTGGACTCAGATTTTATTAAAAGAATACTCACTCAGTCTGTGTTATAAAGAATATGGACTCAGTTTATTTTTAAATAATACCCACTCAGCCTGTGTTCTAACAGAATACTCACTCAGCCTGGGTTTTAACAAATACTAACTCAGCAAGTGTTCTAACAGGATATTGACTCAGATTGTTTTCAAAGAATACTCACTCAGCCAGTGTTCTACCAGAATATGGATTCAGATTATTTTCAAAGAATTCTCACTCAGCCTGTGTTCTAACAGAATGTGGACTCAGATATTGATAAAAAATTACTAACTCAGTCTGTGTTCTAGCAGAATTAGGACGCAGTCTATGTTTAAAGAATACTCACTCAGCCTGTGTTCTAACAGAATGTGGACTCAGTCTATATTTAAAGAATACTCACTCACCTCAGTGTTCTAACAGAACACTCACTCAGCCTGTGTTCTAACAGAATACTAACTCAGCCTGCGTTCTAACAGAATGTGGATTCAGATCAAAAATTAGTAACTCAGTCTGTGTTCTAACAGAATGTGGACACAGATTTTGTTCAAAGATTACTTTGTCTGTGTTCTAACAGAATATGGACTCAGCCTGTGTTCTAACAGAATACTCACACAGCCTGTGTTCTAACAGAATACTAACTAAGCCAGTGTTTTAAGAGAATATGGATTCAGATTATTTTCAGAGAATACTCACTCAGCCTGTGTTCGAACAAAATATGGACTCAGTTTATTTTTATATATTACCCACTCAGGCTGTGTTTTAACAGAATGTGGACTCAGAATTTGATCAAAAATTATTAAGTCAGTCTGTTTTCTAACAGAATATGGACTCAGTCTATGTTGAGAGAATACTCACTCAGCCTGTGTTCTAAATAATATGGACTCAGTTTATTTTTAATAATAACCGCTCAGCCTGTGTTCTAACAGAATATGGACTCATCAATATTTAAAGAATACTCACTCACCTCAGTGTTCTAACAGAACACTCACTCAGCCTGTGTTCTAACAGAATACTAACTCATCCTGCGTTTTAACAGAATGTGGATTCAGATCAAAAATTGCTAACTCAGTCTGTGTTCTAACAGAATGTGGACTCAGATTTTGTTCAAAAATTACTCTGTCTGTGTTCTAACAGAATTTTGACTCAGCCTGTGTTCTAACAGAATACTCACTCAGCTAGAGTTCTACCGGAATATGGATTCAGATTACTTTAAAATAATACTCACTCAGCCTGTGTTCTAACAGAATATGGACTCAGTCTATGTTTAAAGAATACTCACTCAGCCTGTGTTCTAACAGAATACTCACTCAGCGAGAGTTCTACCAGAATATGGATTCAGATTATTTTAAAATAATACTCACTCCGCCTGTGTTCTAACAGAATATGGACTCAGTCTATGTTTAAAGAATACTCACTCAGCCAGTGTTCTAACAGAATACTAATTCAGCCTGTGTTTTAACAGAATGTGGACTCAGATTTTATTAAAAGAATACTCACTCAGTCTGTGTTATAAAGAATATGGACTCAGTTTATTTTTAAATAATACCCACTCAGCCTGTGTTCTAACAGAATACTCACTCAGCCTGGGTTTTAACAAATACTAACTCAGCAAGTGTTCTAACAGGATATTGACTCAGATTGTTTTCAAAGAATACTCACTCAGCCAGTGTTCTACCAGAATATGGATTCAGATTATTTTCAAAGAATTCTCACTCAGCCTGTGTTCTAACAGAATGTGGACTCAGATATTGATCAAAAATTACTAACTCAGTCTGTGTTCTAGCAGAATTAGGAAGCAGTCTATGTTTAAAGAATACTCACTCAGCCTGTGTTCTAACAGAATGTGGACTCAGTCTATATTTAAAGAATACTCACTCACCTCAGTGTTCTAACAGAACACTCACTCAGCCTGTGTTCTAACAGAATACTAACTCAGCCTGCGTTCTAACAGAATGTGGATTCAGATCAAAAATTACTAACTCAGTGTGTGTTCTAACAGAATGTGGACTCAGATTTTGTTCAAAGATTACTCTGTCTGTGTTCTAACAGAATATGGACTCAGCCTGTGTTCTAACAGAATACTCACACAGCCTGTGTTCTAACAGAATACTAACTAAGCCAGTGTTTTAAGAGAATATGGATTCAGATAATTTTCAAAGAATACTCACTCAGCCAGTGTTTTAAGAGAATATGGATTCAGATTATTTTCAAAGAATACTCACTCAGCCTGTGTTCGAACAAAATATGGACTCAGTTTATTTTTATATATTACCCACTCAGGCTGTGTTTTAACAGAAAGTGGACTCAGAATTTGATCAAAAATTATTAACTCAGTCTGTTTTCTAACAGAATATGGACTCAGTCTATGTTTAGAGAATACTCACTCAGCCTGTGTTCTAAATAATATGGACTCAGTTTATTTTTAATAATAACCATTCAGACTGTGTTCTAACAGAATACCCACCGAGACTGGGTTTTAACAAAATACTAACTCAGCAAGTGTTCTAACAGGATATTGACTCAGATTATTTTCAAAGAGTATTCACTCAGCCTGTGTTCTAACAGAATATGGACTCAGTCTATATTTAAAGAATACTCACTCACCTAAGTGTTCTAACAGAACACTCACTCAGCCTGTGTTCTAACAGAATACTAACTCAGCCTGCGTTTTAACAGAATGTGGATTCAGATCAAAAATTACTAACTCAGTCTGTGTTCTAACAGAATGTGGACTCAGATTTTGTTCAAAGATTACTCTGTCTGTGTTCTAACAGAATATGGACTCAGCCTGTGTTCTAACAGAATACTCACACAGCCTGTGTTCTAACAGAATACTCACTCAGCCAGTGTTTTAAGAGAATATGGATTCAGATTATTTTCAAAGAATACTCACTCAGCCTGTGTTCCAACAAAATATGGACTCAGCTTATTTTTATATATTACCCACTCAGGCTGTGTTTTAACAGAATGTGGACTCAGATTTTGATCAAAAATTATTAACTCAGTCTGTTTTCTAACAGAATATGGACGCAGTCTATGTTTAAAGAATACTCACTCAGCCTGTGTTCTAATAGAATACACACTCAGCCTGGTTTTTAATAAAATACTCACGCAACCAGTGTACTAACAGGAGATTGACTCAGATTATTTTCAAAGAATACTCAATGAGCCTGTTTACTAACAGAATACTCACTCAGCCTGTGTTCTAACAGAATACTCACTCAGCTAGAGTTCTACCAGAATATGGATTCAGATTATTTTAAAATAATACTCACTCAGCCTGTGTTCTAACAGAATATGGACTCAGTCTATGTTTAAAGAATACTCACTCAGCCTGTGTTCTAACAGAATACTCACTCAGCGAGAGTTCTACCAGAATATGGATTCAGATTATTTTAAAATAATACTCACTCCGCCTGTGTTCTAACAGAATATGGACTCAGTCTATGTTTAAAGAATACTCACACAGCATGTGTTCTAACAGAATACTAGTTCAGCCTGTGTTTTAACAGAATGTGGACTCTGATTTTATTAAAAGAATACTCACTCAGTCTGTGTTATAAAAATATGGACTCAGTTTATTTTTAAATAATACCCACTCAGCCTGTGTTCTAACAGAATACTCACTCAGCCTGGGTTTTAACAAATACTAACTCAGCAAGTGTTCTAACAGGATATTGACTCAGATTGTTTTCAAAGAATACTCACTCAGCCAGTGTTCTACCAGAATATGGATTCAGATTATTTTCAAAGAATACTCACTCAGCCTGTGTTCTAACAGAATGTGGACTCAGATATTGATCAAAAATTACTAACTCAGTCTGTGTTCCAGCAGAATTAGGACGCAGTCTATGTTTAAAGAATACTCACTCAGCCTGTGTTCTAAAAAAATAGGCACTCAGCCTGGTTTTTAATAAAATATTCACGCAGCCAGTGTACTAACAGGATATTGACTCAGAGTATTTTCAAAGAATACTCAATGAGCCTGTTTACTTACAGAACACTCACTCAGCCTGTGATCTAACAGAATACTCACTCAGCGAGAGTTCTACCAGAATATGGATTCTGATTATTTGAAAATAATACTCACTCAGCCTGTGTTCTAACAGAATGTGGACTCAGTCTATATTTAAAAAATACTCACTCACCTCAGTGTTCTAACAGAACACTCACTCAGCCTGTGTTCTAACAGAATACTAACTCAGCCTGCGTTCTAACAGAATGTGGATTCAGATCAAAAATTACTAACTCAGTCTGTGTTCTAACAGAATGTGGACTCAGATTTTGTTCAAAAATTACACTGTCTGTGTTCTAACAGTATATGGACTCAGCCTGTGTTCTAACAGAATACTCACACAGCCTGTGTTCTAACAGAATTCTCACTCAGCCAGCGTTTGAAGAGAATATGGATTCAGATTATTTTCAAAGAATACTCACTCAGCCTGTGTTCGAACAAAATATGGACTAAGTTTATTTTTATATATTACCCACTCAGGCTGTGTTTTAACAGAATGTGGACTCAGATTTTAATCAAAAATTATTAACTCAGTCTGTTTTCTAACAGAATATGGACGCAGTCTATGTTTAAAGAATACTCACTCAGCCTGTGTTCTAATAGAATACACACTCAGCCTGGTTTTTAATAAAATACTCACGCAGCCAGTGTACTAACAGGATATTGACTCAGATTATTTTAAAAGAACACTCAATGAGCCTGTTTACTAACAGAATACTCACTCAGCCTGTGTTCTAACAGAATGTGGAGTCAGATATTGATCAAAAATTACTAACTCAGTCTGTGTTCTAGCAGAATTAGGACGCAGTCTATTTTTAAAGAATACTCACTCAGCCTGTGTTCTAATAGTATACGCACTCAGCCTGGTTTTTAATAAAATATTCATGCAGCCAGTGTACTAACAGGATATTGATTCAGAGTATTTTCGAAGAATACTCAATGAGCCTGTTTACTAACAGAATACTCACTCAGCCTGTGTTCTAACAGAATGTGGACTCAGTTTATATTTAAAGAATAGACACTCACCTCAGTGTTCTAACAGAACACTCACTCAGCCTGTGTTCTAACAGAATACTAACTCAGCCTGCGTTCTAACAGAATGTGGATTCAGATCAAAAATTACTAACTAAGTCTGTGTTCTAACAGAATGTGGACTCAGATTTTGTTCAAAGATTACTCTGTCTGTGTTCTAACAGAATATGGACTCAGCCTGTGTTCTAACAGAATACTCACACAGCCTGTGTTCTAACAGAATACTAACTAAGCCAGTGTTTTAAGAGAATATGGATTCAGATTATTTTCAAAGAATACTCACTCAGCCAGTGTTTTAAGAGAATATGGATTCAGATTATTTTCAAAGAATACTCACTCAGCCTGTGTTCGAACAAAATATGGACTCGGTTTATTTTTATATATTACTCACTCAAGCTGTGTTTTAACAAAATGTGGACTCAGAATTTGATCAAAAATTATTAACTCAGTCTGTTTTCTAACAGAATATGGACTCAGTCTATGTTTAGAGAATACTCACTCAGCCTGTGTTCTAAATGATATGGACTCAGTTTATTATTATATAATAACCGCTCAGCCTGTGTTCTAACAGAATACCCACCGAGCCTGGGTTTTAACAAAATACTAACTCAGCAAGTGTTCTAACAGGATATTGACTCAGATTATTTTCAAAGAGTACTCACTCAGCCTGTGTTCTAACACAATATGGAGTCAGTCTATATTTAAAGAATACTCACTCACCTAAGTGTTCTAACAGAACACTCACTCAGCCTGTGTTCTAACAGAATACTAACTCAGCCTGCGTTCTAACAGAATGTGGATTCAGATCAAAAATTACTAACTCAGTCTGTGTTCTAACAGAATGTGGACTCAGATTTTGTTCAAAAATTACACTGTCTGTGTTCTAACAGTATATGGACTCAGCCTGTGTTCTAACAGAATACTCACACAGCCTGTGTTCTAACAGAATTCTCACTCAGCCAGCGTTTGAAGAGAATATGGATTCAGATTATTTTCAAAGAATACTCACTCAGCCTGTGTTCGAACAAAATATGGACTAAGTTTATTTTTATATATTACCCACTCAGGCTGTGTTTTAACAGAATGTGGACTCAGATTTTAATCAAAAATTATTAACTCAGTCTGTTTTCTAACAGAATATGGACGCAGTCTATGTTTAAAGAATACTCACTCAGCCTGTGTTCTAATAGAATACACACTCAGCCTGGTTTTTAATAAAATACTCACGCAGCCAGTGTACTAACAGGATATTGACTCAGATTATTTTCAAAGAACACTCAATGAGCCTGTTTACTAACAGAATACTCACTCAGCCTGTGTTCTAACAGAATGTGGAGTCAGATATTGATCAAAAATTACTAACTCAGTCTGTGTTCTAGCAGAATTAGGACGCAGTCTATGTTTAAAGAATACTCACTCAGCCTGTGTTCTAATAGTATACGCACTCAGCCTGGTTTTTAATAAAATATTCATGCAGCCAGTGTACTAACAGGATATTGATTCAGAGTATTTTCGAAGAATACTCAATGAGCCTGTTTACTAACAGAATACTCACTCAGCCTGTGTTCTAACAGAATGTGGACTCAGTTTATATTTAAAGAATACACACTCACCTCAGTGTTCTAACAGAACACTCACTCAGCCTGTGTTCTAACAGAATACTAACTCAGCCTGCGTTCTAACAGAATGTGGATTCAGATCAAAAATTACTAACTAAGTCTGTGTTCTAACAGAATGTGGACTCAGATTTTGTTCAAAGATTACTCTGTCTGTGTTCTAACAGAATATGGACTCAGCCTGTGTTCTAACAGAATACTCACACAGCCTGTGTTCTAACAGAATACTCACTCAGCCAGTGTTTTAAGAGAATATGGATTCAGATTATTTTCAAAGAATACTCACTCAGCCTGTGTTCGAACAAAATATGGACTCAGTTTATTTTTATATATTACCCACTCAGTCTGTGTTTTAAAAGAATGTGGAATCAGATTTTAATCAAAAATTATTAACTCAGTCTGTTTTCTAACAGAATATGGACGCAGTCTATGTTTAAAGAATACTCACTCAGCCTGTGTTCTAATAGAATACACACTCAGCCTGGTTTTTAATAAAATACTCACGCAGCCAGTGTACTAACAGGATATTGACTCAGATTATTTTCAAAGAATACTCAATGAGCCTGTTTACTAACAGAATACTCACTCTGCCTGTGTTCTAACAGAATACTCACTCAGCGAGAGTTCTACCAGAATATGGATTCTGATTATTTGAAAATAATACTCACTCAGCCTGTGTTCTAACAGAATGTGGACTCAGTTTATATTTAAAGAATACTCACTCACCTCAGTGTTCTAACAGAACACTCACTCAGCCTGTGTTCTAACAGAATACTAACTCAGCTTGTGTTCTAACAGAATGTGGATTCAGATCAAAAATTACTAACTCAGTCTGTGTTCTAAAAGAATGTGGACTCAGATTTTGTTCAAAGATTACTCTGTCTGTGTTCTAACAGAATATGGACTCCGCCTGTGTTCTAACAGAATACTCACACAGCCTGTGTTCTAACAGAATACTAACTAAGCCAGTGTTTTAAGAGAATATGGATTCAGATTATTTTCAAAGAATACTCACTCAGCCAGTGTTTTAAGAGAATATGTATTCAGATTATTTTCAAAGAATACTCACTCAGCCTGTGTTCGAACAAAATATGGACTCGGTTTATTTTTATATATTACCCACTCAGGCTGTGTTTTAACAAAATGGGGACTCAGATTTTGATCAAAAATTATTAACTCAGTCTGTTTTCTAACAGAATATGGACTCAGTCTATGTTTAGAGAATACTCACTCAGCCTGTGTTCTAAATAATATGGACTCAGTTTATTTTTATATAATAACCATTCAGCCTGTGTTCTAACAGAATACCCACCGAGCCTGGGTTTTAACAAAATACTATCTCAGCAAGTGTTCTAACAATATATTGACTCAGATTATTTTCAAAGAGTACTCACTCAGCCTGTGTTCTAACAGAATATGGACTCAGTCTATATTTAAAGAATACTCACTCACCTAAGTGTTCTAACAGAACACTCACTCAGCCTGTGTTCTAACAGAATACTAACTCAGCCTGCGTTTTAACAGAATGTGGATTCAGATCAAAAATTACTAACTCAGTCTGTGTTCTAATAGAATGTGGACTCAGATTTTGTTCAAAAATTACACTGTCTGTGTTCTAACAGAATATGGACTCAGCCTGTGTTCTAACAGAATACTCACACAGCCTGTGTACTAACAGAATACTCACTCAGCCAGTGTTCCAACAAAATATGGACTCAGTTTATTTTTATATATTACCCACTCAGGCTGTGTTTTAACAGAATGTGGACTCAGATTTTGATCAAAAATTATTAACTCAGTCTGTTTTCTAACAGAATATGGACGGAGTCTATGTTTAAAGAATACTCACTCAGCCTGTGTTCTAACAGAATATGGACTCAGTCTATATTTAAGTAATACTCACTCACCTAAGTTTTCTAACAGAACACTCACTCAGCCTGTGTTCTAACAGAATACTCACTCAGCGAGAGTTCTACCAGAATATGGATTCTGATTATTTGAAAATAATACTCACTCAGCCTGTGTTCTAACAGAATGTGGACTCAGTTTATATTTAAAGAATACTCACTCACCTCAGTGTTCTAACAGAACACTCACTCAGCCTGTGTTCTAACAGAATACTAACTCAGCCTGCGTTCTAACAGAATGTGGATTCAGATAAAAAATTACTAACTCAGTCTGTGTTCTAAAAGAAAGTGGACTCAGATTTTGTTCAAAGATTACTCTGTCTGTGTTCTAACAGAATATGGACTCAGCCTGTGTTCTAACAGAACACTCACTCAGCCAGTGTTTTAAGAGAATATGGATTCAGATTACTTTCAAAGAATAATCACTCATCCTGTGTTCCAACAAAATATGGGCTCAGTTTATTTTTATATATTACCCATTCAGGCTGTGTTTTAACAGAATGTGGAATCAGATTTTAATCAAAAATTATTAACTCAGTCTGTTTTCTAACAGAATATGGACACAGTCTATGTTTAAAGAATACTCACTCAGCCTTTGTTCTAATAGAATACACACTCAGCCTGGTTTTTAATAAAATACTCACGCAGCCAGTGTACTAACAGTATATTGACTCAGATTATTTTCAAAGAATACTCAATGAGCCTGTTTACTAACAGAATACTCACTCAGCCTGTGTTCTAACAGAATGTGGACTCAGATATTGATCAAAAATTACTAACTCAGTCTGTGTTCTAGGAGAATTAGGACGCAGTCTATGTTTAAAGAATACTCACTCAGCCTGTGTTCTAATAGATTACGAACTCAGCCTGGTTCTTAATAAAATATTCATGCAGCCAGTGTACTAACAGGATATTGATTCAGAGTATTTTCGAAGAATATTCAATGAGCCTGCTTACTAACAGAATACTCACTCAGCCTGTGTTCTAACAGAATACTCACTCAGCGAGAGTTCTACCAGAATATGGATTCTGATTATTTGAAAATAATACTCACTCAGCCTGTGTTCTAACAGAATGTGGACTCAGTTTATATTCAAAGAATACTCACTCACCTCAGTGTTCTAACATAACACACAGTCAGCCTGTGTTCTAACAGAATACTAACTCAGCCTGCGTTCTAACAGAATGTGGATTCAGATCAAAAATTACTAACTCAGTCTGTGTTCTAAAAGAATGTGGACTCAGATTTTGTTGAAAGATTACTCTGTCTGTGTTCTAACAGAATATGGACTCAGCCTGTGTTCTAACAGAATACTCACACAGCCTGTGTTCTAACAGAATACTAACTAAGCCAGTGTTTTAAGAGAATATGGATTCAGATTATTTTCAAAGAATACTCACTCAGCCAGTGTTTTAAGAGAATTTGTATTCAGATTATTTTCAAAGAATACTCACTCAGCCTGTGTTCGAACAAAATATGGACTCGGTTTATTTTTATATATTACCCACTCAGGCTGTGTTTTAACAAAATGGGGACTCAGATTTTGATCAAAAATTATTAACTCAGTCTGTTTTCTAACAGAATATGGACTCAGTCTATGTTTAGAGAATACTCACTCAGCCTGTGTTCTAAATAATATGGACTCAGTTTATTTTTATATAATAACCAATCAGCCTGTGTTCTAACAGAATACCCACCGAGCCTGGGTTTTAACAAAATACTATATCAGCAAGTGTTCTAACAGTATATTGACTCAGATTATTTTCAAAGAGTACTCACTCAGCCTGTGTTCTAAATAATATGGACTCAGTTTATTTTTATATAATAACCATTCCGCCTGTGTTCTAACAGAATACCCACCGAGCCTGGGTTTTAACAAAATACTATCTCAGCAAGTGTTCTAACAGTATATTGACTCAGATTATTTTCAAATAGTACTCACTCAGCCTGTGTTCTAACAGAATATGGACTCAGTCTATATTTAAAGAATACTCACTCACCTAAGTGTTCTAACAGAACACTCACTCAGCCTGTGTTCTAACAGAATACTAACTCAGCCTGCGTTTTAACAGAATGTGGATTCAGATCAAAAATTACTAACTCAGTCTGTGTTCTAATAGAATGTGGACTCAGATTTTGTTCAAAAATTACACTGTCTGTGTTCTAACAGAATATGGACTCAGCCTGTGTTCTATCAGAATACTCACACAGCCTGTGTTCTAACAGAATACTCACTCAGCCAGTTTTTTAAGAGAATATGGATTCAGATTATTTTCAAAGAATACTCACTCAGCCTGTGTTCCAACAAAATATGGACTCAGTTTATTTTTATATATTACCCACTCAGGCTGTGTTTTAACAGAATGTGGAATCAGATTTTGATCAAAAATTATTAACTCAGTCTGTTTTCTAACAGAATATGGACGCAGTCTATGTTTAAAGAATACTCACTCAGCCTGTGTTCTAACAGAATATGGACTCAGTCTATATTTAAGGAATACTCACTCACCTAAGTTTTCTAACAGAACACTCACTCAGCCTGTGTTCTAACAGAATACTAACTCAGCCTGCGTTTTAACAGAATGTGGATTCAGATCAAAAATTACTAACTCAGTCTGTGTTCTAACAGAATGTGGACTCAGCATGTGTTCTAACACAATACTCACACAGCCTGTGTTCTAACAGAATACTCACTCAGCCAGTGTTCGAACAAAACATGGACTCAGCTTATTTTTATATATTACCCACTCAGGCTGTGTTTTAACAGAATGTGGACTCAGATTTTGATCAAAAATTATTAACTCAGTCTGTTTTCTAACAGAATATGGACGCAGTCTATGTTTAAAGAATACTCACTCAGCCTGTGTTCTAATAGAATACACACTCAGCCTGGTTTTTAATAAAATACTCACGCAGCCAGTGTACTAACAGGATATTGATTCAGATTATTTTCAAAGAATACTCAATGAGCCTGTTTACTAACAGAATACTCACTCAGCCTGTGTTCTAACAGAATACTCACTCAGCTAGAGTTCTACCAGAATATGGATTCAGATTATTTTAAAATAATACTCACTCAACCTGTGTTCTAACAGAATATGGACTCAGTCTATGTTTAAAGAATACTCACTCAGCCTGTGTTCTAACAGAATACTCACTTAGCGAGAGTTCTACCAGAATATGGATTCAGATTATTTGAAAATAATACTCACTCAGCCTGTGTTCTAACAGAATATGGACTCAGTCTATGTTTAAAGAATACTCACACAGCCTGTGTTCTAACAGAATACTAATTCATCCTCTGTTTTAACAGAATGTGGACTCAGATTTTATTAAAAGAATACTCTCTCAGTCTGTGTTATAAAGAATATGGACTCAGTTTATTTTTAAATAATATCCACTCAGCCTGTGTTCTAACAGAATAATCACTCAGCCTGGGTTTTAACAAAATACTAACTCAGCAAGTGTTCTAACAGGATATTGACTCAGATTGTTTTCAAAGAATACTCACTCAGCCAGTGTTCTACCAGAATATGGATTCAGATTATTTTCAAAGAATACTCACTCAGCCTGTGTTCTAACAGAATGTGGACTCAGAATTTGATCAAATATTATTAACTCAGTCTGTTTTCTAACAGAATATGGACTCAGTATATTTTTAGAGAATACTCACTCAGCCTGTGTTCTAAATAATATGGACTCAGTTTATTTTTAATAATAACCACTCAGCCTGTGTTCTAACAGAATACCCACCGAGCCAGGGTTTTAACAAAATACTAACTCAGCAAGTGTTCTAACAGGATATTGACTCAGATTATTTTCAAAGAGTACTCACTCAGCCTGTGTTCTAACAGAATATGGACTCAGTCTATATTTAAAGAATACTCACTCACCTAAGTGTTCTAACAGAACACTCACTCAGCCTGTGTTCTAACAGAATACTAACTCAGCCTGCGTTTTAACAGAATGTGGATTCAGATCAAAATTTACTAACTCAGTCTGTGTTCTAATAGAATGTGGACTCAGATTTTGTTCAAAAATTACACTGTCTGTGTTCTAACAGAATATGGACTCAGCCTGTTTTCTAACAGAATACTCACACAGCCAGTGTTTTAAGAGAATATGGATTCAGATTATTTTCAAAGAATACTCACTCAGCCTGTGTTCGAACAAAATATGGACTCAGTTTATTTTTATATATTACCCACTCAGGCTGTGTTTTAACAGAATGTGGACTCAGATTTTGATCAAAAATTATTAACTCAGTCTGTTTTCTAACAGAATATGGACGCAGTCTATGTTTAAAGAATACTCACTCAGCCTGTGTTCTAATAGAATACACACTCAGCCTGGTTTTTAATAAAATATTCACGCAGCCAGTGTACTAACAGGATATTGACTCAGATTATTTTCAAAGAATACTCAATGAGCCTGTTTACTAACAGAATACTCACTCAGCCTGTGTTCTAACAGAATACTCACTCAACGAGAGTTCTACCAGAATATGGATTCAGATTATTTTAAAAAAATACTCACTCCGCCTGTGTTCTAACAGAATATGGACTCAGTCTATGTTTAAAGAATACTCACACAGCCTGTGTTCTAACAGAATCCTAATTCAGCCTGTGTTTTAACAGAATGTGGACTCAGATTTTATTAAAAGAATACTCACTCAGTCTGTGTTATAGAGAATATGGACTCAGTTTATTTTTAAATAATACCCACTCAGCCTGTGTTCTAACAGAATAATCACTCAGCCTGGGTTTTAACAAAATACTAACTCAGCAAGTGTTCTAACAGGATATTGACTCAGATTGTTTTCAAAGAATACTCACTCAGCCAGTGTTCTACCAGAATATGGATTCAGATTATTTTCAAAGAATACTCACTCAGCCTGTGTTCTAAGAGAATGTGGACTCAGATATTGATCAAAAATTACTAACTCAGTCTGTGTTCTAGCAGAATTAGGACACAGTCTATGTTTAAAGAATACTCACTCAGCCTGTGTTCTAAAAGAATAGGCACTCAGCCTGGTTTTTAATAAAATATTCACGGAGCCAGTGTAGTAACAGGATATTGACTCAGAGTATTTTCAAAGAATACTCAATGAGCCTGTTTACTAACAGAATACTCACTCAGCCTGTGTTCTAACAGAATACTCACTCAGCGAGAGTTCTACCAGAATATGGATTCTGATTATTTGAAAATAATACTCACTCAGCCTGTGTTCTAACAGAATGTGGACTCAGTCTATATTTAAAGAATACTCACTCACCTCAGTGTTCTAACAGAACACTCACTCAGCCTGTGTTCTAACAGAATACTAACTCAGCCTGCGTTCTAACAGAATGTGGATTCAGATCAAAAATTACTAACTCAGTCTGTGTTCTAACAGAATGTGGACTCAGATTTTGTTCAAAAATTACTCTGTCTGTGTTGTAACAGAATATGGACTCCGCCTGTGTTCTAACAGAATACTCACACAGCCTGTGTCCTAACAGAATACTAACTAAGCCAGTGTTTTAAGAGAATATGGATTCAGATTATTTTCAAAGAATACTCACTCAGCCAATGTTTTAATTGAATATGGATTCAGATTATTTTCAAAGAATACTCACTCAGCCTGTGTTCGAACAAAATATGGACTCAGTTTATTTTTATATATTACCCACTCAGGCTGTGTTTTAACAGAATGTGGACTCAGAATTTGATAAAAAATTATTAACTCAGTCTGTTTTCTAACAGAATATGGACTCAGTCTATGTTGAGAGAATACTCACTCAGCCTGTGTTCTAAATAATATGGACTCAGTTTATTTTTAATAATAACCGCTCTGCCTGTGTTCTAACAGAATACACACCGAGCCAGGGTTTTAACAAAATACTAACTCAGCAAGTGTTCTAACAGGATATTGACTCAGATTATTTTCAAAGAGTACTCACTCAGCCTGTGTTCTAACAGAATATGGACTCAGTCTATATTTAAAGAATACTCACTCACCTAAGTGTTCTAACAGAACACTCACTCAGCCTGTGTTCTAACAGAATACTAACTCAGCCTGCGTTTTAACAGAATGTGGATTCAGATCAAAAATTACTAACTCAGTCTGTGTTCTAACAGAATATGGACTCAGCCTGTGTTCTAACAGAATACTCACACAGCCTGTGTTCTAACAGAATACTCACTCAGCCAGTGTTTTAAGATAATATGGATTCTGATTATTTTCAAAGAATACTCACTCAGCCAGTGTTTTAAGAGAATATGGATTCAGATTATTTTCAAAGAATACTCACTCAGCCTGTGTTCGAACAAAATATGGACTCAGTTTATTTTTATATATTACCAACTCAGGCTGTGTTTTAACAGAATGTGGACTCAGAATTTGATCAAAAATTATTAACTCAGTCTGTTTTCTAACAGAATATGGACTCAGTCTATGTTTAGAGAATACTCACTCAGCCTGTGTTCTAAATAATATGTACTCAGTTTATTTTTAATGAAAACCGCTCAGCCTGTGTTCTAACAGAATGCCCACCGAGCCTGGATTTTAACAAAATACTAACTCAGCAAGTGTTCTAAAAGGATATTGACTCAGATTATTTTCAAAGAGTACTCACTCAGCCTGTGTTCTAACAGAATATGGACTCAGTCTATATTTAAGGAATACTCACTCACCTAAGTGTTCTAACAGAACACTCACTCAGCCTGTGTTCTAACAGAATACTAACTCAGCCTGCGTTTTAACAGAATGTGGATTCAGATCAAAAATTACTAACTCAGTCTGTGTTCTAACAGAATATGGACTCAGCCTGTGTTCTAACAGAATACTCACACAGCCTGTGTTCTAACAGAATACTCACTCAGCCAGTGTTTTAAGATAATATGGATTCAGATTATTTTCAAAGAATACTCACTCAGCCAATTTTTTAAGAGAATATGGATTCAGATTATTTTCAAAGAATACTCACTCAGCCTGTGTTCGAACAAAATATGGACTCAGTTTATTTTTATATATTACCCACTCAGGCTGTGTTTTAACAGAATGTGGACTCAGATTTTTATCAAAAATTATTAACTCAGTCTGTTTTCTAACAGAATATGGACGCAGTCTATGTTTAAAGAATACTCACTCAGCCTGTGTTCTAACAGAATATGGACTTAGTCTATATTTAAGGAATACTCACTCACCTAAGTTTTCTAACAGAACACTCACTCAGCCTGTGTTCTAACAGAATACTAACTCAGACTGCGTTTTAACAGAATGTGGATTCAGATCAAAAATTACTAACTCAGTCTGTGTTCTAACAGAATGTGGACTCAGCCTGTGTTCTAACAGAATACTCACACAGCCTGTGTTCTAACAGAATACTCACTCAGCCAGTGTTCGAACAAAATATGGACTCAGCTTATTTTTATATATTACCCACTCAGGCTGTGTTTTAACAGAATGTGGACTCAGATTTTCATCAAAAATTATTAACTCAGTCTGTTTTCTAACAGAATATGGACGCAGTCTATGTTTAAAGAATACTCACTCAGCCTGTGTTCTAATAGAATACACACTCAGCCTGGTTTTTAATAAAATACTCACGCAGCCAGTGTACTAACAGGATATTGACTCAGATTATTTTCAAAGAATACTCAATGAGCCTGTTTACTAACAGAATACTCACTCAGCCTGTGTTCTAACAGAATACTCACTCAGCTAGAGTTCTACCAGAATATGGATTCAGATTATTTTAAAATAATACTCACTCAACCTGTGTTCTAACAGAATATGGACTCAGTCTATGTTTAAAGAATACTCACTCAGCCTGTGTTCTAACAGAATACTCACTTAGCGAGAGTTCTACCAGAATATGGATTCAGATTATTTGAAAATAATACTCACTCAGCCTGTGTTCTAACAGAATATGGACTCAGTCTATGTTTAAAGAATACTCACACAGCCTGTGTTCTAACAGAATACTAATTCATCCTCTGTTTTAACAGAATGTGGACTCAGATTTTATTAAAAGAATACTCTCTCAGTCTGTGTTATAAAGAATATGGACTCAGTTTATTTTTAAATAATATCCACTCAGCCTGTGTTCTAACAGAATAATCACTCAGCCTGGGTTTTAACAAAATACTAACTCAGCAAGTGTTCTAACAGGATATTGACTCAGATTGTTTTCAAAGAATACTCACTCAGCCAGTGTTCTACCAGAATATGGATTCAGATTATTTTCAAAGAATACTCACTCAGCCTGTGTTCTAACAGAATGTGGACTCAGAATTTTATCAAAAATTATTAACTCAGTCTGTTTTCTAACAGTATATGGACTCAGTATATTTTTAGAGAATACTCACTCAGCCTGTGTTCTAAATAATATGGACTCAGTTTATTTTTAATAATAACCACTCAGCCTGTGTTCTAACAGAATACCCACCGAGCCAGGGTTTTAACAAAATACTAACTCAGCAAGTGTTCTAACAGGATATTGACTCAGATTATTTTCAAAGAGTACTCACTCAGCCTGTGTTCTAACAGAATATGGACTCAGTCTATATTTAAAGAATACTCACTCACCTAAGTGTTCTAACAGAACACTCACTCAGCCTGTGTTCTAACAGAATACTAACTCAGCCTGCGTTTTAACAGAATGTGGATTCAGATCAAAATTTACTAACTCAGTCTGTGTTCTAATAGAATGTGGACTCAGATTTTGTTCAAAATTACACTGTCTGTGTTCTAACAGAATATGGACTCAGCCTGTTTTCTAACAGAATACTCACACAGCCAGTGTTTTAAGAGAATATGGATTCAGATTATTTTCAAAGAATACTCACTCAGCCTGTGTTCGAACAAAATATGGACTCAGTTTATTTTTATATATTACCCACTCAGGCTGTGTTTTAACAGAATGTGGACTCAGATTTTGATCAAAAATTATTAACTCAGTCTGTTTTCTAACAGAATATGGACGCAGTCTATGTTTAAAGAATACTCACTCAGCCTGTGTTCTAATAGAATACACACTCAGCCTGGTTTTTAATAAAATATTCACAAAGCCAGTGTACTAACAGGATATTGACTCAGATTATTTTCAAAGAATACTCAATGAGCCTGTTTACTAACAGAATACTCACTCAGCCTGTGTTCTAACAGAATACTCACTCAGCGAGAGTTCTACCAGAATATGGATTCAGATTATTTTAAAATAATACTCACTCCGCCTGTGTTCTAACAGAATGTGGACTCAGTCTATATTTAAAGAATACTCACTCACCTCAGTGTTCTAACAGAACACTCACTCAGCCTGTGTTCTAACAGCATCCTAATTCAGCCTGTGTTTTAACAGAATGTGGACTCAGATTTTATTAAAAGAATACTCACACAGCCTGTGTTCTAACAGAATACTCACTCAGTCTGTGTTATAGAGAATATGGACTCAGTTTATTTTTAAATAATACCCACTCAGCCTGTGTTCTAACAGAATTCTCACTCAGCCTGGGTTTTAACAAAATACTAACTCAGCAAGTGTTCTAACAGGATATTGACTCAGATTGTTTTCAAAGAATACTCACTCAGCCAGTGTTCTACCAGAATATGGATTCAGATTATTTTCAAAGAATACTCACTCAGCCTGTGTTCTAACAGAATGTGGACTCAGATATTGATCAAAAATTACTAACTCAGTCTGTGTTCTAGCAGAATTAGGACGCAGTCTATGTTTAAAGAATACTCACTCAGCCTGTGTTCTAAAAGAATAGGCACTCAGCCTGGTTTTTAATAAAATATTCACGCAGCCAGTGTAGTAACAGGATATTGACTCAGAGTATTTTCAAAGAATACTCAATGAGCCTGTTTACTAACAGAATACTCACTCAGCCTGTGTTCTAACAGAATACTCACTCAGCGAGAGTTCTACCAGAATATGGATTCTGATTATTTGAAAATAATACTCACTCAGCCTGTGTTCTAACAGAATGTGGACTCAGTCTATATTTAAAGAATACTCACTCACCTCAGTGTTCTAACAGAACACTCACTCAGCCTGTGTTCTAACAGAATACTAACTCAGCCTGCGTTCTAACAGAATGTGGATTCAGATCAAAAATTACTAACTCAGTCTGTGTTCTAACAGAATGTGGACTCAGATTTTGTTCAAAAATTACTCTGTCTGTGTTGTAACAGAATATGGACTCCGCCTGTGTTCTAACAGAATACTCACACAGCCTGTGTTCTAACAGAATACTAACTAAGCCAGTGTTTTAAGAGAATATGGATTCAGATTATTTTCAAAGAATACTCACTCAGCCAGTGTTTTAAGAGAATATGGATTCAGATTATTTTCAAAGAATACTCACTCAGCCTGTGTTCGAACAAAATATGGACTCAGTTTATTTTTATATATTACCCACTCAGGCTGTGTTTTAACAGAATGTGGACTCAGAATTTGATCAAAAATTATTAACTCAGTCTGTTTTCTAACAGAATATGGACTCAGTCTATGTTGAGAGAATACTCACTCAGCCTGTGTTCTAAATAATATGGACTCAGATTATTTTTAATAATAACCGCTCTCCTTGTGTTCTAACAGAATACACACCGAGCCTGGGTTTTAACAAAATACTAACTCAGCAAGTGTTCTAACAGGATATTGACTCAGATTATTTTCAAAGAGTACTCATTCAGCCTGTGTTCTAACAGAATATGGACTCAGTCTATATTTAAAGAATACTCACTCACCTAAGTGTTCTAACAGAACACTCACTCAGCCTGTGTTCTAACAGAATACTAACTCAGCCTGCGTTTTAATAGAATGTGGATTCAGATCAAAAATTACTAACTCAGTCTGTGTTCTAACAGAATATGGACTCAGCCTGTGTTCTAACAGAATACTCACACAGCCTGTGTTCTAACAGAATACTCACTCAGCCAGTGTTTTAAGAGAATATGGATTCAGATTATTTTCAAAGAATACTCACTCAGCCAGTGTTTTAAGAGAATATGGATTCAGATTATTTTCAAAGAATACTCACTCAGCCTGTGTTCGAACAAAATATGGACTCCTTTTATTTTTATATATTACCAACTCAGGCTGTGTTTTAACAGAATGTGGACTCAGAATTTGATCAAAAATTATTAACTCAGTCTGTTTTCTAACAGAATATGGACTCAGTCTATGTTGAGAGAATACTCACTCAGCCTGTGTTCTAAATAATATGGACTCAGTTTATTTTTAATAATAACCGCTCAGCCTGTGTTCTAACAGAATGCCCACCGAGCCTGGATTTTAACAAAATACTAACTCAGCAAGTGTTCTAACAGGATATTGATTCAGATTATTTTCAAAGAGTACTCACTCAGCCTGTGTTCTAACAGAATATGGACTCAGTCTATATTTAAGGAATACTCACTCACCTAAGTGTTCTAACAGAACACTCACTCAGCCTGTGTTCTAACAGAATACTAACTCAGCCTGCGTTTTAACAGAATGTGGATTCAGATCAAAAATTACTAACTCAGTCTGTGTTCTAACAGAATATGGACTCAGCCTGTGTTCTAACAGAATACTCACACAGCCTGTGTTCTAACAGAATACTCACTCAGCCAGTGTTTTAAGATAATATGGATTCAGATTATTTTCAAAGAATACTCACTCAGCCAATTTTTTAAGAGAATATGGATTCAGATTATTTTCAAAGAATACTCACTCAGCCTGTGTTCGAACAAAATATGGACTCAGTTTATTTTTATATATTACCCACTCAGGCTGTGTATTAACAGAATGTGGACTCAGATTTTGATCAAAAATTATTAACTCAGTCTGTTTTCTAACAGAATATGGACTCAGTCTATGTTGAGAGAATACTCACTCAGCCTGTGTTCTAAATAATATGGACTCAGTTTATTTTTAATAATAACCGCTCAGCCTGTGTTCTAACAGAATGCCCACCGAGCCTGGATTTTAACAAAATACTAACTCAGCAAGTGTTCTAACAGGATATTGACTCAGATTATTTTCAAAGAGTACTCACTCAGCCTGTGTTCTAACAGAATATGGACTCAGTCTATATTTAAGGAATACTCACTCACCTAAGTGTTCTAACAGAACACTCACTCAGCCTGTGTTCTAACAGAATACTAACTCAGCCTGCGTTTTAACAGAATGTGGATTCAGATCAAAAATTACTAACTCAGTCTGTGTTCTAACAGAATATGGACTCAGCCTGTGTTCTAACAGAATACTCACACAGCCTGTGTTCTAACAGAATACTCACTCAGCCAGTGTTTTAAGATAATATGGATTCAGATTATTTTCAAAGAATACTCACTCAGCCAATTTTTTAAGAGAATATGGATTCAGATTATTTTCAAAGAATACTCACTCAGCCTGTGTTCGAACAAAATATGGACTCAGTTTATTTTTATATATTACCCACTCAGGCTGTGTTTTAACAGAATGTGGACTCAGATTTTGATCAAAAATTATTAACTCAGTCTGTTTTCTAACAGAATATGGACGCAGTCTATGTTTAAAGAATACTCACTCAGCCTGTGTTCTAACATAATATGGACTTAGTCTATATTTAAGGAATACTCACTCACCTAAGTTTTCTAACAGAACACTCACTCAGCCTGTGTTCTAACAGAAAACTAACTCAGACTGCGTTTTAACAGAATGTGGATTCAGATCAAAAATTACTAACTCAGTCTGTGTTCTAACAGAATGTGGACTCAGCCTGTGTTCTAACAGAATACTCACACAGCCTGTGTTCTAACAGAATACTCACTCAGCCAGTGTTCGAACAAAATATGGACTCAGCTTATTTTTATATATTACCCACTCAGGCTGTGTTTTAACAGAATGTGGACTCAGATTTTCATCAAAAATTATTAACTCAGTCTGTTTTCTAACAGAATATGGACGCAGTCTATGTTTAAAGAATACTCACTCAGCCTGTGTTCTAATAGAATACACACTCAGCCTGGTTTTTAATAAAATACTCACGCTGCCAGTGTACTAACAGGATATTGACTCAGATTATTTTCAAAGAATACTCAATGAGCCTGTTTACTAACAGAATACTCACTCAGCCTGTGTTCTAACAGAATACTCACTCAGCTAGAGTTCTACCAGAATATGGATTCAGATTATTTTAAAATAATACTCACTCAACCTGTGTTCTAACAGAATATGGACTCAGTCTATGTTTAAAGAATACTCACTCAGCCTGTGTTCTAACAGAATACTCACTTAGCGAGAGTTCTACCAGAATATGGATTCAGATTATTTGAAAATAATACTCACTCAGCCTGTGTTCTAACAGAATATGGACTCAGTCTATGTTTAAAGAATACTCACACAGCCTGTGTTCTAACAGAATACTAATTCATCCTCTGTTTTAACAGAATGTGGACTCAGATTTTATTAAAAGAATACTCTCTCAGTCTGTGTTATAAAGAATATGGACTCAGTTTATTTTTAAATAATATCCACTCAGCCTGTGTTCTAACAGAATAATCACTCAGCCTGGGTTTTAACAAAATACTAACTCAGCAAGTGTTCTAACAGGATATTGACTCAGATTGTTTTCAAAGAATACTCACTCAGCCAGTGTTCTACCAGAATATGGATTCAGATTATTTTCAAAGAATACTCACTCAGCCTGTGTTCTAACAGAATGTGGACTCAGAATTTGATCAAAAATTATTAACTCAGTCTGTTTTCTAACAGAATATGGACTCAGTATATTTTTAGAGAATACTCACTCAGCCTGTGTTCTAAATAATATGGACTCAGTTTATTTTTAATAATAACCACTCAGC
This sequence comes from Furipterus horrens, assembly GCF_987537825.1. Taxonomy (NCBI): domain Eukaryota; kingdom Metazoa; phylum Chordata; class Mammalia; order Chiroptera; family Furipteridae; genus Furipterus; species Furipterus horrens. The sequence continues at coordinate 1,851,684 of NW_028327190.1, read as the reverse complement.
CTGTGTTCTAACAGAATACCCACCGAGCCAGGGTTTTAAGAAAATACTAACTCAGCAAGTGTTCTAACAGGATATTGACTCAGATTATTTTCAAAGAGTACTCACTCAGCCTGTGTTCTAACAGAATATGGACTCAGTCTATATTTAAAGAATACTCACTCACCTAAGTGTTCTAACAGAACACTCACTCAGCCTGTGTTCTAACAGAATACTAACTCAGCCTGCGTTTTAACAGAATGTGGATTCAGATCAAAATTTACTAACTCAGTCTGTGTTCTAATAGAATGTGGACTCAGATTTTGTTCAAAAATTACACTGTCTGTGTTCTAACAGAATATGGACTCAGCCTGTTTTCTAACAGAATACTCACACAGCCTATGTTTTAAGAGAATATGGATTCAGATTATTTTCAAAGAATACTCACTCAGCCTGTGTTCGAACAAAATATGGACTCAGTTTATTTTTATATATTACCCACTCAGGCTGTGTTTTAACAGAATGTGGACTCAGATTTTGATCAAAAATTATTAACTCAGTCTGTTTTCTAACAGAATATGGACGCAGTCTATGTTTAAAGAATACTCACTCAGCCTGTGTTCTAATAGAATACACACTCAGCCTGGTTTTTAATAAAATATTCACGCAGCCAGTGTACTAACAGGATATTGACTCAGATTATTTTCAAAGAATACTCAATGAGCCTGTTTACTAACAGAATACTCACTCAGCCTGTGTTCTAACAGAATACTCACTCAGCGAGAGTTCTACCAGAATATGGATTCAGATTATTTTAAAATAATACTCACTCCGCCTGTGTTCTAACAGAATGTGGACTCAGTCTATATTTAAAGAATACTCACTCACCTCAGTGTTCTAACAGAACACTCACTGAGCCTGTGTTCTAACAGAATCCTAATTCAGCCTGTGTTTTAACAGAATGTGGACTCAGATTTTATTAAAAGAATACTCACACAGCCTGTGTTCTAACAGAATACTCACTCAGTCTGTGTTATAGAGAATATGGACTCAGTTTATTTTTAAATAATACCCACTCAGCCTGTGTTCTAACAGAATTCTCACTCAGCCTGGGTTTTAACAAAATACTAACTCAGCAAGTGTTCTAACAGGATATTGACTCAGATTGTTTTCAAAGAATACTCACTCAGCCAGTGTTCTACCAGAATATGGATTCAGATTATTTTCAAAGAATACTCACTCAGCCTGTGTTCTAACAGAATGTGGACTCAGATATTGATCAAAAATTACTAACTCAGTCTGTGTTCTAGCAGAATTAGGACGCAGTCTATGTTTAAAGAATACTCACTCAGCCTGTGTTCTAAAAGAATAGGCACTCAGCCTGGTTTTTAATAAAATATTCACGCAGCCAGTGTAGTAACAGGATATTGACTCAGAGTATTTTCAAAGAATACTCAATGAGCCTGTTTACTAACAGAATACTCACTCAGCCTGTGTTCTAACAGAATACTCACTCAGCGAGAGTTCTACCAGAATATGGATTCTGATTATTTGAAAATAATACTCACTCAGCCTGTGTTCTAACAGAATGTGGACTCAGTCTATATTTAAAGAATACTCACTCACCTCAGTGTTCTAACAGAACACTCACTCAGCCTGTGTTCTAACAGAATACTAACTCAGCCTGCGTTCTAACAGAATGTGGATTCAGATCAAAAATTACTAACTCAGTCTGTGTTCTAACAGAATGTGGACTCAGATTTTGTTCAAAAATTACTCTGTCTGTGTTGTAACAGAATATGGACTCCGCCTGTGTTCTAACAGAATACTCACACAGCCTGTGTTCTAACAGAATACTAACTAAGCCAGTGTTTTAAGAGAATATGGATTCAGATTATTTTCAAAGAATACTCACTCAGCCAGTGTTTTAAGAGAATATGGATTCAGATTATTTTCAAAGAATACTCACTCAGCCTGTGTTCGAACAAAATATGGACTCAGTTTATTTTTATATATTACCCACTCAGGCTGTGTTTTAACAGAATGTGGACTCAGAATTTGATCAAAAATTATTAACTCAGTCTGTTTTCTAACAGAATATGGACTCAGTCTATGTTGAGAGAATACTCACTCAGCCTGTGTTCTAAATAATATGGACTCAGATTATTTTTAATAATAACCGCTCTCCTTGTGTTCTAACAGAATACACACCGAGCCTGGGTTTTAACAAAATACTAACTCAGCAAGTGTTCTAACAGGATATTGACTCAGATTATTTTCAAAGAGTACTCATTCAGCCTGTGTTCTAACAGAATATGGACTCAGTCTATATTTAAAGAATACTCACTCACCTAAGTGTTCTAACAGAACACTCACTCAGCCTGTGTTCTAACAGAATACTAACTCAGCCTGCGTTTTAATAGAATGTGGATTCAGATCAAAAATTACTAACTCAGTCTGTGTTCTAACAGAATATGGACTCAGCCTGTGTTCTAACAGAATACTCACACAGCCTGTGTTCTAACAGAATACTCACTCAGCCAGTGTTTTAAGAGAATATGGATTCAGATTATTTTCAAAGAATACTCACTCAGCCAGTGTTTTAAGAGAATATGGATTCAGATTATTTTCAAAGAATACTCACTCAGCCTGTGTTCGAACAAAATATGGACTCCTTTTATTTTTATATATTACCAACTCAGGCTGTGTTTTAACAGAATGTGGACTCAGAATTTGATCAAAAATTATTAACTCAGTCTGTTTTCTAACAGAATATGGACTCAGTCTATGTTGAGAGAATACTCACTCAGCCTGTGTTCTAAATAATATGGACTCAGTTTATTTTTAATAATAACCGCTCAGCCTGTGTTCTAACAGAATGCCCACCGAGCCTGGATTTTAACAAAATACTAACTCAGCAAGTGTTCTAACAGGATATTGACTCAGATTATTTTCAAAGAGTACTCACTCAGCCTGTGTTCTAACAGAATATGGACTCAGTCTATATTTAAGGAATACTCACTCACCTAAGTGTTCTAACAGAACACTCACTCAGCCTGTGTTCTAACAGAATACTAACTCAGCCTGCGTTTTAACAGAATGTGGATTCAGATCAAAAATTACTAACTCAGTCTGTGTTCTAACAGAATATGGACTCAGCCTGTGTTCTAACAGAATACTCACACAGCCTGTGTTCTAACAGAATACTCACTCAGCCAGTGTTTTAAGATAATATGGATTCAGATTATTTTCAAAGAATACTCACTCAGCCAATTTTTTAAGAGAATATGGATTCAGATTATTTTCAAAGAATACTCACTCAGCCTGTGTTCGAACAAAATATGGACTCAGTTTATTTTTATATATTACCCACTCAGGCTGTGTATTAACAGAATGTGGACTCAGATTTTGATCAAAAATTATTAACTCAGTCTGTTTTCTAACAGAATATGGACTCAGTCTATGTTGAGAGAATACTCACTCAGCCTGTGTTCTAAATAATATGGACTCAGTTTATTTTTAATAATAACCGCTCAGCCTGTGTTCTAACAGAATGCCCACCGAGCCTGGATTTTAACAAAATACTAACTCAGCAAGTGTTCTAACAGGATATTGACTCAGATTATTTTCAAAGAGTACTCACTCAGCCTGTGTTCTAACAGAATATGGACTCAGTCTATATTTAAGGAATACTCACTCACCTAAGTGTTCTAACAGAACACTCACTCAGCCTGTGTTCTAACAGAATACTAACTCAGCCTGCGTTTTAACAGAATGTGGATTCAGATCAAAAATTACTAACTCAGTCTGTGTTCTAACAGAATATGGACTCAGCCTGTGTTCTAACAGAATACTCACACAGCCTGTGTTCTAACAGAATACTCACTCAGCCAGTGTTTTAAGATAATATGGATTCAGATTATTTTCAAAGAATACTCACTCAGCCAATTTTTTAAGAGAATATGGATTCAGATTATTTTCAAAGAATACTCACTCAGCCTGTGTTCGAACAAAATATGGACTCAGTTTATTTTTATATATTACCCACTCAGGCTGTGTTTTAACAGAATGTGGACTCAGATTTTGATCAAAAATTATTAACTCAGTCTGTTTTCTAACAGAATATGGACGCAGTCTATGTTTAAAGAATACTCACTCAGCCTGTGTTCTAACATAATATGGACTTAGTCTATATTTAAGGAATACTCACTCACCTAAGTTTTCTAACAGAACACTCACTCAGCCTGTGTTCTAACAGAAAACTAACTCAGACTGCGTTTTAACAGAATGTGGATTCAGATCAAAAATTACTAACTCAGTCTGTGTTCTAACAGAATGTGGACTCAGCCTGTGTTCTAACAGAATACTCACACAGCCTGTGTTCTAACAGAATACTCACTCAGCCAGTGTTCGAACAAAATATGGACTCAGCTTATTTTTATATATTACCCACTCAGGCTGTGTTTTAACAGAATGTGGACTCAGATTTTCATCAAAAATTATTAACTCAGTCTGTTTTCTAACAGAATATGGACGCAGTCTATGTTTAAAGAATACTCACTCAGCCTGTGTTCTAATAGAATACACACTCAGCCTGGTTTTTAATAAAATACTCACGCTGCCAGTGTACTAACAGGATATTGACTCAGATTATTTTCAAAGAATACTCAATGAGCCTGTTTACTAACAGAATACTCACTCAGCCTGTGTTCTAACAGAATACTCACTCAGCTAGAGTTCTACCAGAATATGGATTCAGATTATTTTAAAATAATACTCACTCAACCTGTGTTCTAACAGAATATGGACTCAGTCTATGTTTAAAGAATACTCACTCAGCCTGTGTTCTAACAGAATACTCACTTAGCGAGAGTTCTACCAGAATATGGATTCAGATTATTTGAAAATAATACTCACTCAGCCTGTGTTCTAACAGAATATGGACTCAGTCTATGTTTAAAGAATACTCACACAGCCTGTGTTCTAACAGAATACTAATTCATCCTCTGTTTTAACAGAATGTGGACTCAGATTTTATTAAAAGAATACTCTCTCAGTCTGTGTTATAAAGAATATGGACTCAGTTTATTTTTAAATAATATCCACTCAGCCTGTGTTCTAACAGAATAATCACTCAGCCTGGGTTTTAACAAAATACTAACTCAGCAAGTGTTCTAACAGGATATTGACTCAGATTGTTTTCAAAGAATACTCACTCAGCCAGTGTTCTACCAGAATATGGATTCAGATTATTTTCAAAGAATACTCACTCAGCCTGTGTTCTAACAGAATGTGGACTCAGAATTTGATCAAAAATTATTAACTCAGTCTGTTTTCTAACAGAATATGGACTCAGTATATTTTTAGAGAATACTCACTCAGCCTGTGTTCTAAATAATATGGACTCAGTTTATTTTTAATAATAACCACTCAGCCTGTGTTCTAACAGAATACCCACCGAGCCAGGGTTTTAAGAAAATACTAACTCAGCAAGTGTTCTAACAGGATATTGACTCAGATTATTTTCAAAGAGTACTCACTCAGCCTGTGTTCTAACAGAATATGGACTCAGTCTATATTTAAAGAATACTCACTCACCTAAGTGTTCTAACAGAACACTCACTCAGCCTGTGTTCTAACAGAATACTAACTCAGCCTGCGTTTTAACAGAATGTGGATTCAGATCAAAATTTACTAACTCAGTCTGTGTTCTAATAGAATGTGGACTCAGATTTTGTTCAAAAATTACACTGTCTGTGTTCTAACAGAATATGGACTCAGCCTGTTTTCTAACAGAATACTCACACAGCCTATGTTTTAAGAGAATATGGATTCAGATTATTTTCAAAGAATACTCACTCAGCCTGTGTTCGAACAAAATATGGACTCAGTTTATTTTTATATATTACCCACTCAGGCTGTGTTTTAACAGAATGTGGACTCAGATTTTGATCAAAAATTATTAACTCAGTCTGTTTTCTAACAGAATATGGACGCAGTCTATGTTTAAAGAATACTCACTCAGCCTGTGTTCTAATAGAATACACACTCAGCCTGGTTTTTAATAAAATATTCACGCAGCCAGTGTACTAACAGGATATTGACTCAGATTATTTTCAAAGAATACTCAATGAGCCTGTTTACTAACAGAATACTCACTCAGCCTGTGTTCTAACAGAATACTCACTCAGCGAGAGTTCTACCAGAATATGGATTCAGATTATTTTAAAATAATACTCACTCCGCCTGTGTTCTAACAGAATGTGGACTCAGTCTATATTTAAAGAATACTCACTCACCTCAGTGTTCTAACAGAACACTCACTGAGCCTGTGTTCTAACAGAATCCTAATTCAGCCTGTGTTTTAACAGAATGTGGACTCAGATTTTATTAAAAGAATACTCACACAGCCTGTGTTCTAACAGAATACTCACTCAGTCTGTGTTATAGAGAATATGGACTCAGTTTATTTTTAAATAATACCCACTCAGCCTGTGTTCTAACAGAATTCTCACTCAGCCTGGGTTTTAACAAAATACTAACTCAGCAAGTGTTCTAACAGGATATTGACTCAGATTGTTTTCAAAGAATACTCACTCAGCCAGTGTTCTACCAGAATATGGATTCAGATTATTTTCAAAGAATACTCACTCAGCCTGTGTTCTAACAGAATGTGGACTCAGATATTGATCAAAAATTACTAACTCAGTCTGTGTTCTAGCAGAATTAGGACGCAGTCTATGTTTAAAGAATACTCACTCAGCCTGTGTTCTAAAAGAATAGGCACTCAGCCTGGTTTTTAATAAAATATTCACGCAGCCAGTGTAGTAACAGGATATTGACTCAGAGTATTTTCAAAGAATACTCAATGAGCCTGTTTACTAACAGAATACTCACTCAGCCTGTGTTCTAACAGAATACTCACTCAGCGAGAGTTCTACCAGAATATGGATTCTGATTATTTGAAAATAATACTCACTCAGCCTGTGTTCTAACAGAATGTGGACTCAGTCTATATTTAAAGAATACTCACTCACCTCAGTGTTCTAACAGAACACTCACTCAGCCTGTGTTCTAACAGAATACTAACTCAGCCTGCGTTCTAACAGAATGTGGATTCAGATCAAAAATTACTAACTCAGTCTGTGTTCTAACAGAATGTGGACTCAGATTTTGTTCAAAAATTACTCTGTCTGTGTTGTAACAGAATATGGACTCCGCCTGTGTTCTAACAGAATACTCACACAGCCTGTGTTCCAACAGAATACTAACTAAGCCAGTGTTTTAAGAGAATATGGATTCAGATTATTTTCAAAGAATACTCACTCAGCCAGTGTTTTAAGAGAATATGGATTCAGATTATTTTCAAAGAATACTCACTCAGCCTGTGTTCGAACAAAATATGGACTCAGTTTATTTTTATATATTACCCACTCAGGCTGTGTTTTAACAGAATGTGGACTCAGAATTTGATCAAAAATTATTAACTCAGTCTGTTTTCTAACAGAATATGGACTCAGTCTATGTTGAGAGAATACTCACTCAGCCTGTGTTCTAAATAATATGGACTCAGTTTATTTTTAATAATAACCGCTCTGCCTGTGTTCTAACAGAATACCCACCGAGCCTGGGTTTTAACAAAATACTAACTCAGCAAGTTTTTAACAGGATATTGACTCAGATTATTTTCAAAGAGTACTCACTCAGCCTGTGTTCTAACGGAATATGGACTCAGTCTATATTTAAAGAATACTCACTCACCTAAGTGTTCTAACAGAACACTCACTCAGCCTGTGTTCTAACAGAATACTAACTCAGCCTGCGTTTTAACAGAATGTGGATTCAGATCAAAAATTACTAACTCAGTCTGTGTTCTAACAGAATATGGACTCAGCCTGTGTTCTAACAGAATACTCACACAGCCTGTGTTCTAACAGAATACTCACTCAGCCAGTGTTTTAAGATAATATGGATTCAGATTATTTTCAGAGAATACTCACTCAGCCAGTGTTTTAAGAGAATATGGATTCAGATTATTTTCAAAGAATACTCACTCAGCCTGTGTTCGAACAAAATATGGACTCCTTTTATTTTTATATATTACCAACTGAGGCTGTGTTTTAACAGAATGTGGACTCAGAATTTGATCAAAAATTATTAACTCAGTCTGTTTTCTAACAGAATATGGACTCAGTCTATGTTGAGAGAATACTCACTCAGCCTGTGTTCTAAATAATATGGACTCAGTTTATTTTTAATAATAACCGCTCAGCCTGTGTTCTAACAGAATGCCCACCGAGCCTGGATTTTAACAAAATACTAACTCAGCAAGTGTTCTAACAGGATATTGACTCAGATTATTTTCAAAGAGTACTCACTCAGCCTGTGTTCTAACAGAATATGGACTCAGTCTATATTTAAGGAATACTCACTCACCTAAGTGTTCTAACAGAACACTCACTCAGCCTGTGTTCTAACAGAATACTAACTCAGCCTGCGTTTTAACAGAATGTGGATTCAGATCAAAAATTACTAACTCAGTCTGTGTTCTAACAGAATATGGACTCAGCCTGTGTTCTAACAGAATACTCACACAGCCTGTGTTCTAACAGAATACTCACTCAGCCAGTGTTTTAAGATAATATGGATTCAGATTATTTTCAAAGAATACTCACTCAGCCAATTTTTTAAGAGAATATGGATTCAGATTATTTTCAAAGAATACTCACTCAGCCTGTGTTCGAACAAAATATGGACTCAGTTTATTTTTATATATTACCCACTCAGGCTGTGTTTTAACAGAATGTGGACTCAGAATTTGATCAAAAATTATTAACTCAGTCTGTTTTCTAACAGAATATGGACTCAGTCTATGTTGAGAGAATACTCACTCAGCCTGTGTTCTAAATAATATGGACTCAGTTTATTTTTAATAATAACTGTTCTGCCTGTGTTCTAACAGAATACCCACCGAGCCTGGGTTTTAACAAAATACTAACTCAGCAAGTTTTTAACAGGATATTGACTCAGATTATTTTCAAAGAGTACTCACTCAGCCTGTGTTCTAACGGAATATGGACTCAGTCTATATTTAAAGAATACTCACTCACCTAAGTGTTCTAACAGAACACTCACTCAGCCTGTGTTCTAACAGAATACTAACTCAGCCTGCGTTTTAACAGAATGTGGATTCAGATCAAAAATTACTAACTCAGTCTGTGTTCTAACAGAATATGGACTCAGCCTGTGTTCTAACAGAGTACTCACACAGCCTGTGTTCTAACAGAATACTCACTCAGCCAGTGTTTTAAGATAATATGGATTCAGATTATTTTCAAAGAATACTCACTCAGCCAATTTTTTAAGAGAATATGGATTCAGATTATTTTCAAAGAATACTCACTCAGCCTGTGTTCGAACAAAATATGGACTCAGTTTATTTTTATATATTACCCACTCAGGCTGTGTTTTAACAGAATGTGGACTCAGAATTTGATCAAAAATTATTAACTCAGTCTGTTTTCTAACAGAATATGGACGCAGTCTATGTTTAGAGAATACTCACTCAGCCTGTGTTCTAAATAATATGGACTCAGTTTATTTTTAATAATAACCGCTCAGCCTGTGTTCTAACAGAATACCCACCGAGCATGGATTTTAACAAAATACTAACTCAGCAAGTGTTCTAACAGGATATTGACTCACATTATTTTCAAAGAGTACTCACTAAGCCTGTGTTCTAACAGAATATGGACTCAGTCTATATTTAAGGAATACTCACTCACCTAAGTGTTCTAACAGAACACTCACTCAGCCTGTGTTCTAACAGAATACTAACTCAGCCTGCGTTTTAACAGAATGTGGATTCAGATCAAAAATTACTAACTCAGTCTGTGTTCTAACAGAATGTGGACTCAGCCTGTGTTCTAACAGAATACTCACACAGCCTGTGTTCTAACAGAATACTCACTCAGCCAGTGTTTTAAGAGAATATGGATTCAGATTATTTTCAAAGAATACTCACTCAGCCTGTGTTCTAATAGAATACACACTCAGCCTGGTTTTTAATAAAATACTGACGCAGCCAGTGTACTAACAGGAGATTGACTCAGATTATTTTCAAAGAATACTCAATGAGCCTGTTTACTAACAGAATACTCTCTCAGCCTGTGTTCTAACAGAATACTGACTCAGCGAGAGTTCTACCAGAATATGGATTCAGATTATTTTAAAATAATACTCACTCCGCCTGTGTTCTAACAGAATATGGACTCAGTCTATGTTTAAAGAATACTCACTCAGCCTGTGTTCTAACATAATACTAATTCAGCCTGTGTTTTAACAGAATGTGGACTCAGATTTTATTAAAAGAATACTCAGTCTGTGTTATAAAGAATATGGACTCAGTTTATTTTTAAATAATATCCACTCAGCCTGTGTTCTAACAGAATACTCACTCAGCCTGGGTTTTAACAAAATACTAACTCAGCAAGTGTTCTAACAGGATATTGACTCAGATTGTTTTCAAAGAATACTCACTCAGCCAGTGTTCTACCAGAATATGGATTCAGATTATTTTCAAAGAATACTCACTCAGCCTGTGTTCTAACAGAATGTGGACTCAGATATAGATCAAAAATTACTAACTCAGTCAGTGTTCTAGCAGAATTAGGACGCAGTCTATGTTTAAAGAATACTCACTCAGCCTGTGTTCTAATAGAATACGCACTCAGCCTGCTTTTTAATAAAATATTCATGCAGCCAGTGTACTAACAGGATATTGATTCAGAGTATTTTCGAAGAATACTCAATGAGCCTGTTTACTAACAGAATACTCACTCAGCCTGTGTTCTAACAGAATACTCACTCAGCCTGTGCTCTAACAGAATATTCACTCAGCCAGTGTTTTAAGAGAATATGGATTCAGATTATTTTCAAAGAATACTCACTCAGCCTGTGTTCGAACAAAATATGGACTCAGTTTATTTTTATATATTACCCACTCAGGCTGTGTTTTAACAGAATGTGGACTCAGATTTTGATCAAAAATTATTAACTCAGTCTGTTTTCTAACAGAATATGGACGCAGTCTATGTTTAAAGAATACTCACTCAGCCTGTGTTCTAATAGAATACACACTCAGCCTGGTTTTTAATGAAATACTCACGCAGCCAGTGTACTAACAGGAGATTGACTCAGATTATTTTCAAAGAATAATCAATGAGCCTGTTTACTAACAGAATACTCACTCAGCCTGTGTTCTAACAGAATACTCACTCAGCTAGAGTTCTACCAGAATATGGATTCAGATTATTTTAAAATAATACTCACTCAGCCTGTGTTCTAACAGAATATGGACTCAGTCTATTTTTAAAGAATACTCACTCAGCCTGTGTTCTAACAGAATACTCACTCAGCGAGAGTTCTACCAGAGTATGGATTCAGATTATTTTAAAATAATACTCACTCCGCCTGTGTTCTAACAGAATATGGACTCAGTCTATGTTTAAAGAATACTCACACAGCCTGTGTTCTAACAGAATACTAATTCAGCCTGTGTTTTAACAGAATGTGGACTCAGATTTTATTAAAAGAATACTCACTCAGTCTGTGTTATAAAAATATGGACTCAGTTTATTTTTAAATAATACCCACTCAGCCTGTGTTCTAACAGAATACTCACTCAGCCTGGGTTTTAACAAATACTAACTCAGCAAGTGTTCTAACAGGATATTGACTCAGATTGCTTTCAAAGAATACTCACTCAGCCAGTGTTCTACCAGAATATGGATTCAGATTATTTTCAAAGAATACTCACTCAGCCTGTGTTCTAACAGAATGTGGACTCAGATATTGATCAAAAATTACTAACTCAGTCTGTGTTCCAGCAGAATTAGGACGCAGTCTATGTTTAAAGAATACTCACTCAGCCTGTGTTCTAAAAAAATAGGCACTCAGCCTGGTTTTTAATAAAATATTCACGCAGCCAGTGTACTAACAGGATATTGACTCAGAGTATTTTCAAAGAATACTCAATGAGCCTGTTTACTAACAGAACACTCACTCAGCCTGTGTTCTAACAGAATACTCACTCAGCGAGAGTTCTACCAGAATATGGATTCTGATTATTTGAAAATAATACTCACTCAGCCTGTGTTCTAACAGAATGTGGACTCAGTCTATATTTAAAGAATACTCACTCACCTCAGTGTTCTAACAGAACACTCACTCAGCCTGTGTTCTAACAGAATACTAACTCAGCCTGCGTTCTAACAGAATGTGGATTCAGATCAAAAATTACTAACTCAGTCTGTGTTCTAACAGAATGTGGACTCAGATTTTGTTCAAAGATTACTCTGTCTGTGTTCTAACAGAATATGGACTCAGCCTGTGTTCTAACAGAATACTCACACAGCCTGTGTTCTAACAGAATACTAACTAAGCCAGTGTTTTAAGAGAATATGGATTCAGATTATTTTCAAAGAATACTCACTCAGCCAGTGTTTTAAGACAATATGGATTCAGATTATTTTCAAAGAATACTCACTCAGCCTGTGTTCGAACAAAATATGGACTCGGTTTATTTTTATATATTACCCATTCAGGGTGTGTTTTATCAGAATGTGGACTCAGAATTTGATCAAAAATTATTAACTCAGTCTGTTTTCTAACAGAATATGGACGCAATCTATGTTTAAAGAATACTCACTCAGCCTGTGTTCTAATAGAATACACACTCAGCCTGGTTTTTAATAAAATACTCACGCAGCCAGTGTACTAACAGGATATTGACTCAGATTATTTTCAGAGAATACTCAATGAGCCTGTTTACTAACAGAATACTTACTCAGCCTGTGTTCTAACAGAATAATCACTCAGCTAGAGTTCTACAAGAATATGGATTCAGATTATTTTAAAATAATACTCACTTAGCCTGTGTTCTAACAGAATATGTACTCAGTCTATGTTTAAAGAATACTCACTCAGCCTGTGTTCTAACAGAATACTCACTCAGCGAGAGTTCTACCAGAATATGGATTCAGATTATTTTAAAATAATACTCACTCCGCCTATGTTCTAACAGAATATGGACTCAGTCTATGTTTAAAGAATACTCACACGGCCTGTGTTCTAACAGAATACTAATTCAGCCTCTGTTTTAACAGAATTTGGACTCATATTTTATTAAAAGAATACTCACTCAGTCTGTGTTATAAAAATATGGACTCAGTTTATTTTTAAATAATACCCACTCAGCCTGTGCTCTAACAGAATACTCACTCAGCCTGGGTTTTAACAAATACTAACTCAGCAAGTGTTCTAACAGGATATTGACTCAGATTATTTTCAAAGAATACTCACTCAGCCAGTGTTCTACCAGAATATGGATTCAGATTATTTTCAAAGAATACTCACTCAGCCTGTGTTCTAACAGAATGTGGACTCAGATATTGATGAAAAATTACTAACTCAGTCTGTGTTCCAGCAGAATTAGGACGCAGTCTATGTTTAAAGAATACTCACTCAGCCTGTGTTCTAAAAAAATAGGCACTCAGCCTGGTTTTTAATAAAATATTCACGCAGCCAGTGTACTAACAGGATATTGACTCAGAGTATTTTCAAAGAATACTCAATGAGCCTGTTTACTTACAGAACACTCACTCAGCCTGTGTTCTAACAGAATACTCACTCAGCGAGAGTTCTACCAGAATATGGATTCTGATTATTTGAAAATAATACTCACTCAGCCTGTGTTCTAACAGAATGTGGACTCAGTCTATATTTAAAGAATACTCACTCACCTCAGTGTTCTAACAGAACACTCACTCAGCCTGTGTTCTAACAGAATACTAACTCAGCCTGCGTTCTAACAGAATGTGGATTCAGATAAAAAATTACTAACTCTGTCTGTGTTCTAACAGAATATGGACTCTGCCTGTGTTCTAACAGAATACTCACACAGCCTGTGTTCTAACAGAATACTAACTAAGCCAGTGTTTTAAGAGAATATGGATTCAGATTATTTTCAAAGAATACTCACTCACCCAGTGTTTTAAGAGAATATGGATTCAGATTATTTTCAAAGAATACTCACTCAGCCTGTGTTCGAACAAAATATGGACTCGGTTTATTTTTATATATTACCCACTCAGGCTGTGTTTTAACAAAATGTGGACTCAGAATTTGATCAAAAATTATTAACTCAGTCTGTTTTCTAACAGAATATGGACTCAGTGTATGTTTAGAGAATACTCACTCAGCCTGTGTTCTAAATGATATGGACTCAGTTTATTTTTATATAATAACCGCTCAGCCTGTGTTCTAACAGAATACCCACTGAGCCTGGGTTTTAACAAAATACTAACTCACCAAGTGTTCTAACAGGATATTGACTCAGATTATTTTCAAAGAGTACTCACTCAGCCTGTGTTCTAACAGAATACTAACTCAGCCTGCGTTTTAATAGAATGTGGATTCAGATCAAAAATTACTAACTCAGTCTGTGTTCTAATAGAATGTGGACTCAGATTTTGTTCAAAAATTACACTGTCTGTGTTCTAACAGTATATGGACTCAGCCTGTGTTCTAACAGAATACTCACACAGCCTGTGTTCTAACAGAATTCTCACTCAGCCAGCGTTTTAAGAGAATATGGATTCAGATTATTTTCAAAGAATACTCACTCAGCCTGTGTTCGAACAAAATATGGACTCAGTTTATTTTTATATATTACCCACTCAGGCTGTGTTTTAACAGAATGTGGACTCAGATTTTGATCAAAAATTATTAACTCAGTCTGTTTTCTAACAGAATATGGACGCAGTCTATGTTTAAAGAATACTCACTCAGCCTGTGTTCTAATAGAATACACACTCAGCCTGGTTTTTAATAAAATATTCACAAAGCCAGTGTACTAACAGGATATTGACTCAGATTATTTTCAAAGAATACTCAATGAGCCTGTTTACTAACAGAATACTCACTCAGCCTGTGTTCTAACAGAATACTCACTCAGCGAGAGTTCTACCAGAATATGGATTCAGATTATTTTAAAATAATACTCACTCCGCCTGTGTTCTAACAGAATGTGGACTCAGTCTATATTTAAAGAATACTCACTCACCTCAGTGTTCTAACAGAACACTCACTCAGCCTGTGTTCTAACAGAATCCTAATTCAGCCTGTGTTTTAACAGAATGTGGACTCAGATTTTATTAAAAGAATACTCACTCAGTCTGTGTTATAGAGAATATGGACTCAGTTTATTTTTAAATAATACCCACTCAGCCTGTGTTCTAACAGAATACTCACTCAGCCTGGGTTTTAACAAAATACTAACTCAGCAAGTGTTCTAACAGGATATTGACTCAGATTGTTTTCAAAGAATACTCACTCAGCCAGTGTTCTACCAGAATATGGATTCAGATTATTTTCAAAGAATACTCACTCAGCCTGTGTTCTAACAGAATGTGGACTCAGATATTGATCAAAAATTACTAACTCAGTCTGTGTTCTAGCAGAATTAGGACGCAGTCTATGTTTAAAGAATACTCACTCAGTCTGTGTTCTAAAAGAATAGGCACTCAGCCTGGTTTTTAATAAAATATTCACGCAGCCAGTGTAGTAACAGGATATTGACTCAGAGTATTTTCAAAGAATACTCAATGAGCCTGTTCACTAACAGAATACTCACTCAGCCTGTGTTCTAACAGAATACTCACTCAGCGAGAGTTCTACCAGAATATGGATTCTGATTATTTGAAAATAATACTCACTCAGCCTGTGTTCTAACAGAATGTGGACTCAGTCTATATTTAAAGAATACTCACTCACCTCAGTGTTCTAACAGAACACTCACTCAGCCTGTGTTCTAACAGAATACTAACTCAGCCTGCGTTCTAACAGAATGTGGATTCAGATCAAAAATTACTAACTCAGTCTGTGTTCTAACAGAATGTGGACTCAGATTTTGTTCAAAAATTACTCTGTCTGTGTTGTAACAGAATATGGACTCCGCCTGTGTTCTAACAGAATACTCACACAGCCTGTGTTCTAACAGAATACTAACTAAGCCAGTGTTTTAAGAGAATATGGATTCAGATTATTTTCAAAGAATACTCACTCAGCCAGTGTTTTAAGAGAATATGGATTCAGATTATTTTCAAAGAATACTCACTCAGCCTGTGTTCGAACAAAATATGGACTCAGTTTATTTTTATATATTACCCACTCAGGCTGTGTTTTAACAGAATGTGGACTCAGAATTTGATCAAAAATTATTAACTCAGTCTGTTTTCTAACAGAATATGGACTCAGTCTATGTTGAGAGAATACTCACTCAGCCTGTGTTCTAAATAATATGGACTCAGTTTATTTTTAATAATAACCGCTCTGCCTGTGTTCTAACAGAATACCCACCGAGCCTGGGTTTTAACAAAATACTAACTCAGCAAGTTTTTAACAGGATATTGACTCAGATTATTTTCAAAGAGTACTCACTCAGCCTGTGTTCTAACGGAATATGGACTCAGTCTATATTTAAAGAATGCTCACTCACCTAAGTGTTCTAACAGAACACTCACTCAGCCTGTGTTCTAACAGAATACTAACTCAGCCTGCGTTCAAACAGAATGTGGATTCAGATAAAAAATTACTAACTCTGTCTGTGTTCTAACAGAATATGGACTCTGCCTGTGTTCTAACAGAATACTCACACAGCCTGTGTTCTAACAGAATACTAACTAAGCCAGTGTTTTAAGAGAATATGGATTCAGATTATTTTCAAAGAATACTCACTCACCCAGTGTTTTAAGAGAATATGGATTCAGATTATTTTCAAAGAATACTCACTCAGCCTGTGTTCGAACAAAATATGGACTCGGTTTATTTTTATATATTACCCACTCAGGCTGTGTTTTAACAAAATGTGGACTCAGAATTTGATCAAAAATTATTAACTCAGTCTGTTTTCTAACAGAATATGGACTCAGTCTATGTTTAGAGAATACTCACTCAGCCTGTGTTCTAAATGATATGGACTCAGTTTATTTTTATATAATAACCGCTCAGCCTGTGTTCTAACAGAATACCCACTGAGCCTGGGTTTTAACAAAATACTAACTCAGCAAGTGTTCTAACAGGATATTGACTCAGATTATTTTCAAAGAGTACTCACTCAGCCTGTGTTCTAACAGAATATGGACTCAGTCTATATTTAAAGAATACTCACTCAACTAAGTGTTCTAACAGAACACTCACTCAGCCTGTTTTCTAACAGAATTATAACTCAGCCTGCGTTTTAACAGAATGTAGATTCAGATCAAAAATTACTAACTCAGTGTGTGTTCTAACAGAATGTGGACTCAGATTTTGTTCAAAAATTACTCTGTCTGTGTTCTAACAGAATACGGACACAGCCTGTGTTCTAACAGAGTACTCAAACAGCCTGTGTTCTAACAGAATAATCACTCAGCCAGTGTTTTAAGAGAATATGGATTCAGATTATTTTCAAAGAATACTCACTCAGCCTGTGTTCGAACAAAATATGGACTCAGTTTATTTTTATATATTACCCACTCTGGCTGTGTTTTAACAGAATGTGGACTCAGATTTTGATCAAAAATTATTAACTCAGTCTGTTTTCTAACAGAATATGGACGCAGTCTATGTTTAAAGAATACTCACTCAGCCTGTGTTCTAATAGAATACACACTCAGCCTGGTTTTTAATAAAATACTGACGCAGCCAGTGTACTAACAGGAGATTGACTCAGATTATTTTCAAAGAATACTCAATGAGCCTGTTTACTAACAGAATACTCACTCAGCCTGTGTTCTAACAGAATACTGACTCAGCGAGAGTTCTACCAGAATATGGATTCAGATTATTTTAAAATAATACTCACTCCGCCTGTGTTCTAACAGAATATGGACTCAGTCTATGTTTAAAGAATACTCACTCAGCCTGTGTTCTAACAGAATACTAATTCAGCCTGTGTTTTAACAGAATGTGGACTCAGATTTTATTAAAAGAATACTCAGTCTGTGTTATAAAGAATATGGACTCAGTTTATTTTTAAATAATATCCACTCAGCCTGTGTTCTAACAGAATACTCACTCAGCCTGGGTTTTAACAAAATACTAACTCAGGAAGTGTTCTAACAGGATATTGACTCAGATTGTTTTCAAAGAATACTCTCTCAGCCAGTGTTCTAAAAGAATAGGCACTCAGCCTGGTTTTTAATAAAATATTTACGCAGCCAGTGTACTAATAGGGATATTGACTCAGAGTATTTTCAAAGAATACTCAATGAGCCTCTTTACTAACAGAATACTCACTCAGCCTGTGTTCTAACAGAATACTCACTCAGCGAGAGTTCTACCATAATATGGATTCTGATTATTTGAAAATAATACTCACTCAGCCTGTGTTCTAATAGAATGTGGACTCAGTCTCTATTTAAAGCATACTCACTCACCTCAGTGTTCTAACAGAACACTCACTCAGCCTGTGTTCTAACAGAATACTAACTCAGCCTGCGTTCTAACAGAATGTGGATTCAGATCAAAAATTACTAACTCAGTCTGTGTTCAAACAGAATGTGGACTCAGATTTTGTTCAAAGATTACTCTGTCTGTGTTCTAACAGAATATGGACTCAGCCTGTGTTCTAACAGAATACTCACACAGCCTGTGTTCTAATAAAATACTAACTAAGCCAGTGTTTTAAGAGAATATGGATTCAGATTATTTTCAAAGAATACTCACTCAGCCAGTGTTCGAACAAAATATGGACTCAGTTTATTTTTATATATTACCCACTCAGGGTGTGTTTTAACAAAATGTGGACTCAGAATTTGATCAAAAATTATTAACTCAGTCTGTTTTCTAACAGAATATGGACTCATTCTATGTTTAGAGAATACTCACTAAGCCTGTGTTCTAAATAATATGGACTCAGTTTATTTTTATATAATAACCGCTCAGCCTGTGTTCTAACAGAATCCCACCGAGCCTGGGTTTTAAAAAAATACTAAGTCAGCAAGTGTTCTAACAGGATATTGACTCAGATTATTTTCAAAGAGTACTCAGCCTGTGTTCTAACAGAATATGGACTCAGTCTATATTTAAAGAATACTCACTCACCGAAGTGCTCTAACAGAACACTCACTCAGCCTGTGTTATAACAGAATACTAACTCAGCCTGCGTTTTAACAGAATGTGGATTCAGATCAAAAATTACTAACTCAGTTTGTGTTCTAATAGAATGTGGACTCAGATTTTGTTCAAAAATTACACTGTCTGTTTTCTAACAGAATATGGACACAGCCTGTGTTCTAACAGATTACTCACACAGCCTGTGTTCTAACAGAATACTCACTCAGCCAGTGTTTTAAGAGAATATGGATTCAGATGATTTTTAAAGAATACTCACTCAGCCTGTGTTCGAACAAAATATGGACTCAGTTTATTTTTAAATATTACCCACTCAGGCTGTGTTTTAACAGAATGTGGACTCAGATTTTGATCAAAAATTATTAACTCAGTCTGTTTTCTAACAGAATATGGACGCAGTCTATGTTTAAAGAATACTCACTCAGCCTGTGTTCTAATAGAATACACACTCAGCCTGGTTTTTAATAAAATACTCACGCAGCCAGTGTACTAACAGGATATTGACTCAGATTATTTTCAAAGAATACTCAATGAGCCTGTTTACTAACAGAATACTCACTCAGCCTGTGTTCTAACAGAATACTCACTCAGCTAGAGTTCTACCAGAATATGGATTCAGATTATTTTAAAATAATGCTCACTTAGCCTGTGTTCTAACAGAATATGGACTCAGTCTATGTTTAAAGAATACTCACTCAGCCTGTGTTCTAACAGAATACTCACTCAGCGAGAGTTCTACCAGAATATGGATTCAGATTGTTTTCAATGAATACTCACTCAGCCAGTGTTCTACCAGAATATGGATTCAGATTATTTTCAAAGAATACTCACTCAGCCTGTGTTCTAACAGAATACTCACTCAGCTAGAGTTCTACCAGAATATGGATTCAGATTATTTAAAATAATACTCACTTAGCCTGTGTTCTAACAGAATATGGACTCAGTCTATGTTTAAAGAATACTCACTCAGCCTGTGTTCTAACAGAATACTCACTCAGCGAGAGTTCTACCAGAATATGGATTCAGATTATTTTAAAATAATACTCACTCCGCCTGTGTTGTAACAGAATATGGACTCAGTCTACGTTTAAAGAATACTCACTCAGCCTCTGTTCTAACAGAATACTAATTCAGCCTGTGTTTTAACAGAATGTGGACTCAGATTTTATTAAAAGAATACACACTCAGTCTGTGTTATAAAGAATATGGACTCAGTTTATTTTTAAATAATATCCACTCAGCCTGTGTTCTAACAGAATACTCACTCAGCCTGGGTTTTAACAAAATACTAACTCAGCAAGTGTTCTAACAGGATTTTGACTCAGATTGTTTTCAAAGAATACTCACTCAGCAAGTGTTCTACCAGAATATGGATTCAGATTATTTTCAAAGAATACTCACTCAGCCTGTGTTCTAACAGAATGTGGACTCAGATATTGATCAAAAATTACTAACTCAGTCTGTGTTCTAGCAGAATTAGGACGCAGTCTATGTTTAAAGAATACTCACTCAGCCTGTGTTCTAATAGAATACACACTCAGTCTGGTTTTTAATAAAATACTCACGCAGCCAGTGTACTAACAGGATACTGACTCATATTATTTTCAAAGAATACTCAATGAGCCTGTTTACTAACAGAACACTCACTCAGCCTGTGTTCTAACAGAATACTAACTCAGCCTGCGTTTTAACAGAATTTTATTCAGATCAAAAATTACTAACTCAGTCTGTGTTCTAACAGAATGTGGACTCAGCCTGTGTTCTAACAGAATACTCACACAGCCTGTGTTCTAACAGAATACTCACTCAGGCAGCGTTTTAAAAGAAAATGGATTCAGATTATTTTCAAAGAATACTCACTCAGCCTGTGTT
The DNA here is from genome assembly GCF_987537825.1 of Furipterus horrens. Taxonomy (NCBI): domain Eukaryota; kingdom Metazoa; phylum Chordata; class Mammalia; order Chiroptera; family Furipteridae; genus Furipterus; species Furipterus horrens. Next base: position 1,830,660 of record NW_028327190.1, on the reverse strand, counting down.
CGAACAAAATATGGACTCAGCTTATTTTTATATATTACCCACTCAGGCTGTGTTTTAACAGAATGTGGACTCTGATTTTGATCAAAAATTATTAACTCAGTCTGTTTTCTAACAGAATATGGACGCAGTCTATGTTTAAAGAATACTCACTCAGCCTGTGTTCTAATAGAATACACACTCAGCCTGGTTTTTAATAAAATACTCACGCAGCCAGTGTACTAACAGGATATTGACTCAGATCATTTTCAAAGAATACTCAATGAGCCTGTTTACTAACAGAATACTCACTCAGCCTGTGTTCTAACAGAATACTTACTCAGCTAGAGTTCTACCAGAATATGGATTCAGATTATTTTAAAATAATACGCACTCAACCTGTGTTCTAACAGAATATGGACTCAGTCTATGTTTAAAGAATACTCACTCAGCCTGTGTTCTAACAGAATACTCACTCAGCGAGAGTTCTACCAGAATATGGATTCAGATTATTTTTAAATAATACTCACTCCGCCTGTGTTCCAACAGAATATGGACTCAGTCTATGTTTAAAGAATACTCACACAGCCTGTGTTCTAACAGAATACTAATTCAGCCTCTGTTTTAACAGAATCTGGACTCAGATTTTATTAAAAGAACACTCACTCAGTCTGTGTTATAGAAAATATGGACTCAGTTTATTTTTAAATAATACCCACTCAGCCTGTGTTCTAACAGAATACTCACTCAGCCTGGGTTTTAACAAATACTAACTCAGCAAGTGTTCTAACAGGATATTGACTCAGATTGTTTTCAAAGAATACTCACTCAGCCAGTGTTCTACCAGAATATGGATTCAGATTATTTTCAAAGAATACTTACGCAGCCTGTGTTCTAACAGAATGTGGACTCAGATATTGGTCAAAAATTACTAACTCAGACTGTGTTCTAGCAGAATTAGGACGCAGTCTATGTTTAAAGAATACTCACTCAGCCTGTGTTCTAACAGAATACTCACTCAGCGAAAGTTCTACCAGAATATGGATTCTGATTATTTGAAAATAATACTCACTCAGCCTGTGTTCTAACAGAATACTAACTAAGCCAGTGTTTTAAGAGAATATGGATTCAGATTATTTTCAAAGAATACTCACTCAGCCAGTGTTTTAAGAGAATATGGATTCAGATTATTTTCAAAGAATACTCACTCAGCCTGTGTTCGAACAAAATATGGACTCAGTTTATTTTTATATATTACCCACTCAGGCTGTGTCTTAACAGAAGGTGGACTCAGAATTTGATCAAAAATTATTAACTCAGTCTGTTTTCTAACAGAATATTGACGCTGTCTATGTTTAAAGAATACTCACTCAGCCTGTGTTCTAACAGAATACTAATTCAGCCTGTGTTTTAACAGAATATGGACTCAGATTTTATTAAAAGAATACTCACTCAGTCTGTGTTATAAAGAATATGGACTCAGTTTATTTTTAAATAATATCCACTCAGCCTGCGTTCTAACAGAATACTCACTCAGTCTGGGTTTTAACAAAATACTAACTCAGCTAGTGTTCTAACAGGATATTGACTCAGATTGTTTTCAAAGAATACTCACTCAGCGAGTGTTCTACCAGAATATGAATTCAGATTATTTTCAAAGAATACTCACTCAACCTGTGTTCTAACAGAATGTGGACTCAGATATTGATCAAACATTACTAACTCAGTCGGCGTTCTAGCAGAATTAGGACGCAGTCTATGTTTAAAGAATACTCACTCAGCCTGTGTTCTAAAAGAATAGGCACTCAGCCTTCTTTTTAATAAAATATTCACGCAGCCAGTGTACTAACTGGATATTGACTCAGAGCATTTTCAAAGAATACTCAATGAGCCAGTTTACTAACAGAATACTCACTCAGCCTTTGTTCTAACAGAATACTCACTCAGCGAGAGTTCTACCAGAATATGGATTCTGATTATTTTAAAATAATACTCACTCATCCTGTGTTCTAACAGAATGTGGACTCAGTCTATATTTAAAGAATACTCACTCACCTCAGTGTTCTAACAGAACACTCACTCAGCCTGTGTTCTAACAGAATACTAACTCAGACTGCGTTCTAACAGAATGTGGATTCAGATCAAAAATTACTAACTCAGTCTGTGTTCTAACAGAATGTGGACTCAGATTTTGTTCAAAAATTATCCTGTCTGTGTTGTAACAGAATATGGACTCCGCCTGTGTGCTAACAGAATACTCAAACAGCCTGTGTTCTAACAGAACACTAACTAAGCCAGTGTTTTAAGAGAATATGGATTCAGATTATTTTCAAAGAATACTCACTCAGCCAGTGTTTTAAGAGAATATGGATTCAGATTATTTTCAAAGAATACTCACTCAGCCTGTGTTCGAACAGAATATAGACTCAGTTTATTTTTATATATTACCCACTCAGGCTGTGTTTTAACAGAATGTGGACTCAGAATTTGATAAAAAATTATTAACTCAGTCTGTTTTCTAACAGAATATGGACTCAGTCTACGTTTAGAGAATACTCACTCAGCCTGTGTTCTAAATAATATGGATTCAGTTTATTTTTAATAATAACCGCTCAGCCTGTGTTCTAACAGAATACCCACCGAGCCTGGGTTTTAACAAAATACTAACTCAGCAAGTGTTCTAACAGGATATTGACTCAGATTATTTTCAAAGAGTACTCACTCAGCCTGTGTTCTAACAGAATATGGACTCAGTCTATATTTAAAGAATACTCACTCACCTAAGTGTTCTAACAGAACACTCACTCAGCCTGTGTTCTAACAGAATACTAACTCAGCCTGCGTTTTAACAGAATGTGGATTCAGATCAAAAATTACTAACTCAGTCTGTGTTCTAACAGAATGTGGACTCAGATTTTGTTCAAAAATTACTCTGTCTGTGTTCTAACAGAATATGGACTCAGCCTGTGTTCTAACAGAATACTCACACAGCCTGTGTTCTAACAGAATACTCACTCAGCCAGTGTTTTAAGAGAATATGGATTCAGATGATTTTCAAAGAATACTCACTCAGCCTGTGTTCGAACAAAATATGGACTCAGTTTATTTTTATATATTACCCACTCAGGCTGTGTTTTAACAGAATGTGGACTCAGATTTTGATCAAAAATTATTAACTCAGTCTGTTTTCTAAGAGAATATGGACGCAGTCTATGTTTAAAGAATACTCACTCAGCCTGTGTTGTAATAGAATACACACTCAGCCTGGTTTTTAATAAAATACTGACGCAGCCAGTGTACTAACAGGAGATTGACTCAGATTATTTTCAAAGAATACTCAGTGAGCCTGTTTACTAACAGAATACTCACTCAGCCTGTGTTCTAACAGAATACTCACTCAGCGAGAGTTCTACCAGAATATGGATTCAGATTATTTTAAAATAATACTCACTCCGCCTGTGTTCTAACAGATTATGGACTCAGTCTATGTTTAAAGAATACTCACTCAGCCTGTGTTCTAACAGAATACTAATTCAGCCTGTGTTTTAACAGAATGTGGACTCAGATTTTATTAAAAGAATACTCAGTCTGTGTTATAAAGAATATGGACTCAGTTTATTTTTAAATAATATCCACTCAGCCTGCGTTCTAACAGAATACTCACTCAGCCTGGGTTTTAACAAAATACTAACTCAGCAAGTGTTCTAACAGGATATTGACTCAGATTGTTTTCAAAGAATACTCACTCAGCCAGTGTTCTACCAGAATATGGATTCAGATTATTTTCAAAGAATACTCACGCAGCCTGTGTTCTAACAGAATGTGGACTCAGATATTGACCGAAAATTACTAACTCAGTCTGCGTTCTAGCAGAATTAGGACGCAGTCTATGTTTAAAGAATACTCACCTAGCCTGTGTTCTAAAAGAATAATCACTCAGCCTGCTTTTTAATAAAATATTCACGCAGCCAGTGTACTAACAGGATATTGACTCAGAGTATTTTCAAAGAATACTCAATGAGCCTGTTTACTAACAGAATACTCACTCAGCCTGTGTTCTAACAGAATACTCACTCAAAGAGAGTTATACCAGAATATGGATTCTGATTATTTTAAAATAATACTCACTCAGCCTGTGTTCTAACAGAATGTGGACTCAGTTTATATTTAAAGAATACTCACTCACCTCAGTGTTCTAACAGAACACTCACTCAGCCTGTGTTCTAACAGAATACTTACTCAGCCTGCGTTCTAACAGAATGTGGATTCAGATCAAAAATTATTAACTCAGTCTGTGTTCTAACAGAATGTGGACTCAGATTTTGTTCAAAAATTACCCTGTCTGTGTTGTAACAGAATATGGACTCCGCCTGTGTGCTAACAGAATACTCACAGAGCCTTTGTTCTAACAGAACACTAACTAAGCCAGTGTTTTAAGAGAATATGGATTCAGATTATTTTCAAAGAATACTCACTCAGCCTGTGTTCGAACAAAATAAGGACTCAGTTTATTTTTATATATTACCCACTCAGGCTGTGTTTTAACAGAATGTGGACTCAGAATTTGATCAAAAATTATTAACTCAGTCTGTTTTCTAACAGAATATGGACTCAGTCTATGTTTAGAGAATACTCACTCAGCCTGTGTTCTAATAGAATACACACTCAGTCTGGTTTTTAATAAAATACTCACGCAGCCAGTGTACTAACAGGATACTGACTCATATTATTTTCAAAGAATACTCAATGAGCCTGTTTACTAACAGAACACTCACTCAGCCTGTGTTCTAACAGAATACTAACTCAGCCTGCGTTTTAACAGAATTTTATTCAGATCAAAAATTACTAACTCAGTCTGTGTTCTAACAGAATGTGGACTCAGCCTGTGTTCTAACAGAATACTCACACAGCCTGTGTTCTAACAGAATACTCACTCAGGCAGCGTTTTAAAAGAAAATGGATTCAGATTATTTTCAAAGAATACTCACTCAGCCTGTGTTCGAACAAAATATGGACTCAGCTTATTTTTATATATTACCCACTCAGGCTGTGTTTTAACAGAATGTGGACTCTGATTTTGATCAAAAATTATTAACTCAGTCTGTTTTCTAACAGAATATGGACGCAGTCTATGTTTAAAGAATACTCACTCAGCCTGTGTTCTAATAGAATACACACTCAGCCTGGTTTTTAATAAAATACTCACGCAGCCAGTGTACTAACAGGATATTGACTCAGATCATTTTCAAAGAATACTCAATGAGCCTGTTTACTAACAGAATACTCACTCAGCCTGTGTTCTAACAGAATACTTACTCAGCTAGAGTTCTACCAGAATATGGATTCAGATTATTTTAAAATAATACGCACTCAGCCTGTGTTCTAACAGAATATGGACTCAGTCTATGTTTAAAGAATACTCACTCAGCCTGTGTTCTAACAGAATACTCACTCAGCGAGAGTTCTACCAGAATATGGATTCAGATTATTTTTAAATAATACTCACTCCGCCTGTGTTCCAACAGAATATGGACTCAGTCTATGTTTAAAGAATACTCACACAGCCTGTGTTCTAACAGAATACTAATTCAGCCTCTGTTTTAACAGAATCTGGACTCAGATTTTATTAAAAGAACACTCACTCAGTCTGTGTTATAGAAAATATGGACTCAGTTTATTTTTAAATAATACCCACTCAGCCTGTGTTCTAACAGAATACTCACTCAGCCTGGGTTTTAACAAATACTAACTCAGCAAGTGTTCTAACAGGATATTGACTCAGATTGTTTTCAAAGAATACTCACTCAGCCAGTGTTCTACCAGAATATGGATTCAGATTATTTTCAAAGAATACTTACGCAGCCTGTGTTCTAACAGAATGTGGACTCAGATATTGGTCAAAAATTACTAACTCAGACTGTGTTCTAGCAGAATTAGGACGCAGTCTATGTTTAAAGAATACTCACTCAGCCTGTGTTCTAACAGAATACTCACTCAGCGAAAGTTCTACCAGAATATGGATTCTGATTATTTGAAAATAATACTCACTCAGCCTGTGTTCTAACAGAATACTAACTAAGCCAGTGTTTTAAGAGAATATGGATTCAGATTATTTTCAAAGAATACTCACTCAGCCAGTGTTTTAAGAGAATATGGATTCAGATTATTTTCAAAGAATACTCACTCAGCCTGTGTTCGAACAAAATATGGACTCAGTTTATTTTTATATATTACCCACTCAGGCTGTGTCTTAACAGAATGTGGACTCAGAATTTGATCAAAAATTATTAACTCAGTCTGTTTTCTAACAGAATATTGACGCTGTCTATGTTTAAAGAATACTCACTCAGCCTGTGTTCTAACAGAATACTAATTCAGCCTGTGTTTTAACAGAATATGGACTCAGATTTTATTAAAAGAATACTCACTCAGTCTGTGTTATAAAGAATATGGACTCAGTTTATTTTTAAATAATATCCACTCAGCCTGCGTTCTAACAGAATACTCACTCAGTCTGGGTTTTAACAAAATACTAACTCAGCTAGTGTTCTAACAGGATATTGACTCAGATTGTTTTCAAAGAATACTCACTCAGCGAGTGTTCTACCAGAATATGAATTCAGATTATTTTCAAAGAATACTCACTCAGCCTGTGTTCTAACAGAATGTGGACTCAGATATTGATCAAACATTACTAACTCAGTCGGCGTTCTAGCAGAATTAGGACGCAGTCTATGTTTAAAGAATACTCACTCAGCCTGTGTTCTAAAAGAATAGGCACTCAGCCTTCTTTTTAATAAAATATTCACGCAGCCAGTGTACTAACTGGATATTGACTCAGAGCATTTTCAAAGAATACTCAATGAGCCAGTTTACTAACAGAATACTCACTCAGCCTTTGTTCTAACAGAATACTCACTCAGCGAGAGTTCTACCAGAATATGGATTCTGATTATTTTAAAATAATACTCACTCATCCTGTGTTCTAACAGAATGTGGACTCAGTCTATATTTAAAGAATACTCACTCACCTAAGTGTTCTAACAGAACACTCACTCAGCCTGTGTTCTAACAGAATACTAACTCAGCCTGCGTTTTAACAGAATGTGGATTCAGATCAAAAATTACTAACTCAGTCTGTGTTCTAACAGAATGTGGACTCAGATTTTGTTCAAAAATTACTCTGTCTGTGTTCTAACAGAATATGGACTCAGCCTGTGTTCTAACAGAATACTCACACAGCCTGTGTTCTAACAGAATACTCACTCAGCCAGTGTTTTAAGAGAATATGGATTCAGATGATTTTCAAAGAATACTCACTCAGCCTGTGTTCGAACAAAATATGGACTCAGTTTATTTTTATATATTACCCACTCAGGCTGTGTTTTAACAGAATGTGGACTCAGATTTTGATCAAAAATTATTAACTCAGTCTGTTTTCTAAGAGAATATGGACGCAGTCTATGTTTAAAGAATACTCACTCAGCCTGTGTTGTAATAGAATACACACTCAGCCTGGTTTTTAATAAAATACTGACGCAGCCAGTGTACTAACAGGAGATTGACTCAGATTATTTTCAAAGAATACTCAGTGAGCCTGTTTACTAACAGAATACTCACTCAGCCTGTGTTCTAACAGAATACTCACTCAGCGAGAGTTCTACCAGAATATGGATTCAGATTATTTTAAAATAATACTCACTCCGCCTGTGTTCTAACAGATTATGGACTCAGTCTATGTTTAAAGAATACTCACTCAGCCTGTGTTCTAACAGAATACTAATTCAGCCTGTGTTTTAACAGAATGTGGACTCAGATTTTATTAAAAGAATACTCACTCAGTCTGTGTTATAAAGAATATGGACTCAGTTTATTTTTAAATAATATCCACTCAGCCTGCGTTCTAACAGAATACTCACTCAGCCTGGGTTTTAACAAAATACTAACTCAGCAAGTGTTCTAACAGGATATTGACTCAGATTGTTTTCAAAGAATACTCACTCAGCCAGTGTTCTACCAGAATATGGATTCAGATTATTTTCAAAGAATACTCACGCAGCCTGTGTTCTAACAGAATGTGGACTCAGATATTGACCGAAAATTACTAACTCAGTCTGCGTTCTAGCAGAATTAGGACGCAGTCTATGTTTAAAGAATACTCACCTAGCCTGTGTTCTAAAAGAATAATCACTCAGCCTGCTTTTTAATAAAATATTCACGCAGCCAGTGTACTAACAGGATATTGACTCAGAGTATTTTCAAAGAATACTCAATGAGCCTGTTTACTAACAGAATACTCACTCAGCCTGTGTTCTAACAAAATACTCACTCAAAGAGAGTTATACCAGAATATGGATTCTGATTATTTTAAAATAATACTCACTCAGCCTGTGTTCTAACAGAATGTGGACTCAGTTTATATTTAAAGAATACTCACTCACCTCAGTGTTCTAACAGAACACTCACTCAGCCTGTGTTCTAACAGAATACTAACTCAGCCTGCGTTCTAACAGAATGTGGATTCAGATCAGAAATTATTAACTCAGTCTGTGTTCTAACAGAATGTGGACTCAGATTTTGTTCAAAAATTACCCTGTCTGTGTTGTAACAGAATATGGACTCCGCCTGTGTGCTAACAGAATACTCACAGAGCCTTTGTTCTAACAGAACACTAACTAAGCCAGTGTTTTAAGAGAATATGGATTCAGATTATTTTCAAAGAATACTCACTCAGCCTGTGTTCGAACAAAATAAGGACTCAGTTTATTTTTATATATTACCCACTCAGGCTGTGTTTTAACAGAATGTGGACTCAGAATTTGATCAAAAATTATTAACTCAGTCTGTTTTCTAACAGAATATGGACTCAGTCTATGTTTAGAGAATACTCACTCAGCCTGTGTTCTAAATAATATGGACTCAGTTTATTTTTAATAGTAACCGCTCAGCCTGTGTTCTAACAGAATACCCACCGAGCCTGGGTTTTAGCAAAATACTAACTCAGCAAGTGTTCTAACAGGATATTGACTCAGATTATTTTCAAAGAGTACTCACTCAGCCTGTGTTCTAACAGAATATGGACTCAGTCTATATTTAAAGAATACTCACTCACCTAAGTGTTCTAACAGAACACTCACTCAGCCTGTGTTCTAACAGAATACTAACTCAGCCTGCGTTTTAACAGAATGTGGATTCAGATCAAAAATTACTAACTCAGTCTGTGTTCTAATAGAATGTGGACTCAGATTTTGTTCAAAAATTACACTGTCTGTGTTCTAACAGAATATGGACTCAGCCTGTGTTCTAACTGAATACTCACAGAGCCTGTGTTCTAACAGAATACTCACTCAGCCAGTGTTTTAAGAGAATATGGATTCAGATTATTTTCAAAGAATACTCACGCAGCCTGTGTTCGAACAAAATATGGACTCAGTTTATTTTTATATATTACACACTCAGGCTGTGTTTTAACAGAATGTGGACTCAGATTTTGATCAAAAATTATTAACTCAGTCTGTTTTCTAACAGAATATGGACGCAGTCTATGTTTAAAGAATACTCACTCAGCCTGTGTTCTAATAGAATACACACTCAGCCTGGTTTTTAATAAAATATTCACGCAGCCAGTGTACTAACAGGATATTGACTCAGATTATTTTCAAAGAATACTCAATGAGCCTGTTTACTAACAGAATACTCACTCAGCCTGTGTTCTAACATTATACTCACTCAGCGAGAGTTCTACCAGAATATGGATTCAGATTATTTTAAAATAATACTCACTCCGCCTGTGTTCTAACAGAATATGGACTCAGTCTATGTTTAAAGAATACTCACACAGCCTGTGTTCTAACAGAATACTAATTCAGCCTCTGTTTTAACAGAATGTGGACTCAGATTTTATTAAAAGAATACTCACTCAGTCTGTGTTATAGAGAATATGGACTCAGTTTATTTTTAAATAATACCCACTCAGCCTGTGTTCTAACAGAATACTCACTCAGCCTGGGTTTTAACAAAATACTAACTCAGCAAGTGTTCTAACAGGATATTGACTCAGATTGTTTTCAAAGAATACTCACTCAGCCAGTGTTCTACCAGAATATGGATTCAGATTATTTTCAAAGAATACTCACTCAGCCTGTGTTCTAACAGAATGTGGACTCAGATATTGATCAAAAATTACTAACTCAGTCTGTGTTCTAGCAGAATTAGGACGCAGTCTATGTTTAAAGAATACTCACTCAGACTGTGTTCTAAAAGAATAGGCACTCAGCCTGGTTTTTAATAAAATATTCACGCAGCCAGTGTACTAACAGGATACTGACTCAGAGTATTTTCAAAGAATACTCAATGAGCCTGTTTACTAACAGAATACTAACAAAGCCTGTGTTCTAACAGAATACTCACTCAGCGAGAGTTCTACCAGAATATGGATTCTGATTATTTTAAAATAATACTCACTCAGCCTGTGTTCTAACAGAATGTGGACGCAGTCTATATTTAAAGAATACTCACTCACCTCAGTGTTCTAACAGAACACTCACTCAGCCTGTGTTCTAACAGAATACTAACTCAGCCTGCGTTCTAACAGAATGTGGATTCAGATCAAAAATTACTAACTCAGTCTGTGTTCTAACAGAATGTGGACTCAGATTTTGTTCAAAAATTACTCTATCTGTGTTGTAACAGAATATGGACTCCGCCTGTGTGCTAACAGAATACTCACACAGCCTGTGTTCTAACAGAATACTAACTAAGCCAGTGTTTTAAGAGAATATGGATTCAGATGATTTTCAAAGAATACTCACTCAGCCTGTGTTCGAACAAAATATGGACTCAGTTTATTTTTATATATTTCCCACTCAGGCTGTGTTTTAACAGAATGTGGACTCAGAATTTGATCAAAAATTATTAACTCAGTCTGTTTTCTAACAGAATATGGACTCAGTCTATGTTGAGAGAATACTCACTCAGCCTGTGTTCTAAATAATATGGACTCAGTTTATTTTTAATAATAACCGCTCTGCCTGTGTTCTAACAGAATACCCACCGAGCCTGGGTTTTAACAAAATACTAACTCAGCAAGTGTTCTAACAGGATATTGACTCAGATTATTTTCAAAGAGTACTCACTCAGCCTGTGTTCTAACAGAATATGGACTCAGTCTATATTTAAAGAATACTCACTCACCTAAGTGTTCTAACAGAACACTCATTCAGCCTGTGTTCTAACAGAATACTAACTCAGCCTGCGTTTTAACAGAATGTGTTCAAACAATATATGGACTCAGTTTATTTTTATATATTACCCACTCAGGCTGTATTTTAACAGAATGTGGACTCAGATTTTGATCAAAAATTATTAACTCAGTCTGTTTTCTAACAGAATATGGACGCAGTCTATGTTTAAAGAATACTCACTCAGCCTGTGTTCTAATAGAATACACACTGAGCCTGATTTTTAATAAAATACTCACGCAGCCAGTGTACTAACAGGATATTGACTCAGATCATTTTCAAAGAATACTCAATGAGCCTGTTTACTAACAGAACACTCACTCAGCCTGTGTTCTAACAGAATACTTACTCAGCTAGAGTTCTACCAGAATATGGATTCAGATTATTTTAAAATAATACGCACTCCGCCTGTGTTCTAACAGAATATGGACTCAGTCTATGTTTAAAGAATACTCACTCAGCCTGTGTTCTAACAGAATACTCACTCAGCGAGAGTTCTACCAGAATATGGATTCAGATTATTTTAAAATAATATTCACTCCGCCTGTTTTCCAACAGAATATGGACTCAGTCTATGTTTAAAGAATACCCACTCAGCCTGTGTTCTAACAGAATACTCACTCAGCCTGGGTTTTAACAAAATACTAACTCAGCAAGTGTTCTAACAGGATATTGACTCAGATTGTTTTCAAAGAATACTCACTCAGCCAGTGTTCTACCAGAATATGGATTCAGATTATTTTCAAAGAATACTCACTCAGCCTGTGTTCTAACAGAATGTGGACTCAGATATTGATCAAAAATTACTAACTCAGTCTGTTTTCTAGCAGAATTAGGACGCAGTCTATGTTTAAAGAATACTCACTCAGACTGTGTTCTAAAAGAATAGGCACTCAGCCTGGTTTTTAATAAAATATTCACGCAGCCAGTGTACTAACAGGATACTGACTCAGAGTATTTTCAAAGAATACTCAATGAGCCAGTTTACTAACAGAATACTAACAAAGCCTGTGTTCTAACAGAATACTCACTCAGCGAGAGTTGTACCAGAATATGGATTCTGATTATTTTAAAATAATACTCACTCAGCCTGTGTTCTAACAGAATGTGGACGCAGTCTATATTTAAAGAATACTCACTCACCTCAGTGTTCTAACAGAACACTCACTCAGCCTGTGTTCTAACAGAATACTAACTCAGCCTGCGTTCTAACAGAATGTGGATTCAGATCAAAAATTACTAACTCAGTCTGTGTTCTAACAGAATGTGGACTCAGATTTTGTTCAAAAATTACTCTGTCTGTGTTGTAACAGAATATGGACTCCGCCTGTGTGCTAACAGAATACTCACACAGCCTGTGTTCTAACAGAATACTAACTAAGCCAGTGTTTTAAGAGAATATGGATTCAGATTATTTTCAAAGAATACTCACTCAGCCAGTGTTTTAAGAGAATATGGATTCAGATGATTTTCAAAGAATACTCACTCAGCCTGTGTTCGAACAAAATATGGACTCAGTTTATTTTTATATATTTCCCACTCAGGCTGTGTTTTAACAGAATGTGGACTCAGAATTTGATCAAAAATTATTAACTCAGTCTGTTTTCTAACAGAATATGGACTCAGTCTATGTTGAGAGAATACTCACTCAGCCTGTGTTCTAAATAATATGGACTCAGTTTATTTTTAATAATAACCGCTCTGCCTGTGTTCTAACAGAATACCCACCGAGCCTGGGTTTTAACAAAATAATAACTCAGCAAGTGTTCTAACAGGATATTGACTCAGATTATTTTCAAAGAGTACTCACTCAGCCTGTGTTCTAACAGAATATGGACTCAGTCTATATTTAAAGAATACTCACTCACCTAAGTGTTCTAACAGAACACTCATTCAGCCTGTTTTCTATCAGAATACTAACTCAGCCTGCGTTTTAACAGAATGTGTTCAAACAATATATGGACTCAGTTTATTTTTATATATTACCCACTCAGGCTGTATTTTAACAGAATGTGGACTCAGATTTTGATCAAAAATTATTAACTCAGTCTGTTTTCTAACAGAATATGGACGCAGTCTATGTTTAAAGAATACTCACTCAGCCTGTGTTCTAAAGAATACACACTGAGCCTGATTTTTAATAAAATACTCACGCAGCCAGTGTACTAACAGGATATTGACTCAGATCATTTTCAAAGAATACTCAATGAGCCTGTTTACTAACAGAATACTCACTCAGCCTGTGTTCTAACAGAATACTTACTCAGCTAGAGTTCTACCAGAATATGGATTCAGATTATTTTAAAATAATACGCACTCAGCCTGTGTTCTAACAGAATATGGACTCAGTCTATGTTTAAAGAATACTCACTCAGCCTGTGTTCTAACAGAATACTCACTCAGCGAGAGTTCTACCAGAATATGGATGCAGATTATTTTAAAATAATACTCACTCCGCCTGTGTTCCAACAGAATATGGACTCAGTCTATGTTTAAAGAATACTCACACAGCCTGTGTTCTAACAGAATACTAATTCAGCCTCTGTTTTAACAGAATCTGGACTCAGATTTTATTAAAAGAATACTCACTCAGTCTGTGTTATAGAAAATATGGACTCAGTTAATTTTTAAATAATACCCACTCAGCCTGTGTTCTAACAGAATACTCACTCATCCTGGGTTTTAACAAATACTAACTCAGCAAGTGTTCTAACAGGATATTGACTCAGATTGTTTTCAAAGAATACTCACTCAGCCAGTGTTCTCCCAGAATATGGATTCAGATTATTTTCAAAGAATACTTACGCAGCCTGTGTTCTAACAGAATGTGGACTCAGATATTGGTCAAAAATTACTAACTCAGACTGTGTTCTAGCAGAATTAGGACGCAGTCTATGTTTAAAGAATACTCACTCAGCCTGTGTTCTAATAGAATACGCACTCAGCCTGGTTTTTAATAAAATATTCATGCAGCCAGTGTACTAACAGGATATTGATTCAGAGTATTTTCGAAGAATACTCAATGAGCCTGTTTACTAACAGAATACTCACTCAGCCTGTGTTCTAACAGAATACTCACTCAGCGAGAGTTCTACCAGAATATGGATTCTGATTATTTGAATATAATACTCACTCAGCCTGTGTTCTAACAGAATGTGGACTCAGTCTATATTTAAAGAATACTCACTCACCTCAGTGTTCTAACAGAACACTCACTCAGCCTGTGTTCTAACAGAATACTAACTCAGCCTGCGTTCTAACAGAATGTGGATTCAGATCAAAAATTACTAACTCAGTCTGTGTTCTAACAGAATGTGGACTCAGATTTTGTTCAAAAATTACTCTGTCTGTGTTGTAACAGAATATGGACTCCGCCTGTGTTCTAACAGAATACTCACACAGCCTGTGTTCTAACAGAATACTAACTAAGCCAGTGTTTTAAGAGAATATGGATTCAGATTATTTTCAAAGAATACTCACTCAGCCAGTGTTTTAAGAGAATATGGATTCAGATTATTTTCAAAGAATACTCACTCAGCCTGTGTTCGAACAAAATATGGACTCAGTTTATTTTTATATATTACCCACTCAGGCTGTGTTTTAACAGAATGTGGACTCAGAATTTGATAAAAAATTATTAACTCAGTCTGTTTTCTAACAGAATATGGACTCAGTGTATGTTTAGAGAATACTCACTCAGCATGTGTTCTAAATAATATGGACTCAGTTTATTTTTAATAATAACCACTAAGCCTGTGTTCTAACAGAATACCCACTGAGCCAGGGTTTTAACAAAATACTAACTCAGCAAGTGTTCTAACAGGATATTGACTCAGATTATTTTCAAAGAGTACTCACTCAGCCTGTGTTCTAACAGAATATGGACTCAGTCTATATTTAAAGAATACTCACTCTCCTAAGTGTTCTAACAGAACACTCACTCAGCCTGTGTTCTAACAGAATACTAACTCAGCCTGCGTTTTAACAGAATGTGGATTCAGATCAAAAATTACTAACTCAGTCTGTGTTCTAACAGAATGTGGACTCAGATTTTGTTCAAAAATTACTCTGTCTGTGTTCTAACAGAATATGGACTCAGCCTGTGTTCTAACAGAGTACTCACACAGCCTGTGTTCTAACAGAATACTCACTCAGCCAGTGTTTTAAGAGAATATGGATTCAGATGATTTTCAAAGAATACTCACTCAGCCTGTGTTCGAAAAAATATGGACTCAGTTTATTTTTATATATTACCCACCCAGGCTGTGTTTTAACAGAATGTGGACTCAGATTTTGATCAAAAATTATTAATTCAGTCTGTTTTCTAACAGAATATTGACGCAGTCTATGTTTAAAGAATACTCACTCAGCCTGTGTTCTAATAGAATACACACTCAGCCTGGTTTTTAATAAAATACTCACGCAGCCAGTGTACTAACAGGTATTGATTCAGATTATTTTCAAAGAATAATCAATGAGCCTGTTTACTAACAGAATACTCACTCAGTCTGTGTTCTAACAGAATACTCACTCAGCTAGGGTTCTACCAGAATATGGATTCAGATTATTTTAAAATAATACTCACTCAGCCTGTGTTCTAAAAGAATATGGACTCAGTCTATGTTTAAAGAATACTCACTCAGCCTGTGTTCTAACAGAATACTAATTCACCTGTGTTTTAACAGAATGTGGACTCAGATTTTATTAAAAGAATACTCACTCAGTCTGTGTTATAAAGAATATGGACTCAGTTTATTTTTAAATAATACCCACTCAGCCTGTGTTCTAACAGGATACTCACTCAGCCTGGGTTTTAACAGAATACTAACTCAGCCTGCGTTCTAACAGAATGTGGATTCAGATAAAAAATTACTAACTCAGTCTGTGTTCTAACAGAATGTGGACTCAGATTTTTTTCAAAAATTATTCTGTCTGTGTTCTAACAGCATATGGACTCAGCTTGTGTTCTAACAGAATACTCACACAGCCTGTGTTCTAACAGAATACTAACTAAGCCAGTGTTTAAGAGAATATGGATTCAGATTATTTTCAAAGAATACTCACTCAGCCAGTGTTTTAAAAGAATATGGATTCAGATTATTTTCAAAGAATACTCACTCAGCCTGTGTTCTAACAGAATGTGGACTCAGATATTGATCAAAAATTACTAACTCAGTCTGTTTTCTAGCAGAATTAGGACGCAGTCTATGTTTAAAGAATACTCACTCAGACTGTGTTCTAAAAGAATAGGCACTCAGCCTGGTTTTTAATAAAATATTCACGCAGCCAGTGTACTAACAGGATACTGACTCAGAGTATTTTCAAAGAATACTCAATGAGCCAGTTTACTAACAGAATACTAACAAAGCCTGTGTTCTAACAGAATACTCACTCAGCGAGAGTTGTACCAGAATATGGATTCTGATTATTTTAAAATAATACTCACTCAGCCTGTGTTCTAACAGAATGTGGACGCAGTCTATATTTAAAGAATACTCACTCACCTCAGTGTTCTAACAGAACACTCACTCAGCCTGTGTTCTAACAGAATACTAACTCAGCCTGCGTTCTAACAGAATGTGGATTCAGATCAAAAATTACTAACTCAGTCTGTGTTCTAACAGAATGTGGACTCAGATTTTGTTCAAAAATTACTCTGTCTGTGTTGTAACAGAATATGGACTCCGCCTGTGTGCTAACAGAATACTCACACAGCCTGTGTTCTAACAGAATACTAACTAAGCCAGTGTTTTAAGAGAATATGGATTCAGATTATTTTCAAAGAATACTCACTCAGCCAGTGTTTTAAGAGAATATGGATTCAGATGATTTTCAAAGAATACTCACTCAGCCTGTGTTCGAACAAAATATGGACTCAGTTTATTTTTATATATTTCCCACTCAGGCTGTGTTTTAACAGAATGTGGACTCAGAATTTGATCAAAAATTATTAACTCAGTCTGTTTTCTAACAGAATATGGACTCAGTCTATGTTGAGAGAATACTCACTCAGCCTGTGTTCTAAATAATATGGACTCAGTTTATTTTTAATAATAACCGCTCTGCCTGTGTTCTAACAGAATACCCACCGAGCCTGGGTTTTAACAAAATAATAACTCAGCAAGTGTTCTAACAGGATATTGACTCAGATTATTTTCAAAGAGTACTCACTCAGCCTGTGTTCTAACAGAATATGGACTCAGTCTATATTTAAAGAATACTCACTCACCTAAGTGTTCTAACAGAACACTCATTCAGCCTGTTTTCTATCAGAATACTAACTCAGCCTGCGTTTTAACAGAATGTGTTCAAACAATATATGGACTCAGTTTATTTTTATATATTACCCACTCAGGCTGTATTTTAACAGAATGTGGACTCAGATTTTGATCAAAAATTATTAACTCAGTCTGTTTTCTAACAGAATATGGACGCAGTCTATGTTTAAAGAATACTCACTCAGCCTGTGTTCTAAAGAATACACACTGAGCCTGATTTTTAATAAAATACTCACGCAGCCAGTGTACTAACAGGATATTGACTCAGATCATTTTCAAAGAATACTCAATGAGCCTGTTTACTAACAGAATACTCACTCAGCCTGTGTTCTAACAGAATACTTACTCAGCTAGAGTTCTACCAGAATATGGATTCAGATTATTTTAAAATAATACGCACTCAGCCTGTGTTCTAACAGAATATGGACTCAGTCTATGTTTAAAGAATACTCACTCAGCCTGTGTTCTAACAGAATACTCACTCAGCGAGAGTTCTACCAGAATATGGATGCAGATTATTTTAAAATAATACTCACTCCGCCTGTGTTCCAACAGAATATGGACTCAGTCTATGTTTAAAGAATACTCACACAGCCTGTGTTCTAACAGAATACTAATTCAGCCTCTGTTTTAACAGAATCTGGACTCAGATTTTATTAAAAGAATACTCACTCAGTCTGTGTTATAGAAAATATGGACTCAGTTAATTTTTAAATAATACCCACTCAGCCTGTGTTCTAACAGAATACTCACTCATCCTGGGTTTTAACAAATACTAACTCAGCAAGTGTTCTAACAGGATATTGACTCAGATTGTTTTCAAAGAATACTCACTCAGCCAGTGTTCTCCCAGAATATGGATTCAGATTATTTTCAAAGAATACTTACGCAGCCTGTGTTCTAACAGAATGTGGACTCAGATATTGGTCAAAAATTACTAACTCAGACTGTGTTCTAGCAGAATTAGGACGCAGTCTATGTTTAAAGAATACTCACTCAGCCTGTGTTCTAATAGAATACGCACTCAGCCTGGTTTTTAATAAAATATTCATGCAGCCAGTGTACTAACAGGATATTGATTCAGAGTATTTTCGAAGAATACTCAATGAGCCTGTTTACTAACAGAATACTCACTCAGCCTGTGTTCTAACAGAATACTCACTCAGCGAGAGTTCTACCAGAATATGGATTCTGATTATTTGAATATAATACTCACTCAGCCTGTGTTCTAACAGAATGTGGACTCAGTCTATATTTAAAGAATACTCACTCACCTCAGTGTTCTAACAGAACACTCACTCAGCCTGTGTTCTAACAGAATACTAACTCAGCCTGCGTTCTAACAGAATGTGGATTCAGATCAAAAATTACTAACTCAGTCTGTGTTCTAACAGAATGTGGACTCAGATTTTGTTCAAAAATTACTCTGTCTGTGTTGTAACAGAATATGGACTCCGCCTGTGTTCTAACAGAATACTCACACAGCCTGTGTTCTAACAGAATACTAACTAAGCCAGTGTTTTAAGAGAATATGGATTCAGATTATTTTCAAAGAATACTCACTCAGCCAGTGTTTTAAGAGAATATGGATTCAGATTATTTTCAAAGAATACTCACTCAGCCTGTGTTCGAACAAAATATGGACTCAGTTTATTTTTATATATTACCCACTCAGGCTGTGTTTTAACAGAATGTGGACTCAGAATTTGATAAAAAATTATTAACTCAGTCTGTTTTCTAACAGAATATGGACTCAGTGTATGTTTAGAGAATACTCACTCAGCCTGTGTTCTAAATAATATGGACTCAGTTTATTTTTAATAATAACCACTAAGCCTGTGTTCTAACAGAATACCCACTGAGCCAGGGTTTTAACAAAATACTAACTCAGCAAGTGTTCTAACAGGATATTGACTCAGATTATTTTCAAAGAGTACTCACTCAGCCTGTGTTCTAACAGAATATGGACTCAGTCTATATTTAAAGAATACTCACTCTCCTAAGTGTTCTAACAGAACACTCACTCAGCCTGTGTTCTAACAGAATACTAACTCAGCCTGCGTTTTAACAGAATGTGGATTCAGATCAAAAATTACTAACTCAGTCTGTGTTCTAACAGAATGTGGACTCAGATTTTGTTCAAAAATTACTCTGTCTGTGTTCTAACAGAATATGGACTCAGCCTGTGTTCTAACAGAGTACTCACACAGCCTGTGTTCTAACAGAATACTCACTCAGCCAGTGTTTTAAGAGAATATGGATTCAGATGATTTTCAAAGAATACTCACTCAGCCTGTGTTCGAAAAAATATGGACTCAGTTTATTTTTATATATTACCCACCCAGGCTGTGTTTTAACAGAATGTGGACTCAGATTTTGATCAAAAATTATTAATTCAGTCTGTTTTCTAACAGAATATTGACGCAGTCTATGTTTAAAGAATACTCACTCAGCCTGTGTTCTAATAGAATACACACTCAGCCTGGTTTTTAATAAAATACTCACGCAGCCAGTGTACTAACAGGTATTGATTCAGATTATTTTCAAAGAATAATCAATGAGCCTGTTTACTAACAGAATACTCACTCAGTCTGTGTTCTAACAGAATACTCACTCAGCTAGGGTTCTACCAGAATATGGATTCAGATTATTTTAAAATAATACTCACTCAGCCTGTGTTCTAAAAGAATATGGACTCAGTCTATGTTTAAAGAATACTCACTCAGCCTGTGTTCTAACAGAATACTAATTCACCTGTGTTTTAACAGAATGTGGACTCAGATTTTATTAAAAGAATACTCACTCAGTCTGTGTTATAAAGAATATGGACTCAGTTTATTTTTAAATAATACCCACTCAGCCTGTGTTCTAACAGGATACTCACTCAGCCTGGGTTTTAACAGAATACTAACTCAGCCTGCGTTCTAACAGAATGTGGATTCAGATAAAAAATTACTAACTCAGTCTGTGTTCTAACAGAATGTGGACTCAGATTTTTTTCAAAAATTATTCTGTCTGTGTTCTAACAGCATATGGACTCAGCTTGTGTTCTAACAGAATACTCACACAGCCTGTGTTCTAACAGAATACTAACTAAGCCAGTGTTTAAGAGAATATGGATTCAGATTATTTTCAAAGAATACTCACTCAGCCAGTGTTTTAAAAGAATATGGATTCAGATTATTTTCAAAGAATACTCACTCAGCCTGTGTTCTAACAGAATGTGGACTCAGATATTGATCAAAAATTACTAACTCAGTCTGTTTTCTAGCAGAATTAGGACGCAGTCTATGTTTAAAGAATACTCACTCAGACTGTGTTCTAAAAGAATAGGCACTCAGCCTGGTTTTTAATAAAATATTCACGCAGCCAGTGTACTAACAGGATACTGACTCAGAGTATTTTCAAAGAATACTCAATGAGCCAGTTTACTAACAGAATACTAACAAAGCCTGTGTTCTAACAGAATACTCACTCAGCGAGAGTTGTACCAGAATATGGATTCTGATTATTTTAAAATAATACTCACTCAGCCTGTGTTCTAACAGAATGTGGACGCAGTCTATATTTAAAGAATACTCACTCACCTCAGTGTTCTAACAGAACACTCACTCAGCCTGTGTTCTAACAGAATACTAACTCAGCCTGCGTTCTAACAGAATGTGGATTCAGATCAAAAATTACTAACTCAGTCTGTGTTCTAACAGAATGTGGACTCAGATTTTGTTCAAAAATTACTCTGTCTGTGTTGTAACAGAATATGGACTCCGCCTGTGTGCTAACAGAATACTCACACAGCCTGTGTTCTAACAGAATACTAACTAAGCCAGTGTTTTAAGAGAATATGGATTCAGATTATTTTCAAAGAATACTCACTCAGCCAGTGTTTTAAGAGAATATGGATTCAGATGATTTTCAAAGAATACTCACTCAGCCTGTGTTCGAACAAAATATGGACTCAGTTTATTTTTATATATTTCCCACTCAGGCTGTGTTTTAACAGAATGTGGACTCAGAATTTGATCAAAAATTATTAACTCAGTCTGTTTTCTAACAGAATATGGACTCAGTCTATGTTGAGAGAATACTCACTCAGCCTGTGTTCTAAATAATATGGACTCAGTTTATTTTTAATAATAACCGCTCTGCCTGTGTTCTAACAGAATACCCACCGAGCCTGGGTTTTAACAAAATAATAACTCAGCAAGTGTTCTAACAGGATATTGACTCAGATTATTTTCAAAGAGTACTCACTCAGCCTGTGTTCTAACAGAATATGGACTCAGTCTATATTTAAAGAATACTCACTCACCTAAGTGTTCTAACAGAACACTCATTCAGCCTGTTTTCTATCAGAATACTAACTCAGCCTGCGTTTTAACAGAATGTGTTCAAACAATATATGGACTCAGTTTATTTTTATATATTACCCACTCAGGCTGTATTTTAACAGAATGTGGACTCAGATTTTGATCAAAAATTATTAACTCAGTCTGTTTTCTAACAGAATATGGACGCAGTCTATGTTTAAAGAATACTCACTCAGCCTGTGTTCTAAAGAATACACACTGAGCCTGATTTTTAATAAAATACTCACGCAGCCAGTGTACTAACAGGATATTGACTCAGATCATTTTCAAAGAATACTCAATGAGCCTGTTTACTAACAGAATACTCACTCAGCCTGTGTTCTAACAGAATACTTACTCAGCTAGAGTTCTACCAGAATATGGATTCAGATTATTTTAAAATAATACGCACTCAGCCTGTGTTCTAACAGAATATGGACTCAGTCTATGTTTAAAGAATACTCACTCAGCCTGTGTTCTAACAGAATACTCACTCAGCGAGAGTTCTACCAGAATATGGATGCAGATTATTTTAAAATAATACTCACTCCGCCTGTGTTCCAACAGAATATGGACTCAGTCTATGTTTAAAGAATACTCACACAGCCTGTGTTCTAACAGAATACTAATTCAGCCTCTGTTTTAACAGAATCTGGACTCAGATTTTATTAAAAGAATACTCACTCAGTCTGTGTTATAGAAAATATGGACTCAGTTAATTTTTAAATAATACCCACTCAGCCTGTGTTCTAACAGAATACTCACTCATCCTGGGTTTTAACAAATACTAACTCAGCAAGTGTTCTAACAGGATATTGACTCAGATTGTTTTCAAAGAATACTCACTCAGCCAGTGTTCTCCCAGAATATGGATTCAGATTATTTTCAAAGAATACTTACGCAGCCTGTGTTCTAACAGAATGTGGACTCAGATATTGGTCAAAAATTACTAACTCAGACTGTGTTCTAGCAGAATTAGGACGCAGTCTATGTTTAAAGAATACTCACTCAGCCTGTGTTCTAATAGAATACGCACTCAGCCTGGTTTTTAATAAAATATTCATGCAGCCAGTGTACTAACAGGATATTGATTCAGAGTATTTTCGAAGAATACTCAATGAGCCTGTTTACTAACAGAATACTCACTCAGCCTGTGTTCTAACAGAATACTCACTCAGCGAGAGTTCTACCAGAATATAGATTCTTATTATTTGAATATAATACTCACTCAGCCTGTGTTCTAACAGAATGTGGACTCAGTCTATATTTAAAGAATACTCACTCACCTCAGTGTTCTAACAGAACACTCACTCAGCCTGTGTTCTAACAGAATACTAACTCAGCCTGCGTTCTAACAGAATGTGGATTCAGATCAAAAATTACTAACTCAGTCTGTGTTCTAACAGAATGTGGACTCAGATTTTGTTCAAAAATTACTCTGTCTGTGTTGTAACAGAATATGGACTCCGCCTGTGTTCTAACAGAATACTCACACAGCCTGTGTTCTAACAGAATACTAACTAAGCCAGTGTTTTAAGAGAATATGGATTCAGATTATTTTCAAAGAATACTCACTCAGCCAGTGTTTTAAGAGAATATGGATTCAGATTATTTTCAAAGAATACTCACTCAGCCTGTGTTCGAACAAAATATGGACTCAGTTTATTTTTATATATTACCCACTCAGGCTGTGTTTTAACAGAATGTGGACTCAGAATTTGATAAAAAATTATTAACTCAGTCTGTTTTCTAACAGAATATGGACTCAGTGTATGTTTAGAGAATACTCACTCAGCCTGTGTTCTAAATAATATGGACTCAGTTTATTTTTAATAATAACCACTAAGCCTGTGTTCTAACAGAATACCCACTGAGCCAGGGTTTTAACAAAATACT
The DNA here is from genome assembly GCF_987537825.1 of Furipterus horrens. Lineage (NCBI taxonomy): Eukaryota > Metazoa > Chordata > Mammalia > Chiroptera > Furipteridae > Furipterus > Furipterus horrens. The sequence continues at coordinate 1,806,921 of NW_028327190.1, read as the reverse complement.
AACTCAGCAAGTGTTCTAACAGGATATTGACTCAGATTATTTTCAAAGAGTACTCACTCAGCCTGTGTTCTAACAGAATATGGACTCAGTCTATATTTAAAGAATACTCACTCTCCTAAGTGTTCTAACAGAACACTCACTCAGCCTGTGTTCTAACAGAATACTAACTCAGCCTGCGTTTTAACAGAATGTGGATTCAGATCAAAAATTACTAACTCAGTCTGTGTTCTAACAGAATGTGGACTCAGATTTTGTTCAAAAATTACTCTGTCTGTGTTCTAACAGAATATGGACTCAGCCTGTGTTCTAACAGAGTACTCACACAGCCTGTGTTCTAACAGAATACTCACTCAGCCAGTGTTTTAAGAGAATATGGATTCAGATGATTTTCAAAGAATACTCACTCAGCCTGTGTTCGAAAAAATATGGACTCAGTTTATTTTTATATATTACCCACCCAGGCTGTGTTTTAACAGAATGTGGACTCAGATTTTGATCAAAAATTATTAATTCAGTCTGTTTTCTAACAGAATATTGACGCAGTCTATGTTTAAAGAATACTCACTCAGCCTGTGTTCTAATAGAATACACACTCAGCCTGGTTTTTAATAAAATACTCACGCAGCCAGTGTACTAACAGGTATTGATTCAGATTATTTTCAAAGAATAATCAATGAGCCTGTTTATTAACAGAATACTCACTCAGTCTGTGTTCTAACAGAATACTCACTCAGCTAGGGTTCTACCAGAATATGGATTCAGATTATTTTAAAATAATACTCACTCAGCCTGTGTTCTAAAAGAATATGGACTCAGTCTATGTTTAAAGAATACTCACTCAGCCTGTGTTCTAACAGAATACTAATTCACCTGTGTTTTAACAGAATGTGGACTCAGATTTTATTAAAAGAATACTCACTCAGTCTGTGTTATAAAGAATATGGACTCAGTTTATTTTTAAATAATACCCACTCAGCCTGTGTTCTAACAGGATACTCACTCAGCCTGGGTTTTAACAGAATACTAACTCAGCCTGCGTTCTAACAGAATGTGGATTCAGATAAAAAATTACTAACTCAGTCTGTGTTCTAACAGAATGTGGACTCAGATTTTTTTCAAAAATTATTCTGTCTGTGTTCTAACAGCATATGGACTCAGCTTGTGTTCTAACAGAATACTCACACAGCCTGTGTTCTAACAGAATACTAACTAAGCCAGTGTTTAAGAGAATATGGATTCAGATTATTTTCAAAGAATACTCACTCAGCCAGTGTTTTAAAAGAATATGGATTCAGATTATTTTCAAAGAATACTCACTCAGCCAGTGTTTTAAGAGAATATGGATTCAAATTATTTTCAAAGAATACTCACTCAGCCTGTGTTCGAACAAAATATGGACTCAGTTTATTTTTTTATAATACCCACTCAGGCTGTGTTTTAACAGAATGTGGACTCAGAATTTGATCAAAAATTATTAACTCAGTCTGTTTTCTAACAGAAAATGGACTCAGTCTATGTTTAGAGAATACTCACTCAGCCTGTGTTCTAACAGAACACTCACTCAGCCTGTGTTCTAACAGAACACTCACTCAGCCTGTGTTCTAACAGAATACTAACTCAGCCTGCGTTCTAACAGAATGTGGATTCAGATAAAAATTACTAACTCAGTCTGTGTTCTAACAGAATGTGGACTCAGATTTTGTTGAAATATTACTCTGTCTGTGTTCTAACAGAATATGGACACAGCCTGTGTTCTAACAGAATACTCACACAGCCTGTGTTCTAACAGTATACTAACTAAGCCAGTGTTTTAAGAGAATATGGATTCAGATTATTTTTAAAGAATACTCACTCAGCCAGTGTTTTAAGAGAATATGGATTCAGAATATTTTCAAAGAATACTCAGCCTGTTTTCGAACAAAATATGGACTCAGTTTATTTTTATATATTACCCACTCAGGCTGTGTTTTAACAGAATGTGGACTCAGAATTTGATCAAAAATTATTAACTCAGTCTGTTTTCTAACAGAATATGGACTCAGTCTATGTTGAGAAAATACTCACTCAGCCTGTGTTCTAAATAATATGGACTCAGTTTTTTTTTAATAATAACCACTCATCCTGTGTTCTAACAGAATACCCACCGAGCCTCGGTTTTAACAAAATACTAACTCACCAAGTGTTCTAACAGGATATTGACTCAGTCTATATTTAAAGAATACTCACTCAGTCTGTGTTCTAACAGAATACTCACTCAGCGAGAGTTCTACCAGAATATGGATTCAGATTATTTTAAAATAATACTCACTCCGCCTGTGTTCTAACAGAATATGGACTCAGTCTATGTTTAAAGAATACTCACTCAGCCTGTGTTCTAACAGAATACTAATTCAGCCTGTGTTTTAACAGAATGTGGACTCAGATTTTATTAAAAGAATACTCACTTACTCTGTGTTATAAAGAATATGGACTTAGTTTATTTTTAAATAATATCCACTCAGCCTGTATACTAACACAATACTCACTCAGCCTGGGTTTTAACAAAATACTAACTCAGCAAGTGTTCTAACAGGATATTGACTCAGATTGTTTTCAAAGAATACTCACTCAGCCAGTGTTCTACCAGAATATGGATTCAGATTATTTTCAAAGAATACTCACTCAGCCTGTGTTCTAACAGAATGTGGACTCAGATATTGATCAAAAATTACTAACTCAGTCTGTGTTCTAGCAGAATTAGGATGCAGTCTATGTTTAAAGAATACTCACTCAGCCTGTGTTCTAAAAGAATAGGCACTCAGCCTGGTTTTTAGTAAAATATTCACGCAGCCAGTGTGCTAACAGGATATTGACTCAGAGTATTTTCAAAGAATACTCAATGAGCCTGTTTACTAACAGAATACTCACTCAGCCTGTGTTCTAACAGAATACTCACTCAGCGAGAGTTCTACCAGAATATGGATTCTGATTATTTGAAAATAATACTCAGTCAGCCTGTGTTCTAACAGAATGTGGACTCAGTCTATATTTAAAGAATACTCACTCACTTCAGTGTTCTAACAGAACACTCACTCAGCCTGTGTTCTAACAGAATGTGGATTCAGATCAAAAATTACTAACTCAGTCTGTGTTCTAACAGAATGTGGACTCAGATTTTGTTCAAAAATTACTCTGTCTGTGTTCTAACAGAATATAGACACAGCCTATGTTCTAACAGAATACTCACACAGCCTGTGTTCTAACAGAATACTAACTAATCCAGTGTTTTAAGAGAATATGGATTCAGATTATTTTCAAAGAATACTCACTCAGCCAGGTTTTAAGAGAATATGGATTCAGATTATTTTCAAAGAATACTCAGCCTGTTTTCGAACAAAATATGGACTCAGTTTATTTTTATATATTACCCACTCAGGCTGTGTTTTAACAGAATGTGGACTCAGAATTTGATCAAAAATTATTAACTCAGTCTGTTTTCTAACAGAATATGGACTCAGTCTATGTTGAGAGAATACTCACTCAGCCTGTGTTCTAAATAATATGGACTCAGTTTATTTTTAATAACAACCACTCATCCTGTGTTCTAACAGAATACCCACCGAGCCTGGGTTTTAACAAAATACTAACTCAGCAAGTGTTCTAACAGGATATTGACTCAGATTATTTTCAAAGAGTACTCACTCAGCCTGTGTTCTAACAGAATATGGATTCAGTCTATATTTAAAGAATACTCACTCAGCCTGTGTTCTAACAGAATACTCACTCAGCGAGAGTTCTACCAGAATATGGATTCAGATTATTTTAAAATAATACTCACTCAGCCTGTGTTCTAACAGAATGTGGACTCAGATATTGATCAAAAATTACTAACTCAGTCTGTGTTCTAGCAGAATTAGGACGCAGTCTATGTTTAAAGAATACTCACTCAGCCTGTGTTCTAAAAGAATAGGCACTCAGCCTGGTTTTTAATAAAATATTCACGCAGCCAGTGTAGTAACAGGATATTGACTCAGAGTATTTTCAAAGTATACTCAATGAGCCTGTTTACTAACAGAATACTCACTCAGCCTGTGTTCTAACTGAATACTCACTCAGCGAGAGTTCTACCAGAATATGGATTCTGATTATTTTAAAATAATACTCACTCAGCCTGTGTTCTAACAGAATATGGACTCAGTCTATGTTTAAAGAATACTCACTCAGCCTGTGTTCTAACAGAATACTCACTCAGCGAGAGTTCTACCAGAATATGGATTCACATTATTTTAAAATAATACTCACTCCGCCTGTGTTCTAACAGAATACTAATTCAGCCTGTGTTTTAACAGAATGTGGATTCAGATCAAAAATTACTAACTCAGTCTGTGTTCTAAAAGAATGTGGACTCAGATCTTGTTCAAAAATTACTCTGTGTTCAAACAGAATATGGACTCAGCCTGTGTTCTAACAGAATACTCACACAGCCTGTGTTCTAACAGAATACTAACTAAGCCAGTGTTTTAAGAGAATATGGATTCAGATTATTTTCAAAGAATACTCACTCAGCCAGTTTTTAAGAGAAATGGATTCAGATTATTTTCAAAGAATACTCAGCCTGTTTTCGAACAAAATATGGACTCAGTTTATTTTTATATATTACCCACTCAGGCTGTGTTTTAACAGAATGTGGACTCAGAATTTGATCAAAAATTATTAACTCAGTCTGTTTTCTAACAGAATATGGACTCAGTCTATGTTGACAGAATACTCACTCAGCCTGTGTTCTAACTGAATACTCACTCAGCGAGAGTTCTACCAGAATATGGATTCTGATTATTTTAAAATAATACTCACTCAGCCTGTGTTCTAACAGAATATGGACTCAGTCTATGTTTAAAGAATACTCACTCAGCCTGTGTTCTAACAGAATACTCACTCAGAGAGAGTTCTACCAGAATATGGATTCACATTATTTTAAAATAATACTCACTCCGCCTGTGTTCTAACAGAATACTAATTCAGCCTGTGTTTTAACAGAATGTGGATTCAGATCAAAAATTACTTACTCAGTCTGTGTTCTAAAAGAATGTGGACTCAGCCTGTGTTCTAACAGAATACTCACACAGCCTGTGTTCTAACTGAATACTAACTAAGCCACTTTTTTAAGAGAATATGGATTCAGATTATTTTCAAAGAATACTCACTCAGCCAGTGTTTTAAGAGAATATGGATTCAGATTATTTTCAAAGAATACTCACTCAGCCTGTGTTCGAACAAAATATGGACTCAGTTTATTTTTATATATTACCCACCCAGGCTGTGTTTTAACAGAATGTGGACTCAGATTTTGATCAAAAATTATTAACTCAGTCTGTTTTCTAACAGAATATGGACGCAGTCTTTGTTTAAAGAATACTCACTCAGCCTGTGTTCTAATAGAATACACACACAGCCTGGTTTTTAATAAAATACTCACGCAGCCAGTGTACTAACAGGATATTGACTCAGATTATTTTCAAAGAATACTCAATGAGCCTGTTTACTAACAGATTACTCACTCAGCCTGTGTTCTAACAGAATATTCACTCAGCTAGAGTTCTACCAGAATATGGATTCAGATTATTTTAAAATAATACTCACTCAGCCTGTGTTCTAACAGAATATGGACTCAGTCTATGTTTAAAGAATACTCACTCAGCTTGTGTTCTAATAGAATACTCACTCAGCGAGAGTTCTACCAGAATATGGATTCAGATTACTTTAAAATAATACTCACTCCGCCTGTGTTCTAACAGAATATGGACTCAGTCTATGTTTAAAGAATACTCACTCAGCCTGTGTTCTAACAGAATACTAATTCAGCCTGTGTTTTAACAGAATGTGGACTCAGATTTTATTAAAAGAATACTCACTCAGTCTGTGTTATAAAGAATATGGACTCAGTTTATTTTTAAATAATATCCACTCAGCCTGTGTTCTAACAGAATACTCACTCAGCCTGGGTTTTAACAAAATACTAACTCAGCAAGTGTTCTAACAATATATTGACTCAGATTGTTTTCAAAGAATACTCACTCAGCCAGTGTTCTACCAGAATATGGATTCAGATTATTTTCAAAGAATTCTCACTCAGCCTGTGTTCTAACAGAATGTGGACTCAGATATTGATCAAAAATTACTAACTCAGTCTGTGTTCTAGCAGAATTAGGACGCACACTATGTTTAAAGAATACTCACTCAGCCTGTGTTCTAAAAGAATAGGCACTCAGCCTGGTTTTTAATAAAATATTCACGCAGCCAGTGTAGTAACAGGATATTGACACAGAGTATTTTCAAAGAATACTCAATGAGCCTGTTTACTAACAGAATACTCACTCAGCCTGTGTTCTAACAGAATACTCACTCAGCGAGAGTTCTACCAGAATATGGATTCTGAATATTTTAAAATAATACTCACTCAGCCTGTGTTCTAACAGAATATGGACTCAGTCTATGTTTAAAGAATACTCACTCAGCCTGTGTTCTAACAGAATACTCACTCAGCGAGAGTTCTACCAGAATATGGATTCAGATTATTTTAAAATAATACGCACTCCGCCTGTGTTCTAACAGAATATGGACTCAGTCTATGTTTAAAGAATACTCACTCAGCCTGTGTTCTAACAGAATACTCACTCAGCGAGAGTTCTACCAGAATATGGATTCAGATTATTTTAAAATAATACTCACTCCGCCTGTTTTCCAACAGAATATGGACTCAGTCTATGTTTAAAGAATACCCACTCAGCCTGTGTTCTAACAGAATACTCACTCAGCCTGGGTTTTAACAAAATACTAACTCAGCAAGTGTTCTAACAGGATATTGACTCAGATTGTTTTCAAAGAATACTCACTCAGCCAGTGTTCTACCAGAATATGGATTCAGATTATTTTCAAAGAATACTCACTCAGCCTGTGTTCTAACAGAATGTGGACTCAGATATTGATCAAAAATTACTAACTCAGTCTGTGTTCTAGCAGAATTAGGACTCAGTCTATGTTTAAAGAATACTCACTCAGACTGTGTTCTAAAAGAATAGGCACTCAGCCTGGTTTTTAATAAAATATTCACGCAGCCAGTGTACTAACAGGATACTGACTCAGAGTATTTTCAAAGAATACTCAATGAGCCAGTTTACTAACAGAATACTAACAAAGCCTGTGTTCTAACAGAATACTCACTCAGCGAGAGTTGTACCAGAATATGGATTCTGATTATTTTAAAATAATACTCACTCAGCCTGTGTTCTAACAGAATGTGGACGCAGTCTATATTTAAAGAATACTCACTCACCTCAGTGTTCTAACAGAACACTCACTCAGCCTGTGTTCTAACAGAATACTAACTCAGCCTGCGTTCTAACAGAATGTGGATTCAGATCAAAAATTACTAACTCAGTCTGTGTTCTAACAGAATGTGGACTCAGATTTTGTTCAAAAATTACTCTGTCTGTGTTGTAACAGAATATGGACTCCGCCTGTGTGCTAACAGAATACTCACACAGCCTGTGTTCTAACAGAATACTAACTAAGCCAGTGTTTTAAGAGAATATGGATTCAGATTATTTTCAAAGAATACTCACTCAGCCAGTGTTTTAAGAGAATATGGATTCAGATGATTTTCAAAGAATACTCACTCAGCCTGTGTTCGAACAAAATATGGACTCAGTTTATTTTTATATATTTCCCACTCAGGCTGTGTTTTAACAGAATGTGGACTCAGAATTTGATCAAAAATTATTAACTCAGTCTGTTTTCTAACAGAATATGGACTCAGTCTATGTTGAGAGAATACTCACTCAGCCTGTGTTCTAAATAATATGGACTCAGTTTATTTTTAATAATAACCGCTCTGCCTGTGTTCTAACAGAATACCCACCGAGCCTGGGATTTAACAAAATAATAACTCAGCAAGTGTTCTAACAGGATATTGACTCAGATTATTTTCAAAGAGTACTCACTCAGCCTGTGTTCTAACAGAATATGGACTCAGTCTATATTTAAAGAATACTCACTCACCTAAGTGTTCTAACAGAACACTCATTCAGCCTGTTTTCTATCAGAATACTAACTCAGCCTGCGTTTTAACAGAATGTGTTCAAACAATATATGGACTCAGTTTATTTTTATATATTACCCACTCAGGCTGTATTTTAACAGAATGTGGACTCAGATTTTGATCAAAAATTATTAACTCAGTCTGTTTTCTAACAGAATATGGACGCAGTCTATGTTTAAAGAATACTCACTCAGCCTGTGTTTAAAGAATACACACTGAGCCTGATTTTTAATAAAATACTCACGCAGCCAGTGTTCTAACAGGATATTGACTCAGATCATTTTCAAAGAATACTCAATGAGCCTGTTTACTAACAGAATACTCACTCAGCCTGTGTTCTAACAGAATACTTACTCAGCTAGAGTTCTACCAGAATATGGATTCAGATTATTTTAAAATAATACGCACTCAGCCTGTGTTCTAACAGAATATGGACTCAGTCTATGTTTAAAGAATACTCACTCAGCCTGTGTTCTAACAGAATACTCACTCAGCGAGAGTTCTACCAGAATATGGATGCAGATTATTTTAAAATAATACTCACTCCGCCTGTGTTCCAACAGAATATGGACTCAGTCTATGTTTAAAGAATACTCACACAGCCTGTGTTCTAACAGAATACTAATTCAGCCTCTGTTTTAACAGAATCTGGACTCAGATTTTATTAAAAGAATACTCACTCAGTCTGTGTTATAGAAAATATGGACTCAGTTAATTTTTAAATAATACCCACTCAGCCTGTGTTCTAACAGAATACTCACTCATCCTGGGTTTTAACAAATACTAACTCAGCAAGTGTTCTAACAGGATATTGACTCAGATTGTTTTCAAAGAATACTCACTCAGCCAGTGTTCTCCCAGAATATGGATTCAGATTATTTTCAAAGAATACTTACGCAGCCTGTGTTCTAACAGAATGTGGACTCAGATATTGGTCAAAAATTACTAACTCAGACTGTGTTCTAGCAGAATTAGGACGCAGTCTATGTTTAAAGAATACTCACTCAGCCTGTGTTCTAATAGAATACGCACTCAGCCTGGTTTTTAATAAAATATTCATGCAGCCAGTGTACTAACAGGATATTGATTCAGAGTATTTTCGAAGAATACTCAATGAGCCTGTTTACTAACAGAATACTCACTCAGCCTGTGTTCTAACAGAATACTCACTCAGCGAGAGTTCTACCAGAATATGGATTCTGATTATTTGAAAATAATGCTCAGTCAGCCTGTGTTCTAACAGAATGTGGACTCAGTCTATATTTAAAGAATACTCACTCACTTCAGTGTTCTAACAGAACACTCACTCAGCCTGTGTTCTAACAGAATGTGGATTCAGATCAAAAATTACTAACTCAGTCTGTGTTCTAACAGAATGTGGACTCAGATTTTGTTCAAAAATTACTCTGTCTGTGTTCTAACAGAATATAGACACAGCCTATGTTCTAACAGAATACTCACACAGCCTGTGTTCTAACAGAATACTAACTAATCCAGTGTTTTAAGAGAATATGGATTCAGATTATTTTCAAAGAATACTCACTCAGCCAGGTTTTAAGAGAATATGGATTCAGATTATTTTCAAAGAATACTCAGCCTGTTTTCGAACAAAATATGGACTCAGTTTATTTTTATATATTACCCACTCAGGCTGTGTTTTAACAGAATGTGGACTCAGAATTTGATCAAAAATTATTAACTCAGTCTGTTTTCTAACAGAATATGGACTCAGTCTATGTTGAGAGAATACTCACTCAGCCTGTGTTCTAAATAATATGGACTCAGTTTATTTTTAATAACAACCACTCATCCTGTGTTCTAACAGAATACCCACCGAGCCTGGGTTTTAACAAAATACTAACTCAGCAAGTGTTCTAACAGGATATTGACTCAGATTATTTTCAAAGAGTACTCACTCAGCCTGTGTTCTAACAGAATATGGATTCAGTCTATATTTAAAGAATACTCACTCAGCCTGTGTTCTAACAGAATACTCACTCAGCGAGAGTTCTACCAGAATATGGATTCAGATTATTTTAAAATAATACTCACTCAGCCTGTGTTCTAACAGAATGTGGACTCAGATATTGATCAAAAATTACTAACTCAGTCTGTGTTCTAGCAGAATTAGGACGCAGTCTATGTTTAAAGAATACTCACTCAGCCTGTGTTCTAAAAGAATAGGCACTCAGCCTGGTTTTTAATAAAATATTCACGCAGCCAGTGTAGTAACAGGATATTGACTCAGAGTATTTTCAAAGTATACTCAATGAGCCTGTTTACTAACAGAATACTCACTCAGCCTGTGTTCTAACTGAATACTCACTCAGCGAGAGTTCTACCAGAATATGGATTCTGATTATTTTAAAATAATACTCACTCAGCCTGTGTTCTAACAGAATATGGACTCAGTCTATGTTTAAAGAATACTCACTCAGCCTGTGTTCTAACAGAATACTCACTCAGCGAGAGTTCTACCAGAATATGGATTCACATTATTTTAAAATAATACTCACTCCGCCGGTGTTCTAACAGAATACTAACTCAGCCTGTGTTTTAACAGAATGTGGATTCAGATCAAAAATTACTAACTCAGTCTGTGTTCTAAAAGAATGTGGACTCAGATCTTGTTCAAAAATTACTCTGTGTTCAAACAGAATATGGACTCAGCCTGTGTTCTAACAGAATACTCACACAGCCTGTGTTCTAACAGAATACTAACTAAGCCAGTGTTTTAAGAGAATATGGATTCAGATTATTTTCAAAGAATACTCACTCAGCCAGTTTTTAAGAGAAATGGATTCAGATTATTTTCAAAGAATACTCAGCCTGTTTTCGAACAAAATATGGACTCAGTTTATTTTTATTTATTACCCACTCAGGCTGTGTTTTAACAGAATGTGGACTCAGAATTTGATCAAAAATTATTAACTCAGTCTGTTTTCTAACAGAATATGGACTCAGTCTATGTTGACAGAATACTCACTCAGCCTGTGTTCTAACTGAATACTCACTCAGCGAGAGTTCTACCAGAATATGGATTCTGATTATTTTAAAATAATACTCACTCAGCCTGTGTTCTAACAGAATATGGATTCAGTCTATGTTTAAAGAATACTCACTCAGCCTGTGTTCTAACAGAATACTCACTCAGAGAGAGTTCTACCAGAATATGGATTCACATTATTTTAAAATAATACTCACTCCGCCTGTGTTCTAACAGAATACTAATTCAGCCTGTGTTTTAACAGAATGTGGATTCAGATCAAAAATTACTAACTCAGTCTGTGTTCTAAAAGAATGTGGACTCAGCCTGTGTTCTAACAGAATACTCACACAGCCTGTGTTCTAACTGAATACTAACTAAGCCACTTTTTTAAGAGAATATGGATTCAGATTATTTTCAAAGAATACTCACTCAGCCAGTGTTTTAAGAGAATATGGATTCAGATTATTTTCAAAGAATACTCACTCAGCCTGTGTTCGAACAAAATATGGACTCAGTTTATTTTTATATATTACCCACCCAGGCTGTGTTTTAACAGAATGTGGACTCAGATTTTGATCAAAAATTATTAACTCAGTCTGTTTTCTAACAGAATATGGACGCAGTCTTTGTTTAAAGAATACTCACTCAGCCTGTGTTCTAATAGAATACACACACAGCCTGGTTTTTAATAAAATACTCACGCAGCCAGTGTACTAACAGGATATTGACTCAGATTATTTTCAAAGAATACTCAATGAGCCTGTTTACTAACAGATTACTCACTCAGCCTGTGTTCTAACAGAATATTCACTCAGCTAGAGTTCTACCAGAATATGGATTCAGATTATTTTAAAATAATACTCACTCAGCCTGTGTTCTAACAGAATATGGACTCAGTCTATGTTTAAAGAATACTCACTCAGCTTGTGTTCTAATAGAATACTCACTCAGCGAGAGTTCTACCAGAATATGGATTCAGATTACTTTAAAATAATACTCACTCCGCCTGTGTTCTAACAGAATATGGACTCAGTCTATGTTTAAAGAATACTCACTCAGCCTGTGTTCTAACAGAATACTAATTCAGCCTGTGTTTTAACAGAATGTGGACTCAGATTTTATTAAAAGAATACTCACTCAGTCTGTGTTATAAAGAATATGGACTCAGTTTATTTTTAAATAATATCCACTCAGCCTGTGTTCTAACAGAATACTCACTCAGCCTGGGTTTTAACAAAATACTAACTCAGCAAGTGTTCTAACAATATATTGACTCAGATTGTTTTCAAAGAATACTCACTCAGCCAGTGTTCTACCAGAATATGGATTCAGATTATTTTCAAAGAATTCTCACTCAGCCTGTGTTCTAACAGAATGTGGACTCAGATATTGATCAAAAATTACTAACTCAGTCTGTGTTCTAGCAGAATTAGGACGCACACTATGTTTAAAGAATACTCACTCAGCCTGTGTTCTAAAAGAATAGGCACTCAGCCTGGTTTTTAATAAAATATTCACGCAGCCAGTGTAGTAACAGGATATTGACACAGAGTATTTTCAAAGAATACTCAATGAGCCTGTTTACTAACAGAATACTCACTCAGCCTGTGTTCTAACAGAATACTCACTCAGCGAGAGTTCTACCAGAATATGGATTCTGAATATTTTAAAATAATACTCACTCAGCCTGTGTTCTAACAGAATATGGACTCAGTCTATGTTTAAAGAATACTCACTCAGCCTGTGTTCTAACAGAATACTCACTCAGCGAGAGTTCTACCAGAATATGGATTCACATTATTTTAAAATAATACTCACTCCGCCGGTGTTCTAACAGAATACTAATTCAGCCTGTGTTTTAACAGAATGTGGATTCAGATCAAAAATTACTAACTCAGTCTGTGTTCTAAAAGAATGTGGACTCAGATCTTGTTCAAAAATTACTCTGTGTTCAAACAGAATATGGACTCAGCCTGTGTTCTAACAGAATACTCACACAGCCTGTGTTCTAACAGAATACTAACTAAGCCAGTGTTTTAAGAGAATATGGATTCAGATTATTTTCAAAGAATACTCACTCAGCCAGTTTTTAAGAGAAATGGATTCAGATTATTTTCAAAGAATACTCAGCCTGTTTTCGAACAAAATATGGACTCAGTTTATTTTTATATATTACCCACTCAGGCTGTGTTTTAACAGAATGTGGACTCAGAATTTGATCAAAAATTATTAACTCAGTCTGTTTTCTAACAGAATATGGACTCAGTCTATGTTGACAGAATACTCACTCAGCCTGTGTTCTAACTGAATACTCACTCAGCGAGAGTTCTACCAGAATATGGATTCTGATTATTTTAAAATAATACTCACTCAGCCTGTGTTCTAACAGAATATGGATTCAGTCTATGTTTAAAGAATACTCACTCAGCCTGTGTTCTAACAGAATACTCACTCAGAGAGAGTTCTACCAGAATATGGATTCACATTATTTTAAAATAATACTCACTCCGCCTGTGTTCTAACAGAATACTAATTCAGCCTGTGTTTTAACAGAATGTGGATTCAGATCAAAAATTACTAACTCAGTCTGTGTTCTAAAAGAATGTGGACTCAGCCTGTGTTCTAACAGAATACTCACACAGCCTGTGTTCTAACTGAATACTAACTAAGCCACTTTTTTAAGAGAATATGGATTCAGATTATTTTCAAAGAATACTCACTCAGCCAGTGTTTTAAGAGAATATGGATTCAGATTATTTTCAAAGAATACTCACTCAGCCTGTGTTCGAACAAAATATGGACTCAGTTTATTTTTATATATTACCCACCCAGGCTGTGTTTTAACAGAATGTGGACTCAGATTTTGATCAAAAATTATTAACTCAGTCTGTTTTCTAACAGAATATGGACGCAGTCTTTGTTTAAAGAATACTCACTCAGCCTGTGTTCTAATAGAATACACACACAGCCTGGTTTTTAATAAAATACTCACGCAGCCAGTGTACTAACAGGATATTGACTCAGATTATTTTCAAAGAATACTCAATGAGCCTGTTTACTAACAGATTACTCACTCAGCCTGTGTTCTAACAGAATATTCACTCAGCTAGAGTTCTACCAGAATATGGATTCAGATTATTTTAAAATAATACTCACTCAGCCTGTGTTCTAACAGAATATGGACTCAGTCTATGTTTAAAGAATACTCACTCAGCTTGTGTTCTAATAGAATACTCACTCAGCGAGAGTTCTACCAGAATATGGATTCAGATTACTTTAAAATAATACTCACTCCGCCTGTGTTCTAACAGAATATGGACTCAGTCTATGTTTAAAGAATACTCACTCAGCCTGTGTTCTAACAGAATACTAATTCAGCCTGTGTTTTAACAGAATGTGGACTCAGATTTTATTAAAAGAATACTCACTCAGTCTGTGTTATAAAGAATATGGACTCAGTTTATTTTTAAATAATATCCACTCAGCCTGTGTTCTAACAGAATACTCACTCAGCCTGGGTTTTAACAAAATACTAACTCAGCAAGTGTTCTAACAATATATTGACTCAGATTGTTTTCAAAGAATACTCACTCAGCCAGTGTTCTACCAGAATATGGATTCAGATTATTTTCAAAGAATTCTCACTCAGCCTGTGTTCTAACAGAATGTGGACTCAGATATTGATCAAAAATTACTAACTCAGTCTGTGTTCTAGCAGAATTAGGACGCACACTATGTTTAAAGAATACTCACTCAGCCTGTGTTCTAAAAGAATAGGCACTCAGCCTGGTTTTTAATAAAATATTCACGCAGCCAGTGTAGTAACAGGATATTGACACAGAGTATTTTCAAAGAATACTCAATGAGCCTGTTTACTAACAGAATACTCACTCAGCCTGTGTTCTAACAGAATACTCACTCAGCGAGAGTTCTACCAGAATATGGATTCTGAATATTTTAAAATAATACTCACTCAGCCTGTGTTCTAACAGAATATGGACTCAGTCTATGTTTAAAGAATACTCACTCAGCCTGTGTTCTAACAGAATACTCACTCAGCGAGAGTTCTACCAGAATATGGATTCAGATTATTTTAAAATAATACGCACTCCGCCTGTGTTCTAACAGAATATGGACTCAGTCTATGTTTAAAGAATACTCACTCAGCCTGTGTTCTAACAGAATACTCACTCAGCGAGAGTTCTACCAGAATATGGATTCAGATTATTTTAAAATAATACTCACTCCGCCTGTTTTCCAACAGAATATGGACTCAGTCTATGTTTAAAGAATACCCACTCAGCCTGTGTTCTAACAGAATACTCACTCAGCCTGGGTTTTAACAAAATACTAACTCAGCAAGTGTTCTAACAGGATATTGACTCAGATTGTTTTCAAAGAATACTCACTCAGCCAGTGTTCTACCAGAATATGGATTCAGATTATTTTCAAAGAATACTCACTCAGCCTGTGTTCTAACAGAATGTGGACTCAGATATTGATCAAAAATTACTAACTCAGTCTGTGTTCTAGCAGAATTAGGACTCAGTCTATGTTTAAAGAATACTCACTCAGACTGTGTTCTAAAAGAATAGGCACTCAGCCTGGTTTTTAATAAAATATTCACGCAGCCAGTGTACTAACAGGATACTGACTCAGAGTATTTTCAAAGAATACTCAATGAGCCAGTTTACTAACAGAATACTAACAAAGCCTGTGTTCTAACAGAATACTCACTCAGCGAGAGTTGTACCAGAATATGGATTCTGATTATTTTAAAATAATACTCACTCAGCCTGTGTTCTAACAGAATGTGGACGCAGTCTATATTTAAAGAATACTCACTCACCTCAGTGTTCTAACAGAACACTCACTCAGCCTGTGTTCTAACAGAATACTAACTCAGCCTGCGTTCTAACAGAATGTGGATTCAGATCAAAAATTACTAACTCAGTCTGTGTTCTAACAGAATGTGGACTCAGATTTTGTTCAAAAATTACTCTGTCTGTGTTGTAACAGAATATGGACTCCGCCTGTGTGCTAACAGAATACTCACACAGCCTGTGTTCTAACAGAATACTAACTAAGCCAGTGTTTTAAGAGAATATGGATTCAGATTATTTTCAAAGAATACTCAATCAGCCAGTGTTTTAAGAGAATATGGATTCAGATGATTTTCAAAGAATACTCACTCAGCCTGTGTTCGAACAAAATATGGACTCAGTTTATTTTTATATATTTCCCACTCAGGCTGTGTTTTAACAGAATGTGGACTCAGAATTTGATCAAAAATTATTAACTCAGTCTGTTTTCTAACAGAATATGGACTCAGTCTATGTTGAGAGAATACTCACTCAGCCTGTGTTCTAAATAATATGGACTCAGTTTATTTTTAATAATAACCGCTCTGCCTGTGTTCTAACAGAATACCCACCGAGCCTGGGATTTAACAAAATAATAACTCAGCAAGTGTTCTAACAGGATATTGACTCAGATTATTTTCAAAGAGTACTCACTCAGCCTGTGTTCTAACAGAATATGGACTCAGTCTATATTTAAAGAATACTCACTCACCTAAGTGTTCTAACAGAACACTCATTCAGCCTGTTTTCTATCAGAATACTAACTCAGCCTGCGTTTTAACAGAATGTGTTCAAACAATATATGGACTCAGTTTATTTTTATATATTACCCACTCAGGCTGTATTTTAACAGAATGTGGACTCAGATTTTGATCAAAAATTATTAACTCAGTCTGTTTTCTAACAGAATATGGACGCAGTCTATGTTTAAAGAATACTCACTCAGCCTGTGTTTAAAGAATACACACTGAGCCTGATTTTTAATAAAATACTCACGCAGCCAGTGTACTAACAGGATATTGACTCAGATCATTTTCAAAGAATACTCAATGAGCCTGTTTACTAACAGAATACTCACTCAGCCTGTGTTCTAACAGAATACTTACTCAGCTAGAGTTCTACCAGAATATGGATTCAGATTATTTTAAAATAATACGCACTCAGCCTGTGTTCTAACAGAATATGGACTCAGTCTATGTTTAAAGAATACTCACTCAGCCTGTGTTCTAACAGAATACTCACTCAGCGAGAGTTCTACCAGAATATGGATGCAGATTATTTTAAAATAATACTCACTCCGCCTGTGTTCCAACAGAATATGGACTCAGTCTATGTTTAAAGAATACTCACACAGCCTGTGTTCTAACAGAATACTAATTCAGCCTCTGTTTTAACAGAATCTGGACTCAGATTTTATTAAAAGAATACTCACTCAGTCTGTGTTATAGAAAATATGGACTCAGTTAATTTTTAAATAATACCCACTCAGCCTGTGTTCTAACAGAATACTCACTCATCCTGGGTTTTAACAAATACTAACTCAGCAAGTGTACTAACAGGATATTGACTCAGATTGTTTTCAAAGAATACTCACTCAGCCAGTGTTCTCCCAGAATATGGATTCAGATTATTTTCAAAGAATACTTACGCAGCCTGTGTTCTAACAGAATGTGGACTCAGATATTGGTCAAAAATTACTAACTCAGACTGTGTTCTAGCAGAATTAGGACGCAGTCTATGTTTAAAGAATACTCACTCAGCCTGTGTTCTAATAGAATACGCACTCAGCCTGGTTTTTAATAAAATATTCATGCAGCCAGTGTACTAACAGGATATTGATTCAGAGTATTTTCGAAGAATACTCAATGAGCCTGTTTACTAACAGAATACTCACTCAGCCTGTGTTCTAACAGAATACTCACTCAGCGAGAGTTCTACCAGAATATGGATTCTGATTATTTGAATATAATACTCACTCAGCCTGTGTTCTAACAGAATGTGGACTCAGTCTATATTTAAAGAATACTCACTCACCTCAGTGTTCTAACAGAACACTCACTCAGCCTGTGTTCTAACAGAATACTAACTCAGCCTGCGTTCTAACAGAATGTGGATTCAGATCAAAAATTACTAACTCAGTCTGTGTTCTAACAGAATGTGGACTCAGATTTTGTTCAAAAATTACTCTGTCTGTGTTGTAACAGAATATGGACTCCGCCTGTGTTCTAACAGAATACTCACACAGCCTGTGTTCTAACAGAATACTAACTAAGCCAGTGTTTTAAGAGAATATGGATTCAGATTATTTTCAAAGAATACTCACTCAGCCAGTGTTTTAAGAGAATATGGATTCAGATTATTTTCAAAGAATACTCACTCAGCCTGTGTTCGAACAAAATATGGACTCAGTTTATTTTTATATATTACCCACTCAGGCTGTGTTTTAACAGAATGTGGACTCAGAATTTGATAAAAAATTATTAACTCAGTCTGTTTTCTAACAGAATATGGACTCAGTGTATGTTTAGAGAATACTCACTCAGCCTGTGTTCTAAATAATATGGACTCAGTTTATTTTTAATAATAACCACTAAGCCTGTGTTCTAACAGAATACCCACTGAGCCAGGGTTTTAACAAAATACTAACTCAGCAAGTGTTCTAACAGGATATTGACTCAGATTATTTTCAAAGAGTACTCACTCAGCCTGTGTTCTAACAGAATATGGACTCAGTCTATATTTAAAGAATACTCACTCTCCTAAGTGTTCTAACAGAACACTCACTCAGCCTGTGTTCTAACAGAATACTAACTCAGCCTGCGTTTTAACAGAATGTGGATTCAGATCAAAAATTACTAACTCAGTCTGTGTTCTAACAGAATGTGGACTCAGATTTTGTTCAAAAATTACTCTGTCTGTGTTCTAACAGAATATGGACTCAGCCTGTGTTCTAACAGAGTACTCACACAGCCTGTGTTCTAACAGAATACTCACTCAGCCAGTGTTTTAAGAGAATATGGATTCAGATGATTTTCAAAGAATACTCACTCAGCCTGTGTTCGAACAAAATATGGACTCAGTTTATTTTTATATATTACCCACCCAGGCTGTGTTTTAACAGAATGTGGACTCAGATTTTGATCAAAAATTATTAATTCAGTCTGTTTTCTAACAGAATATTGACGCAGTCTATGTTTAAAGAATACTCACTCAGCCTGTGTTCTAATAGAATACACACTCAGCCTGGTTTTTAATAAAATACTCACGCAGCCAGTGTACTAACAGGTATTGATTCAGATTATTTTCAAAGAATAATCAATGAGCCTGTTTACTAACAGAATACTCACTCAGTCTGTGTTCTAACAGAATACTCACTCAGCTAGGGTTCTACCAGAATATGGATTCAGATTATTTTAAAATAATACTCACTCAGCCTGTGTTCTAAAAGAATATGGACTCAGTCTATGTTTAAAGAATACTCACTCAGCCTGTGTTCTAACAGAATACTAATTCACCTGTGTTTTAACAGAATGTGGACTCAGATTTTATTAAAAGAATACTCACTCAGTCTGTGTTATAAAGAATATGGACTCAGTTTATTTTTAAATAATACCCACTCAGCCTGTGTTCTAACAGGATACTCACTCAGCCTGGGTTTTAACAGAATACTAACTCAGCCTGCGTTCTAACAGAATGTGGATTCAGATAAAAAATTACTAACTCAGTCTGTGTTCTAACAGAATGTGGACTCAGATTTTTTTCAAAAATTATTCTGTCTGTGTTCTAACAGCATATGGACTCAGCTTGTGTTCTAACAGAATACTCACACAGCCTGTGTTCTAACAGAATACTAACTAAGCCAGTGTTTAAGAGAATATGGATTCAGATTATTTTCAAAGAATACTCACTCAGCCAGTGTTTTAAAAGAATATGGATTCAGATTATTTTCAAAGAATACTCACTCAGCCAGTGTTTTAAGAGAATATGGATTCAAATTATTTTCAAAGAATACTCACTCAGCCTGTGTTCGAACAAAATATGGACTCAGTTTATTTTTTTATAATACCCACTCAGGCTGTGTTTTAACAGAATGTGGACTCAGAATTTGATCAAAAATTATTAACTCAGTCTGTTTTCTAACAGAATATGGACTCAGTCTATGTTTAGAGAATACTCACTCAGCCTGTGTTCTAACAGAACACTCACTCAGCCTGTGTTCTAACAGAACACTCACTCAGCCTGTGTTCTAACAGAATACTAACTCAGCCTGCGTTCTAACAGAATGTGGATTCAGATAAAAATTACTAACTCAGTCTGTGTTCTAACAGAATGTGGACTCAGATTTTGTTGAAATATTACTCTGTCTGTGTTCTAACAGAATATGGACACAGCCTGTGTTCTAACAGAATACTCACACAGCCTGTGTTCTAACAGTATACTAACTAAGCCAGTGTTTTAAGAGAATATGGATTCAGATTATTTTTAAAGAATACTCACTCAGCCAGTGTTTTAAGAGAATATGGATTCAGATTATTTTCAAAGAATACTCAGCCTGTTTTCGAACAAAATATGGACTCAGTTTATTTTTATATATTACCCACTCAGGCTGTGTTTTAACAGAATGTGGACTCAGAATTTGATCAAAAATTATTAACTCAGTCTGTTTTCTAACAGAATATGGACTCAGTCTATGTTGAGAAAATACTCACTCAGCCTGTGTTCTAAATAATATGGACTCAGTTTTTTTTTAATAATAACCACTCATCTTGTGTTCTAACAGAATACCCACCGAGCCTCGGTTTTAACAAAATACTAACTCACCAAGTGTTCTAACAGGATATTGACTCAGTCTATATTTAAAGAATACTCACTCAGTCTGTGTTCTAACAGAATACTCACTCAGCGAGAGTTCTACCAGAATATGGATTCAGATTATTTTAAAATAATACTCACTCCGCCTGTGTTCTAACAGAATATGGACTCAGTCTATGTTTAAAGAATACTCACTCAGCCTGTGTTCTAACAGAATACTAATTCAGCCTGTGTTTTAACAGAATGTGGACTCAGATTTTATTAAAAGAATACTCACTTACTCTGTGTTATAAAGAATATGGACTTAGTTTATTTTTAAATAATATCCACTCAGCCTGTATACTAACACAATACTCACTCAGCCTGGGTTTTAACAAAATACTAACTCAGCAAGTGTTCTAACAGGATATTGACTCAGATTGTTTTCAAAGAATACTCACTCAGCCAGTGTTCTACCAGAATATGGATTCAGATTATTTTCAAAGAATACTCACTCAGCCTGTGTTCTAACAGAATGTGGACTCAGATATTGATCAAAAATTACTAACTCAGTCTGTGTTCTAGCAGAAATAGGATGCAGTCTATGTTTAAAGAATACTCACTCTGCCTGTGTTCTAAAAGAATAGGCACTCAGCCTGGTTTTTAATAAAATATTCACGCAGCCAATGTACTAACAGGATATTGACTCAGAGTATTTTCAAAGAATACTAAATGAGCCTGTTTACTAACAGAATACTCACTCAGCCTGTGTTCTAACAGAATACTCACTCAGCGAGAGTTCTACCAGAATATGGATTCTGATTATTTGAAAATAATACTCAGTCAGCCTGTGTTCTAACAGAATGTGGACTCAGTCTATATTTAAAGAATACTCACTCACTTCAGTGTTCTAACAGAACACTCACTCAGCCTGTGTTCTAACAGAATGTGGATTCAGATCAAAAATTACTAACTCAGTCTGTGTTCTAACAGAATGTGGACTCAGATTTTGTTCAAAAATTACTCTGTCTGTGTTCTAACAGAATATAGACACAGCCTATGTTCTAACAGAATACTCACACAGCCTGTGTTCTAACAGAATACTAACTAATCCAGTGTTTTAAGAGAATATGGATTCAGATTATTTTCAAAGAATACTCACTCAGCCAGGTTTTAAGAGAATATGGATTCAGATTATTTTCAAAGAATACTCAGCCTGTTTTCGAACAAAATATGGACTCAGTTTATTTTTATATATTACCCACTCAGGCTGTGTTTTAACAGAATGTGGACTCAGAATTTGATCAAAAATTATTAACTCAGTCTGTTTTCTAACAGAATATGGACTCAGTCTATGTTGAGAGAATACTCACTCAGCCTGTGTTCTAAATAATATGGACTCAGTTTATTTTTAATAACAACCACTCATCCTGTGTTCTAACAGAATACCCACCGAGCCTGGGTTTTAACAAAATACTAACTCAGCAAGTGTTCTAACAGGATATTGACTCAGATTATTTTCAAAGAGTACTCACTCAGCCTGTGTTCTAACAGAATATGGATTCAGTCTATATTTAAAGAATACTCACTCAGCCTGTGTTCTAACAGAATACTCACTCAGCGAGAGTTCTACCAGAATATGGATTCAGATTATTTTAAAATAATACTCACTCAGCCTGTGTTCTAACAGAATGTGGACTCAGATATTGATCAAAAATTACTAACTCAGTCTGTGTTCTAGCAGAATTAGGACCCAGTCTATGTTTAAAGAATACTCACTCAGCCTGTGTTCTAAAAGAATAGGCACTCAGCCTGGTTTTTAATAAAATATTCACGCAGCCAGTGTAGTAACAGGATATTGACTCAGAGTATTTTCAAAGTATACTCAATGAGCCTGTTTACTAACAGAATACTCACTCAGCCTGTGTTCTAACTGAATACTCACTCAGCGAGAGTTCTACCAGAATATGGATTCTGATTATTTTAAAATAATACTCACTCAGCCTGTGTTCTAACAGAATATGGACTCAGTCTATGTTTAAAGAATACTCACTCAGCCTGTGTTCTAACAGAATACTCACTCAGCGAGAGTTCTACCAGAATATGGATTCACATTATTTTAAAATAATACTCACTCCGCCTGTGTTCTAACAGAATACTAATTCAGCCTGTGTTTTAACAGAATGTGGATTCAGATCAAAAATTACTAACTCAGTCTGTGTTCTAAAAGAATGTGGACTCAGATCTTGTTCAAAAATTACTCTGTGTTCAAACAGAATATGGACTCAGCCTGTGTTCTAACAGAATACTCACACAGCCTGTGTTCTAACAGAATACTAACTAAGCCAGTGTTTTAAGAGAATATGGATTCAGATTATTTTCAAAGAATACTCACTCAGCCAGTTTTTAAGAGAAATGGATTCACATTATTTTCAAAGAATACTCAGCCTGTTTTCGAACAAAATATGGACTCAGTTTATTTTTATATATTACCCACTCAGGCTGTGTTTTAACAGAATGTGGACTCAGAATTTGATCAAAAATTATTAACTCAGTCTGTTTTCTAACAGAATATGGACTCAGTCTATGTTGACAGAATACTCACTCAGCCTGTGTTCTAACTGAATACTCACTCAGCGAGAGTTCTACCAGAATATGGATTCTGATTATTTTAAAATAATACTCACTCAGCCTGTGTTCTAACAGAATATGGACTCAGTCTATGTTTAAAGAATACTCACTCAGCCTGTGTTCTAACAGAATACTCACTCAGAGAGAGTTCTACCAGAATATGGATTCACATTATTTTAAAATAATACTCACTCCGCCTGTGTTCTAACAGAATACTAATTCAGCCTGTGTTTTAACAGAATGTGGATTCAGATCAAAAATTACTAACTCAGTCTGTGTTCTAAAAGAATGTGGACTCAGCCTGTGTTCTAACAGAATACTCACACAGCCTGTGTTCTAACTGAATACTAACTAAGCCACTTTTTTAAGAGAATATGGATTCAGATTATTTTCAAAGAATACTCACTCAGCCAGTGTTTTAAGAGAATATGGATTCAGATTATTTTCAAAGAATTCTCACTCAGCCTGTGTTCGAACAAAATATGGACTCAGTTTATTTTTAAATATTACCCACTCAGGCTGTGTTTTAACAGAATGTGGACTCAGATCAAAAATTACTTACTCAGTCTGTGTTCTAACAGAATGTGGACTCAGATTTTGTTCAAAAATTACACTTTCTGTGTTCTAACAGAATATGGACTCAGCCTGTGTTCTAACAGAATACTCACACAGCCTGTGTTCTAACAGAATACTCACTCAGCCAGTGTTCTAACAGAATACTAACTCAGCCTGCGTTTTAACATAATGTGGATTCAGATCAAAAATTACTAACTCAGTCTGTGTTCTAACAGAATGTGGACTCAGATTTTGTTCAAAAATTACTCTGTCTGTTTTCTAACAGAATATGGACTCAGCCTGGGTTCTAACAGAATACTCACACAGCCTGTGTTCTAACAGAATACTCACTCAGCCAGTGTTTTAAGAGAATATGGATTCAGATTATTTTCAAAGAATACTCACTCAGCCTGTGTTCGAACAAAATATGGACTCAGTTTATTTTTATATATTACCCACCCAGGCTGTGTTTTAACAGAATGTGGACTCAGATTTTGATCAAAAATTATTAACTCAGTCTGTTTTCTAACAGAATATGGACGCAGTCTTTGTTTAAAGAATACTCACTCAGCCTGTGTTCTAATAGAATACACACACAGCCTGGTTTTTAATAAAATACTCACGCAGCCAGTGTACTAACAGGATATTGACTCAGATTATTTTCAAAGAATACTCAATGAGCCGGTTTACTAACAGATTACTCACTCAGCCTGTGTTCTAACAGAATATTCACTCAGCTAGAGTTCTACCAGAATATGGATTCAGATTATTTTAAAATAATACTCACTCAGCCTGTGTTCTAACAGAATATGGACTCAGTCTATGTTTAAAGAATACTCACTCAGCTTGTGTTCTAATAGAATACTCACTCAGCGAGAGTTCTACCAGAATATGGATTCAGATTACTTTAAAATAATACTCACTCCGCCTGTGTTCTAACAGAATATGGACTCAGTCTATGTTTAAAGAATACTCACTCAGCCTGTGTTCTAACAGAATACTCACTCAACGAGAGTTCTACCAGAATATGGATTCTGAATATTTTAAAATAATACTCACTCAGCCTGTGTTCTAACAGAATATGGACTCAGTCTATGTTTAAAGAATACTCACTCAGCCTGTGTTCTAACAGAATACTCACTCAGCGAGAGTTCTACCAGAATATGGATTCACATTATTTTAAAATAATACTCACTCCGCCTGTGTTCTAACAGAATACTAATTCAGCCTGTGTTTTAACAGAATGTGGATTCAGATCAAAAATTACTAACTCAGTCTGTGTTCTAACAGAATGTGGACTCAGATTTTCTTCAAAAATTACTCTGTCTGTGTTCTAACAGAATATGGACTCAGCTTGTGTTCTTACAGAATACTCACACAGCCTGTGTTCTAACAGAATACTAATTCAGCCTGTGTTTTAACAGAATGTGGACTCAGATTTTATTAAAAGAATACTCACTCAGTCTGTGTTATAAAAAATATGGACTTAGTTTATTTTTAAATAATATCCACTCAGCCTGTGTACTAACACAATACTCACTCAGCCTGGGTTTTAACAAAATACTAACTCAGCAAGTGTTCTAAGAGGATATTGACTCAGATTGTTTTCAAAGAATACTCACTCAGCCAGTGTTCTACCAGAATATGGATTCAGATTATTTTCAAAGAATACTCACTCAGCCTGTGTTCTAACAGAATGTGGACTCAGATATTGATCAAAAATTACTAACTCAGTCTGTGTTCTAGCAGAATTAAGATGCAGTCTATGTTTAAAGAATACTCACTCAGCCTGTGTTCTAAAAGAATAGGCACTCAGCCTGGTTTTTAGTAAAATATTCACGCAGCCAGTGTGCTAACAGGATATTGACTCAGAGTATTTTCAAAGAATACTCAATGAGCCTGTTTACTAACAGAATACTCACTCAGCCTGTGTTCTAACAGAATACTCACTCAGCCAGTGTTCTAACAGAATACTAACTCAGCCTGCGTTTTAACAGAATGTGGATTCAGATCAAAAATTACTAACTCAGTCTGTGTTCTAACAGAATGTGGACTCAGATTTTGTTCAAAAATTACTCTGTCTGTGTTCTAACAGAATATGGACTCAGCCTGGGTTCTAACAGAATACTCACACAGCCTGTGTTCTAACAGAATACTCACTCAGCGAGAGTTCTACCAGAATATGGATTCTTATTATTTGAAAATAATACTCACTCAGCCTGTGTTCTAACAGAATGTGGACTCAGTCTATATTTAAAGAATACTCACTCACCTCAGTGTTCTAACAGAACACTCACTCAGCCTGTGTTCTAAAAGAACGTGGATTCAGATCAAAAATTACTAACTCAGTCTGTGTTCTCACAGAATTTGGACTCAGATTTTGTTCAAAAATTACTCTGTCTGTGTTCTAACAGAATATGGACACAGCCTGTGTTCTAACAGAATACTCACACAGCCTGTGTTCTAACAGAATACTAACTAAGCCAGTGTTTTAAGAGAATATGGATTCAGATTATTTTCAAAGAATACTCACTCAGCCAGTTTTTAAGAGAATATGGATTCAGATTATTTTCAAAGAATACTCAGCCTGTTTTCGAACAAAATATGGACTCAGTTTATTTTTATATATTACCCACTCAGGCTGTGTTTTAACAGAGTGTGGACTCAGAATTTGATCAAAAATTATTAACTCAGTCTGTTTTCTAACAGAATATGGACTCAGTCTATGTTGAGAAAAGACTCACTCAGCCTGTGTTCTAAATAATATGGACTCAGTTTTTTTTTAATAATAACCACTCATCCTGTGTTCTAACAGAATACCCACCGAGCCTGGGTTTTAACAAAATACTAACTCAGCAGTGTTCTAACAGGATATTGACTCAGATTATTTTCAAAGAGTACTCACTCAGCCTGTGTTCTAACAGAATATGGACTCAGTCTATATTTAAAGAATACTCACTCAGCCTGTGTTCTAACAGAATACTCACTCAGCGAGAGTTCTACCAGAATATGGATTCAGATTATTTTAAAATAATACTCACTCAGCCTGTGTTCTAACAGAATGTGGACTCAGATATTGATCAAAAATTACTAACTCAGTCTGTGTTCTAGCAGAATTAGGACCCAGTCTATGTTTAAAGAATACTCACTCAGCCTGTGTTCTAAAAGAATAGGCACTCAGCCTGGTTTTTAATAAAATATTCACGCAGCCAGTGTAGTAACAGGATATTGACTCAGAGTATTTTCAAAGTATACTCAATGAGCCTGTTTACTAACAGAATACTCACTCAGCCTGTGTTCTAACTGAATACTATTTCAGCCTGTGTTTTAACAGAATGTTGACTCAGATTTTATTAATAGAATACTCACTCAGTCTGTGTTATAAAGAATATGGTCTCAGTTTAATTTTAAATGATATCCATTCAGCCTGTGTTCTAACAGAATACTCACTCAGCCTGGGTTTTAACAAAATACTAACTCAGCAAGTGTTCTAACAGGATATTGACTCAGATTGTTTTCAAAGAATACTCACTCAGCCAGTGTTCTACCAGAATATGGATTCAGATTATTTTCAAAGAATACTCACTCAGCCTGTGTTCTAACAGAATGTGGACTCAGATATTGATCAAAAATTACTAACTCAGTCTGTGTTCTAGCAGAATTAGGACGCAGTCTATGTTTAAAGAATACTCACTCAGCCTGTGTTCTAAAAGAATAGGAACTCAGCCGGGTTTTTAATAAAATATTCACGCAGCCAGTGTACTAACAGGATATTGACTCAGAGTATATTCAAAGAATACTCAATGAGCCTCTTTACTAACAGAATACTCACTCATCCTGTGTTCTAACAGAATACTCACTCAGCGAGAGTTCTACCAGAATATGGATTCTGATTATTTGAAAATAATACTCACTCAGCCTGTGTTCTAACAGAATATGGACTCAGTCTATGTTTAAAGAATACTCACGCAGCCTGTGTTCTAACAGAATGTGGACTCAGATATTGATCAAAAATTACTAACTCAGTCTGCGTTCTAGCAGAATTAGGACGCAGTCTATGTTTAAAGAATACTCACTCAGCCTGTGTTCTAAAAGAATAGGAACTCAGCCGGGTTTTTAATAAAATATTCACGCAGCCAGTGTACTAACAGGATATTGACTCAGAGTATATTCAAAGAATACTCAATGAGCCTGTTTACTAACAGAATACTCACTCATCCTGTGTTCTAACAGAATACTCACTCAGCGAGAGTTCTACCAGAATATGGATTCTGATTATTTGAAAATAATACTCACTCAGCCTGTGTTCTAACAGAATATGGACTCAGTCTATGTTTAAAGAATACTCACTCAGCCTGTGTTCTAACAGAATACTCACACAGCGAGAGTTCTACCAGAATATGGATTCAGATTATTTTAAAATAATACTCACCCCGCCTGTGTTCTAACAGAATATGGACTCAGTCTATGTTTAAAGAATACTCACTCAGCCTGTGTACTAACAGAATACTAATTCAGCCTGTGTTTTAACAGAATGTGGACTCAGATTTTATTAAAAGAATACTCACTCAGTCTGTGTTATAAAGAATATGGACTCAGTTTATTTTTATATAATATCCACTCAGCCTGTGTTCTAACAGAATACTCACTCAGCCTGGGTTTTAACAAAATACTAACTCAGCAAGTGTACTAACAGGATATTGACTCAGAGTATATTCAAAGAATACTCAATGAGCCTGTTTACTATCAGAATACTCACTCAGCTTGTGATCTAACAGAATACTCACTCAGCGAGAGTTCTACCAGAATATGGATTCTGATTATTTGAAAATAATACTCACTCAGCCTGTGTTCTAACAGAATGTGGACTCAGTCTATATTTAAAGAATACTCACTCACCTCAGTGTTCTAACAGAACACTCACTCAGCCTGTGTTCTAACAGAATGTGGACTCAGTCTATATTTAAAGAATACTCACTCACCTCAGTGTTCTAACAGAACAATCACTCAGCCTGTGTTCTAACAGAATACTCACTCAGCCTGGGTTTTAACAAAATACTAACTCAGCAAGTGTTCTAACAATATATTGACTCAGATTGTTTTCAAAGAATACTCACTCAGCCAGTGTTCTACCAGAATATGGATTCAGATTATTTTCAAAGAATTCTCACTCAGCCTGTGTTCTAACAAAATGTGGACTCAGATATTGATCAAAAATTACTAACTCAGTCTGTGTTCTAGCAGAATTAGGACGCACACTATGTTTAAAGAATACTCACTCAGCCTGTGTTCTAAAAGAATAGGCACTCAGCCTGGTTTTTAATAAAATAATCACGCAGCCAGTGTAGTAACAGGATATTGACACAGAGTATTTTCAAAGAATAGTCAATGAGCCTGTTTACTAACAGAATACTCACTCAGCCTGTGTTCTAACAGAATACTCACTCAGCGAGAGTTCTACCAGAATATGGATTCACATTATTTTAAAATAATACTCACTCCGCCTGTGTTCTAACAGAATACTAATTCAGCCTGTGTTTTAACAGAATGTGGATTCAGATCAAAAATTACTAACTCAGTCTGTGTTCTAACAGAATGTGGACTCAGATTTTGTTCAAAAATTACTCTGTCTGTGTTCTAACAGAATATGGACTCAGCTTGTGTTCTTACAGAATACTCACACAGCCTGTGTTCTAACAGAATACTAATTCAGCCTGTGTTTTAACAGAATGTGGACTCAGATTTTATTAAAAGAATACTCACTCAGTCTGTGTTATAAAGAATATGGACTTAGTTTATTTTTAAATAATATCCACTCAGCCTGTGTACTAACACAATACTCACTCAGCCTGGGTTTTAACAAAATACTAACTCAGCAAGTGTTCTAACAGGATATTGACTCAGATTGTTTTCAAAGAATACTCACTCAGCCAGTGTTCTACCAGAATATGGATTCAGATTATTTTCAAAGAATACTCACTCAGCCTGTGTTCTAACAGAATGTGGACTCAGATATTGATCAAAAATTACTAACTCAGTCTGTGTTCTAGCAGAATTAGGATGCAGTCTATGTTTAAAGAATACTCACTCAGCCTGTGTTCTAAAAGAATAGGCACTCAGCCTGGTTTTTAGTAAAATATTCACGCAGCCAGTGTGCTAACAGGATATTGACTCAGAGTATTTTCAAAGAATACTCAATGAGCCTGTTTACTAACAGAATACTCACTCAGCCTGTGTTCTAACAGAATACTCACTCAGCCAGTGTTCTAACAGAATACTAACTCAGCCTGCGTTTTAACAGAATGTGGATTCAGATCAAAAATTACTAACTCAGTCTGTGTTCTAACAGAATGTGGACTCAGATTTTGTTCAAAAATTACTCTGTCTGTGTTCTAACAGAATATGGACTCAGCCTGGGTTCTAACAGAATACTCACACAGCCTGTGTTCTAACAGAATACTCACTCAGCGAGAGTTCTACCAGAATATGGATTCTTATTATTTGAAAATAATACTCACTCAGCCTGTGTTCTAACAGAATGTGGACTCAGTCCATATTTAAAGAATACTCACTCACCTCAGTGTTCTAACAGAACACTCACTCAGCCTGTGTTCTAAAAGAACGTGGATTCAGATCAAAAATTACTAACTCAGTCTGTGTTCTCACAGAATTTGGACTCAGATTTTGTTCAAAAATTACTCTGTCTGTGTTCTAACAGAATATGGACACAGCCTGTGTTCTAACAGAATACTCACACAGCCTGTGTTCTAACAGAATACTAACTAAGCCAGTGTTTTAAGAGAATATGGATTCAGATTATTTTCAAAGAATACTCACTCAGCCAGTTTTTAAGAGAATATGGATTCAGATTATTTTCAAAGAATACTCAGCCTGTTTTCGAACAAAATATGGACTCAGTTTATTTTTATATATTACCCACTCAGGCTGTGTTTTAACAGAGTGTGGACTCAGAATTTGATCAAAAATTATTAACTCAGTCTGTTTTCTAACAGAATATGGACTCAGTCTATGTTGAGAAAATACTCACTCAGCCTGTGTTCTAAATAATATGGACTCAGTTTTTTTTTAATAATAACCACTCATCCTGTGTTCTAACAGAATACCCACCGAGCCTGGGTTTTAACAAAATACTAACTCAGCAAGTGTTCGAAAAGGATATTGACTCAGATTATTTTCAAAGAGTACTCACTCAGCCTGTGTTCTAACAGAATATGGACTCAGTCTATATTTAAAGAATACTCACTCAGCCTGTGTTCTAACAGAATACTCACTCAGCGAGAGTTCTACCAGAATATGGATTCAGATTATTTTAAAATAATACTCACTCAGCCTGTGTTCTAACAGAATGTGGACTCAGATATTGATCAAAAATTACTAACTCAGTCTGTGTTCTAGCAGAATTAGGACCCAGTCTATGTTTAAAGAATACTCACTCAGCCTGTGTTCTAAAAGAATAGGCACTCAGCCTGGTTTTTAATAAAATATTCACGCAGCCAGTGTAGTAACAGGATATTGACTCAGAGTATTTTCAAAGTATACTCAATGAGCCTGTTTACTAACAGAATACTCACTCAGCCTGTGTTCTAACAGAATACTCACTCAGCGAGAGTTCTACCAGTATATGGATTCACATTATTTTAAAATAATACTCACTCCGCCTGTGTTCTAACAGAATACTAATTCAGCCTGTGTTTTAACAGAATGTGGATTCAGATCAAAAATTACTAACTCAGTCTGTGTTCTAAAAGAATGTGGACTCAGATTTTGTTCAAAAATTACTCTGTGTTCTAACAGAATATGGACTCAGCCTGTGTTCTAACAGAATACTCACACAGCCTGTGTTCTAACAGAATACTAACTAAGCCACTTTTTAAAGAGAATATGGATTCAGATTATTTTCAAAGAATACTCACTGAGCCAGTGTTTTAAGAGAATATGGATTCAGGTTATTTTCAAAGAATTCTCACTCAGCCTGTGTTCGAACAAAATATGGACTCAGTTTATTTTTATATATTACCCACTCAGGTTGTGTTTTAACAGAATGTGGACTCAGATCAAAAATTACTTAGTCTGTGTTCTAACAGAATGTGGACTCCGATTTTGTTCAAAAATTACACTTTCTGTGTTCTAACAGAATATGGACTCAGCCTGTGTTCTAACAGAATACTCACACAGCCTGTGTTCTAACAGAATACTCACTCAGCCAGTGTTCTAACAGAATACTAACTCAGCCTGCGTTTTAACAGAATGTGGATTCAGATCAAAAATTACTAACTCAGTCTGTGTTCTAACAGAATGTGGACTCAGATTTTGTTCAAAAATTACTCTGTCTGTGTTCTAACAGAATATGGACACAGCCTGTGTTCTAACAGAATACTCACACAGCCTGTGTTCTAACAGAATACTCACCCAGCCAGTGTTTTAAGAGATTATGGATTCAGATTATTTTCAAAGAATACTCACTCAGCCTGTGTTCGAACAAAATATGGACTCAGTTTATTTTTATATATTACCCACCCAGGCTGTGTTTTAACAGAATGTGGACTCAGATTTTGATCAAAAATTATTAAATCAGTCTGTTTTCTAACAGAATATGGACGCAGTCTATGTTTAAAGAATACTCACTCAGCCTGTGTTCTAATGGAATACACACTCAGCCTGGTTTTTAATAAAATACTCACGCAGCCAGTGTACTAACAGGATATTGACTCAGATTATTTTCAAAGAATACTCAATGAGCCTGTTTACTAACAGATTACTCACTCAGCCTGTGTTCTAACAGAATACTCACTCAGCTAGAGTTCTACCAGAATATGGATTCATATTATTTTAAAATAATACTCACTCAGCCTGTGTTCTAACAGAATATGGACTCAGTCTTTGTTTAAAGAATACTCACTCAGCCTGTGTTCTAACAGAATACTCACTCAGCGAGAGTTCTACCAGAATATGGATTCAGATTATTTTAAAATAATACTCACTCCGCCTGTGTTCTAACAGAATATGGACTCAGTCTATGTTTAAAGAATACTCACTCAGCCTGTGTTCTAACAGAATACTATTTCAGCCTGTGTTTTAACAGAATGTTGACTCAGATTTTATTAAAAGAATACTCACTCAGTCTGTGTTATAAAGAATATGGACTCAGTTTAATTTTAAATGATATCCATTCAGCCTGTGTTCTAACAGAATACTCACTCAGCCTGGGTTTTAACAAAATACTAACTCAGCAAGTGTTCTAACAGGATATTGACTCAGATTGTTTTCAAAGAATACTCACTCAGCCAGTGTTCTACCAGAATATGGATTCAGATTATTTTCAAAGAATACTCACTCAGCCTGTGTTCTAACAGAATGTGGACTCAGATATTGATCAAAAATTACTAACTCAGTCTGTGTTCTAGCAGAATTAGGACGCAGTCTATGTTTAAAGAATACTCACTGAGCCTGTGTTCTAAAAGAATAAGAACTCAGCCGGGTTTTTAATAAAATATTCACGCAGCCAGTGTACTAACAGGATATTGACTCAGAGTATATTCAAAGAATACTCAATGAGCCTGTTTACTAACAGAATACTCACTCATCCTGTGTTCTAACAGAATACTCACTCAGCGAGAGTTCTACCAGAATATGGATTCTGATTATTTGAAAATAATACGCACTCAGCCTGTGTTCTAACAGAATATGGACTCAGTCTATGTTTAAAGAATACTCACTCAGCCTGTGTTCTAACAGAATACTCACTCAGCGAGAGTTCTACCAGAATATGGATTCAGATTATTTTAAAATAATACTCACCCCGCCTGTGTTCTAACAGAATATGGACTCAGTCTATGTTTAAAGAATACTCACTCAGCCTGTGTACTAACAGAATACTATTTCAGCCTGTGTTTTAACAGAATGTGGACTCAGATTTTATTAAAAGAATACTCACTCAGTCTGTGTTATAAAGAATATGGACTCAGTTTATTTTTATATAATATCCACTCAGCCTGTGTTCTAACAGAATACTCACTCAGCCTGGGTTTTAACAAAATACTAACTCAGCAAGTGTACTAACAGGATATTGACTCAGAGTATATTCAAAGAATACTCAATGAGCCTGTTTACTATCAGAATACTCACTCAGCTTGTGATCTAACAGAATACTAACTCAGCGAGAGTTCTACCAGAATATGGATTCTGATTATTTGAAAATAATACTCACTCAGCCTGTGTTCTAACAGAATGTGGACTCAGTCTATATTTAAAGAATACTCACTCACCTCAGTGTTCTAACAGAACACTCACTCAGCCTGTGTTCTAACAGAATGTGGACTCAGTCTATATTTAAAGAATACTCACTCACCTCAGTGTTCTAACAGAACAATCACTCAGCCTGTGTTCTAACAGAATACTCACTCAGCCTGGGTTTTAACAAAATACTAACTCAGCAAGTGTTCTAACAATATATTGACTCAGATTGTTTTCAAAGAATACTCACTCAGCCAGTGTTCTACCAGAATATGGATTCAGATTATTTTCAAAGAATTCTCACTCAGCCTGTGTTCTAACAAAATGTGGACTCAGATATTGATCAAAAATTACTAACTCAGTCTGTGTTCTAGCAGAATTAGGACGCACACTATGTTTAAAGAATACTCACTCAGCCTGTGTTCTAAAAGAATAGGCACTCAGCCTGGTTTTTAATAAAATATTCACGCAGCCAGTGTAGTAACAGGATATTGACACAGAGTATTTTCAAAGAATACTCAATGAGCCTGTTTACTAACAGAATACTCACTCAGCCTGTGTTCTAACAGAATACTCACTCAGCGAGAGTTCTACCAGAATATGGATTCACATTATTTTAAAATAATACTCACTCCGCCTGTGTTCTAACAGAATACTAATTCAGCCTGTGTTTTAACAGAATGTGGATTCAGATCAAAAATTACTAACTCAGTCTGTGTTCTAACAGAATGTGGACTCAGATTTTGTTCAAAAATTACTCTGTCTGTGTTCTAACAGAATATGGACTCAGCTTGTGTTCTTACAGAATACTCACACAGCCTGTGTTCTAACAGAATACTAATTCAGCCTGTGTTTTAACAGAATGTGGACTCAGATTTTATTAAAAGAATACTCACTCAGTCTGTGTTATAAAGAATATGGACTTAGTTTATTTTTAAATAATATCCACTCAGCCTGTGTACTAACACAATACTCACTCAGCCTGGGTTTTAACAAAATACTAACTCAGCAAGTGTTCTAACAGGATATTGACTCAGATTGTTTTCAAAGAATACTCACTCAGCCAGTGTTCTACCAGAATATGGATTCAGATTATTTTCAAAGAATACTCACTCAGCCTGTGTTCTAACAGAATGTGGACTCAGATATTGATCAAAAATTACTAACTCAGTCTGTGTTCTAGCAGAATTAGGATGCAGTCTATGTTTAAAGAATACTCACTCAGCCTGTGTTCTAAAAGAATAGGCACTCAGCCTGGTTTTTAGTAAAATATTCACGCAGCCAGTGTGCTAACAGGATATTGACTCAGAGTATTTTCAAAGAATACTCAATGAGCCTGTTTACTAACAGAATACTCACTCAGCCTGTGTTCTAACAGAATACTCACTCAGCCAGTGTTCTAACAGAATACTAACTCAGCCTGCGTTTTAACAGAATGTGGATTCAGATCAAAAATTACTAACTCAGTCTGTGTTCTAACAGAATGTGGACTCAGATTTTGTTCAAAAATTACTCTGTCTGTGTTCTAACAGAATATGGACTCAGCCTGGGTTCTAACAGAATACTCACACAGCCTGTGTTCTAACAGAATACTCACTCAGCGAGAGTTCTACCAGAATATGGATTCTTATTATTTGAAAATAATACTCACTCAGCCTGTGTTCTAACAGAATGTGGACTCAGTCCATATTTAAAGAATACTCACTCACCTCAGTGTTCTAACAGAACACTCACTCAGCCTGTGTTCTAAAAGAACGTGGATTCAGATCAAAAACTACTAACTCAGTCTGTGTTCTCACAGAATTTGGACTCAGATTTTGTTCAAAAATTACTCTGTCTGTGTTCTAACAGAATATGGACACAGCCTGTGTTCTAACAGAATACTCACACAGCCTGTGTTCTAACAGAATACTAACTAAGCCAGTGTTTTAAGAGAATATGGATTCAGATTATTTTCAAAGAATACTCACTCAGCCAGTTTTTAAGAGAATATGGATTCAGATTATTTTCAAAGAATACTCAGCCTGTTTTCGAACAAAATATGGACTCAGTTTATTTTTATATATTACCCACTCAGGCTGTGTTTTAACAGAGTGTGGACTCAGAATTTGATCAAAAATTATTAACTCAGTCTGTTTTCTAACAGAATATGGACTCAGTCTATGTTGAGAAAATACCCACTCAGCCTGTGTTCTAAATAATATGGACTCAGTTTTTTTTTAATAATAACCACTCATCCTGTGTTCTAACAGAATACCCACCGAGCCTGGGTTTTAACAAAATACTAACTCAGCAAGTGTTCGAAAAGGATATTGACTCAGATTATTTTCAAAGAGTACTCACTCAGCCTGTGTTCTAACAGAATATGGACTCAGTCTATATTTAAAGAATACTCACTCAGCCTGTGTTCTAACAGAATACTCACTCAGCGAGAGTTCTACCAGAATATGGATTCAGATTATTTTAAAATAATACTCACTCAGCCTGTGTTCTAACAGAATGTGGACTCAGATATTGATCAAAAATTACTAACTCAGTCTGTGTTCTAGCAGAATTAGGACCCAGTCTATGTTTAAAGAATACTCACTCAGCCTGTGTTCTAAAAGAATAGGCACTCAGCCTGGTTTTTAATAAAATATTCACGCAGCCAGTGTAGTAACAGGATATTGACTCAGAGTATTTTCAAAGTATACTCAATGAGCCTGTTTACTAACAGAATACTCACTCAGCCTGTGTTCTAACAGAATACTCACTCAGCGAGAGTTCTACCAGTATATGGATTCACATTATTTTAAAATAATACTCACTCCGCCTGTGTTCTAACAGAATACTAATTCAGCCTGTGTTTTAACAGAATGTGGATTCAGATCAAAAATTACTAACTCAGTCTGTGTTCTAAAAGAATGTGGACTCAGATTTTGTTCAAAAATTACTCTGTGTTCTAACAGAATATGGACTCAGCCTGTGTTCTAACAGAATACTCACACAGCCTGTGTTCTAACAGAATACTAACTAAGCCACTTTTTAAAGAGAATATGGATTCAGATTATTTTCAAAGAATACTCACTGAGCCAGTGTTTTAAGAGAATATGGATTCAGGTTATTTTCAAAGAATTCTCACTCAGCCTGTGTTCGAACAAAATATGGACTCAGTTTATTTTTATATATTACCCACTCAGGTTGTGTTTTAACAGAATGTGGACTCAGATCAAAAATTACTTAGTCTGTGTTCTAACAGAATGTGGACTCCGATTTTGTTCAAAAATTACACTTTCTGTGTTCTAACAGAATATGGACTCAGCCTGTGTTCTAACAGAATACTCACACAGCCTGTGTTCTAACAGAATACTCACTCAGCCAGTGTTCTAACAGAATACTAACTCAGCCTGCGTTTTAACAGAATGTGGATTCAGATCAAAAATTACTAACTCAGTCTGTGTTCTAACAGAATGTGGACTCAGATTTTGTTCAAAAATTACTCTGTATGTGTTCTAACAGAATATGGACACAGCCTGTGTTCTAACAGAATACTCACACAGCCTGTGTTCTAACAGAATACTCACCCAGCCAGTGTTTTAAGAGATTATGGATTCAGATTATTTTCAAAGAATACTCACTCAGCCTGTGTTCGAACAAAATATGGACTCAGTTTATTTTTATATATTACCCACCCAGGCTGTGTTTTAACAGAATGTGGACTCAGATTTTGATCAAAAATTATTAAATCAGTCTGTTTTCTAACAGAATATGGACGCAGTCTATGTTTAAAGAATACTCACTCAGCCTGTGTTCTAATGGAATACACACTCAGCCTGGTTTTTAATAAAATACTCACGCAGCCAGTGTACTAACAGGATATTGACTCAGATTATTTTCAAAGAATACTCAATGAGCCTGTTTACTAACAGATTACTCACTCAGCCTGTGTTCTAACAGAATACTCACTCAGCTAGAGTTCTACCAGAATATGGATTCATATTATTTTAAAATAATACTCACTCAGCCTGTGTTCTAACAGAATATGGACTCAGTCTTTGTTTAAAGAATACTCACTCAGCCTGTGTTCTAACAGAATACTCACTCAGCGAGAGTTCTACCAGAATATGGATTCAGATTATTTTAAAATAATACTCACTCCGCCTGTGTTCTAACAGAATATGGACTCAGTCTATGTTTAAAGAATACTCACTCAGCCTGTGTTCTAACAGAATACTATTTCAGCCTGTGTTTTAACAGAATGTTGACTCAGATTTTATTAAAAGAATACTCACTCAGTCTGTGTTATAAAGAATATGGACTCAGTTTAATTTTAAATGATATCCATTCAGCCTGTGTTCTAACAGAATACTCACTCAGCCTGGGTTTTAACAAAATACTAACTCAGCAAGTGTTCTAACAGGATATTGACTCAGATTGTTTTCAAAGAATACTCACTCAGCCAGTGTTCTACCAGAATATGGATTCAGATTATTTTCAAAGAATACTCACTCAGCCTGTGTTCTAACAGAATGTGGACTCAGATATTGATCAAAAATTACTAACTCAGTCTGTGTTCTAGCAGAATTAGGACGCAGTCTATGTTTAAAGAATACTCACTGAGCCTGTGTTCTAAAAGAATAAGAACTCAGCCGGGTTTTTAATAAAATATTCACGCAGCCAGTGTACTAACAGGATATTGACTCAGAGTATATTCAAAGAATACTCAATGAGCCTGTTTACTAACAGAATACTCACTCATCCTGTGTTCTAACAGAATACTCACTCAGCGAGAGTTCTACCAGAATATGGATTCTGATTATTTGAAAATAATACGCACTCAGCCTGTGTTCTAACAGAATATGGACTCAGTCTATGTTTAAAGAATACTCACTCAGCCTGTGTTCTAACAGAATACTCACTCAGCGAGAGTTCTACCAGAATATGGATTCAGATTATTTTAAAATAATACTCACCCCGCCTGTGTTCTAACAGAATATGGACTCAGTCTATGTTTAAAGAATACTCACTCAGCCTGTGTACTAACAGAATACTATTTCAGCCTGTGTTTTAACAGAATGTGGACTCAGATTTTATTAAAAGAATACTCACTCAGTCTGTGTTATAAAGAATATGGACTCAGTTTATTTTTATATAATATCCACTCAGCCTGTGTTCTAACAGAATACTCACTCAGCCTGGGTTTTAACAAAATACTAACTCAGCAAGTGTACTAACAGGATATTGACTCAGAGTATATTCAAAGAATACTCAATGAGCCTGTTTACTATCAGAATACTCACTCAGCTTGTGATCTAACAGAATACTAACTCAGCGAGAGTTCTACCAGAATATGGATTCTGATTATTTGAAAATAATACTCACTCAGCCTGTGTTCTAACAGAATGTGGACTCAGTCTATATTTAAAGAATACTCACTCACCTCAGTGTTCTAACAGAACACTCACTCAGCCTGTGTTCTAACAGAATGTGGACTCAGTCTATATTTAAAGAATACTCACTCACCTCAGTGTTCTAACAGAACAATCACTCAGCCTGTGTTCTAACAGAATACTCACTCAGCCTGGGTTTTAACAAAATACTAACTCAGCAAGTGTTCTAACAATATATTGACTCAGATTGTTTTCAAAGAATACTCACTCAGCCAGTGTTCTACCAGAATATGGATTCAGATTATTTTCAAAGAATTCTCACTCAGCCTGTGTTCTAACAAAATGTGGACTCAGATATTGATCAAAAATTACTAACTCAGTCTGTGTTCTAGCAGAATTAGGACGCACACTATGTTTAAAGAATACTCACTCAGCCTGTGTTCTAAAAGAATAGGCACTCAGCCTGGTTTTTAATAAAATATTCACGCAGCCAGTGTAGTAACAGGATATTGACACAGAGTATTTTCAAAGAATACTCAATGAGCCTGTTTACTAACAGAATACTCACTCAGCCTGTGTTCTAACAGAATACTCACTCAGCGAGAGTTCTACCAGAATATGGATTCACATTATTTTAAAATAATACTCACTCCGCCTGTGTTCTAACAGAATACTAATTCAGCCTGTGTTTTAACAGAATGTGGATTCAGATCAAAAATTACTAACTCAGTCTGTGTTCTAACAGAATGTGGACTCAGATTTTGTTCAAAAATTACTCTGTCTGTGTTCTAACAGAATATGGACTCAGCTTGTGTTCTTACAGAATACTCACACAGCCTGTGTTCTAACAGAATACTAATTCAGCCTGTGTTTTAACAGAATGTGGACTCAGATTTTATTAAAAGAATACTCACTCAGTCTGTGTTATAAAGAATATGGACTTAGTTTATTTTTAAATAATATCCACTCAGCCTGTGTACTAACACAATACTCACTCAGCCTGGGTTTTAACAAAATACTAACTCAGCAAGTGTTCTAACAGGATATTGACTCAGATTGTTTTCAAAGAATACTCACTCAGCCAGTGTTCTACCAGAATATGGATTCAGATTATTTTCAAAGAATACTCACTCAGCCTGTGTTCTAACAGAATGTGGACTCAGATATTGATCAAAAATTACTAACTCAGTCTGTGTTCTAGCAGAATTAGGATGCAGTCTATGTTTAAAGAATACTCACTCAGCCTGTGTTCTAAAAGAATAGGCACTCAGCCTGGTTTTTAGTAAAATATTCACGCAGCCAGTGTGCTAACAGGATATTGACTCAGAGTATTTTCAAAGAATACTCAATGAGCCTGTTTACTAACAGAATACTCACTCAGCCTGTGTTCTAACAGAATACTCACTCAGCCAGTGTTCTAACAGAATACTAACTCAGCCTGCGTTTTAACAGAATGTGGATTCAGATCAAAAATTACTAACTCAGTCTGTGTTCTAACAGAATGTGGACTCAGATTTTGTTCAAAAATTACTCTGTCTGTGTTCTAACAGAATATGGACTCAGCCTGGGTTCTAACAGAATACTCACACAGCCTGTGTTCTAACAGAATACTCACTCAGCGAGAGTTCTACCAGAATATGGATTCTTATTATTTGAAAATAATACTCACTCAGCCTGTGTTCTAACAGAATGTGGACTCAGTCCATATTTAAAGAATACTCACTCACCTCAGTGTTCTAACAGAACACTCACTCAGCCTGTGTTCTAAAAGAACGTGGATTCAGATCAAAAACTACTAACTCAGTCTGTGTTCTCACAGAATTTGGACTCAGAT
Source organism: Furipterus horrens (assembly GCF_987537825.1). Classification (NCBI taxonomy): domain Eukaryota; kingdom Metazoa; phylum Chordata; class Mammalia; order Chiroptera; family Furipteridae; genus Furipterus; species Furipterus horrens. The sequence continues at coordinate 1,765,559 of NW_028327190.1, read as the reverse complement.
TTTGTTCAAAAATTACTCTGTCTGTGTTCTAACAGAATATGGACACAGCCTGTGTTCTAACAGAATACTCACACAGCCTGTGTTCTAACAGAATACTAACTAAGCCAGTGTTTTAAGAGAATATGGATTCAGATTATTTTCAAAGAATACTCACTCAGCCAGTTTTTAAGAGAATATGGATTCAGATTATTTTCAAAGAATACTCAGCCTGTTTTCGAACAAAATATGGACTCAGTTTATTTTTATATATTACCCACTCAGGCTGTGTTTTAACAGAGTGTGGACTCAGAATTTGATCAAAAATTATTAACTCAGTCTGTTTTCTAACAGAATATGGACTCAGTCTATGTTGAGAAAATACCCACTCAGCCTGTGTTCTAAATAATATGGACTCAGTTTTTTTTTAATAATAACCACTCATCCTGTGTTCTAACAGAATACCCACCGAGCCTGGGTTTTAACAAAATACTAACTCAGCAAGTGTTCGAAAAGGATATTGACTCAGATTATTTTCAAAGAGTACTCACTCAGCCTGTGTTCTAACAGAATATGGACTCAGTCTATATTTAAAGAATACTCACTCAGCCTGTGTTCTAACAGAATACTCACTCAGCGAGAGTTCTACCAGAATATGGATTCAGATTATTTTAAAATAATACTCACTCAGCCTGTGTTCTAACAGAATGTGGACTCAGATATTGATCAAAAATTACTAACTCAGTCTGTGTTCTAGCAGAATTAGGACCCAGTCTATGTTTAAAGAATACTCACTCAGCCTGTGTTCTAAAAGAATAGGCACTCAGCCTGGTTTTTAATAAAATATTCACACAGCCAGTGTAGTAACAGGATATTGACTCAGAGTATTTTCAAAGTATACTCAATGAGCCTGTTTACTAACAGAATACTCACTCAGCCTGTGTTCTAACTGAATACTCACTCAGCGAGAGTTCTACCAGAATATGGATTCTGATTATTTTAAAATAATACTCACTCAGCCTGTGTTCTAACAGAATATGGACTCAGTCTATGTTTAAAGAATACTCACTCAGCCTGTGTTCTAACAGAATACTCACTCAGCGAGAGTTCTACCAGTATATGGATTCACATTATTTTAAAATAATACTCACTCCGCCTGTGTTCTAACAGAATACTAATTCAGCCTGTGTTTTAACAGAATGTGGATTCAGATCAAAAATTACTAACTCAGTCTGTGTTCTAAAAGAATGTGGACACAGATTTTGTTCAAAAATTACTCTGTGTTCTAACAGAATATGGACTCAGCCTGTGTTCTAACAGAATACTCACACAGCCTGTGTTCTAACAGAATACTAACTAAGCCACTTTTTTAAGAGAATATGGATTCAGATTATTTTCAAAGAATACTCACTCAGCCTGTGTTCTAACAGAATGTGGACTCAGATATTGATCAAAAATTACTAACTCAGTCTGTGTTCTAGCAGAATTAGGATGCAGTCTATGTTTAAAGAATACTCACTCAGCCTGTGTTCTAAAAGAATAGGCACTCAGCCTGGTTTTTAGTAAAATATTCACGCAGCCAGTGTGCTAACAGGATATTGACTCAGAGTATTTTCAAAGAATACTCAATGAGCCTGTTTACTAACAGAATACTCACTCAGCCTGTGTTCTAACAGAATACTCACTCAGCCAGTGTTCTAACAGAATACTAACTCAGCCTGCGTTTTAACAGAATGTGGATTCAGATCAAAAATTACTAACTCAGTCTGTGTTCTAACAGAATGTGGACTCAGATTTTGTTCAAAAATTACTCTGTCTGTGTTCTAACAGAATATGGACTCAGCCTGGGTTCTAACAGAATACTCACACAGCCTGTGTTCTAACAGAATACTCACTCAGCGAGAGTTCTACCAGAATATGGATTCTTATTATTTGAAAATAATACTCACTCAGCCTGTGTTCTAACAGAATGTGGACTCAGTCCATATTTAAAGAATACTCACTCACCTCAGTGTTCTAACAGAACACTCACTCAGCCTGTGTTCTAAAAGAACGTGGATTCAGATCAAGAATTACTAACTCAGTCTGTGTTCTCACAGAATTTGGACTCAGATTTTGTTCAAAAATTACTCTGTCTGTGTTCTAACAGAATATGGACACAGCCTGTGTTCTAACAGAATACTCACACAGCCTGTGTTCTAACAGAATACTAACTAAGCCAGTGTTTTAAGAGAATATGGATTCAGATTATTTTCAAAGAATACTCACTCAGCCAGTTTTTAAGAGAATATGGATTCAGATTATTTTCAAAGAATACTCAGCCTGTTTTCGAACAAAATATGGACTCAGTTTATTTTTATATATTACCCACTCAGGCTGTGTTTTAACAGAGTGTGGACTCAGAATTTGATCAAAAATTATTAACTCAGTCTGTTTTCTAACAGAATATGGACTCAGTCTATGTTGAGAAAATACTCACTCAGCCTGTGTTCTAAATAATATGGACTCAGTTTTTTATTAATAATAACCACTCATCCTGTGTTCTAACAGAATACCCACCGAGCCTGGGTTTTAACAAAATACTAACTCAGCAAGTGTTCGAAAAGGATATTGACTCAGATTATTTTCAAAGAGTACTCACTCAGCCTGTGTTCTAACAGAATATGGACTCAGTCTATATTTAAAGAATACTCACTCAGCCTGTGTTCTAACAGAATACTCACTCAGCGAGAGTTCTACCAGAATATGGATTCAGATTATTTTAAAATAATACTCACTCAGCCTGTGTTCTAACAGAATGTGGACTCAGATATTGATCAAAAATTACTAACTCAGTCTGTGTTCTAGCAGAATTAGGACCCAGTCTATGTTTAAAGAATACTCACTCAGCCTGTGTTCTAAAAGAATAGGCACTCAGCCTGGTTTTTAATAAAATATTCACGCAGCCAGTGTAGTAACAGGATATTGACTCAGAGTATTTTCAAAGTATACTCAATGAGCCTGTTTACTAACAGAATACTCACTCAGCCTGTGTTCTAACTGAATACTCACTCAGCGAGAGTTCTACCAGAATATGGATTCTGATTATTTGAAAATAATACTCACTCAGCCTGTGTTCTAACAGAATATGGACTCAGTCTATGTTTAAAGAATACTCACGCAGCCTGTGTTCTAACAGAATGTGGACTCAGATATTGATCAAAAATTACTAACTCAGTCTGCGTTCTAGCAGAATTAGGACGCAGTCTATGTTTAAAGAATACTCACTCAGCCTGTGTTCTAAAAGAATAGGAACTCAGCCGGGTTTTTAATAAAATATTCACGCAGCCAGTGTACTAACAGGATATTGACTCAGAGTATATTCAAAGAATACTCAATGAGCCTGTTTACTAACAGAATACTCACTCATCCTGTGTTCTAACAGAATACTCACTCAGCGAGAGTTCTACCAGAATATGGATTCTGATTATTTGAAAATAATACTCACTCAGCCTGTGTTCTAACAGAATATGGACTCAGTCTATGTTTAAAGAATACTCACTCAGCCTGTGTTCTAACAGAATACTCACACAGCGAGAGTTCTACCAGAATATGGATTCAGATTATTTTAAAATAATACTCACCCCGCCTGTGTTCTAACAGAATATGGACTCAGTCTATGTTTAAAGAATACTCACTCAGCCTGTGTACTAACAGAATACTAATTCAGCCTGTGTTTTAACAGAATGTGGACTCAGATTTTATTAAAAGAATACTCACTCAGTCTGTGTTATAAAGAATATGGACTCAGTTTATTTTTATATAATATCCACTCAGCCTGTGTTCTAACAGAATACTCACTCAGCCTGGGTTTTAACAAAATACTAACTCAGCAAGTGTACTAACAGGATATTGACTCAGAGTATATTCAAAGAATACTCAATGAGCCTGTTTACTATCAGAATACTCACTCAGCTTGTGATCTAACAGAATACTCACTCAGCGAGAGTTCTACCAGAATATGGATTCTGATTATTTGAAAATAATACTCACTCAGCCTGTGTTCTAACAGAATGTGGACTCAGTCTATATTTAAAGAATACTCACTCACCTCAGTGTTCTAACAGAACACTCACTCAGCCTGTGTTCTAACAGAATGTGGACTCAGTCTATATTTAAAGAATACTCACTCACCTCAGTGTTCTAACAGAACAAACACTCAGCCTGTGTTCTAACAGAATACTCACTCAGCCTGGGTTTTAACAAAATACTAACTCAGCAAGTGTTCTAACAATATATTGACTCAGATTGTTTTCAAAGAATACTCACTCAGCCAGTGTTCTACCAGAATATGGATTCAGATTATTTTCAAAGAATTCTCACTCAGCCTGTGTTCTAACAAAATGTGGACTCAGATATTGATCAAAAATTACTAACTCAGTCTGTGTTCTAGCAGAATTAGGACGCACACTATGTTTAAAGAATACTCACTCAGCCTGTGTTCTAAAAGAATAGGCACTCAGCCTGGTTTTTAATAAAATAATCACGCAGCCAGTGTAGTAACAGGATATTGACACAGAGTATTTTCAAAGAATAGTCAATGAGCCTGTTTACTAACAGAATACTCACTCAGCCTGTGTTCTAACAGAATACTCACTCAGCGAGAGTTCTACCAGAATATGGATTCACATTATTTTAAAATAATACTCACTCCGCCTGTGTTCTAACAGAATACTAATTCAGCCTGTGTTTTAACAGAATGTGGATTCAGATCAAAAATTACTAACTCAGTCTGTGTTCTAACAGAATGTGGACTCAGATTTTGTTCAAAAATTACTCTGTCTGTGTTCTAACAGAATATGGACTCAGCTTGTGTTCTTACAGAATACTCACACAGCCTGTGTTCTAACAGAATACTAATTCAGCCTGTGTTTTAACAGAATGTGGACTCAGATTTTATTAAAAGAATACTCACTCAGTCTGTGTTATAAAGAATATGGACTTAGTTTATTTTTAAATAATATCCACTCAGCCTGTGTACTAACACAATACTCACTCAGCCTGGGTTTTAACAAAATACTAACTCAGCAAGTGTTCTAACAGGATATTGACTCAGATTGTTTTCAAAGAATACTCACTCAGCCAGTGTTCTACCAGAATATGGATTCAGATTATTTTCAAAGAATACTCACTCAGCCTGTGTTCTAACAGAATGTGGACTCAGATATTGATCAAAAATTACTAACTCAGTCTGTGTTCTAGCAGAATTAGGATGCAGTCTATGTTTAAAGAATACTCACTCAGCCTGTGTTCTAAAAGAATAGGCACTCAGCCTGGTTTTTAGTAAAATATTCACGCAGCCAGTGTGCTAACAGGATATTGACTCAGAGTATTTTCAAAGAATACTCAATGAGCCTGTTTACTAACAGAATACTCACTCAGCCTGTGTTCTAACAGAATACTCACTCAGCCAGTGTTCTAACAGAATACTAACTCAGCCTGCGTTTTAACAGAATGTGGATTCAGATCAAAAATTACTAACTCAGTCTGTGTTCTAACAGAATGTGGACTCAGATTTTGTTCAAAAATTACTCTGTCTGTGTTCTAACAGAATATGGACTCAGCCTGGGTTCTAACAGAATACTCACACAGCCTGTGTTCTAACAGAATACTCACTCAGCGAGAGTTCTACCAGAATATGGATTCTTATTATTTGAAAATAATACTCACTCAGCCTGTGTTCTAACAGAATGTGGACTCAGTCCATATTTAAAGAATACTCACTCACCTCAGTGTTCTAACAGAACACTCACTCAGCCTGTGTTCTAAAAGAACGTGGATTCAGATCAAAAATTACTAACTCAGTCTGTGTTCTCACAGAATTTGGACTCAGATTTTGTTCAAAAATTACTCTGTCTGTGTTCTAACAGAATATGGACACAGCCTGTGTTCTAACAGAATACTCACACAGCCTGTGTTCTAACAGAATACTAACTAAGCCAGTGTTTTAAGAGAATATGGATTCAGATTATTTTCAAAGAATACTCACTCAGCCAGTTTTTAAGAGAATATGGATTCAGATTATTTTCAAAGAATACTCATCCTGTTTTCGAACAAAATATGGACTCAGTTTATTTTTATATATTACCCACTCAGGCTGTGTTTTAACAGAGTGTGGACTCAGAATTTGATCAAAAATTATTAACTCAGTCTGTTTTCTAACAGAATATGGACTCAGTCTATGTTGAGAAAATACTCACTCAGCCTGTGTTCTAAATAATATGGACTCAGTTTTTTTTTAATAATAACCACTCATCCTGTGTTCTAACAGAATACCCACCGAGCCTGGGTTTTAACAAAATACTAACTCAGCAAGTGTTCGAAAAGGATATTGACTCAGATTATTTTCAAAGAGTACTCACTCAGCCTGTGTTCTAACAGAATATGGACTCAGTCTATATTTAAAGAATACTCACTCAGCCTGTGTTCTAACAGAATACTCACTCAGCGAGAGTTCTACCAGAATATGGATTCAGATTATTTTAAAATAATACTCACTCAGCCTGTGTTCTAACAGAATGTGGACTCAGATATTGATCAAAAATTACTAACTCAGTCTGTGTTCTAGCAGAATTAGGACCCAGTCTATGTTTAAAGAATACTCACTCAGCCTGTGTTCTAAAAGAATAGGCACTCAGCCTGGTTTTTAATAAAATATTCACGCAGCCAGTGGAGTAACAGGATATTGACTCAGAGTATTTTCAAAGTATACTCAATGAGCCTGTTTACTAACAGAATACTCACTCAGCCTGTGTTCTAACTGAATACTCACTCAGCGAGAGTTCTACCAGAATATGGATTCTGATTATTTTAAAATAATACTCACTCAGCCTGTGTTCTAACAGAATATGGACTCAGTCTATGTTTAAAGAATACTCACTCAGCCTGTGTTCTAACAGAATACTCACTCAGCGAGAGTTCTACCAGTATATGGATTCACATTATTTTAAAATAATACTCACTCCGCCTGTGTTCTAACAGAATACTAATTCAGCCTGTGTTTTAACAGAATGTGGACTCAGATTTTATTAAAAGAATACTCACTTACTCTGTGTTATAAAGAATATGGACTTAGTTTATTTTTAAATAATATCCACTCAGCCTGTATACTAACACAATACTCACTCAGCCTGGGTTTTAACAAAATACTAACTCAGCAAGTGTTCTAACAGGATATTGACTCAGATTGTTTTCAAAGAATACTCACTCAGCCAGTGTTCTACCAGAATATGGATTCAGATTATTTTCAAAGAATACTCACTCAGCCTGTGTTCTAACAGAATGTGGACTCAGATATTGATCAAAAATTACTAACTCAGTCTGTGTTCTAGCAGAAATAGGATGCAGTCTATGTTTAAAGAATACTCACTCTGCCTGTGTTCTAAAAGAATAGGCACTCAGCCTGGTTTTTAATAAAATATTCACGCAGCCAATGTACTAACAGGATATTGACTCAGAGTATTTTCAAAGAATACTAAATGAGCCTGTTTACTAACAGAATACTCACTCAGCCTGTGTTCTAACAGAATACTCACTCAGCGAGAGTTCTACCAGAATATGGATTCTGATTATTTGAAAATAATACTCAGTCAGCCTGTGTTCTAACAGAATGTGGACTCAGTCTATATTTAAAGAATACTCACTCACTTCAGTGTTCTAACAGAACACTCACTCAGCCTGTGTTCTAACAGAATGTGGATTCAGATCAAAAATTACTAACTCAGTCTGTGTTCTAACAGAATGTGGACTCAGATTTTGTTCAAAAATTACTCTGTCTGTGTTCTAACAGAATATAGACACAGCCTATGTTCTAACAGAATACTCACACAGCCTGTGTTCTAACAGAATACTAACTAATCCAGTGTTTTAAGAGAATATGGATTCAGATTATTTTCAAAGAATACTCACTCAGCCAGGTTTTAAGAGAATATGGATTCAGATTATTTTCAAAGAATACTCAGCCTGTTTTCGAACAAAATATGGACTCAGTTTATTTTTATATATTACCCACTCAGGCTGTGTTTTAACAGAATGTGGACTCAGAATTTGATCAAAAATTATTAACTCAGTCTGTTTTCTAACAGAATATGGACTCAGTCTATGTTGAGAGAATACTCACTCAGCCTGTGTTCTAAATAATATGGACTCAGTTTATTTTTAATAACAACCACTCATCCTGTGTTCTAACAGAATACCCACCGAGCCTGGGTTTTAACAAAATACTAACTCAGCAAGTGTTCTAACAGGATATTGACTCAGATTATTTTCAAAGAGTACTCACTCAGCCTGTGTTCTAACAGAATATGGATTCAGTCTATATTTAAAGAATACTCACTCAGCCTGTGTTCTAACAGAATACTCACTCAGCGAGAGTTCTACCAGAATATGGATTCAGATTATTTTAAAATAATACTCACTCAGCCTGTGTTCTAACAGAATGTGGACTCAGATATTGATCAAAAATTACTAACTCAGTCTGTGTTCTAGCAGAATTAGGACCCAGTCTATGTTTAAAGAATACTCACTCAGCCTGTGTTCTAAAAGAATAGGCACTCAGCCTGGTTTTTAATAAAATATTCACGCAGCCAGTGTAGTAACAGGATATTGACTCAGAGTATTTTCAAAGTATACTCAATGAGCCTGTTTACTAACAGAATACTCACTCAGCCTGTGTTCTAACAGAATACTCACTCAGCGAGAGTTCTACCAGAATATGGATTCACATTATTTTAAAATAATACTCACTCCGCCTGTGTTCTAACAGAATACTAATTCAGCCTGTGTTTTAACAGAATGTGGATTCAGATCAAAAATTACTAACTCAGTCTGTGTTCTAAAAGAATGTGGACTCAGATTTTGTTCAAAGATTACTCTGTCTGTGTTGTAACAGAATATGGACTCAGCCTGTGTTCTAACAGAATACTCACACAGCCTGTGTTCTAACATAATACTAACTAAGCCAGTGTTTTAAGAGAATATGGATTCAGATTATTTTCAAAGAATACTCACTCAGCCAGTTTTTAAGAGAAATGGATTCACATTATTTTCAAAGAATACTCAGCCTGTTTTCGAACAAAATATGGACTCAGTTTATTTTTATATATTACCCACTCAGGCTGTGTTTTAACAGAATGTGGACTCAGAATTTGATCAAAAATTATTAACTCAGTCTGTTTTCTAACAGAATATGGACTCAGTCTATGTTGACAGAATACTCACTCAGCCTGTGTTCTAACTGAATACTCACTCAGCGAGAGTTCTACCAGAATATGGATTCTGATTATTTTAAAATAATACTCACTCAGCCTGTGTTCTAACAGAATATGGACTCAGTCTATGTTTAAAGAATACTCACTCAGCCTGTGTTCTAACAGAATACTCACTCAGAGAGAGTTCTACCAGAATATGGATTCACATTATTTTAAAATAATACTCACTCCGCCTGTGTTCTAACAGAATACTAATTCAGCCTGTGTTTTAACAGAATGTGGATTCAGATCAAAAATTACTAACTCAGTTTGTGTTCTAAAAGAATGTGGACTCAGCCTGTGTTCTAACAGAATACTCACACAGCCTGTGTTCTAACTGAATACTAACTAAGCCACTTTTTTAAGAGAATATGGATTCAGATTATTTTCAAAGAATACTCACTCAGCCAGTGTTTTAAGAGAATATGGATTCAGATTATTTTCAAAGAATTCTCACTCAGCCTGTGTTCGAACAAAATATGGACTCAGTTTATTTTTATATATTACCCACTCAGGCTGTGTTTTAACAGAATGTGGACTCAGATCAAAAATTACTTACTCAGTCTGTGTTCTAACAGAATGTGGACTCAGATTTTGTTCAAAAATTACACTTTCTGTGTTCTAACAGAATATGGACTCAGCCTGTGTTCTAACAGAATACTCACACAGCCTGTGTTCTAACAGAATACTCACTCAGCCAGTGTTCTAACAGAATACTAACTCAGCCTGCGTTTTAACATAATGTGGATTCAGATCAAAAATTACTAACTCAGTCTGTGTTCTAACAGAATGTGGACTCAGATTTTGTTCAAAAATTACTCTGTCTGTTTTCTAACAGAATATGGACTCAGCCTGGGTTCTAACAGAATACTCACACAGCCTGTGTTCTAACAGAATACTCACTCAGCCAGTGTTTTAAGAGAATATGGATTCAGATTATTTTCAAAGAATACTCACTCAGCCTGTGTTCGAACAAAATATGGACTCAGTTTATTTTTATATATTACCCACCCAGGCTGTGTTTTAACAGAATGTGGACTCAGATTTTGATCAAAAATTATTAACTCAGTCTGTTTTCTAACAGAATATGGACGCAGTCTTTGTTTAAAGAATACTCACTCAGCCTGTGTTCTAATAGAATACACACACAGCCTGGTTTTTAATAAAATACTCACGCAGCCAGTGTACTAACAGGATATTGACTCAGATTATTTTCAAAGAATACTCAATGAGCCGGTTTACTAACAGATTACTCACTCAGCCTGTGTTCTAACAGAATATTCACTCAGCTAGAGTTCTACCAGAATATGGATTCAGATTATTTTAAAATAATACTCACTCAGCCTGTGTTCTAACAGAATATGGACTCAGTCTATGTTTAAAGAATACTCACTCAGCTTGTGTTCTAATAGAATACTCACTCAGCGAGAGTTCTACCAGAATATGGATTCAGATTACTTTAAAATAATACTCACTCCGCCTGTGTTCTAACAGAATATGGACTCAGTCTATGTTTAAAGAATACTCACTCAGCCTGTGTTCTAACAGAATACTCACTCAGCGAGAGTTCTACCAGAATATGGATTCTGAATATTTTAAAATAATACTCACTCAGCCTGTGTTCTAACAGAATATGGACTCAGTCTATGTTTAAAGAATACTCACTCAGCCTGTGTTCTAACAGAATACTCACTCAGCGAGAGTTCTACCAGAATATGGATTCACATTATTTTAAAATAATACTCACTCCGCCTGTGTTCTAACAGAATACTAATTCAGCCTGTGTTTTAACAGAATGTGGATTCAGATCAAAAATTACTAACTCAGTCTGTGTTCTAACAGAATGTGGACTCAGATTTTGTTCAAAAATTACTCTGTCTGTGTTCTAACAGAATATGGACTCAGCTTGTGTTCTTACAGAATACTCACACAGCCTGTGTTCTAACAGAATACTAATTCAGCCTGTGTTTTAACAGAATGTGGACTCAGATTTTATTAAAAGAATACTCACTCAGTCTGTGTTATAAAGAATATGGACTTAGTTTATTTTTAAATAATATCCACTCAGCCTGTGTACTAACACAATACTCACTCAGCCTGGGTTTTAACAAAATACTAACTCAGCAAGTGTTCTAAGAGGATATTGACTCAGATTGTTTTCAAAGAATACTCACTCAGCCAGTGTTCTACCAGAATATGGATTCAGATTATTTTCAAAGAATACTCACTCAGCCTGTGTTCTAACAGAATGTGGACTCAGATATTGATCAAAAATTACTAACTCAGTCTGTGTTCTAGCAGAATTAAGATGCAGTCTATGTTTAAAGAATACTCACTCAGCCTGTGTTCTAAAAGAATAGGCACTCAGCCTGGTTTTTAGTAAAATATTCACGCAGCCAGTGTGCTAACAGGATATTGACTCAGAGTATTTTCAAAGAATACTCAATGAGCCTGTTTACTAACAGAATACTCACTCAGCCTGTGTTCTAACAGAATACTCACTCAGCCAGTGTTCTAACAGAATACTAACTCAGCCTGCGTTTTAACAGAATGTGGATTCAGATCAAAAATTACTAACTCAGTCTGTGTTCTAACAGAATGTGGACTCAGATTTTGTTCAAAAATTACTCTGTCTGTGTTCTAACAGAATATGGACTCAGCCTGGGTTCTAACAGAATACTCACACAGCCTGTGTTCTAACAGAATACTCACTCAGCGAGAGTTCTACCAGAATATGGATTCTTATTATTTGAAAATAATACTCACTCAGCCTGTGTTCTAACAGAATGTGGACTCAGTCTATATTTAAAGAATACTCACTCACCTCAGTGTTCTAACAGAACACTCACTCAGCCTGTGTTCTAAAAGAACGTGGATTCAGATCAAAAATTACTAACTCAGTCTGTGTTCTCACAGAATTTGGACTCAGATTTTGTTCAAAAATTACTCTGTCTGTGTTCTAACAGAATATGGACACAGCCTGTGTTCTAACAGAATACTCACACAGCCTGTGTTCTAACAGAATACTAACTAAGCCAGTGTTTTTAGAGAATATGGATTCAGATTATTTTCAAAGAATACTCACTCAGCCAGTTTTTAAGAGAATATGGATTCAGATTATTTTCAAAGAATACTCAGCCTGTTTTCGAACAAAATATGGACTCAGTTTATTTTTATATATTACCCACTCAGGCTGTGTTTTAACAGAGTGTGGACTCAGAATTTGATCAAAAATTATTAACTCAGTCTGTTTTCTAACAGAATATGGACTCAGTCTATGTTGAGAAAATACTCACTCAGCCTGTGTTCTAAATAATATGGACTCAGTTTTTTTTTAATAATAACCACTCATCCTGTGTTCTAACAGAATACCCACCGAGCCTGGGTTTTAACAAAATACTAACTCAGCAGTGTTCTAACAGGATATTGACTCAGATTATTTTCAAAGAGTACTCACTCAGCCTGTGTTCTAACAGAATATGGACTCAGTCTATATTTAAAGAATACTCACTCAGCCTGTGTTCTAACAGAATACTCACTCAGCGAGAGTTCTACCAGAATATGGATTCAGATTATTTTAAAATAATACTCACTCAGCCTGTGTTCTAACAGAATGTGGACTCAGATATTGATCAAAAATTACTAACTCAGTCTGTGTTCTAGCAGAATTAGGACCCAGTCTATGTTTAAAGAATACTCACTCAGCCTGTGTTCTAAAAGAATAGGCACTCAGCCTGGTTTTTAATAAAATATTCACGCAGCCAGTGTAGTAACAGGATATTGACTCAGAGTATTTTCAAAGTATACTCAATGAGCCTGTTTACTAACAGAATACTCACTCAGCCTGTGTTCTAACTGAATACTATTTCAGCCTGTGTTTTAACAGAATGTTGACTCAGATTTTATTAATAGAATACTCACTCAGTCTGTGTTATAAAGAATATGGTCTCAGTTTAATTTTAAATGATATCCATTCAGCCTGTGTTCTAACAGAATACTCACTCAGCCTGGGTTTTAACAAAATACTAACTCAGCAAGTGTTCTAACAGGATATTGACTCAGATTGTTTTCAAAGAATACTCACTCAGCCAGTGTTCTACCAGAATATGGATTCAGATTATTTTCAAAGAATACTCACTCAGCCTGTGTTCTAACAGAATGTGGACTCAGATATTGATCAAAAATTACTAACTCAGTCTGTGTTCTAGCAGAATTAGGACGCAGTCTATGTTTAAAGAATACTCACTCAGCCTGTGTTCTAAAAGAATAGGAACTCAGCCGGGTTTTTAATAAAATATTCACGCAGCCAGTGTACTAACAGGATATTGACTCAGAGTATATTCAAAGAATACTCAATGAGCCTCTTTACTAACAGAATACTCACTCATCCTGTGTTCTAACAGAATACTCACTCAGCGAGAGTTCTACCAGAATATGGATTCTGATTATTTGAAAATAATACTCACTCAGCCTGTGTTCTAACAGAATATGGACTCAGTCTATGTTTAAAGAATACTCACGCAGCCTGTGTTCTAACAGAATGTGGACTCAGATATTGATCAAAAATTACTAACTCAGTCTGCGTTCTAGCAGAATTAGGACGCAGTCTATGTTTAAAGAATACTCACTCAGCCTGTGTTCTAAAAGAATAGGAACTCAGCCGGGTTTTTAATAAAATATTCACGCAGCCAGTGTACTAACAGGATATTGACTCAGAGTATATTCAAAGAATACTCAATGAGCCTGTTTACTAACAGAATACTCACTCATCCTGTGTTCTAACAGAATACTCACTCAGCGAGAGTTCTACCAGAATATGGATTCTGATTATTTGAAAATAATACTCACTCAGCCTGTGTTCTAACAGAATATGGACTCAGTCTATGTTTAAAGAATACTCACTCAGCCTGTGTTCTAACAGAATACTCACACAGCGAGAGTTCTACCAGAATATGGATTCAGATTATTTTAAAATAATACTCACCCCGCCTGTGTTCTAACAGAATATGGACTCAGTCTATGTTTAAAGAATACTCACTCAGCCTGTGTACTAACAGAATACTAATTCAGCCTGTGTTTTAACAGAATGTGGACTCAGATTTTATTAAAAGAATACTCACTCAGTCTGTGTTATAAAGAATATGGACTCAGTTTATTTTTATATAATATCCACTCAGCCTGTGTTCTAACAGAATACTCACTCAGCCTGGGTTTTAACAAAATACTAACTCAGCAAGTGTACTAACAGGATATTGACTCAGAGTATATTCAAAGAATACTCAATGAGCCTGTTTACTATCAGAATACTCACTCAGCTTGTGATCTAACAGAATACTCACTCAGCGAGAGTTCTACCAGAATATGGATTCTGATTATTTGAAAATAATACTCACTCAGCCTGTGTTCTAACAGAATGTGGACTCAGTCTATATTTAAAGAATACTCACTCACCTCAGTGTTCTAACAGAACACTCACTCAGCCTGTGTTCTAACAGAATGTGGACTCAGTCTATATTTAAAGAATACTCACTCACCTCAGTGTTCTAACAGAACAATCACTCAGCCTGTGTTCTAACAGAATACTCACTCAGCCTGGGTTTTAACAAAATACTAACTCAGCAAGTGTTCTAACAATATATTGACTCAGATTGTTTTCAAAGAATACTCACTCAGCCAGTGTTCTACCAGAATATGGATTCAGATTATTTTCAAAGAATTCTCACTCAGCCTGTGTTCTAACAAAATGTGGACTCAGATATTGATCAAAAATTACTAACTCAGTCTGTGTTCTAGCAGAATTAGGACGCACACTATGTTTAAAGAATACTCACTCAGCCTGTGTTCTAAAAGAATAGGCACTCAGCCTGGTTTTTAATAAAATAATCACGCAGCCAGTGTAGTAACAGGATATTGACACAGAGTATTTTCAAAGAATAGTCAATGAGCCTGTTTACTAACAGAATACTCACTCAGCCTGGGTTCTAACAGAATACTCACTCAGCGAGAGTTCTACCAGAATATGGATTCACATTATTTTAAAATAATACTCACTCCGCCTGTGTTCTAACAGAATACTAATTCAGCCTGTGTTTTAACAGAATGTGGATTCAGATCAAAAATTACTAACTCAGTCTGTGTTCTAACAGAATGTGGACTCAGATTTTGTTCAAAAATTACTCTGTCTGTGTTCTAACAGAATATGGACTCAGCTTGTGTTCTTACAGAATACTCACACAGCCTGTGTTCTAACAGAATACTAATTCAGCCTGTGTTTTAACAGAATGTGGACTCAGATTTTATTAAAAGAATACTCACTCAGTCTGTGTTATAAAGAATATGGACTTAGTTTATTTTTAAATAATATCCACTCAGCCTGTGTACTAACACAATACTCACTCAGCCTGGGTTTTAACAAAATACTAACTCAGCAAGTGTTCTAACAGGATATTGACTCAGATTGTTTTCAAAGAATACTCACTCAGCCAGTGTTCTACCAGAATATGGATTCAGATTATTTTCAAAGAATACTCACTCAGCCTGTGTTCTAACAGAATGTGGACTCAGATATTGATCAAAAATTACTAACTCAGTCTGTGTTCTAGCAGAATTAGGATGCAGTCTATATTTAAAGAATACTCACTCAGCCTGTGTTCTAAAAGAATAGGCACTCAGCCTGGTTTTTAGTAAAATATTCACGCAGCCAGTGTGCTAACAGGATATTGACTCAGAGTATTTTCAAAGAATACTCAATGAGCCTGTTTACTAACAGAATACTCACTCAGCCTGTGTTCTAACAGAATACTCACTCAGCCAGTGTTCTAACAGAATACTAACTCAGCCTGCGTTTTAACAGAATGTGGATTCAGATCAAAAATTACTAACTCAGTCTGTGTTCTAACAGAATGTGGACTCAGATTTTGTTCAAAAATTACTCTGTCTGTGTTCTAACAGAATATGGACTCAGCCTGGGTTCTAACAGAATACTCACACAGCCTGTGTTCTAACAGAATACTCACTCAGCGAGAGTTCTACCAGAATATGGATTCTTATTATTTGAAAATAATACTCACTCAGCCTGTGTTCTAACAGAATGTGGACTCAGTCCATATTTAAAGAATACTCACTCACCTCAGTGTTCTAACAGAACACTCACTCAGCCTGTGTTCTAAAAGAACGTGGATTCAGATCAAAAATTACTAACTCAGTCTGTGTTCTCACAGAATTTGGACTCAGATTTTGTTCAAAAATTACTCTGTCTGTGTTCTAACAGAATATGGACACAGCCTGTGTTCTAACAGAATACTCACACAGCCTGTGTTCTAACAGAATACTAACTAAGCCAGTGTTTTAAGAGAATATGGATTCAGATTATTTTCAAAGAATACTCACTCAGCCAGTTTTTAAGAGAATATGGATTCAGATTATTTTCAAAGAATACTCAGCCTGTTTTCGAACAAAATATGGACTCAGTTTATTTTTATATATTACCCACTCAGGCTGTGTTTTAACAGAGTGTGGACTCAGAATTTGATCAAAAATTATTAACTCAGTCTGTTTTCTAACAGAATATGGACTCAGTCTATGTTGAGAAAATACTCACTCAGCCTGTGTTCTAAATAATATGGACTCAGTTTTTTTTTAATAATAACCACTCATCCTGTGTTCTAACAGAATACCCACCGAGCCTGGGTTTTAACAAAATACTAACTCAGCAAGTGTTCGAAAAGGATATTGACTCAGATTATTTTCAAAGAGTACTCACTCAGCCTGTGGTCTAACAGAATATGGACTCAGTCTATATTTAAAGAATACTCACTCAGCCTGTGTTCTAACAGAATACTCACTCAGCGAGAGTTCTACCAGAATATGGATTCAGATTATTTTAAAATAATACTCACTCAGCCTGTGTTCTAACAGAATGTGGACTCAGATATTGATCAAAAATTACTAACTCAGTCTGTGTTCTAGCAGAATTAGGACCCAGTCTATGTTTAAAGAATACTCACTCAGCCTGTGTTCTAAAAGAATAGGCACTCAGCCTGGTTTTTAATAAAATATTCACGCAGCCAGTGTAGTAACAGGATATTGACTCAGAGTATTTTCAAAGTATACTCAATGAGCCTGTTTACTAACAGAATACTCACTCAGCCTGTGTTCTAACTGAATACTCACTCAGCGAGAGTTCTACCAGAATATGGATTCTGATTATTTTAAAATAATACTCACTCAGCCTGTGTTCTAACAGAATATGGACTCAGTCTATGTTTAAAGAATACTCACTCAGCCTGTGTTCTAACAGAATACTCACTCAGCGAGAGTTCTACCAGTATATGGATTCACATTATTTTAAAATAATACTCACTCCGCCTGTGTTCTAACAGAATACTAATTCAGCCTGTGTTTTAACAGAATGTGGATTCAGATCAAAAATTACTAACTCAGTCTGTGTTCTAAAAGAATGTGGACTCAGATTTTATTCAAAAATTACTCTGTGTTCTAACAGAATATGGACTCAGCCTGTGTTCTAACAGAATACTCACACAGCCTGTGTTCTAACAGAATACTAACTAAGCCACTTTTTAAAGAGAATATGGATTCAGATTATTTTCAAAGAATACTCACTGAGCCAGTGTTTTAAGAGAATATGGATTCAGGTTATTTTCAAAGAATTCTCACTCAGCCTGTGTTCGAACAAAATATGGACTCAGTTTATTTTTATATATTACCCACTCAGGCTGTGTTTTAACAGAATGTGGACTCAGATCAAAAATTACTTAGTCTGTGTTCTAACAGAATGTGGACTCCGATTTTGTTCAAAAATTACACTTTCTGTGTTCTAACAGAATATGGACTCAGCCTGTGTTCTAACAGAATACTCACACAGCCTGTGTTCTAACAGAATACTCACTCAGCCAGTGTTCTAACAGAATACTAACTCAGCCTGCGTTTTAACAGAATGTGGATTCAGATCAAAAATTACTAACTCAGTCTGTGTTCTAACAGAATGTGGACTCAGATTTTGTTCAAAAATTACTCTGTCTGTGTTCTAACAGAATATGGACACAGCCTGTGTTCTAACAGAATACTCACACAGCCTGTGTTCTAACAGAATACTCACTCAGCCAGTGTTTTAAGAGAATATGGATTCAGATTATTTTCAAAGAATACTCACTCAGCCTGTGTTCGAACAAAATATGGACTCAGTTTATTTTTATATATTACCCACCCAGGCTGTGTTTTAACAGAATGTGGACTCAGATTTTGATCAAAAATTATTAACTCAGTCTGTTTTCTAACAGAATATGGACGCAGTCTATGTTTAAAGAATACTCACTCAGCCTGTGTTCTAATGGAATACACACTCAGCCTGGTTTTTAATAAAATACTCACGCAGCCAGTGTACTAACAGGATATTGACTCAGATTATTTTCAAAGAATACTCAATGAGCCTGTTTACTAACAGATTACTCACTCAGCCTGTGTTCTAACAGAATACTCACTCAGCTAGAGTTCTACCAGAATATGGATTCAGATTATTTTAAAATAATACTCACTCAGCCTGTGTTCTAACAGAATATGGACTCAGTCTTTGTTTAAAGAATACTCACTCAGCCTGTGTTCTAACAGAATACTCACTCAGCGAGAGTTCTACCAGAATATGGATTCAGATTATTTTAAAATAATACTCACTCCGCCTGTGTTCTAACAGAATATGGACTCAGTCTATGTTTAAAGAATACTCACTCAGCCTGTGTTCTAACAGAATACTATTTCAGCCTGTGTTTTAACAGAATGTTGACTCAGATTTTATTAAAAGAATACTCACTCAGTCTGTGTTATAAAGAATATGGACTCAGTTTAATTTTAAATGATATCCATTCAGCCTGTGTTCTAACAGAATACTCACTCAGCCTGGGTTTTAACAAAATACTAACTCAGCAAGTGTTCTAACAGGATATTGACTCAGATTGTTTTCAAAGAATACTCACTCAGCCAGTGTTCTACCAGAATATGGATTCAGATTATTTTCAAAGAATACTCACTCAGCCTGTGTTCTAACAGAATGTGGACTCAGATATTGATCAAAAATTACTAACTCAGTCTGTGTTCTAGCAGAATTAGGACGCAGTCTATGTTTAAAGAATACTCACTCAGCCTGTGTTCTAAAAGAATAAGAACTCAGCCGGGTTTTTAATAAAATATTCACGCAGCCAGTGTACTAACAGGATATTGACTCAGAGTATATTCAAAGAATACTCAATGAGCCTGTTTACTAACAGAATACTCACTCATCCTGTGTTCTAACAGAATACTCACTCAGCGAGAGTTCTACCAGAATATGGATTCTGATTATTTGAAAATAATACGCACTCAGCCTGTGTTCTAACAGAATATGGACTCAGTCTATGTTTAAAGAATACTCACTCAGCCTGTGTTCTAACAGAATACTCACTCAGCGAGAGTTCTACCAGAATATGGATTCAGATTATTTTAAAATAATACTCACCCCGCCTGTGTTCTAACAGAATATGGACTCAGTCTATGTTTAAAGAATACTCACTCAGCCTGTGTACTAACAGAATACTATTTCAGCCTGTGTTTTAACAGAATGTGGACTCAGATTTTATTAAAAGAATACTCACTCAGTCTGTGTTATAAAGAATATGGACTCAGTTTATTTTTATATAATATCCACTCAGCCTGTGTTCTAACAGAATACTCACTCAGCCTGGGTTTTAACAAAATACTAACTCAGCAAGTGTACTAACAGGATATTGACTCAGAGTATATTCAAAGAATACTCAATGAGCCTGTTTACTATCAGAATACTCACTCAGCTTGTGATCTAACAGAATACTCACTCAGCGAGAGTTCTACCAGAATATGGATTCTGATTATTTGAAAATAATACTCACTCAGCCTGTGTTCTAACAGAATGTGGACTCAGTCTATATTTAAAGAATACTCACTCACCTCAGTGTTCTAACAGAACACTCACTCAGCCTGTGTTCTAACAGAATGTGGACTCAGTCTATATTTAAAGAATACTCACTCACCTCAGTGTTCTAACAGAACAATCACTCAGCCTGTGTTCTAACAGAATACTCACTCAGCCTGGGTTTTAACAAAATACTAACTCAGCAAGTGTTCTAACAATATATTGACTCAGATTGTTTTCAAAGAATACTCACTCAGCCAGTGTTCTACCAGAATATGGATTCAGATTATTTTCAAAGAATTCTCACTCAGCCTGTGTTCTAACAAAATGTGGACTCAGATATTGATCAAAAATTACTAACTCAGTCTGTGTTCTAGCAGAATTAGGACGCACACTATGTTTAAAGAATACTCACTCAGCCTGTGTTCTAAAAGAATAGGCACTCAGCCTGGTTTTTAATAAAATATTCACGCAGCCAGTGTAGTAACAGGATATTGACACAGAGTATTTTCAAAGAATACTCAATGAGCCTGTTTACTAACAGAATACTCACTCAGCCTGTGTTCTAACAGAATACTCACTCAGCGAGAGTTCTACCAGAATATGGATTCACATTATTTTAAAATAATACTCACTCCGCCTGTGTTCTAACAGAATACTAATTCAGCCTGTGTTTTAACAGAATGTGGATTCAGATCAAAAATTACTAACTCAGTCTGTGTTCTAACAGAATGTGGACTCAGATTTTGTTCAAAAATTACTCTGTCTGTGTTCTAACAGAATATGGACTCAGCTTGTGTTCTTACAGAATACTCACACAGCCTGTGTTCTAACAGAATACTAATTCAGCCTGTGTTTTAACAGAATGTGGACTCAGATTTTATTAAAAGAATACTCACTCAGTCTGTGTTATAAAGAATATGGACTTAGTTTATTTTTAAATAATATCCACTCAGCCTGTGTACTAACACAATACTCACTCAGCCTGGGTTTTAACAAAATACTAACTCAGCAAGTGTTCTAACAGGATATTGACTCAGATTGTTTTCAAAGAATACTCACTCAGCCAGTGTTCTACCAGAATATGGATTCAGATTATTTTCAAAGAATACTCACTCAGCCTGTGTTCTAACAGAATGTGGACTCAGATATTGATCAAAAATTACTAACTCAGTCTGTGTTCTAGCAGAATTAGGATGCAGTCTATGTTTAAAGAATACTCACTCAGCCTGTGTTCTAAAAGAATAGGCACTCAGCCTGGTTTTTAGTAAAATATTCACGCAGCCAGTGTGCTAACAGGATATTGACTCAGAGTATTTTCAAAGAATACTCAATGAGCCTGTTTACTAACAGAATACTCACTCAGCCTGTGTTCTAACAGAATACTCACTCAGCCAGTGTTCTAACAGAATACTAACTCAGCCTGCGTTTTAACAGAATGTGGATTCAGATCAAAAATTACTAACTCAGTCTGTGTTCTAACAGAATGTGGACTCAGATTTTGTTCAAAAATTACTCTGTCTGTGTTCTAACAGAATATGGACTCAGCCTGGGTTCTAACAGAATACTCACACAGCCTGTGTTCTAACAGAATACTCACTCAGCGAGAGTTCTACCAGAATATGGATTCTTATTATTTGAAAATAATACTCACTCAGCCTGTGTTCTAACAGAATGTGGACTCAGTCCATATTTAAAGAATACTCACTCACCTCAGTGTTCTAACAGAACACTCACTCAGCCTGTGTTCTAAAAGAACGTGGATTCAGATCAAAAATTACTAACTCAGTCTGTGTTCTCACAGAATTTGGACTCAGATTTTGTTCAAAAATTACTCTGTCTGTGTTCTAACAGAATATGGACACAGCCTGTGTTCTAACAGAATACTCACACAGCCTGTGTTCTAACAGAATACTAACTAAGCCAGTGTTTTAAGAGAATATGGATTCAGATTATTTTCAAAGAATACTCACTCAGCCAGTTTTTAAGAGAATATGGATTCAGATTATTTTCAAAGAATACTCATCCTGTTTTCGAACAAAATATGGACTCAGTTTATTTTTATATATTACCCACTCAGGCTGTGTTTTAACAGAGTGTGGACTCAGAATTTGATCAAAAATTATTAACTCAGTCTGTTTTCTAACAGAATATGGACTCAGTCTATGTTGAGAAAATACTCACTCAGCCTGTGTTCTAAATAATATGGACTCAGTTTTTTTTTAATAATAACCACTCATCCTGTGTTCTAACAGAATACCCACCGAGCCTGGGTTTTAACAAAATACTAACTCAGCAAGTGTTCGAAAAGGATATTGACTCAGATTATTTTCAAAGAGTACTCACTCAGCCTGTGTTCTAACAGAATATGGACTCAGTCTATATTTAAAGAATACTCACTCAGCCTGTGTTCTAACAGAATACTCACTCAGCGAGAGTTCTACCAGAATATGGATTCAGATTATTTTAAAATAATACTCACTCAGCCTGTGTTCTAACAGAATGTGGACTCAGATATTGATCAAAAATTACTAACTCAGTCTGTGTTCTAGCAGAATTAGGACCCAGTCTATGTTTAAAGAATACTCACTCAGCCTGTGTTCTAAAAGAATAGGCACTCAGCCTGGTTTTTAATAAAATAATCACGCAGCCAGTGTAGTAACAGGATATTGACTCAGAGTATTTTCAAAGTATACTCAATGAGCCTGTTTACTAACAGAATACTCACTCAGCCTGTGTTCTAACTGAATACTCACTCAGCGAGAGTTCTACCAGAATATGGATTCTGATTATTTTAAAATAATACTCACTCAGCCTGTGTTCTAACAGAATATGGACTCAGTCTATGTTTAAAGAATACTCACTCAGCCTGTGTTCTAACAGAATACTCACTCAGCGAGAGTTCTACCAGTATATGGATTCACATTATTTTAAAATAATACTCACTCAGCCTGTGTTCTAACAGAATACTAATTCAGCCTGTGTTTTAACAGAATGTGGATTCAGATAAAAAATTACTAACTCAGTCTGTGTTCTAAAAGAATGTGGACTCAGATTTTGTTCAAAAATTACTCTGTGTTCTAACAGAATATGGACTCAGCCTGTGTTCTAACAGAATACTCACACAGCCTGTGTTCTAACAGAATACTAACTAAGCCACTTTTTTAAGAGAATATGGATTCAGATTATTTTCAAAGAATACTCACTGAGCCAGTGTTTTAAGAGAATATGGATTCAGGTTATTTTCAAAGAATTCTCACTCAGCCTGTGTTCGAACAAAATATGGACTCAGTTTATTTTTATATATTACCCACTCAGGCTGTGTTTTAACAGAATGTGGACTCAGATTTTGATCAAAAATTATTAAATCAGTCTGTTTTCTAACAGAATATGGACGCAGTCTATGTTTAAAGAATACTCACTCAGCCTGTGTTCTAATGGAATACACACTCAGCCTGGTTTTTAATAAAATACTCACGCAGCCAGTGTACTAACAGGATATTGACTCAGATTATTTTCAAAGAATACTCAATGAGCCTGTTTACTAACAGATTACTCACTCAGCCTGTGTTCTAACAGAATACTCACTCAGCTAGAGTTCTACCAGAATATGGATTCAGATTATTTTAAAATAATACTCACTCAGCCTGTGTTCTAACAGAATATGGACTCAGTCTTTGTTTAAAGAATACTCACTCAGCCTGTGTTCTAACAGAATACTCACTCAGCGAGAGTTCAACCAGAATATGGATTCAGATTATTTTAAAATAATACTCACTCCGCCTGTGTTCTAACAGAATATGGACTCAGTCTATGTTTAAAGAATACTCACTCAGCCTGTGTTCTAACAGAATACTATTTCAGCCTGTGTTTTAACAGAATGTTGACTCAGATTTTATTAAAAGAATACTCACTCAGTCTGTGTTATAAAGAATATGGACTCAGTTTAATTTTAAATGATATCCATTCAGCCTGTGTTCTAACAGAATACTCACTCAGCCTGGGTTTTAACAAAATACTAACTCAGCAAGTGTTCTAACAGGATATTGACTCAGATTGTTTTCAAAGAATACTCACTCAGCCAGTGTTCTACCAGAATATGGATTCAGATTATTTTCAAAGAATACTCACTCAGCCTGTGTTCTAACAGAATGTGGACTCAGATATTGATCAAAAATTACTAACTCAGTCTGTGTTCTAGCAGAATTAGGACGCAGTCTATGTTTAAAGAATACTCACTCAGCCTGTGTTCTAAAAGAATAAGAACTCAGCCGGGTTTTTAATAAAATATTCACGCAGCCAGTGTACTAACAGGATATTGACTCAGAGTATATTCAAAGAATACTCAATGAGCCTGTTTACTAACAGAATACTCACTCATCCTGTGTTCTAACAGAATACTCACTCAGCGAGAGTTCTACCAGAATATGGATTCTGATTATTTGAAAATAATACGCACTCAGCCTGTGTTCTAACAGAATATGGACTCAGTCTATGTTTAAAGAATACTCACTCAGCCTGTGTTCTAACAGAATACTCACTCAGCGAGAGTTCTACCAGAATATGGATTCAGATTATTTTAAAATAATACTCACCCCGCCTGTGTTCTAACAGAATATGGACTCAGTCTATGTTTAAAGAATACTCACTCAGCCTGTGTACTAACAGAATACTATTTCAGCCTGTGTTTTAACAGAATGTGGACTCAGATTTTATTAAAAGAATACTCACTCAGTCTGTGTTATAAAGAATATGGACTCAGTTTATTTTTATATAATATCCACTCAGCCTGTGTTCTAACAGAATACTCACTCAGCCTGGGTTTTAACAAAATACTAACTCAGCAAGTGTACTAACAGGATATTGATTCAGAGTATATTCAAAGAATACTCAATGAGCCTGTTTACTATCAGAATACTCACTGAGCTTGTGATCTAACAGAATACTCACTCAGCGAGAGTTCTACCAGAATATGGATCCTGATTATTTGAAAATAATACTCACTCAGCCTGTGTTCTAACAGAATGTGGACTCAGTCTATATTTAAAGAATACTCACTCACCTCAGTGTTCTAACAGAACACTCACTCAGCCTGTGTTCTAACAGAATGTGGACTCAGTCTATATTTAAAGAATACTCACTCACCTCAGTGTTCTAACAGAACAATCACTCAGCCTGTGTTCTAACAGAATACTAACTCAGCCTGCGTTTTAACAGAATGTGGATTCAGATCAAAAATTACTAACTCAGTCTGTGTTCTAACAGAATATGGACTCAGATTTTGTTCAAAAATTACTCTGTCTGTGTTGTAACAGAATATGGACTCAGCCTGTGTTCTAACAGAATACTCACACAGCCTGTGTTCTAACAGAATACTCACTCAGCCAGTGTTTTAAGAGAATATGGATTCAGATTATTTTCAAAGAATACTCACTCAGCCTGTGTTCGAACAAAATAAGGACTCAGTTTATTTTTATATATTACCCACCCAGGCTGTGTTTTAACAGAATGTGGACTCAGATTTTGATCAAAAATTATTAACTCAGTCTGTTTTCTAACAGAATAAGGACGCAGTCTATGTTTAAAGAATACGCACTCAGCCTGTGTTCTAATAGAATACACACTCAGCCTGGTTTTAATAAAATACTCACTTAGCCAGTGTACTAACAGGATATTGACTCAGATTATTTTCAAAGAATACTCAATGAGCCTGTTTACTAACAGATTACTCACTCAGCCTGTGTTCTAACAGAATACTCACTCAGCGAGAGTTCTACCAGAATATGGATTCTGATTATTTGAAAATAATACTCACTCATCCTGTTTTCTAACAGAATGCGGACTCAGTCTATATTTAAAGAATACTCACTCACCTCAGTGTTCTAACAGAACACTCACTCAGCCTGTGTTCTAACAGAATGTGGATTCAGATTAAAAATTACTAACTCAGTCTGTGTTCTAACAGAATGTGGACTCAGATTTTGTTCAAAGATTACTCTGTGTTCTAACAGAATACTATCACAGCCTGTGTTCTAACAGAATACTCACTCAGCCAGTGTTCTAACAGAATACTAACTCAGCCTGCGTTTTAACAGAATGTGGATTCAGATCAAAAATTACTAACTCAGTCTGTGTTCTAACAGAATGTGGACTCAGATTTTGTTCAAAAATTACTCTGTCTGTGTTCTAACAGAATATGGACTCAGCCTGTGTTCTAACAGAATACTCACACAGCCTGTGTTCTAACAGAATACTCACTCAGCCAGTGTTTTAAGAGAATATGGATTCAGATTATTTTCAAGAATACTCACTCAGCCTGTGTTCGAACAAAATATGGACTCAGTTTATTTTTATATATTACCCACCCAGGCTGTGTTTTAACAGAATGTGGACTCAGATTTTGATCAAAAATTATTAAATCAGTCTGTTTTCTAACAGAATATGGACGCAGTCTATGTTTAAAGAATACTCACTCAGCCTGTGTTCTAATGGAATACACACTCAGCCTGGTTTTTAATAAAATACTCACGCAGCCAGTGTACTAACAGGATATTGACTCAGATTATTTTCAAAGAATACTCAATGAGCCTGTTTACTAACAGATTACTCACTCAGCCTGTGTTCTAACAGAATACTCACTCAGCTAGAGTTCTACCAGAATATGGATTCAGATTATTTTAAAATAATACTCACTCAGCCTGTGTTCTAACAGAATATGGACTCAGTCTTTGTTTAAAGAATACTCACTCAGCCTGTGTTCTAACAGAATACTCACTCAGCGAGAGTTCTACCAGAATATGGATTCAGATTATTTTAAAATAATACTCACTCCGCCTGTGTTCTAACAGAATATGGACTCAGTCTATGTTTAAAGAATACTCACTCAGCCTGTGTTCTAACAGAATACTATTTCAGCCTGTGTTTTAACAGAATGTTGACTCAGATTTTATTAAAAGAATACTCACTCAGTCTGTGTTATAAAGAATATGGACTCAGTTTAATTTTAAATGATATCCATTCAGCCTGTGTTCTAACAGAATACTCACTCAGCCTGGGTTTTAACAAAATACTAACTCAGCAAGTGTTCTAACAGGATATTGACTCAGATTGTTTTCAAAGAATACTCACTCAGCCAGTGTTCTACCAGAATATGGATTCAGATTATTTTCAAAGAATACTCACTCAGCCTGTGTTCTAACAGAATGTGGACTCAGATATTGATCAAAAATTACTAACTCAGTCTGTGTTCTAGCAGAATTAGGACGCAGTCTATGTTTAAAGAATACTCACTCAGCCTGTGTTCTAAAAGAATAAGAACTCAGCCGGGTTTTTAATAAAATATTCACGCAGCCAGTGTACTAACAGGATATTGACTCAGAGTATATTCAAAGAATACTCAATGAGCCTGTTTACTAACAGAATACTCACTCATCCTGTGTTCTAACAGAATACTCACTCAGCGAGAGTTCTACCAGAATATGGATTCTGATTATTTGAAAATAATACGCACTCAGCCTGTGTTCTAACAGAATATGGACTCAGTCTATGTTTAAAGAATACTCACTCAGCCTGTGTTCTAACAGAATACTCACTCAGCGAGAGTTCTACCAGAATATGGATTCAGATTATTTTAAAATAATACTCACCCCGCCTGTGTTCTAACAGAATATGGACTCAGTCTATGTTTAAAGAATACTCACTCAGCCTGTGTACTAACAGAATACTATTTCAGCCTGTGTTTTAACAGAATGTGGACTCAGATTTTATTAAAAGAATACTCACTCAGTCTGTGTTATAAAGAATATGGACTCAGTTTATTTTTATATAATATCCACTCAGCCTGTGTTCTAACAGAATACTCACTCAGCCTGGGTTTTAACAAAATACTAACTCAGCAAGTGTACTAACAGGATATTGACTCAGAGTATATTCAAAGAATACTCAATGAGCCTGTTTACTATCAGAATACTCACTCAGCTTGTGATCTAACAGAATACTCACTCAGCGAGAGTTCTACCAGAATATGGATTCTGATTATTTGAAAATAATACTCACTCAGCCTGTGTTCTAACAGAATGTGGACTCAGTCTATATTTAAAGAATACTCACTCACCTCAGTGTTCTAACAGAACACTCACTCAGCCTGTGTTCTAACAGAATGTGGACTCAGTCTATATTTAAAGAATACTCACTCACCTCAGTGTTCTAACAGAACAATCACTCAGCCTGTGTTCTAACAGAATACTAACTCAGCCTGCGTTTTAACAGAATGTGGATTCAGATCAAAAATTACTAACTCAGTCTGTGTTCTAACAGAATATGGACTCAGATTTTGTTCAAAAATTACTCTGTCTGTGTTGTAACAGAATATGGACTCAGCCTGTGTTCTAACAGAATACTCACACAGCCTGTGTTCTAACAGAATACTCACTCAGCCAGTGTTTTAAGAGAATATGGATTCAGATTATTTTCAAAGAATACTCACTCAGCCTGTGTTCGAACAAAATAAGGACTCAGTTTATTTTTATATATTACCCACCCAGGCTGTGTTTTAACAGAATGTGGACTCAGATTTTGATCAAAAATTATTAACTCAGTCTGTTTTCTAACAGAATAAGGACGCAGTCTATGTTTAAAGAATACGCACTCAGCCTGTGTTCTAATAGAATACACACTCAGCCTGGTTTTAATAAAATACTCACGCAGCCAGTGTACTAACAGGATATTGACTCAGATTATTTTCAAAGAATACTCAATGAGCCTGTTTACTAACAGATTACTCACTCAGCCTGTGTTCTAACAGAATACTCACTCAGCGAGAGTTCTACCAGAATATGGATTCTGATTATTTGAAAATAATACTCACTCATCCTGTTTTCTAACAGAATGTGGACTCAGTCTATATTTAAAGAATACTCACTCACCTCAGTGTTCTAACAGAACACTCACTCAGCCTGTGTTCTAACAGAATGTGGATTCAGATTAAAAATTACTAACTCAGTCTGTGTTCTAACAGAATGTGGACTCAGATTTTGTTCAAAGATAACTCTGTGTTCTAACAGAATACTATCACAGCCTGTGTTCTAACAGAATACTCACTCAGCCAGTGTTCTAACAGAATACTAACTCAGCCTGCGTTTTAACAGAATGTGGATTCAGATCAAAAATTACTAACTCAGTCTGTGTTCTAACAGAATGTGGACTCAGATTTTGTTCAAAAATTACTCTGTCTGTGTTCTAACAGAATATGGACTCAGCCTGTGTTCTAACAGAATACTCACACAGCCTGTGTTCTAACAGAATACTCACTCAGCCAGTGTTTTAAGAGAATATGGATTCAGATTATTTTCAAGAATACTCACTCAGCCTGTGTTCGAACAAAATATGGACTCAGTTTATTTTTATATATTACCCACCCAGGCTGTGTTTTAACAGAATGTGGACTCAGATTTTGATCAAAAATTATTAAATCAGTCTGTTTTCTAACAGAATATGGACGCAGTCTATGTTTAAAGAATACTCACTGAGCCTGTTTACTAACAGATTACTCACTCAGCCTGTGTTCTAACAGAATACTGACTCAGCGAGAGTTCTACCAGAATATGGATTCTGATTATTTTAAAATAATACTCACTCAGCCTGTGTTCTAACAGAATGTGGACGCAGTCTATATTTAAAGAATACTCACTCACCTCAGTGTTCTAACAGAACACTCACTCAGCCTGTGTTCTAACAGAATACTAACTCAGCCTGCGTTCTAACAGAATGTGGATTCAGATTAAAAATTACTAACTCAGTCTGTGTTCTAACAGAATGTGGACTCAGATTTTGTTCAAAGATTACTCTGTGTTCTAACAGAATATGAACTCAGCCTGTGTTCTAACAGAATACTCACACAGCCTGTGTTCTAAATAATATGGACTCAGTTTATTTTTATATAATAACCGCTCAGCCTGTGTTCTAACAGAATACCCACCGAGCCTGGGTTTTACCAAAATACTAACTCAGCAAGTGTTCTAACAGGATATTGACTCAGATTATTTTCAAAGAGTACTCACTCATCCTGTGTTCTAACAGAATATGGACTCAGTCTATATTTAAAGAATACTCACTCAGCCTGTGTTTTAACAGAATGTGGATTCAGATCAAAAATTACTAAATCAGTCTGTGTTCTAATAGAATGTGGACTCAGATTTTGTTCAAAAATTACACTGTCTGTGTTCTACCAGAATACTCACACAGCCTGTGTTCTAACAGAATACTCACTCAGCCAGTGTTTTAAGAGAATATGGATTGAGATTATTTTCAAAGAATACTCACTCAGCCTGTGTTCGAACAAAATATGGACTCAGTTTATTTTTATATATTACCCACTCTGGCTGTGTTTTAACAGAATGTGGACTCAGATTTTGATCAAAAATTATTAACTCAGTCTGTTTTCTAACAGAATATGGACGCAGTCTATGTTTAAAGAATACTCACTGAGCCTGTGTTCTAATAGAATACACACTCAGCCTGTATTCTAACAGAATACTCACTCAGCGAGGGTTCTACCAGATTATGGATTCAGATTATTTTAAAATAATACTCACTCCTCCTGTGTTCTAACAGAATATGGACTCAGTCTATGTTTAAAGAATACTCACTCAGCCTGTGTCCTAACAGAATACTCACTCAGCGAGAGTTCTACCAGAATATGGATTCAGATTATTTTAAAATAATACTCACTCCGCCTGTGTTCTAACAGAATATGGACTCAGTCTATGTTTAAAGAATACTCACACAGCCTGTGTTCTAACAGAATACTAATTCAGTCTCTGTTTTAACACAATGTGAATTCATATTTTATTAAAAGAATATTCACTCAGTCTGTGTTATAAAGAATATGGATTCAGTTTATTTTTAAATAATATCCACTCAGCCTGTGTTCTAACAGAATACTCACTCAGCCTGGGTTTTAACAAAATACTAACTCAGCAAGTGTTCTAACAGTATATTGACACAGATATTTTTTAAAGAATACTCACTCAGCCAGTGTTTTACCAGAATATGGATTCAGATTATTCTCAAAGAATACTCACTCAGCCTGTGTTCTAACAGAATGTGGACTCAGAATTTGATCAAAAATTATTAACTCAGTCTGTTTTCTACCAGAATATGGATTCAGATTATTTTCAAAGAATACTCACTCAGCCTGTGTTCTAACAGAATGTGGACTCAGATATTGATCAAAAATTACTAACTCAGTCTGTGTTCCAGCAGAATTAGGACGCAGTCTATGTTTAAAGAATACTCACTCAGCCTGTGTTCTAAAAGGATAGGCACTCAGCCTGGTTGTTAATAAGATATTCACGCAGCCAGTGTACTAATAGGATATTGACTAAGAGTATTTTCAAAGAATACTCAATGAGTCTGTTTACTAACAGAATACTCACTCAGCCTGTGTTCTAACAGAATACTCACTCAGCGAGAGTTCTACCAGAATATGGATTCTGATTATTTGAAAATAATACTCACTCAGCCTGTGTTCTAACAGAATGTGGACTCAGTTTCTATTTAAAGAATACTCACTCACCGAAGTGTTCTAACAGAACACTCACTCAGCCTGTGTTCTAACAGAATACTAACTCAGCCTTTGTTTTAACAGAATGTGGATTCAGATCAAAAATTACTAACTCAGTCTGTGTTCTAATAGAATGTGGACTCAGATTTTGTTCAAAAATTACACTGTCTGTGTTCTAACAGAATATGGACTCAGCCTGTGTTCTAACAGAATACTCACACAGCCTGTGTTCTAACAGAATACTCACTCAGCCAGTGTTTTAAGAGAATATGGATTGAGATTATTTTCAAAGAATACTCACTCAGCCTGTGTTCGAACAAAATATGGACTCAGTTTATTTTTATATATTACCAACTCTGGCTGTGTTTTAATAGAATGTGGACTCAGATTTTGATCAAAAATTATTAACTCAGTCTGTTTTCTAACAGAATATGGACGCAGTCTATGTTTAAAGAATACTCACTGAGCCTGTGTTCTAATAGAATACACACTCAGCCTGGTTTTTAATAAAATACTCACTCAGCCAGTGTACTAACAGGATATTGACTCAGATTATTTTCAAAGAATACTCAATGAGCCTGTTTACTAACAGAATACTCACTCAGCCTGTGTTCTAACAGAATACTCACTCAACGAGGGTTCTACCAGATTATGGATTCAGATTATTTTAAAATAATACTCACTCCGCCTGTGTTCTAACAGAATATGGACTCAGTCTATGATTAAAGAATACTCACTCAGCCTGTGTCCTAACAGAATACTCACTCAGCGAGAGTTCTACCAGAATATGGATTCAGATTATTTTAAAATAATACTCACTCCGCCTGTGTTCTAACAGAATATGGACTCAGTCTATGTTTAAAGAATACTCACACAGCCTGTGTTCTAACAGAATACTAATTCAGCCTCTGTTTTAACAGAATTTGGACCCATATTTTATTAAAAGAATACTCACTCAGTCTGTGTTCTAAATAATATGGACTCAGTTTATTTTTAATAATAAACACTCTGCCTGTGTTCTAAAGAATACCCACCGCGCCTGGGTTTTAACAAAATACTAACTCAGCAAGTGTTCTAACAGGATATTGACTCAGATTGTTTTCAAAGATTACTCACTCAGCCAGTGTTCTACCAGAATATGGATTCAGATTATTTTCAAAGAATACTCACTCAGCCTGTGTTCTAACAGAATGTGGACTCAGATATTGATCAAAAATTACTAACTCAGTCTGTGTTCCAGCAGAATTAGGACTCAGTCTATGTTTAAAGAATACTCACTCAGCCTGTGTTCTAATAGAATACGCACTCAGCCTGGTTTTTAATAAAATATTCATGCAGCCAGTGTACTAACAGGATATTGATTCAGAGTATTTTCGAAGAATACTCAATGAGACTGTTTATTAACAGAATACTCACTCAGCCTGAGTTCTAACAGAATACTCACTCAGCGAGAGTTCTACCAGAATATGGATTCTGATTATTTGAAAATAATACTCACACAGCCTGTGTTCTAACAGAATGTGGACTCAGTCTATATTTAAAGAATACTCACTCACCTCAGTGTTCTAACAGAACACTCACTCAGCCTGTGTTCTAACAGAATACTAACTCAGCCTGCGTTCTAACAGAATGTGGATTCAGATCAAAAATTACTAACTCAGTCTGTGTTCTAAAAGAATGTGGACTCAGATTTTGTTCAAAGATTACTCTGTCTGTGTTCTAACAGAATATAGACTCAGCCTGTGTTCTAACAGAATACTCACACAGCCTGTGTTCTAACAGAATACTAACTAAGCCAGTGTTTTAAGAGAATATGGATTCAGATTATTTTCAAAGAATACTCACTCAGCCAGTGTTTTAAGAGAATATGGATTCAGATTATTTTCAAAGAATACTCACTCAGCCTGTGTTCGAACAATATATGGACTCTGTTTATTTTTATATATTACCCACTCAGGGTGTGTTTTAACAGAATGTGGACTCAGAATTTGATCAAAAATTATTAACTCAGTCTGTTTTCTAACAGAAGATGGACTCAGTCTATGTTTAGAGAATACTCACTCAGCCTGTGTTCTAAATAATATGGACTCAGTTTATTTTTATATAATAACCGCTCAGCCTGTGTTCTAACAGAATACCCACCGAGCCTGGGTTTTAACAAAATACTAACTCAGCAAGCGTTCTAACAGGATATTGACTCAGATTATTTTCAAAGAGTAATCAGCCTGTGTTCTAACAGAATATGGACTCAGTCTATATTTAAAGAATACTCACTCACCGAAGTGTTCTAACAGAACTCTCACTCAGCCTGTGTTCTAACAGAATACTAACTCAGCCTGTGTTTTAACAGAATGTGGAATCAGATAAAAAATTACTAACTCAGTCTGTGTTCCAATAGAATGTGGACTCAGATTTTGTTCAAAAATTACACTGTCTGTTTTCTAACAGAATATGGACTCAGCCTGTGTTCTAACAGATTACTCACACAGCCTGTGTTCTAACAGAATACTCACTCAGCCAGTGTTTTAAGAGAATATGGATTCAGATGATTTTTAAAGAATACTCACTCAGCCTGTGTTCGAACAAAATATGGACTCAGTTTATTTTTATATATTACCCACCCAGGCTGTGTTTTAACAGAATGTGGACTCATATTTTGATCAAAAATTATTAACTCAGTCTCTTTTCTAACAGAATATGGACTCAGTCTATGTTGAGAGAATACTCACTCAGCCTGTGTTCTAAATAATATGGACTCAGTTTATTTTTAATAATAACCGCTCTGCCTGTGTTCTAACAGAATATGGACTCAGTCTATATTTAAAGAATACTCACTCACCTAAGTGTTCTAACAGAACACTCACTCAGCCTGTGTTCTAACAGAATACTAACTCAGCCTGCGTTTTAACAGAATGTGGATTCAGATCAAAAATTACTAACTCAGTCTGTGTTCTAACAGAATGTGTACTCAGATTTTGTTCAAAAATTACTCTGTCTGTGTTCTAACAGAATATGGACTCAGCCTGTGTTCTAACAGAATACTCACTCAGCCTGGTTTTTAATAAGATACTCACGCAGCCAGTGTACTAACAGGATATTGACTCAGATTATTTTCAAAGAATACTCAATGAGCCTGTTTACTAACAGAATACTCACTCAGCCTGTGTTCTAACAGAATATTCACTCAGCTAGAGTTCTACCAGAATATGGATTCAGATTATTTTAAAATAATACTCACTCCGCCTGTGTTCTAATAGAATATGGACTCAGTCTATGTTTAAAGAATACTCACTCAGCCTGTGTTCTAACAGAATACTCACTCAGCGAGAGTTCTTCCAGAATATGGATTCAGATTATTTTAAAATAATACTCACTCCGCCTGTGTTCTAATAGAATATGGACTCAGTCTATGTTTAAAGAATACTCACTCAGCCTGTGTTCTAACAGAATATGGACTCAGTCTATGTTTAAAGAATACTCACTCAGCCTGTGTTCTAACAGAATATGGACTCAGTCTATGTTTAAAGAATACTCACTCAGCCTGTGTTCTAACAGAATACTCACTCAGCGAGAGTTCTACCAGAATATTGATTCAGAAAATTTTAAAATAATACTCATTCCGCCTGTGTTCTAATAGAATATGGACTCAGTCTATGTTTAAAGAATACTCACTCAGCCAGTGTTCTAACTGAATACTAATTCAGACTGTGTTTTAACAGAATGTGGACTCAGATTTTATTAAAAGAATACTCACTCAGTCTGTGTTATAAAGAATATGGACTCAGTTTATTTTTAAATAATACCCACTCAGCCTGTGTTCTAACAGGATACTCACTCAGCCTGGGTTTTAACAAATACTAACTCAGCAAGTGTTCTAACAGGATATTGACTCAGATTGTTTTCAAAGAATACTCACTCAGCCAGTGTTCTACCAGAATATGGATTCAGATTATTTTCAAATAATTCTCACTCAGCATGTGTTCTAACAGAATGTGGAGTCAGATATTGATCAAAAATTACTAACTCAGTCTGTGTTCTAGCAGAATTAGGACGCAGTCTATGTTTAAAGAATACTCACTCAGCCTGTTTTCTAAAAGAATAGGCACTCAGCCTGGTTTTTAATAAAATATTCACGCAGCCAGTGTAGTAACAGGATATTGACTCAGAGTATTTTCAAAGAATACTCAATGAGCCTGTTTACTAACAGAATACTCACTCAGCCTGTGTTCTAACAGAATATGGACTCAGTCTATATTTAAGGAATACTCACTCACCTAAGTTTTCTAACAGAACACTCACTCAGCCTGTGTTCTAACAGAATACTAACTCAGCCTGCGTTTTAACAGAATGTGGATTCAGATCAAAAATTACTAACTCAGTCTGTGTTCTAACAGAATGTGGACTCAGCCTGTGTTCTAACAGAATACTCACACAGCCTGTGTTCTAACAGAATACTCACTCAGCCAGTGTTCGAACAAAATATGGACTCAGCTTATTTTTATATATTACCCACTCAGGCTGTGTTTTAACAGAATGTGGACTCAGATTTTGATCAAAAATTATTAACTCAGTCTGTTTTCTAACAGAATATGGACCCAGTCTATGTTTAAAGAATACTCACTCAGCCTGTGTTCTAATAGAATACACACTCAGCCTGGTTTTTAATAAAATACTCAAGCAGCCAGTGTACTAACAGGATATTGACTCAGATTATTTTCAAAGAATACTCAATGAGCCTGTTTACTAACAGAATACTCACTCAGCCTGTGTTCTAACAGAATACTCACTCAGCTAGAGTTCTACCAGAATATGGATTCAGATTTTTTTAAAATAATACTCACTCAACCTGTGTTCTAACAGAATATGGACTCAGTCTATGTTTAAAGAATACTCACTCAGCCTGTGTTCTAACAGAATACTCACTTAGCGAGAGTTCTACCAGAATATGGATTCAGATTATTTGAAAATAATACTCACTCCGCCTGTGTTCTAACAGAATATGGACTCAGTCTATGTTTAAAGAATACTCACACAGCCTGTGTTCTAACAGAATACTAATTCATCCTCTGTTTTAACAGAATGTGGACTCAGATTTTATTAAAAGAATACTCTCTCAGTCTGTGTTACAAAGAATATGGACTCAGTTTATTTTTAAATAATATCCACTCAGCCTGTGTTCTAACAGAATAATCACTAAGCCTGGGTTTTAACAAAATACTAACTCAGCAAGTGTTCTAACAGGATATTGACTCAGATTGTTTTCAAAGAATACTCACTCAGCCAGTGTTCTACCAGAATATGGATTCAGATTATTTTCAAAGAATACTCACTCAGCCTGTGTTCTAACAGAATGTGGACTCAGAATTTGATCAAAAATTATTAACTCAGTCTGTTTTCTAACAGAATATGGACTCAGTCTATTTTTAGAGAATACTCACTCATCCTGTGTTCTAAATAATATGGATTCAGTTTATTTTTAATAATAACCACTCAGCCTGTGTTCTAACAGAATACCCACCGAGCCAGGGTTTTAACAAAATACTAACTCAGCAAGTGTTCTAACAGGATATTGACTCAGATTATTTTCAAAGAGTACTCACTCAGCCTGTGTTCTAACAGAATATGGACTCAGTCTATATTTAAAGAATACTCACTCACCTAAGTGTTCTAACAGAACACTCACTCAGCCTGTTTTCTCACAGAATTATAACTCAGCCTGCGTTTTAACAGAATGTAGATTCAGATCAAAAATTACTAACTCAGTCTGTGTTCTAACAGAATGTGGACTCAGATATTGTTCAAAGATTACTCTGTCTGTGTTGTAACAGAATATGGACTCAGCCTGTGTTCTAACAGAATACTCACACAGCCTGTGTTCTAACAGAATAATCACTCAGCCAGTGTTTTAAGAGAATATGGATTCATATTATTTTCAAAGAATACTCACTCAGCCTGTGTTCGAACAAAATATGGACTCAGTTTATTTTTATATATTACCCACTCAGGCTGTGTTTTAACAGAATGTGGACTCAGATTTTGATCAAAAATTATTAACTCAGTCTGTTTTCTAACAGAATATGGACGCAGTCTATGTTTAAAGAATACTCACTCAGCCTGTGTTCTAATAGAATACACACTAAGCCTGGTTTTTAATAAAATACTGACGCAGCCAGTGTACTAACAGGAGATTGACTCAGATTATTTTCAAAGAATACTCAATGAGCCTGTTTACTAACAGAATACTCACTCAGCCTGTGTTCTAACAGAATACTGACTCAGCGAGAGTTCTACCAGAATATGGATTCAGATTATTTTAAAATAATACTCACTCCGCCTGTGTTCTAACAGAATATGGACTCAGTCTATGTTTAAAGAATACTCACTCAGCCTGTGTTCTAACAGAATACTAATTCAGCCTGTGTTTTAACAGAATGTGGACTCAGATTTTATTAAAAGAATACTCA
Organism: Furipterus horrens; assembly: GCF_987537825.1. Lineage (NCBI taxonomy): Eukaryota > Metazoa > Chordata > Mammalia > Chiroptera > Furipteridae > Furipterus > Furipterus horrens. The sequence goes on along the minus strand of NW_028327190.1, from coordinate 1,727,330 downwards.
GTCTGTGTTATAAAGAATATGGACTCAGTTTATTTTTAAATAATATCCACTCAGCCTGTGTTCTAACAGAATACTCACTCAGCCTGGGTTTTAACAAAATACTAACTCAGCAAGTGTTCTAACAGGATTTTGACTCAGATTGTTTTCAAAGAATACTCTCTCAGCCAGTGTTCTAAAAGAATCGGAACTCAGCCTGGTTTTTAATAAAATATTCACGCAGCCAGTGTACTAACAGGGATATTGACTCAGAGTATTTTCAAAGAATACTCAATGAGCCTCTTTACTAACAGAATACTCACTCAGCCTGTGTTCTAACAGAATACTCACTCAGCGAGAGTTCTACCATAATATGGATTCTGATTATTTCAAAATAATACTCACTCAGCCTGTGTTCTAACAGAATGTGGACTCAGTCTCTATTTAAAGCATACTCACTCACCTCCGTGTTCTAACAGAACACTCACTCAGCCTGTGTTCTAACAGAATACTAACTCAGCCTGCGTTCTAACAGAATGTGGATTCAGATCAAAAATTACTAACTCAGTCTGTGTTCAAACAGAATGTGGACTCAAATTTTGTTCAAAGATTACTCTGTCTGTGTTCTAACAGAATATGGACTCAGCCTGTGTTCTAACAGAATACTCACACAGCCTGTGTTCTAATAAAATACTAACTAAGCCAGTGTTTTAAGAGAATATGGATTCAGATTATTTTCAAAGAATACTCACTCAGCCAGTGTTTTAAGAGAATATGGATTCAGATTATTTTCAAAGAATACTCACTCAGCCTGTGTTCGAACAAAATATGGACTCAGTTTATTTTTATATATTACCCACTCAGGGTGTGTTTTAACAAAATGTGGACTCAGAATTTGATCAAAAATTATTAACTCAGTCTGTTTTCTAACAGAATATGGACTCATTCTATGTTTAGAGAATACTCACTCAGCCTGTGTTCTAAATATTATGGACTCAGTTTATTTTTATATAATAACCGCTCAGCCTGTGTTCTAACAGAATCCCACCGAGCCTGGGTTTTAAAAAAATACTAACTCAGCAAGTGTTCTAACAGGATATTGACTCAGATTATTTTCAAAGAGTACTCAGCCTGTGTTCTAACAGAATATGGACTCAGTCTATATTTAAAGAATATTCACTCACCGAAGTGTTCTAACAGAACACTCACTCAGCCTGTGTTCTAACAGAATACTAACTCAGCCTGCGTTTTAACAGAATGTGGATTCAGATCAAAAATTACTAACTCAGTCTGTGTTCTAATAGAATGTGGACTCAGATTTTGTTCAAAAATTACACTGTCTTTTTTCTAACAGAATATGGACTCAGTCTGTGTTCTAACAGAATACTAATTCAGCCTGTGTTTTAACAGAATGTGGACTCAGATTTTATTAAAAGAATACTCACTCAGTCTGTGTTATAAAGAATATGGACTCAGTTTATTTTTATATAATATCCACTCAGCCTGTGTTCTAACAGAATACTCACTCAGCCTGGGTTTTAACAAATACTAACTCAGCAAGTGTTCTAACAGGATATTGACTCAGATTGTTTTCAAAGAATACTCACTCAGCCAGTGTTCTCCCAGAATATGGATTCAGATTATTTTCAAAGAATACTTACGCATCCTGTGTTCTAACAGAATGTGGACTCAGATATTGGTCAAAAATTACTAACTCAGACTGTGTTCTAGCAGAATTAGGACGCAGTCTATGTTTAAAGAATATTCACTCAGCCTGTGTTCTAATAGAATACGCACTCAGCCTGGTTTTTAATAAAATATTCATACAGCCAGTGTACTAACAGGATATTGATTCAGAGTATCTTCGAAGAATACTCAATGAGCCTGTTTACTAACAGAATACTCACTCAGCCTGTGTTCTAACAGAATACTCACTCAGCGAGAGTTCTACCAGAATATGGATTCTGATTATTTGAAAATAATACTCACTCAGCCTGTGTTCTAACAGAATGTGGACTCAGATTTTGTTCAAAAATTACTCTGTCTGTGTTGTAACAGAATATGGACTCCGCCTGTGTGTTAACAGAATACTCACACAGCCTGTGTTCTAACAGAATACTAACTAAGCCAGTGTTTTAAGAGAATATGGATTCAGATTATTTTCAAAGAATACTCACTCAGCCAGTGTTTTAAGAGAATATGGATTCAGATTATTTTCAAAGAATACTCACTCAGCCTGTGTTCGAACAAAATATGGACTCAGTTTATTTTTATATATTACCCACTCAGGCTGTGTTTTAACAGAATGTGGACTCAGAATTTGATAAAAAATTATTAACTCAGTCTGTTTTCTAACAGAATATGGACTCAGTGTATGTTTAGAGAATACTCACTCAGCCTGTGTTCTAAATAATATGGACTCAGTTTATTTTTAATAATAACCACTAAGCCTGTGTTCTAACAGAATACCCACTGAGCCAGGGTTTTAACAAAATACTAACTCAGCAAGTGTTCTAACAGGATATTGACTCAGATTATTTTCAAAGAGTACTCACTCAGCCTGTGTTCTAACAGAATACTAACTCAGCCTGTGTTCTAACAGAATACTAACTCAGCCTGCGTTTTAACAGAATGTGGATTCAGATCAAAAATTACTAACTCAGTCTGTGTTCTAACAGAATGTGGACTCAGATTTTGTTCAAAAATTACTCTGTCTGTGTTCTAACAGAATATGGACTCAGCCTGTGTTCTAACAGAATACTCACACAGCCTGTGTTCTAACAGAATACTCACTCAGCCAGTGTTTTAAGAGAATATGGATTCAGATGATTTTCAAAGAATACTCACCCAGCCTGTGTTCGAACAAAATATGGACTCCGTTTATTTTTATATATTACCCACTCAGGCTGTGTTTTAACAGAATGTGGACTCAGATTTTGATCAAAAATTATTAACTCAATCTGTTTTCTAACAGAATATGGACGCAGTCTATGTTTAAAGAATACTCACTCAGCCTGTGTTCTAATAGAATACACACTCAGCCTGGTTTTTAATAAAATACTGACGCAGCCAGTGTACTAACAGGAGATTGACTCAGATTATTTTCAAAGAATACTCAATGAGCCTGTTTACTAACAGAATACTCACTCAGCCTGTGTTCTAACAGAATACTCACTCAGCGAGAGTTCTACCAGAATATGGATTCAGATTATTTTAAAATAATACTCACTCCGCCTGTGTTCTAACAGATTATGGACTCAGTCTATGTTTAAAGAATACTCACTCAGCCTGTGTTCTAACAGAATACTAATTCAGCCTGTGTTTTAACAGAATGTGGACTCAGATTTTATTAAAAGAATACTCACTCAGTCTGTGTTATAAAGAATATGGACTCAGTTTATTTTTAAATAATATCCACTCAGACTGCGTTCTAACAGAATACTCACTCAGCCTGGGTTTTAACAAAATACTAACTCAACAAGTGTTCTAACAGGATATTGACTCAGATTGTTTTCAAAGAATACTCACTCAGCGAGTGTTCTACCAGAATATGGATTCAGATTATTTTCAAAGAATACTCACGCAGCCTGTGTTCTAACAGAATGTGGACTCAGATATTGATCAAAAATTACTAACTCAGTCTGCGTTCTAGCAGAATTAGGACGCAGTCTATGTTTAAAGAATACTCACTCAGCCTGTGTTCTAAAAGAATAGGCACTCAGCCTGCTCTTTAATAAAATATTCACGCAGCCAGTGTACTAACAGGATATTGACTCAGAGTATTTTCAAAGAATACTCAATGAGCCTGTTTACTAACAGAATACTCACTCAGCCTGTGTTCTAACAGAATACTCACTCAGCTAGAGTTGTACCAGAATATGGATTCTGATTATTTTAAAATAATACTCACTCAGCCTGTGTTCTAACAGAATGTGGACTCAGTCTATATTTAAAGAATACTCACTCAACTCAGTGTTCTAACAGAACACTCACTCAGCCTGTGTTCTAACAGAATACTAACTCAGCCTGCGTTCTAACAGAATGTGGATTCAGATAAAAAATTACTAACTCAGTCTGTGTTCTAACAGAATGTGGACTCAGATTTTGTTCAAAAATTACTCTGTCTGTGTTCTAACAGAATACGGACACAGCCTGTGTTCTAACAGAGTACTCACACAGCCTGTGTTCTAACAGAATAATCACTCAGCCAGTGTTTTAAGAGAATATGGATTCATATTATTTTCAAAGAATACTCACTCAGCCTGTGTTCGAAGAAAATATGGACTCAGTTTATTTTTATATATTACCCACTCAGGCTGTGTTTTAACAGAATGTGGACTCAGATTTTGATCAAAAATTATTAACTCAGTCTGTTTTCTAACAGAATATGGACGCAGTCTATGTTTAAAGAATACTCACTCAGCCTGTGTTCTAATAGAATACACACTAAGCCTGGTTTTTAATAAAATACTGACGCAGCCAGTGTACTAACAGGAGATTGACTCAGATTATTTTCAAAGAATACTCAATGAGCCTGTTTACTAACAGAATACTCACTCAGCCTGTGTTCTAACAGAATACTGACTCAGCGAGAGTTCTACCAGAATATGGATTCAGATTATTTTAAAATAATACTCACTCCGCCTGTGTTCTAACAGAATATGGACTCAGTCTATGTTTAAAGAATACTCACTCAGCCTGTGTTCTAACAGAATACTAATTCAGCCTGTGTTTTAACAGAATGTGGACTCAGATTTTATTAAAAGAATACTCTCTCAGTCTGTGTTATAAAGAATATGGACTCAGTTTATTTTTAAATAATATCCACTCAGCCTGTGTTCTAACAGAATAATCACTCAGCCTGGGTTTTAACAAAATACTAACTCAGCAAGTGTTCTAACAGGATATTGACTCAGATTGTTTTCAAAGAATACTCACTCAGCCAGTGTTCTACCAGAATATGGATTCAGATTATTTTCAAAGAATACTCACTCAGCCTGTGTTCTAACAGAATGTGGACTCAGAATTTGATCAAAAATTATTAACTCAGTCTGTTTTCTAACAGAATATGGACTCAGTCTATTTTTAGAGAATACTCACTCATCCTGTGTTCTAAATAATATGGACTCAGTTTATTTTTGATAATAACCACTCAGCCTGTGTTCTAACAGAATACCCACCGAGCCAGGGTTTTAACAAAATACTAACTCAGCAAGTGTTCTAACAGGATATTGACTCAGATTATTTTCAAAGAGTACTCACTCAGCCTGTGTTCTAACAGAATATGGACTCAGTCTATATTTAAAGAATACTCACTCACCTAAGTGTTCTAACAGAACACTCACTCAGCCTGTTTTCTAACAGAATTATAACTCAGCCTGCGTTTTAACAGAATGTAGATTCAGATCAAAAATTACTAACTCAGTCTGTGTTCTAACAGAATGTGGACTCAGATTTTGTTCAAAAATTACTCTGTCTGTGTTCTAACAGAATACGGACACAGCCTGTGTTCTAACAGAGTACTCACACAGCCTGTGTTCTAACAGAATAATCACTCAGCCAGTGTTTTAAGAGAATATGGATTCAGATTATTTTCAAAGAATACTCACTCAGCCTGTGTTCGAAGAAAATATGGACTCAGTTTATTTTTATATATTACCCACTCAGGCTGTGTTTTAACAGAATGTGGACTCAGATTTTGATCAAAAATTATTAACTCAGTCTGTTTTCTAACAGAATATGGACGCAGTCTATGTTTAAAGAATACTCACTCAGCCTGTGTTCTAATAGAATACACACTAAGCCTGGTTTTTAATAAAATACTGATGCAGCCAGTGTACTAACAGGAGATTGACTCAGATTATTTTCAAAGAATACTCAATGAGCCTGTTTACTAACAGAATACTCACTCAGCCTGTGTTCTAACAGAATACTGACTCAGCGAGAGTTCTACCAGAATATGGATTCAGATTATTTTAAAATAATACTCACTCCGCCTGTGTTCTAACAGAATATGGACTCAGTCTATGTTTAAAGAATACTCACTCAGCCTGTGTTCTAACAGAATACTAATTCAGCCTGTGTTTTAACAGAATGTGGACTCAGATTTTATTAAAAGAATACTCTCTCAGTCTGTGTTATAAAGAATATGGACTCAGTTTATTTTTAAATAATATCCACTCAGCCTGTGTTCTAACAGAATAATCACTCAGCCTGGGTTTTAACAAAATACTAACTCAGCAAGTGTTCTAACAGGATATTGACTCAGATTGTTTTCAAAGAATACTCACTCAGCCAGTGTTCTACCAGAATATGGATTCAGATTATTTTCAAAGAATACTCACTCAGCCTGTGTTCTAACAGAATGTGGACTCAGAATTTGATCAAAAATTATTAACTCAGTCTGTTTTCTAACAGAATATGGACTCAGTCTATTTTTAGAGAATACTCACTCATCCTGTGTTCTAAATAATATGGACTCAGTTTATTTTTGATAATAACCACTCAGCCTGTGTTCTAACAGAATACCCACCGAGCCAGGGTTTTAACAAAATACTAACTCAGCAAGTGTTCTAACAGGATATTGACTCAGATTATTTTCAAAGAGTACTCACTCAGCCTGTGTTCTAACAGAATATGGACTCAGTCTATATTTAAAGAATACTCACTCACCTAAGTGTTCTAACAGAACACTCACTCAGCCTGTTTTCTAACAGAATTATAACTCAGCCTGCGTTTTAACAGAATGTAGATTCAGATCAAAAATTACTAACTCAGTCTGTGTTCTAACAGAATGTGGACTCAGATTTTGTTCAAAAATTACTCTGTCTGTGTTCTAACAGAATACGGACACAGCCTGTGTTCTAACAGAGTACTCACACAGCCTGTGTTCTAACAGAATAATCACTCAGCCAGTGTTTTAAGAGAATATGGATTCATATTATTTTCAAAGAATACTCACTCAGCCTGTGTTCGAAGAAAATATGGACTCAGTTTATTTTTATATATTACCCACTCAGGCTGTGTTTTAACAGAATGTGGACTCAGATTTTGATCAAAAATTATTAACTCAGTCTGTTTTCTAACAGAATATGGACGCAGTCTATGTTTAAAGAATACTCACTCAGCCTGTGTTCTAATAGAATACACACTAAGCCTGGTTTTTAATAAAATACTGACGCAGCCAGTGTACTAACAGGAGATTGACTCAGATTATTTTCAAAAAATACTCAATGAGCCTGTTTACTAACAGAATACTCACTCAGCCTGTGTTCTAACAGAATACTGACTCAGCGAGAGTTCTACCAGAATATGGATTCAGATTATTTTAAAATAATACTCACTCCGCCTGTGTTCTAACAGAATATGGACTCAGTCTATGTTTAAAGAATACTCACTCAGCCTGTGTTCTAACAGAATACTAATTCAGCCTGTGTTTTAACAGAATGTGGACTCAGATTTTATTAAAAGAATACTCTCTCAGTCTGTGTTATAAAGAATATGGACTCAGTTTATTTTTAAATAATATCCACTCAGCCTGTGTTCTAACAGAATAATCACTCAGCCTGGGTTTTAACAAAATACTAACTCAGCAAGTGTTCTAACAGGATATTGACTCAGATTGTTTTCAAAGAATACTCACTCAGCCAGTGTTCTACCAGAATATGGATTCAGATTATTTTCAAAGAATACTCACTCAGCCTGTGTTCTAACAGAATGTGGACTCAGAATTTGATCAAAAATTATTAACTCAGTCTGTTTTCTAACAGAATATGGACTCAGTCTATTTTTAGAGAATACTCACTCATCCTGTGTTCTAAATAATATGGACTCAGTTTATTTTTAATAATAACCACTCAGCCTGTGTTCTAACAGAATACCCACCGAGCCAGGGTTTTAACAAAATACTAACTCAGCAAGTGTTCTAACAGGATATTGACTCAGATTATTTTCAAAGAGTACTCACTCAGCCTGTGTTCTAACAGAATATGGACTCAGTCTATATTTAAAGAATACTCACTCACCTAAGTGTTCTAACAGAACACTCACTCAGCCTGTTTTCTAACAGAATTATAACTCAGCCTGCGTTTTAACAGAATGTAGATTCAGATCAAAAATTACTAACTCAGTCTGTGTTCTAACAGAATGTGGACTCAGATTTTGTTCAAAAATTACTCTGTCTGTGTTCTAACAGAATACGGACACAGCCTGTGTTCTAACAGAGTACTCACACAGCCTGTGTTCTAACAGAATAATCACTCAGCCAGTGTTTTAAGAGAATATGGATTCAGATTATTTTCAAAGAATACTCACTCAGCCAGTGTTTTAAGTGAATATGGATTCAAATTATTTTCAAAGAATACTCACTCAGCCTGTGTTCGAACAAAATATGGACTCAGTTTATTTTTTTATAATACACACTCAGGCTGTGTTTTAACAGAATGTGGACTCAGAATTTGATCAAAAATTATTAACTCAGTCTGTTTTCTAACAGAATATGGACTCAGTCTATGTTGAGAAAATACTCACTCAGCCTGTGTTCTAAATAATATGGACTCAGTTTTTTTTTAATAATAACCACTCATCCTGTGTTCTAACAGAATACCCACCGAGCCTGGGTTTTAACAAAATACTAACTCAGCAAGTGTTCTAACAGGATATTGACTCAGATTATTTTCAAAGAGTACTCACTCAGCCTGTGTTCTAACAGAATATGGACTCAGTCTATATTTAAAGAATACTCACTCAGCCTGTGTTCTAACAGAATACTCACTCAGCGAGAGTTCTACCAGAATATGGATTCAGATTATTTTAAAATAATACTCACTCAGCCTGTGTTATAACAGAATGTGGACTCAGATATTGATCAAAAATTACTAATTCAGTCTGTGTTCTAGCAGAATTAGGACCCAGTCTATGTTTAAAGAATACTCACTAAGCCTGTGTTCTAAAAGAATAGGCACTCAGCCTGGTTTTTAATAAAATATTCATGCAGCCAGTGTAGTAACAGGATATTGACTCAGAGTATTTTCAAAGTATACTCAATGAGCCTGTTTACTAACAGAATACTCACTCAACCTGTGTTCTAACTGAATACTCACTCAGCGAGAGTTCTACCAGAATATGGATTCTGATTATTTTAAAATAATACTCACTCAGCCTGTGTTCTAACAGAATATGGACTCAGTCTATGTTTAAAGAATACTCACTCAGCCTGTGTTCTAACAGAATACTCACTCAGCGAGAGTTCTACCAGTATATGGATTCACATTATTTTAAAATAATACTCACTCCGCCTGTGTTCTAACAGAATACTAATTCAGCCTGTGTTTTAACAGAATGTGGATTCAGATCAAAAATTACTAACTCAGTCTGTGTTCTAAAAGAATGTGGACTCAGATTTTGTTCAAAAATTACTCTGTGTTCTAACAGAATATGGACTCAGCCTGTGTTCTAACAGAATACTCACACAGCCTGTGTTCTAACAGAATACTAACTAACCACTTTTTTAAGAGAATATGGATTCAGATTATTTTCAAAGAATACTCACTCAGCCAGTGTTTTAAGAGAATATGGATACAGGTTATTTTCAAAGAATTCTCACTCAGCCTGTGTTCGAACAAAATATGGACTCAGTTTATTTTTATATATTACCCACTCAGGCTGTGTTTTAACAGAATGTGGACTCAGATCAAAAATTACTTAGTCTGTGTTCTAACAGAATGTGGACTCAGATTTTGTTCAAAAATTACACTTTCTGTGTTCTAACAGAATATGGACTCAGCCTGTGTTCTAACAGAATACTCACACAGCCTGTGTTCTAACAGAATACTCACTCAGCCAGTGTTCTAACAGAATACTAACTCAGCCTGCGTTTTAACAGAATGTGGATTCAGATCAAAAATTACTAACTCAGTCTGTGTTCTAACAGAATGTGGACTCAGATTTTGTTCAAAAATTACTCTGTCTGTGTTCTAACAGAATATGGACTCAGCCTGGGTTCTAACAGAATACTGACACAGCCTGTGTTCTAACAGAATACTCACTCAGCCAGTGTTTTAAGAGAATATGGATTCAGATTATTTTCAAAGAATACTCACTCAGCCTGTGTTCTAAATAATATGGACTCAGTTTATTTTTATATAATAACCGCTCAGCCTGTGTTCTAACAGAATCCCACCGAGCCTGGGTTTTAAAAAAATACTAACTCAGCAAGTGTTCTAACAAGATATTGACTCAGATTATTTTCAAAGAGTACTCAGCCTGTGTTCTAACAGAATATGGACTCAGTCTATATTTAAAGAATTCTCACTCACCGAAGTGTTCTAACAGAACACTCACTCAGCCTGTGTTCTAACAGAATACTAACTCAGCCTGCGTTTTAACAGAATGTGGATTCAGATCAAAAATTACTAACTCAGTCTGTGTTCTAATAGAATGTGGACTCAGATTTTGTTCAAAAATTACACTGTCTTTTTTCTAACAGAATATGGACTCAGTCTGTGTTCTAACAGAATACTAATTCAGCCTGTGTTTTAACAGAATGTGGACTCAGATTTTATTAAAAGAATACTCACTCAGTCTGTGTTATAAAGAATATGGACTCAGTTTATTTTTATATAATATCCACTCAGCCTGTGTTCTAACAGAATACTCACTCAGCCTGGGTTTTAACAAATACTAACTCAGCAAGTGTTCTAACAGGATATTGACTCAGATTGTTTTCAAAGAATACTCACTCAGCCAGTGTTCTCCCAGAATATGGATTCAGATTATTTTCAAAGAATACTTACGCAGCCTGTGTTCTAACAGAATGTGGACTCAGATATTGGTCAAAAATTACTAACTCAGACTGTGTTCTAGCAGAATTAGGACGCAGTCTATGTTTAAAGAATATTCACTCAGCCTGTGTTCTAATAGAATACGCACTCAGCCTGGTTTTTAATAAAATATTCATACAGCCAGTGTACTAACAGGATATTGATTCAGAGTATCTTCGAAGAATACTCAATGAGCCTGTTTACTAACAGAATACTCACTCAGCCTGTGTTCTAACAGAATACTCACTCAGCGAGAGTTCTACCAGAATATGGATTCTGATTATTTGAAAATAATACTCACTCAGCCTGTGTTCTAACAGAATGTGGACTCAGATTTTGTTCAAAAATTACTCTGTCTGTGTTGTAACAGAATATGGACTCCGCCTGTGTGCTAACAGAATACTCACACAGCCTGTGTTCTAACAGAATACTAACTAAGCCAGTGTTTTAAGAGAATATGGATTCAGATTATTTTCAAAGAATACTCACTCAGCCAGTGTTTTAAGAGAATATGGATTCAGATTATTTTCAAAGAATACTCACTCAGCCTGTGTTCGAACAAAATATGGACTCAGTTTATTTTTATATATTACCCACTCAGGGTGTGTTTTAACAAAATGTGGACTCAGAATTTGATCAAAAATTATTAACTCAGTCTGTTTTCTAACAGAATATGGACTCATTCTATGTTTAGAGAATACTCACTCAGCCTGTGTTCTAAATAATATGGACTCAGTTTATTTTTATATAATAACCGCTCAGCCTGTGTTCTAACAGAATCCCACCGAGCCTGGGTTTTAAAAAAATACTAACTCAGCAAGTGTTCTAACAGGATATTGACTCAGATTATTTTCAAAGAGTACTCAGCCTGTGTTCTAACAGAATATGGACTCAGTCTATATTTAAAGAATTCTCACTCACCGAAGTGTTCTAACAGAACACTCACTCAGCCTGTGTTCTAACAGAATACTAACTCAGCCTGCGTTTTAACAGAATGTGGATTCAGATCAAAAATTACTAACTCAGTCTGTGTTCTAATAGAATGTGGACTCAGATTTTGTTCAAAAATTACACTGTCTTTTTTCTAACAGAATATGGACTCAGTCTGTGTTCTAACAGAATACTAATTCAGCCTGTGTTTTAACAGAATGTGGACTCAGATTTTATTAAAAGAATACTCACTCAGTCTGTGTTATAAAGAATATGGACTCAGTTTATTTTTATATAATATCCACTCAGCCTGTGTTCTAACAGAATACTCACTCAGCCTGGGTTTTAACAAATACTAACTCAGCAAGTGTTCTAACAGGATATTGACTCAGATTGTTTTCAAAGAATACTCACTCAGCCAGTGTTCTCCCAGAATATGGATTCAGATTATTTTCAAAGAATACTTACGCAGCCTGTGTTCTAACAGAATGTGGACTCAGATATTGGTCAAAAATTACTAACTCAGACTGTGTTCTAGCAGAATTAGGACGCAGTCTATGTTTAAAGAATATTCACTCAGCCTGTGTTCTAATAGAATACGCACTCAGCCTGGTTTTTAATAAAATATTCATACAGCCAGTGTACTAACAGGATATTGATTCAGAGTATCTTCGAAGAATACTCAATGAGCCTGTTTACTAACAGAATACTCACTCAGCCTGTGTTCTAACAGAATACTCACTCAGCGAGAGTTCTACCAGAATATGGATTCTGATTATTTGAAAATAATACTCACTCAGCCTGTGTTCTAACAGAATGTGGACTCAGATTTTGTTCAAAAATTACTCTGTCTGTGTTGTAACAGAATATGGACTCCGCCTGTGTGCTAACAGAATACTCACACAGCCTGTGTTCTAACATAATACTAACTAAGCCAGTGTTTTAAGAAAATATGGATTCAGATTATTTTCAAAGAATACTCACTCAGCCAGTGTTTTAAGAGAATATGGATTCAGATTATTTTCAAAGAATACTCACTCAGCCTGTGTTCTAACAGAATACTAACTCAGCCTGTGTTCTAACAGAATACTAACTAAGCCAGTGTTTTAAGAGAATATGGATTCAGATGATTTTCAAAGAATACTCACTCAGCCTGTGTTCGAACAAAATATGGACTCAGTTTATTTTTATATATTACCCACTCAGGCTGTGTTTTAACAGAATGTGGACTCAGATTTTGATCAAAAATTATTAACTCAATCTGTTTTCTAACAGAATATGGACGCAGTCTATGTTTAAAGAATACTCACTCAGCCTGTGTTCTAATAGAATACACACTCAGCCTGGTTTTTAATAAAATACTGACGCAGCCAGTGTACTAACAGGAGATTGACTCAGATTATTTTCAAAGAATACTCAATGAGCCTGTTTACTAACAGAATACTCACTCAGCCTGTGTTCTAACAGAATACTCACTCAGCGAGAGTTCTACCAGAATATGGATTCAGATTATTTTAAAATAATACTCACTCCGCCTGTGTTCTAACAGATTATGGACTCAGTCTATGTTTAAAGAATACTCACTCAGCCTGTGTTCTAACATAATACTAACTAAGCCAGTGTTTTAAGAGAATATGGATTCAGATTATTTTCAAAGAATACTCACTCAGCCAGTGTTTTAAGAGAATATGGATTCAGATTATTTTCAAAGAATACTCACTCAGCCTGGGTTTTAACAAAATACTAACTCAGCAAGTGTTCTAACAGGATATTGACTCAGATTGTTTTCAAAGAATACTCACTCAGCGAGTGTTCTACCAGAATATGGATTCAGATTATTTTCAAAGAATACTCACGCAGCCTGTGTTCTAACAGAATGTGGACTCAGATATTGATCAAAAATTACTAACTCAGTCTGCGTTCTAGCAGAATTAGGACGCAGTCTATGTTTAAAGAATACTCACTCAGCCTGTGTTCTAAAAGAATAGGCACTCAGCCTGCTTTTTAATAAAATATTCACGCAGCCAGTGTACTAACAGGATATTGACTCAGAGTATTTTCAAAGAATACTCAATGAGCCTGTTTACTAACAGAATACTCACTCAGCCTGTGTTCTAACAGAATACTCACTCAGCTAGAGTTCTACCAGAATATGGATTCTGATTATTTTAAAATAATACTCACTCAGCCTGTGTTCTAACAGAATGTGGACTCAGTCTATATTTAAAGAATACTCACTCAACTCAGTGTTCTAACAGAACACTCACTCAGCCTGTGTTCTAACAGAATACTAACTCAGCCTGCGTTCTAACAGAATGTGGATTCAAATAAAAAATTACTAACTCAGTCTGTGTTCTAACAGAATGTGGACTCAGATTTTGTTCAAAAATTATTCTGTCTGTGTTCTAACAGCATATGGACTCAGCTTGTGTTCTAACAGAATACTCACACAGCCTGTGTTCTAACAGAATACTAACTAAGCCAGTGTTTAAGAGAATATGGATTCAGATTATTTTCAAAGAATACTCACTCAGCCAGTGTTTTAAGTGAATATGGATTCAAATTATTTTCAAAGAATACTCACTCAGCCTGTGTTCGAACAAAATATGGACTCAGTTTATTTTTTTATAATACACACTCAGGCTGTGTTTTAACAGAATGTGGACTCAGAATTTGATCAAAAATTATTAACTCAGTCTGTTTTCTAACAGAATATGGACTCAGTCTATGTTGAGAAAATACTCACTCAGCCTGTGTTCTAAATAATATGGACTCAGTTTTTTTTTAATAATAACCACTCATCCTGTGTTCTAACAGAATACCCACCGAGCCTGGGTTTTAACAAAATACTAACTCAGCAAGTGTTCTAACAGGATATTGACTCAGATTATTTTCAAAGAGTACTCACTCAGCCTGTGTTCTAACAGAATATGGACTCAGTCTATATTTAAAGAATACTCACTCAGCCTGTGTTCTAACAGAATACTCACTCAGCGAGAGTTCTACCAGAATATGGATTCAGATTATTTTAAAATAATACTCACTCAGCCTGTGTTATAACAGAATGTGGACTCAGATATTGATCAAAAATTACTAATTCAGTCTGTGTTCTAGCAGAATTAGGACCCAGTCTATGTTTAAAGAATACTCACTAAGCCTGTGTTCTAAAAGAATAGGCACTCAGCCTGGTTTTTAATAAAATATTCATGCAGCCAGTGTAGTAACAGGATATTGACTCAGAGTATTTTCAAAGTATACTCAATGAGCCTGTTTACTAACAGAATACTCACTCAACCTGTGTTCTAACTGAATACTCACTCAGCGAGAGTTCTACCAGAATATGGATTCTGATTATTTTAAAATAATACTCACTCAGCCTGTGTTCTAACAGAATATGGACTCAGTCTATGTTTAAAGAATACTCACTCAGCCTGTGTTCTAACAGAATACTCACTCAGCGAGAGTTCTACCAGTATATGGATTCACATTATTTTAAAATAATACTCACTCCGCCTGTGTTCTAACAGAATACTAATTCAGCCTGTGTTTTAACAGAATGTGGATTCAGATCAAAAATTACTAACTCAGTCTGTGTTCTAAAAGAATGTGGACTCAGATTTTGTTCAAAAATTACTCTGTGTTCTAACAGAATATGGACTCAGCCTGTGTTCTAACAGAATACTCACACAGCCTGTGTTCTAACAGAATACTAACTAACCACTTTTTTAAGAGAATATGGATTCAGATTATTTTCAAAGAATACTCACTCAGCCAGTGTTTTAAGAGAATATGGATACAGGTTATTTTCAAAGAATTCTCACTCAGCCTGTGTTCGAACAAAATATGGACTCAGTTTATTTTTATATATTACCCACTCAGGCTGTGTTTTAACAGAATGTGGACTCAGATCAAAAATTACTTAGTCTGTGTTCTAACAGAATGTGGACTCAGATTTTGTTCAAAAATTACACTTTCTGTGTTCTAACAGAATATGGACTCAGCCTGTGTTCTAACAGAATACTCACACAGCCTGTGTTCTAACAGAATACTCACTCAGCCAGTGTTCTAACAGAATACTAACTCAGCCTGCGTTTTAACAGAATGTGGATTCAGATCAAAAATTACTAACTCAGTCTGTGTTCTAACAGAATGTGGACTCAGATTTTGTTCAAAAATTACTCTGTCTGTGTTCTAACAGAATATGGACTCAGCCTGGGTTCTAACAGAATACTGACACAGCCTGTGTTCTAACAGAATACTCACTCAGCCAGTGTTTTAAGAGAATATGGATTCAGATTATTTTCAAAGAATACTCACTCAGCCTGTGTTCTAAATAATATGGACTCAGTTTATTTTTATATAATAACCGCTCAGCCTGTGTTCTAACAGAATCCCACCGAGCCTGGGTTTTAAAAAAATACTAACTCAGCAAGTGTTCTAACAAGATATTGACTCAGATTATTTTCAAAGAGTACTCAGCCTGTGTTCTAACAGAATATGGACTCAGTCTATATTTAAAGAATTCTCACTCACCGAAGTGTTCTAACAGAACACTCACTCAGCCTGTGTTCTAACAGAATACTAACTCAGCCTGCGTTTTAACAGAATGTGGATTCAGATCAAAAATTACTAACTCAGTCTGTGTTCTAATAGAATGTGGACTCAGATTTTGTTCAAAAATTACACTGTCTTTTTTCTAACAGAATATGGACTCAGTCTGTGTTCTAACAGAATACTAATTCAGCCTGTGTTTTAACAGAATGTGGACTCAGATTTTATTAAAAGAATACTCACTCAGTCTGTGTTATAAAGAATATGGACTCAGTTTATTTTTATATAATATCCACTCAGCCTGTGTTCTAACAGAATACTCACTCAGCCTGGGTTTTAACAAATACTAACTCAGCAAGTGTTCTAACAGGATATTGACTCAGATTGTTTTCAAAGAATACTCACTCAGCCAGTGTTCTCCCAGAATATGGATTCAGATTATTTTCAAAGAATACTTACGCAGCCTGTGTTCTAACAGAATGTGGACTCAGATATTGGTCAAAAATTACTAACTCAGACTGTGTTCTAGCAGAATTAGGATGCAGTCTATGTTTAAAGAATATTCACTCAGCCTGTGTTCTAATAGAATACGCACTCAGCCTGGTTTTTAATAAAATATTCATACAGCCAGTGTACTAACAGGATATTGATTCAGAGTATCTTCGAAGAATACTCAATGAGCCTGTTTACTAACAGAATACTCACTCAGCCTGTGTTCTAACAGAATACTCACTCAGCGAGAGTTCTACCAGAATATGGATTCTGATTATTTGAAAATAATACTCACTCAGCCTGTGTTCTAACAGAATGTGGACTCAGATTTTGTTCAAAAATTACTCTGTCTGTGTTGTAACAGAATATGGACTCCGCCTGTGTGCTAACAGAATACTCACACAGCCTGTGTTCTAACAGAATACTAACTAAGCCAGTGTTTTAAGAGAATATGGATTCAGATTATTTTCAAAGAATACTCACTCAGCCAGTGTTTTAAGAGAATATGGATTCAGATTATTTTCAAAGAATACTCACTCAGCCTGTGTTCGAACAAAATATGGACTCAGTTTATTTTTATATATTACCCACTCAGGGTGTGTTTTAACAAAATGTGGACTCAGAATTTGATCAAAAATTATTAACTCAGTCTGTTTTCTAACAGAATATGGACTCATTCTATGTTTAGAGAATACTCACTCAGCCTGTGTTCTAAATAATATGGACTCAGTTTATTTTTATATAATAACCGCTCAGCCTGTGTTCTAACAGAATCCCACCGAGCCTGGGTTTTAAAAAAATACTAACTCAGCAAGTGTTCTAACAGGATATTGACTCAGATTATTTTCAAAGAGTACTCAGCCTGTGTTCTAACAGAATATGGACTCAGTCTATATTTAAAGAATTCTCACTCACCGAAGTGTTCTAACAGAACACTCACTCAGCCTGTGTTCTAACAGAATACTAACTCAGCCTGCGTTTTAACAGAATGTGGATTCAGATCAAAAATTACTAACTCAGTCTGTGTTCTAATAGAATGTGGACTCAGATTTTGTTCAAAAATTACACTGTCTTTTTTCTAACAGAATATGGACTCAGTCTGTGTTCTAACAGAATACTAATTCAGCCTGTGTTTTAACAGAATGTGGACTCAGATTTTATTAAAAGAATACTCACTCAGTCTGTGTTATAAAGAATATGGACTCAGTTTATTTTTATATAATATCCACTCAGCCTGTGTTCTAACAGAATACTCACTCAGCCTGGGTTTTAACAAATACTAACTCAGCAAGTGTTCTAACAGGATATTGACTCAGATTGTTTTCAAAGAATACTCACTCAGCCAGTGTTCTCCCAGAATATGGATTCAGATTATTTTCAAAGAATACTTACGCAGCCTGTGTTCTAACAGAATGTGGACTCAGATATTGGTCAAAAATTACTAACTCAGACTGTGTTCTAGCAGAATTAGGACGCAGTCTATGTTTAAAGAATATTCACTCAGCCTGTGTTCTAATAGAATACGCACTCAGCCTGGTTTTTAATAAAATATTCATACAGCCAGTGTACTAACAGGATATTGATTCAGAGTATCTTCGAAGAATACTCAATGAGCCTGTTTACTAACAGAATACTCACTCAGCCTGTGTTCTAACAGAATACTCACTCAGCGAGAGTTCTACCAGAATATGGATTCTGATTATTTGAAAATAATACTCACTCAGCCTGTGTTCTAACAGAATGTGGACTCAGATTTTGTTCAAAAATTACTCTGTCTGTGTTGTAACAGAATATGGACTCCGCCTGTGTGCTAACAGAATACTCACACAGCCTGTGTTCTAACATAATACTAACTAAGCCAGTGTTTTAAGAGAATATGGATTCAGATTATTTTCAAAGAATACTCACTCAGCCAGTGTTTTAAGAGAATATGGATTCAGATTATTTTCAAAGAATACTCACTCAGCCTGTGTTCTAACAGAATACTAACTCAGCCTGTGTTCTAACAGAATACTAACTAAGCCAGTGTTTTAAGAGAATATGGATTCAGATGATTTTCAAAGAATACTCACTCAGCCTGTGTTCGAACAAAATATGGACTCAGTTTATTTTTATATATTACCCACTCAGGCTGTGTTTTAACAGAATGTGGACTCAGATTTTGATCAAAAATTATTAACTCAATCTGTTTTCTAACAGAATATGGACGCAGTCTATGTTTAAAGAATACTCACTCAGCCTGTGTTCTAATAGAATACACACTCAGCCTGGTTTTTAATAAAATACTGACGCAGCCAGTGTACTAACAGGAGATTGACTCAGATTATTTTCAAAGAATACTCAATGAGCCTGTTTACTAACAGAATACTCACTCAGCCTGTGTTCTAACAGAATACTCACTCAGCGAGAGTTCTACCAGAATATGGATTCAGATTATTTTAAAATAATACTCACTCCGCCTGTGTTCTAACAGATTATGGACTCAGTCTATGTTTAAAGAATACTCACTCAGCCTGTGTTCTAACATAATACTAACTAAGCCAGTGTTTTAAGAGAATATGGATTCAGATTATTTTCAAAGAATACTCACTCAGCCAGTGTTTTAAGAGAATATGGATTCAGATTATTTTCAAAGAATACTCACTCAGCCTGGGTTTTAACAAAATACTAACTCAGCAAGTGTTCTAACAGGATATTGACTCAGATTGTTTTCAAAGAATACTCACTCAGCGAGTGTTCTACCAGAATATGGATTCAGATTATTTTCAAAGAATACTCACGCAGCCTGTGTTCTAACAGAATGTGGACTCAGATATTGATCAAAAATTACTAACTCAGTCTGCGTTCTAGCAGAATTAGGACGCAGTCTATGTTTAAAGAATACTCACTCAGCCTGTGTTCTAAAAGAATAGGCACTCAGCCTGCTTTTTAATAAAATATTCACGCAGCCAGTGTACTAACAGGATATTGACTCAGAGTATTTTCAAAGAATACTCAATGAGCCTGTTTACTAACAGAATACTCACTCAGCCTGTGTTCTAACAGAATACTCACTCAGCTAGAGTTCTACCAGAATATGGATTCTGATTATTTTAAAATAATACTCACTCAGCCTGTGTTCTAACAGAATGTGGACTCAGTCTATATTTAAAGAATACTCACTCAACTCAGTGTTCTAACAGAACACTCACTCAGCCTGTGTTCTAACAGAATACTAACTCAGCCTGCGTTCTAACAGAATGTGGATTCAAATAAAAAATTACTAACTCAGTCTGTGTTCTAACAGAATGTGGACTCAGATTTTGTTCAAAAATTATTCTGTCTGTGTTCTAACAGCATATGGACTCAGCTTGTGTTCTAACAGAATACTCACACAGCCTGTGTTCTAACAGAATACTAACTAAGCCAGTGTTTAAGAGAATATGGATTCAGATTATTTTCAAAGAATACTCACTCAGCCAGTGTTTTAAGTGAATATGGATTCAAATTATTTTCAAAGAATACTCACTCAGCCTGTGTTCGAACAAAATATGGACTCAGTTTATTTTTTTATAATACACACTCAGGCTGTGTTTTAACAGAATGTGGACTCAGAATTTGATCAAAAATTATTAACTCAGTCTGTTTTCTAACAGAATATGGACTCAGTCTATGTTGAGAAAATACTCACTCAGCCTGTGTTCTAAATAATATGGACTCAGTTTTTTTTTAATAATAACCACTCATCCTGTGTTCTAACAGAATACCCACCGAGCCTGGGTTTTAACAAAATACTAACTCAGCAAGTGTTCTAACAGGATATTGACTCAGATTATTTTCAAAGAGTACTCACTCAGCCTGTGTTCTAACAGAATATGGACTCAGTCTATATTTAAAGAATACTCACTCAGCCTGTGTTCTAACAGAATACTCACTCAGCGAGAGTTCTACCAGAATATGGATTCAGATTATTTTAAAATAATACTCACTCAGCCTGTGTTATAACAGAATGTGGACTCAGATATTGATCAAAAATTACTAATTCAGTCTGTGTTCTAGCAGAATTAGGACCCAGTCTATGTTTAAAGAATACTCACTAAGCCTGTGTTCTAAAAGAATAGGCACTCAGCCTGGTTTTTAATAAAATATTCATGCAGCCAGTGTAGTAACAGGATATTGACTCAGAGTATTTTCAAAGTATACTCAATGAGCCTGTTTACTAACAGAATACTCACTCAACCTGTGTTCTAACTGAATACTCACTCAGCGAGAGTTCTACCAGAATATGGATTCTGATTATTTTAAAATAATACTCACTCAGCCTGTGTTCTAACAGAATATGGACTCAGTCTATGTTTAAAGAATACTCACTCAGCCTGTGTTCTAACAGAATACTCACTCAGCGAGAGTTCTACCAGTATATGGATTCACATTATTTTAAAATAATACTCACTCCGCCTGTGTTCTAACAGAATACTAATTCAGCCTGTGTTTTAACAGAATGTGGATTCAGATCAAAAATTACTAACTCAGTCTGTGTTCTAAAAGAATGTGGACTCAGATTTTGTTCAAAAATTACTCTGTGTTCTAACAGAATATGGACTCAGCCTGTGTTCTAACAGAATACTCACACAGCCTGTGTTCTAACAGAATACTAACTAACCACTTTTTTAAGAGAATATGGATTCAGATTATTTTCAAAGAATACTCACTCAGCCAGTGTTTTAAGAGAATATGGATACAGGTTATTTTCAAAGAATTCTCACTCAGCCTGTGTTCGAACAAAATATGGACTCAGTTTATTTTTATATATTACCCACTCAGGCTGTGTTTTAACAGAATGTGGACTCAGATCAAAAATTACTTAGTCTGTGTTCTAACAGAATGTGGACTCAGATTTTGTTCAAAAATTACACTTTCTGTGTTCTAACAGAATATGGACTCAGCCTGTGTTCTAACAGAATACTCACACAGCCTGTGTTCTAACAGAATACTCACTCAGCCAGTGTTCTAACAGAATACTAACTCAGCCTGCGTTTTAACAGAATGTGGATTCAGATCAAAAATTACTAACTCAGTCTGTGTTCTAACAGAATGTGGACTCAGATTTTGTTCAAAAATTACTCTGTCTGTGTTCTAACAGAATATGGACTCAGCCTGGGTTCTAACAGAATACTGACACAGCCTGTGTTCTAACAGAATACTCACTCAGCCAGTGTTTTAAGAGAATATGGATTCAGATTATTTTCAAAGAATACTCACTCAGACTGTGTTCGAACAAAATATGGACTCAGTTTATTTTTATATATTACCCACCCAGGCTGTGTTTTAACAGAATGTGGACTCAGATTTTGATCAAAAATTATTAACTCAGTCTGTTTTCTAACAGAATATGGACGCAGTCTTTGTTTAAAGAATACTCACTCAGCCTGTGTTCTAATAGAATACACACACAGCCTGGTTTTTAATAAAATACTGACGCAGCCAGTGTACTAACAGGATATTGACTCAGATTATTTTCAAAGACTACTCAATGAGCCTGTTTACTAACAGATTACTCACTCAGCCTGTGTTCTAACAGAATACTAACTAAGCCACTGTTTTAAGAGAATATGGATTCAGATTATTTTCAAAGAATACTCACTCAGCCAGTGTTTTAAGAGAATATGGATTCAGATTATTTTAAAATAATACTCACTCAGCCTGTGTTCTAACAGAATACTCACTCAGCCAGTGTTCTAACAGAATACTAACTCAGCCTGCGTTTTAACAGAATGTGGATTCAGATCAAAAATTACTAACTCAGTCTGTGTTCTAACAGAATGTGGACTCAGATTTTGTTCAAAAATTACTCTGTCTGTGTTCTAACAGAATATGGACTCAGCCTGGGTTCTAACAGAATACACACACAGCCTGTGTTCTAACAGAATACTCACTCAGCCAGTGTTTTAAGAGAATATGGATTCAGATTATTTTCAAAGAATACTCACTCAGCCTGTGTTCGAACAAAATATGGACTCAGTTTATTTTTATATATTACCCACCCAGGCTGTGTTTTAACAGAATGTGGACTCAGATTTTGATCAAAAATTATTAACTCAGTCTGTTTTCTAACAGAATATGGACGCAGTCTATGTTTAAAGAATACTCACTCAGCCTGTGTTCTAATAGAATACACACTCAGCCTGGTTTTTAATGAAATACTCACGCAGCCAGTGTACTAACAGGATATTGACTCAGATTATTTTCAAAGAATACTCAATGAGCCTGTTTACTAACAGATTACTCACTCAGCCTGTGTTCTAACAGAATACTAACTAAGCCACTGTTTTAAGAGAATATGGATTCAGATTATTTTCAAAGAATACTCACTCAGCCAGTGTTTTAAGAGAATATGGATTCAGATTATTTTAAAATAATACTCACTCAGCCTGTGTTCTAACACAATATGGACTCAGTCTATGTTTAAAGAATACTCACTCAGCCTGTGTTCTAATAGAATACTCACTCAGCGAGAGTTCTACCAGAATATGGATTCAGATTACTTTAAAATAATACTCACTCCGCCTGTGTTCTAACAGAATATGGACTCAGTCTATGTTTAAAGAATACTCACTCAGCCTGTGTTCTAACAGAATACTAATTCAGCCTGTGTTTTAACAGAATGTGGACTCAGATTTTATTAAAAGAATACTCACTCAGTCTGTGTTATAAAGAATATGGACTCAGTTTATTTTTAAATAATATCCACTCAGCCTCTGTTATAACAGAATACTCACTCAGCCTGGGTTTTAAAAAAATACTAACTCAGCAAGTGTTCTAACAATATATTGACTCAGATTGTTTTCAAAGAATACTCACTCAGCCAGTGTTCTACCAGAATATGGATTCAGATTATTTTCAAAGAATTCTCACTCAGCCTGTGTTCTAACAGAATGTGGACTCAGATATTGATCAAAAATTACTAACTCAGTCTGTGTTCTAGCAGAATTAGGACGCACACTATGTTTAAAGAATACTCACTCAGCCTGTGTTCTAAAAGAATAGGCACTCAGCCTGGTTTTTAATAAAATATTCACGCAGCCAGTGTAGTAACAGGATATTGACACAGAGTATTTTCAAAGAATACTCAATGAGCCTGTTTACTAACAGAATACTCACTCAGCCTGTGTTCTAACAGAATACTCACTCAGCGAGAGTTCTACCAGAATATGGATTCTGAATATTTTAAAATAATACTCACTCAGCCTGTGTTCTAACAGAATATGGACTCAGTCTATGTTTAAAGAATACTCACTCAGCCTGTGTTCTAACAGAATACTCACTCAGCGAGAGTTCTACCAGAATATGGATTCACATTATTTTAAAATAATACTCACTCCGCCTGTGTTCTAACAGAATACTAATTCAGCCTGTGTTTTAACAGAATGTGGATTCAGATCAAAAATTACTAACTCAGTCTGTGTTCTAACAGAATGTGGACTCAGATTTTGTTCAAAAATTACTCTGTCTGTGTTCTAACAGAATATGGACTCAGCTTGTGTTCTTACAGAATACTCACACAGCCTGTGTTCTAACAGAATACTAATTCAGCCTGTGTTTTAACAGAATGTGGACTCAGATTTTATTAAAAGAATACTCACTCAGTCTGTGTTATAAAGAATATGGACTCAGATATTGATCAAAAATTACTAACTCAGTCTGTGTTCTAGCAGAATTAGGATGCAGTCTATGTTTAAAGAATACTCACTCAGCCTGTGTTCTAAAAGAATAGGCACTCAGCCTGGTTTTTAGTAAAATATTCACGCAGCCAGTGTGCTAACAGGATATTGACTCAGAGTATTTTCAAAGAATACTCAATGAGCCTGTTTACTAACAGAATACTCACTCAGCCTGTGTTCTAACAGAATACTCACTCAGCCAGTGTTCTAACAGAATACTAACTCAGCCTGCGTTTTAACAGAATGTGGATTCAGATCAAAAATTACTAACTCAGTCTGTGTTCTAACAGAATGTAGACTCAGATTTTGTTCAAAAATTACTCTGTCTGTGTTCTAACAGAATATGGACTCAGCCTGGGTTCTAACAGAATACTCACACAGCCTGTGTTCTAACAGAATACTCACTCAGCGAGAGTTCTACCAGAATATGGATTCTTATTATTTGAAAATAATACTCACTCAGCCTGTGTTCTAACAGAATGTGGACTCAGTCTATATTTAAAGAATACTCACTCACCTCAGTGTTCTAACAGAACACTCACTCAGCCTGTGTTCTAAAAGAACGTGGATTCAGATCAAAAATTACTAACTCAGTCTGTGTTCTCACAGAATGTGGACTCAGATTTTGTTCAAAAATTACTCTGTCTGTGTTCTAACAGAATATGGACACAGCCTGTGTTCTAACAGAATACTCACACAGCCTGTGTTCTAACAGAATACTAACTAAGCCAGTGTTTTAAGAGAATATGGATTCAGATTATTTTCAAAGAATACTCACTCAGCCAGTTTTTAAGAGAATATGGATTCAGATTATTTTCAAAGAATACTCAGCCTGTTTTCGAACAAAATATGGACTCAGTTTATTTTTATATATTACCCACTCAGGCTGTGTTTTAACAGAATGTGGACTCAGAATTTGATCAAAAATTATTAACTCAGTCTGTTTTCTAACAGAATATGGACTCAGTCTATGTTGAGAAAATACTCACTCAGCCTGTGTTCTAAATAATATGGACTCAGTTTTTTTTTAATAATAACCACTCATCCTGTGTTCTAACAGAATACCCACCGAGCCTGGGTTTTAACAAAATACTAACTCAGCAAGTGTTCTAACAGGATATTGACTCAGATTATTTTCAAAGTGTACTCACTCAGCCTGTGTTCTAACAGAATATGGACTCAGTCTATATTTAAAGAATACTCACTCAGCCTGTGTTCTAACAGAATACTCACTCAGCGAGAGTTCTACCAGAATATGGATTCAGATTATTTTAAAATAATACTCACTCAGCCTGTGTTCTAACAGAATGTGGACTCAGATATTGATCAAAAATTACTAACTCAGTCTGTGTTCTAGCAGAATTAGGACCCAGTCTATGTTTAAAGAATACTCACTCAGCCTGTGTTCTAAAAGAATAGGCACTCAGCCTGGTTTTTAATAAAATATTCACGCAGCCAGTGTAGTAACAGGATATTGACTCAGAATATTTTCAAAGTATACTCAATGAGCCTGTTTACTAACAGAATACTCACTCAGCCTGTGTTCTAACTGAATACTCACTCAGCGAGAGTTCTACCAGAATATGGATTCTGATTATTTTAAAATAATACTCACTCAGCCTGTGTTCTAACAGAATATGGACTCAGTCTATGTTTAAAGAATACTCACTCAGCCTGTGTTCTAACAGAATACTCACTCAGCGAGAGTTCTACCAGTATATGGATTCACATTATTTTAAAATAATACTCACTCCGCCTGTGTTCTAACAGAATACTAATTCAGCCTGTGTTTTAACAGAATGTGGATTCAGATCAAAAATTACTAACTCAGTCTGTGTTCTAAAAGAATGTGGACTCAGATTTTGTTCAAAAATTACTCTGTGTTCTAACAGAATATGGACTCAGCCTGTGTTCTAACAGAATACTCACACAGCCTGTGTTCTAACAGAATACTAACTAAGCCACTTTTTTAAGAGAATATGGATTCAGATTATTTTCAAAGAATACTCACTGAGCCAGTGTTTTAAGAGAATATGGATTCAGGTTATTTTCAAAAATTCTCACTCAGCCTGTGTTCGAACAAAATATGGACTCAGTTTATTTTTATATATTACCCACTCAGGCTGTGTTTTAACAGAATGTGGACTCAGATCAAAAATTACTTAGTCTGTGTTCTAACAGAATGTGGACTCAGATTTTGTTCAAAAATTACACTTTCTGTGTTCTAACAGAATATGGACTCAGCCTGTGTTCTAACAGAATACTCACACAGCCTGTGTTCTAACAGAATACTCACTCAGCCAGTGTTCTAACAGAATACTAACTCAGCCTGCGTTTTAACAGAATGTGGATTCAGATCAAAAATTACTAACTCAGTCTGTGTTCTAACAGAATGTAGACTCAGATTTTGTTCAAAAATTACTCTGTCTGTGTTCTAACAGAATATGGACTCAGCCTGGGTTCTAACAGAATACTCACACAGCCTGTGTTCTAACAGAATACTCACTCAGCGAGAGTTCTACCAGAATATGGATTCTTATTATTTGAAAATAATACTCACTCAGCCTGTGTTCTAACAGAATGTGGACTCAGTCTATATTTAAAGAATACTCACTCACCTCAGTGTTCTAACAGAACACTCACTCAGCCTGTGTTCTAAAAGAACGTGGATTCAGATCAAAAATTACTAACTCAGTCTGTGTTCTCACAGAATGTGGACTCAGATTTTGTTCAAAAATTACTCTGTCTGTGTTCTAACAGAATATGGACACAGCCTGTGTTCTAACAGAATACTCACACAGCCTGTGTTCTAACAGAATACTAACTAAGCAAGTGTTTTAAGAGAATATGGATTCAGATTATTTTCAAAGAATACTCACTCAGCCAGTTTTTAAGAGAATATGGATTCAGATTATTTTCAAAGAATACTCAGCCTGTTTTCGAACAAAATATGGACTCAGTTTATTTTTATATATTACCCACTCAGGCTGTGTTTTAACAGAATGTGGACTCAGAATTTGATCAAAAATTATTAACTCAGTCTGTTTTCTAACAGAATATGGACTCAGTCTATGTTGAGAAAATACTCACTCAGCCTGTGTTCTAAATAATATGGACTCAGTTTTTTTTTAATAATAACCACTCATCCTGTGTTCTAACAGAATACCCACCGAGCCTGGGTTTTAACAAAATACTAACTCAGCAAGTGTTCTAACAGGATATTGACTCAGATTATTTTCAAAGAGTACTCACTCAGCCTGTGTTCTAACAGAATATGGACTCAGTCTATATTTAAAGAATACTCACTCAGCCTGTGTTCTAACAGAATACTCACTCAGCGAGAGTTCTACCAGAATATGGATTCAGATTATTTTAAAATAATACTCACTCAGCCTGTGTTCTAACAGAATGTGGACTCAGATATTGATCAAAAATTACTAACTCAGTCTGTGTTCTAGCAGAATTAGGACCCAGTCTATGTTTAAAGAATACTCACTCAGCCTGTGTTCTAAAAGAATAGGCACTCAGCCTGGTTTTTAATAAAATATTCACGCAGCCAGTGTAATAACAGGATATTGACTCAGAATATTTTCAAAGTATACTCAATGAGCCTGTTTACTAACAGAATACTCACTCAGCCTGTGTTCTAACTGAATACTCACTCAGCGAGAGTTCTACCAGAATATGGATTCTGATTATTTTAAAATAATACTCACTCAGCCTGTGTTCTAACAGAATATGGACTCAGTCTATGTTTAAAGAATACTCACTCAGCCTGTGTTCTAACAGAATACTCACTCAGCGAGAGTTCTACCAGTATATGGATTCACATTATTTTAAAATAATACTCACTCCGCCTGTGTTCTAACAGAATACTAATTCAGCCTGTGTTTTAACAGAATGTGGATTCAGATCAAAAATTACTAACTCAGTCTGTGTTCTAAAAGAATGTGGACTCAGATTTTGTTCAAAAATTACTCTGTGTTCTAACAGAATATGGACTCAGCCTGTGTTCTAACAGAATACTCACACAGCCTGTGTTCTAACAGAATACTAACTAAGCCACTTTTTTAAGAGAATATGGATTCAGATTATTTTCAAAGAATACTCACTGAGCCAGTGTTTTAAGAGAATATGGATTCAGGTTATTTTCAAAGAATTCTCACTCAGCCTGTGTTCGAACAAAATATGGACTCAGTTTATTTTTATATATTACCCACTCAGGCTGTGTTTTAACAGAATGTGGACTCAGATCAAAAATTACTTAGTCTGTGTTCTAACAGAATGTGGACTCAGATTTTGTTCAAAAATTACACTTTCTGTGTTCTAACAGAATATGGACTCAGCCTGTGTTCTAACAGAATACTCACACAGCCTGTGTTCTAACAGAATACTCACTCAGCCAGTGTTCTAACAGAATACTAACTCAGCCTGCGTTTTAACAGAATGTGGATTCAGATCAAAAATTACTAACTCAGTCTGTGTTCTAACAGAATGTGGACTCAGATTTTGTTCAAAAATTACTCTGTCTGTGTTCTAACAGAATATGGACTCAGCCTGTGTTCTAACAGAATACTCACACAGCCTGTGTTCTAACAGAATACTCACTCAGCCAGTGTTTTAAGAGAATATGGATTCAGATTATTTTAAAAGAATACTCACTCAGCCTGTGTTCGAACAAAATATGGACTCAGTTTATTTTTATATATTACCCACCCAGGCTGTGTTTTAACAGAATGTGGACTCAGATTTTGATCAAAAATTATTAACTCAGTCTGTTTTCTAACAGAATATGGACGCAGTCTATGTTTAAAGAATACTCACTCAGCCTGTGTTCTAATAGAATACACACTCAGCCTGGTTTTAATAAAATACTCACGCAGCCAGTGTACTAACAGGATATTGACTCAGATTATTTTCAAAGAATACTCAATGAGCCTGTTTACTAACAGATTACTCACTCAGCCTGTGTTCTAACAGAATACTCACTCAGCTAGAGTTCTACCAGAATATGGATTCAGATTATTTTAAAATAATACTCACTCCGCCTGTGTTCTAACAGAATATGGACTCAGTCTATGTTTAAAGAATACTCACTCAGCCTGTGTTCTAACAGAATACTCACTCAGCGAGAGTTCTACCAGAATATGGATTTAGATTATTTTAAAATAATACTCACTCCGCCTGTGTTCTAACAGAATATGGACTCAGTCTATGTTTAAAGAATACTCACTCAGCCTGTGTTCTAACAGAATACTATTTCAGCCTGTGTTTTAACAGAATGTTGACTCAGATTTTATTAAAAGAATACTCACTCAGTCTGTGTTATAAAGAATATGGACTCAGTTTAATTTTAAATGATATCCACTCAGCCTGTGTTCTAACAGAATACTCACTCAGCCTGGGTTTTAACAAAATACTAACTCAGCAAGTGTTCTAACAGGATATTGACTCAGATTGTTTTCAAAGAATACTCACTCAGCCAGTGTTCTACCAGAATATGGATTCAGATTATTTTCAAAGAATACTCACTCAGCCTGTGTTCTAACAGAATGTGGACTCAGATATTGATCAAAAATTACTAACTCAGTCTGTGTTCTAGCAGAATTAGGACGCAGTCTATGTTTAAAGAATACTCACTCAGCCTGTGTTCTAAAAGAATAGGAACTCAGCCGGGTTTTTAATAAAATATTCACGCAGCCAGTGTACTAACAGGATATTGACTCAGAGTATATTCAAAGAATACTCAATGAGCCTGTTTACTAACAGAATACTCACTCATCCTGTGTTCTAACAGAATACTCACTCAGCGAGAGTTCTACCAGAATATGGATTCTGATTATTTGAAAATAATACTCACTCAGCCTGTGTTCTAACAGAATATGGACTCAGTCTATGTTTAAAGAATACTCACTCAGCCTGTGTTCTAACAGAATACTCACTCAGCGAGAGTTCTACCAGAATATGGATTCAGATTATTTTAAAATAATACTCACCCCGCCTGTGTTCTAACAGAATATGGACTCAGTCTATGTTTAAAGAATACTCACTCAGCCTGTGTACTAACAGAATACTAATTCATCCTGTGTTTTAACAGAATGTGGACTCAGATTTTATTAAAAGAATACTCACTCAGTCTGTGTTATAAAGAATATGGACTCAGTTTATTTTTATATAATATCCACTCAGCCTGTGTTCTAACAGAATACTCACTCAGCCTGGGTTTTAACAAAATACTAACTCAGCAAGTGTACTAACAGGATATTGACTCAGAGTATATTCAAAGAATACTCAATGAGCCTGTTTACTATCAGAATACTCACTCAGCTTGTGATCTAACAGAATACTCACTCAGCGAGAGTTCTACCAGAATATGGATTCTGATTATTTGAAAATAATACTCACTCAGCCTGTGTTCTAACAGAATGTGGACTCAGTCTATATTTAAAGAATACTCACTCACCTCAGTGTTCTAACAGAAAACTCACTCAGCCTGTGTTCTAACAGAATGTGGACTCAGTCTATATTTAAGGAATACTCACTCACCTCAGTGTTCTAACAGAACACTCACTCAGCCTGTGTTCTAACAGAATACTAACTCAGCCTGCGTTTTAACAGAATGTAGATTCAGATCAAAAATTACTAACTCAGTCTGTGTTCTAACAGAATGTGGACTCAGATTTTGTTCAAAAATTACTCTGTCTGTGTTGTAACAGAATATGGACTCAGCCTGTGTTCTAACAGAATACTCACACAGCCTGTGTTCTAACAGAATACTCACTCAGCCAGTGTTTTAAGAGAATATGGATTCAGATTATTTTCAAAGAATACTCACTCAGCCTGTGTTCGAACAAAATAAGGACTCAGTTTATTTTTATATATTACCCACCCAGGCTGTGTTTTAACAGAATGTGGACTCAGATTTTGATCAAAAATTATTAACTCAGTCTGTTTTCGAACAGAATAAGGACGCAGTCTATGTTTAAAGAATACGCACTCAGCCTGTGTTCTAATAGAATACACACTCAGCCTGGTTTTAATAAAATACTCACGCAGCCAGTGTACTAACAGGATATTGATTCAGATTATTTTCAAAGAATACTCAATGAGCCTGTTTACTAACAGATTACTCACTCAGCCTGTGTTCTAACAGAATACTCACTCAGCTAGAGTTCTACCAGAATATGGATTCTGATTATTTGAAAATAATACTCACTCAGCCTGTGTTCTAACAGAATGTGGACTCAGTCTATATTTAAAGAATACTCACTCACCTCAGTGTTCTAACAGAACACTCACTCAGCCTGTGTTCTAACAGAATACTAACTCAGCCTGCGTTCTAACAGAATGTGGATTCAGATTAAAAATTACTAACTCAGTCTGTGTTCTAACAGAATGTGGACTCAGATTTTGTTCAAAGATTACTCTGTGTTCTAACAGAATGCTATCACAGCCTGTGTTCTAACAGAATACTCACTCAGCCAGTGTTCTAACAGAATACTAACTCAGCCTGCGTTTTAACAGAATGTGGATTCAGATCAAAAATTACTAACTCAGTCTGTGTTCTAACAGAATGTGGACTCAGATTTTGTTCAAAAATTACTCTGTCTGTGTTCTAACAGAATATGGACTCATCCTGTGTTCTAACAGAATACTCACACAGCCTGTGTTCTAACAGAATACTCACTCAGCCAGTGTTTTAAGAGAATATGGATTCAGATTATTTTCAAGAATACTCACTCAGCCTGTGTTCGAACAAAATATGGACTCAGTTTATTTTTATATATTACCCACCCAGGCTGTGTTTTAACAGAATGTGGACTCAGATTTTGATCAAAAATTATTAACTCAGTCTGTTTTCTAACAGAATATTGACGCAGTCTTTGTTTAAAGAATACTCACTCAGCCTGTGTTCTAATAGAATACACTCACAGCCTGGTTTTTAATAAAATACTCACGCAGCCATTGTACTAACAGGATATTGACTCAGATTATTTTCAAAGAATACTCAATGAGCCTGTTTACTAACAGATTA
Source organism: Furipterus horrens (assembly GCF_987537825.1). Classification (NCBI taxonomy): domain Eukaryota; kingdom Metazoa; phylum Chordata; class Mammalia; order Chiroptera; family Furipteridae; genus Furipterus; species Furipterus horrens. The sequence goes on along the minus strand of NW_028327190.1, from coordinate 1,694,826 downwards.
CTCACTCAGCCTGTGTTCTAACAGAATACTAACTAAGCCACTGTTTTAAGAGAATATGGAATCAGATTATTTTCAAAGAATACTCACTCAGCCAGTGTTTTAAGAGAATATGGATTCAGATTATTTTCAAAGAATTCTCACTCAGCCTGTGTTCGAACAAAATATGGACTCAGTTTATTTTTATATATTACCCACTCAGGCTGTGTTTTAACAGAATGTGGACTCAGATCAAAAATTACTTACTCAGTCTGTGTTCTAATAGAATGTGGACTCAGATTTTGTTCAAAAATTACACTTTCTGTGTTCTAACAGAATATGGACTCAGCCTGTGTTATAACAGAATACTAACACAGCCTGTGTTCTAACAGAATACTCACTCAGCCAGTGTTCTAACAGAATACTAACTCAGCCTGCGTTTTAACAGAATGTGGATTCAGATCAAAAATTACTAACTCAGTCTGTGTTCTAACAGAATGTGGACTCAGATTTTGTTCAAAAATTACTCTGTCTGTGTTCTAACAGAATATGGACTCAGCCAGTGTTCTAACAGAAAACTCACACAGCCTGTGTTCTAACAGAATACTCACTCAGCCAGTGTTTTAAGAGAATATGGATTCAGATTATTTTCAAAGAATACTCACTCAGCCTGTGTTCGAACAAAATATGGACTCAGTTTATTTTTATATATTACCCACCCAGGCTGTGTTTTAACAGAATGTGGACTCAGATTTTGATCAAAAATTATTAACTCAGTCTGTTTTCTAACAGAATATGGACTCAGTCTATGTTGAGAGAATACTCACTCAGCCTGTGTTCTAATAGAATACACACTCAGCCTGGTTTTTAATAAAATACTCACGCAGCCATTGTACTAACAGGATATTGACTCAGATTATTTTCAAAGAATACTCAATGAGCCTGTTTACTAACAGATTACTCACTCAGCCTGTGTTCTAAATAATATGGACTCAGTTTATTTTTAATAATAAACACTCTGCCTGTGTTCTAAAGAATACCCACCGAGCCTGGGTTTTAACAAAATACTAACTCAGCAAGTGTTCTAACAGGATATTGACTCAGATTGTTTTCAAAGATTACTCACTCAGCCAGTGTTCTACCAGAATATGGATTCAGATTACTTTCAAAGAATACTCACTCAGCCTGTGTTCTAACAGAATGTGGACTCAGATATTGATCAAAAATTACTAACTCAGTCTGTGTTCCAGCAGAATTAGGACGCAGTCTATGTTTAAAGAATACTCACTCAGCCTGTGTTCTAATAGAATACGCACTCAGACTGGTTTTTAATAAAATATTCATGCAGCCAGTGTACTAACAGGATATTGATTCAGAGTATTTTCGAAGAATACTCAATGAGACTGTTTACTAACAGAATACTCACTCAGCCTGTGTTCTAACAGAATACTCACTCAGCGAGAGTTCTACCAGAATATGGATTCTGATTATTTGAAAATAATACTCACTCAGCCTGTGTTCTAACAGAATGTGGACTCAGTCTATATTTAAAGAATACTCACTCACCTCAGTGTTCTAACAGAACACTCACTCAGCCTGTGTTCTAACAGAATACTAACTCAGCCTGCGTTCTAACAGAATGTGGATTCAGATCAAAAATTACTAACTCAGTCTGTGTTCTAAAAGAATGTGGACTCAGATTTTGTTCAAAGAATACTCTGTCTGTGTTCTAACAGAATATAGACTCAGCCTGTGTTCTAACAGAATACTCACACAGCCTGTGTTCTAACAGAATACTAACTAAGCCAGTGTTTTAAGAGAATATGGATTCAGATTATTTTCAAAGAATACTCACTCAGCCAGTGTTTTAAGAGAATATGGATTCAGATTATTTTCAAAGAATACTCACTGAGCCTGTGTTCGAACAAAATATGGACTCGGTTTATTTTTATATATTACCCACTCAGGGTGTGTTTTAACAGAATGTGGACTCAGAATTTGATCAAAAATTATTAACTCAGTCTGTTTTCTAACAGAAGATGGACTCAGTCTATGTTTAGAGAATACTCACTCAACCTGTGTTCTAAATAATATGGTCTCAGTTTATTTTTATATAATAACCGCTCAGCCTGTGTTCTAACAGAATACCCACCGAGCCTGGGTTTTAAAAAAATACTAACTCAGCAAGCGTTCTAACAGGATATTGACTCAGATTATTTTCAAAGAGTAATCAGCCTGTGTTCTAACAGAATATGGACTCAGTCTATATTTAAAGAATACTCACTCACCGAAGTGTTCTAACAGAACTCTCACTCAGCCTGTGTTCTAACAGAATACTAACTCAGCCTGCGTTTTAACAGAATGTGGATTCAGATAAAAAATTACTAACTCAGTCTGTGTTCCAATAGAATGTGGACTCAGATTTTGTTCAAAAATTACACTGTCTGTTTTCTAACAGAATATGGACTCAGCCTGTGTTCTAACAGATTACTCACACAGCCTGTGTTCTAACAGAATACTCACTCAGCCAGTGTTTTAAGAGAATATGGATTCAGATGATTTTTAAAGAATAATCACTCAGCCTGTGTTCGAACAAAATATGGACTCAGTTTATTTTTATATATTACCCACCCAGGCTGTGTTTTAACAGAATGTGGACTCAGATTTTGATCAAAAATTATTAACTCAGTCTCTTTTCTAACAGAATATGGACTCAGTCTATGTTGAGAGAATACTCACTCAGCCTGTGTTCTAAATAATATGGACTCAGTTAATTTTTAATAATAACCGCTCTGCCTGTGTTCTAACAGAATATGGACTCAGTCTATATTTAAAGAATACTCACTCACCTAAGTGTTCTAACAGAACACTCACTCAGCCTGTGTTCTAACAGAATACTAACTCAGCCTGCGTTTTAATAGAATGTGGATTCAGATCAAAAATTGCTAACTCAGTCTGTGCTCTAAGAGAATGTGGACTCAGATTTTGTTCAAAAATTACTCTGTCTGTGTTCTAACAGAATATGGACTCAGCCTGTGTTCTAACAGAATACTCACTCAGCCTGGTTTTTAATAAGATACTCACGCAGCCAGTGTACTAACAGGATATTGTCTCAGATTATTTTCAAAGAATACTCAATGAGCCTGTTTACTAACAGAATACTCACTCAGCCTGTGTTCTAACAGAATATTCACTCAGCTAGAGTTCTACCAGAATATGGATTCAGATTATTTTAAAATAATACTCACTCCGCCTGTGTTCTAATAGAATATGGACTCAGTCTATGTTTAAAGAATACTCACTCAGCCTGTGTTCTAACAGAATATGGACTCAGTCTATGTTTAAAGAATACTCACTCAGCCTGTGTTCTAACAGAATACTCACTCAGCGAGAGTTCTACCAGAATATGGATTCAGATTATTTTAAAATAATACTCACTCCGCCTGTGTTCTAATAGAATATGGACTCAGTCTATGTTTAAAGAATACTCACTCAGCCTGTGTTCTAACAGAATATGGACTCAGTCTATGTTTAAAGAATACTCACTCAGCCTGTGTTCTAACAGAATATGGACTCAGTCTATGTTTAAAGAATACTCACTCAGCCTGTGTTCTAACAGAATACTCACTCAGCGAGAGTTCTACCAGAATATTGATTCAGATAATTTTAAAATAATACTCACTCCGCCTGTGTTCTAATAGAATATGGACTCAGTCTATGTTTAAAGAATACTCACTCAGCCAGTGTTCTAACTGAATACTAATTCAGCCTGTGTTTTAACAGAATGTGGACTCAGATTTTATTAAAAGAATACTCACTCAGTCTGTGTTATAAAGAATATGGACTCAGTTTATTTTTAAATAATACCCACTCAGCCTGTGTTCTAACAGAATATTCACTCAGCCTGGGTTTTAACAAATACTAACTCAGCAAGTGTTCTAACAGGATATTGACTCAGATTGTTTTCAAAGAATACTCACTCAGCCAGTGTTCTACCAGAATATGGATTCAGATTATTTTCAAATAATTCTCACTCAGCATGTGTTCTAACAGAATGTGGACTCAGATATTGATCAAAAATTACTAACTCAGTCTGTGTTCTAGCAGAATTAGGACGCAGTCTATGTTTAAAGAATACTCACTCAGCCTGTTTTCTAACAGAATAGGCACTCAGCCTGGTTTTTAATAAAATATTCACGCAGCCAGTGTAGTAACAGGATATTGACTCAGAGTATTTTCAAAGAATACTCAATGAGCCTGTTTACTAACAGAATACTCACTCAGCCTGTGTTCTAACAGAATGTGGACTCAGATTTTGTTCAAAGATTACTCTGTCTGTGCTGTAACAGAATATGGACTCAGCCTGTGTTCTAACAGAATACTCACACAGCCTGTGTTCTAACAGAATACTATCTAAGCCAGTGTTTTAAGAGAATATGGATTCAGATTATTTTCAAAGAATACTCACTCAGCCAGTGTTTTAAGAGAATATGGATTCAGATTATTTTCAAAGAATACTCACTCAGCCTGTGTTCGAACAAAATATGGACTCAGTTTATTTTTATATATTACCCACTCAGGCTGTGTTTTAACAGAATGTGGACTCAGAATTTGATCAAAAATTATTAACTCAGTCTATTTTCTAACAGAATATGGACTCAGTCTATGTTTAGAGAATACTCACTCAGCCTGTGTTCTAAATAATATGGACTCAGTTTATTTTTAATAATAACCGCTCTGCCTGTGTTCTAACAAAATACCCACCGAGCCTGGGTTTTAACAAAATACTAACTCAGCAAGTATTCTAACAGGATATTGACTCAGATTATTTTCAAAGAGTACTCACTCAGCCTGTGTTCTAACAGAATATGGACTCAGTCTATATTTAAAGAATACTCACTCACCTAAGTGTTCTAACAGAACACTCACTCAGCCTGTGTTATAACAGAATACTAACTCAGCCTGCGTTTTAACAGAATTTGGATTCAGATCAAAAATTACTAACTCAGTCTGTGTTCAAATAGAATGTGGACTCAGATTTCGTTCAAAAATTACACTGTCTGTTTTCTAAGAGAATATGGACTCAGCCTGTGTTCTAACAGAATACTCACACAGCCTGTGTTCTAACAGAATACTCACTCAGCCAGTGTTTTAAGAGAATATGGATTCAGATTATTTTCAAAGAATACTCATTCAGCCTGTGTTCGAACAAAATATGGACTCAACTTATTTTTATATATTACCCACTCAGGCTGTGTTTTAACAGAATGTGGACTCAGATTTTGATCAAAAATTATTAACTCAGTCTGTTTTCTAACAGAATATGGACGCAGTCTATGTTTAAAGAATACTCACTCTGCCTGTGTTCTAATAGAATACACACTCAGCCTGGTTTTTAATAAAATACTCACGCAGTCAGTGTACTAACAGGATATTGACTCAGAGTATTTTCAAAGAATACTCAATGAGCCTGTTTACTAACAGAATACTCACTCAGCCTGTGTTCTAACAGAATGTGGACTCAGTCTATATTTAAAGAATGCTCACTCACCTCAGTGTTCTAACAGAACACTCACTCAGCCTGTGTTCTAACAGAATACTAACTCAGCCTGCGTTTTAACAGAATGTGGATTCAGATCAAAAATTACTAACTCAGTCTGTGTTCTAACAGAATGTGGACTCAGATTTTGTTCAAAGATTACTCTGTCTGTGCTGTAACAGAATATGGACTCAGCCTGTGTTCTAACGGAATACTCACACAGCCTGTGTTCTAACAGAATACTAACTAAGCAAGTGTTTTTAGAGAATATGGATTCAGATTATTTTCAAAGAATACTCACTCAGCCAGTGTTTTAAGAGAATATGGATTCAGATTATTTTCAAAGAATACTCACTCAGCCTGTGTTCGAACAAAATATGGACTCAGCTTATTTTTATATATTACCCACTCAGGCTGTGTTTTAACAGAATGTGGACTCAGATTTTGATCAAAAATTATTAACTCAGTCTGTTTTCTAACAGAATATGGACGCAGTCTATGTTTAAAGAATATTCACTCAGCCTGTGTTCTAATAGAATACACACTCAGCCTGGTTTTTAATAAAATACTCACGCAGTCAGTGTACAAACAGGATATTGACTCAGATTATTTTCAAAGAATACTCAATGAGCCTGTTTACTAACAGAATACTCACTCAGCCTGTGTTCTAACAGAATACTCACTCAGCGAGAGTTCTACCAGAATATGGATTCAGATTATTTTAAAATAATACTCACTCCGCCTGTGTTCTAACAGAATATGGACTCAGTCTATGTTTAAAGAATACTCACTCAGCTAGTGTTCTAACTGAATACTAATTCAGCCTGTGTTTTAACAGAATGTGGACTCAGATTTTATTAAAAGAATACTCACTCAGTCTGTGTTATAAAGAATATGGACTCAGTTTATTTTTATATAATATCCACTCAGCCTGTGTTCTAACAGAATAATCACTCAGCCTGGGTTTTAACAAATACTAACTCAGCAAGTGTTCTAACAGGATATTGACTCAGATTGTTTTCAAAGAATACTCACTCAGCCAGTGTTCTACCAGAATATGGATTCAGATTATTTTCCAAGAATACTCACTCAGCCTGTGTTCTAACAGAATATGGACTCAGATTTTGATCAAAAATTATTAATTCAGTCTGTTTTCTAACAGAATATGGACTCAGTCTATGTTTAGAGAATACTCACTCAGCCTTTGTTCTAAATATTATGGACTCAGTTTATTTTTAATAATAACCACTCAGCCTGTGTTCTAACAGAATACCCACCGAGCCAGGGTTTTAACAAAATACTAACTCAGCAAGTGTTCTAACAGGATATTGACTCAGATTATTTTCAAAGAGTACTCACTCAGCCTGTGTTCTAACAGAATATGGACTCAGTCTATATTTAAAGAATACTCACTCACCTAAGTGTTCTAACAGAACACTCACTCAGCCTGTGTTCTAACAGAATACTAACTCAGCCTACGTTGTAACAGAATGTGGATTCAGATCAAAAATTACTAACTCAGTCTGTGTTCTAACAGAATGTGGATTCAGATTTTGTTCAAAATTACATTGTCTGTTTTCTAACAGAATATGGACTCAGCCTGTGTTCTAACAGATTACTCACACAGCCTGTGTTCTAACAGAATACTCACTCAGACAGTGTTTTAAGAGAATATGGATTCAGATGATTTTTAAAGAATACTCACTCAGCCTGTGTACGAACAAAATATGGACTCAGTTTATTTTTATATATTACCCACCCAGGCTGTGTTTTAACAGAATGTGGACTCAGAATTTGATCAAAAATTATTAACTCAGTCTGTTTTCTAACAGAATATGGACTCAGTCTAGGTTTAGAGAATACTCACTCAGCCTGTGTTCTAAATAATATGGACTCAGTTTATTTTTAATAATAACCGCTCTGCCTGTGTTCTAACAGAATATGGACTCAGTCAATATTTAAAGAATACTCACTCACCTAAGTGTTCTAACAGAACACTCACTCAGCCTGTGTTCTAACAGAATACTAACTCAGCCTGCGTTTTAACAGAATGTGGATTCAGATCAAAAATTGCTAACTCAGTCTGTGTTCTAACAGAATGTGGACTCAGATTTTGTTCAAAAATTACTCTGTCTGTGTTCTAACAGAATATGGACTCAGCCTGTGTTCTAACAGAATACTCATTCAGCCTGGTTTTTAATAAGATACTCACGCAGCCAGTGTACTAACAGGATATTGACTCAGATTATTTTCAAAGAATACTCAATGAGCCTGTTTACTAACAGAATACTCACTCAGCCTGTGTTCTAACAGAATATTCACTCAGCTAGAGTTCTACCAGAATATGGATTCAGATTATTTTAAAATAATACTCACTCCGCCTGTGTTCTAATAGAATATGGACTCAGTCTATGTTTAAAGAATACTCACTCAGCCTGTGTTCTAACAGAATATGGACGCAGTCTATGTTTAAAGAATACTCACTCAGCCTGTTTTCTAAAAGAATAGGCACTCAGCCTGGTTTTTAATAAGATATTCACACAGCCAGTGTAGTAACAGGATATTGACTCAGAGTATTTTCAAAGAATACTCAATGAGCCTGTTTACTAACAGAATACTCACTCAGCCTGTGTTCTAACAGAATGTGGACTCAGTCTATATTTAAAGAATGCTCACTCACCTCAGTGTTCTAACAGAACACTCACTCAGCCTGTGTTCTAACAGAATACTAACTCAGCCTGCGTTTTAACAGAATGTGGATTCAGATCAAAAATTACTAACTCAGTCTGTGTTCTAACAGAATGTGGACTCAGATTTTGTTCAAAGATTACTCTGTCTGTGCTGTAACAGAATATGGACTCAGCCTGTGTTCTAACCGAATACTCACACAGCCTGTGTTCTAACAGAATACTAACTAAGCAAGTGTTTTAAGAGAATATGGATTCAGATTATTTTCAAAGAATACTCACTCAGCCAGTGTTTTAAGAGAATATGGATTCAGATTATTTTCAAAGAATACTCACTCAGCCTGTGTTCGAACAAAATATGGACTCAGTTTATTTTTATATATTACCCACTCAGGCTGTGTTTTAACAGAATGTGGACTCAGAATTTGATCAAAAATTATTAACTCAGTCTGTTTTCTAACAGAATATGGACTCAGTCTATGTTTAGAGAATACTCACTCAGCCTGTGTTCGAACAAAATATGGACTCAGCTTATTTTTATATATTACCCACTCAGGCTGTGTTTTAACAGAATGTGGACTCAGATTTTGATCAAAAATTATTAACTCAGTCTGTTTTCTAACAGAATATGGACGCAGTCTATGTTTAAAGAATACTCACTCAGCCTGTGTTCTAATAGAATACACACTCAGCCTGGTTTTTAATAAAATACTCACGCAGTCAGTGTACAAACAGGATATTGACTCAGATTATTTTCAAAGAATACTCAATGAGCCTGTTTACTAACAGAATACTCACTCAGACTGTGTTCTAACAGAATACTCACTCAGCGAGAGTTCTACCAGAATATGGATTCAGATTATTTTAAAATAATACTCACTCCGCCTGTTTTCTAACAGAATATGGACTCAGTCTATGTTTAGAGAATACTCACTCAGCCTTTGTTCTAAATATTATGGACTCAGTTTATTTTTAATAATAACCACTCAGCCTGTGTTCTAACAGAATACCCACCGAGCCAGGGTTTTAACAAAATACTAACTCAGCAAGTGTTCTAACAGGATATTGACTCAGACTATTTTCAAAGAGTACTCACTCAGCCTGTGTTCTAACAGAATATGGACTCAGTCTATATTTAAAGAATACTCACTCACCTAAGTGTTCTAACAGAACACTCACTCAGCCTGTGTTCTAACAGAATACTAACTCAGCCTACGTTTTAACAGAATGTGGATTCAGATCAAAAATTACTAACTCAGTCTGTGTTCTAACAGAATGTGGATTCAGATTTTGTTCAAAATTACATTGTCTGTTTTCTAACAGAATATGGACTCAGCCTGTGTTCTAACAGATTACTCACACAGCCTGTGTTCTAACAGAATACTCACTCAGCCAGTGTTTTAAGAGAATATGGATTCAGATGATTTTTAAAGAATACTCACTCAGCCTGTGTACGAACAAAATATGGACTCAGTTTATTTTTATATATTACCCACCCAGGCTGTGTTTTAACAGAATGTGGACTCAGAATTTGATCAAAAATTATTAACTCAGTCTGTTTTCTAACAGAATATGGACTCAGTCTAGGTTTAGAGAATACTCACTCAGCCTGTGTTCTAAATAATATGGACTCAGTTTATTTTTAATAATAACCGCTCTGCCTGTGTTCTAACAGAATATGGACTCAGTCAATATTTAAAGAATGCTCACTCACCTAAGTGTTCTAACAGAACACTCACTCAGCCTGTGTTCTAACAGAATACTAACTCAGCCTGCGTTGTAACAGAATGTGGATTCAGATCAAAAATTGCTAACTCAGTCTGTGTTCTAACAGAATGTGGACTCAGATTTTGTTCAAAAATTACTCTATCTGTGTTCTAACAGAATATGTACTGAGCCTGTGGTCTAACAGAATACTCACTCAGCCTGGTTTTTAATAAGATACTCACGCAGCCAGTGTACTAACAGGATATTGACTCAGATTATTTCCAAAGAATACTCAATGAGCCTGTTTACTAACAGAATACTCACTCAGCCTGTGTTCTAACAGAATATTCACTCAGCTAGAGTTCTACCAGAATATGGATTCAGATTATTTTAAAATAATACTCACTCCGCCTGTGTTCTAATAGAATATGGACTCAGTCTATGTTTAAAGAATACTCACTCAGCCTGTGTTCTAACAGAATATGGACTCAGTCTATGTTTAAAGAATACTCACTCAGCCTGTGTTCTAACAGAATATGGACTCAGTCTATGTTTAAAGAATACTCACTAAGCCTGTGTTCTAACAGAATATGGACTCAGTCTATGTTTAAAGAATAATCACTCAGCCTGTGTTCTAACAGAATAATCATTCAGCGAGAGTTCTACCAGAATATGGATTCAGATTATTTTAAAATAATACTCACTCAGCCTGTGTTCTAATAGAATATGGACTCAGTCTATGTTTAAAGAATACTCACTCAGCCAGTGTTCTAACTGAATACTAATTCAGCCTGTGTTTTAACAGAATGTGGACTCAGATTTTATTAAAAGAATACTCACTCAGTCTGTGTTATAAAGAATATGGACTCAGTTTATTTTTAAATAATACCCACTCAGCCTGTGTTCTAACAGAATACTCACTCAGCCTGGGTTTTAACAAATACTAACTCAGCAAGTGTTCTAAAAGGATATTGACTCAGATTGTTTTCAAAGAATACTCACTCAGCCAGTGTTCTACCAGAATATGGATTCAGATTATTTTCCAAGAATACTCACTCAGCCTGTGTTCTAACAGAATATGGACTCAGATTTTGCTCAAAAATTATTAATTCAGTCTGTTTTCTAACAGAATATGGACTCAGTCTATGTTTAGAGAATACTCACTCAGCCTTTGTTCTAAATATTATGGACTCAGTTTATTTTTAATAATAACCACTCAGCCTGTGTTCTAACAGAATACCCACCGAGCCAGGGTTTTAACAAAATACTAACTCAGCAAGTGTTCTAACAGGATATTGACTCAGATTATTTTCAAAGAGTACTCACTCAGCCTGTGTTCTAACAGAATATGGACTCAGTCTATATTTAAAGAATACTCACTCACCTAAGTGTTCTAACAGAACACTCACTCAGCCTGTGTTCTAACAGAATACTAACTCAGCCTACGTTTTAACAGAATGTGGATTCAGATCAAAAATTACTAACTCAGTCTGTGTTCTAACAGAATGTGGATTCAGATTTTGTTCAAAATTACATTGTCTGTTTTCTAACAGAATATGGACTCAGCCTGTGTTCTAACAGATTACTCACACAGCCTGTGTTCTAACAGAATACTCACTCAGCCAGTGTTTTAAGAGAATATGGATTCAGATGATTTTTAAAGAATACTCACTCAGCCTGTGTACGAACAAAATATGGACTCAGTTTATTTTTATATATTACCCACCCAGGCTGTGTTTTAACAGAATGTGGACTCAGAATTTGATCAAAAATTATTAACTCAGTCTGTTTTCTAACAGAATATGGACTCAGTCTAGGTTTAGAGAATACTCACTCAGCCTGTGTTCTAAATAATATGGACTCAGTTTATTTTTAATAATAACCGCTCTGCCTGTGTTCTAACAGAATACTCACTCAGCCTGGGTTTTAACAAATACTAACTCAGCAAGTGTTCTAACAGGATATTGACTCAGATTGTTTTCAAAGAATACTCACTCAGACAGTGTTCTACCAGAATATGGATTCAGATTATTTTCAAATAATTCTGACTCAGCCTGTGTTCTAACAGAATGTGGACTCAGATATTGATCAAAAATTACTAACTCAGTCTGTGTTCTAGCAGAATTAGGACGCAGTCTATGTTTAAAGAATACTCACTCAGCCTGTTTTCTAAAAGAATAGGCACTCTGCCTGGTTTTTAATAAGATATTCACGCAGCCAGTGTAGTAACAGGATATTGACTCAGAGTATTTTCAAAGAATACTCAATGAGCCTGTTTACTAACAGAATACTCACTCAGCCTGTGTTCTAACAGAATGTGGACTCAGTCTATATTTAAAGAATGCTCACTCACCTCATTGTTCTAACAGAACACTCACTCAGCCTGTGTTCTAACAGAATACTAACTCAGCCTGCGTTTTAACAGAATGTGGATTCAGATCAAAAATTACTAACTCAGTCTGTGTTCTAACAGAATGTGGACTCAGATTTTGTTCAAAGATTACTCTGTCTGTGCTGTAACAGAATATGGACTCAGCCTGTGTTCTAACCGAATACTCACACAGCCTGTGTTCTAACAGAATACTAACTAAGCAAGTGTTTTAAGAGAATATGGATTCAGATTATTTTCAAAGAATACTCACTCAGCCAGTGTTTTAAGAGAATATGGATTCAGATTATTTTCAAAGAATACTCACTCAGACTGTGTTCGAACAAAATATGGACTCAGTTTATTTTTATATATTACCCACTCAGGCTGTGTTTTAACAGAATGTGGACTCAGAATTTGATCAAAAATTATTAACTCAGTCTGTTTTCTAACAGAATATGGACTCAGTCTATGTTTAGAGAATACTCACTCAGCCTGTGTTCGAACAAAATATGGACTCAGCTTATTTTTATATATTACCCAATCAGGCTGTGTTTTAACAGAATGTGGACTCAAATTTTGATCAAAAATTATTAACTCAGTCTGTTTTCTAACAGAATATGGACGCAGTCTATGTTTAAAGAATACTCACTCAGCCAGTGTTCTAATAGAATACACACTCAGCCTGGTTTTTAATAAAATACTCACGCAGTCAGTGTACAAACAGGATATTGACTCAGATTATTTTCAAAGAATACTCAATGAGCCTGTTTACTAACAGAATACTCACTCAGCCTGTGTTCTAACAGAATACTCACTCAGCGAGAGTTCTACCAGAATATGGATTCAGATTATTTTAAAATAATACTCACTCCGCCTGTGTTCTAACAGAATATGGACTCAGTCTATGTTTAAAGAATACTCACTCAGCCAGTGTTCTAACTGAATACTAATTCAGCCTGTGTTTTAACAGAATGTGGACTCAGATTTTATTAAAAGAATACTCACTCAGTCTGTGTTCTAACAGAATGTGGACTCAGTCTATATTTAAAGAATGCTCACTCACCTCAGTGTTCTAACAGAACACTCACTCAGCCTGTGTTCTAACAGAATACTAACTCAGCCTGCGTTTTAACAGAATGTGGATTCAGATCAAAAATTACTAACTCAGTCTGTGTTCTAACAGAATGTGGACTCAGATTTTGTTCAAAGATTACTCTGTCTGTGCTGTAACAGAATATGGACTCAGCCTGTGTTCTAACCGAATACTCACACAGCCTGTGTTCTAACAGAATACTAACTAAGCAAGTGTTTTTAGAGAATATGGATTCAGATTATTTTCAAAGAATACTCACTCAGCCAGTGTTTTAAGAGAATATGGATTCAGATTATTTTCAAAGAATACTCACTCAGCCTGTGTTCGAACAAAATATGGACTCAGTTTATTTTTATATATTACCCACTCAGGCTGTGTTTTAACAGAATGTGGACTCAGAATTTGATCAAAAATTATTAACTCAGTCTGTTTTCTAACAGAATATGGACTCAGTCTATGTTTAGAGAATACTCACTCAGCCTGTGTTCGAACAAAATATGGACTCAGCTTATTTTTATATATTACCCACTCAGGCTGTGTTTTAACAGAATGTGGACTCAGATTTTGATCAAAAATTATTAACTCAGTCTGTTTTCTAACAGAATATGGACGCAGTCTATGTTTAAAGAATACTCACTCAGACTGTTTTCTAAAAGAATAGGCACTCAGCCTGGTTTTTAATAAGATATTCACGCAGCCATTGTACTAACAGGATATTGACTCAGAGTATTTTCAAAGAATACTCAATGAGCCTGTTTACTAACAGAATACTCACTCAGCCTGTGTTCTAACAGAATGTGGACTCAGTCTATATTTAAAGAATACTCACTCACCTCAGTGTTCTAACAGAACACTCACTCAGCCTGTGTTCTGAATAATATGGACTCAGTTTATTTTTAATAATAACCGCTCTGCCTGTGTTCTAACAGAATACCCACCGAGCCTGGGTTTTAACAAAATACTAACTCAGCAAGTGTTCTAACAGGATATTGACTCAGATTATTTTCAAATAATACTCACTCCGACTGTGTTCTAACAGAATATGGACTCAGTCTATGTTTAAAGAATACTCACACAGCCTGTGTTCTAACAGAATACTAATTCATCCTCTGTTTTAAGAGAATGTGGACTCAGATTTTATTAAAAAAATACTCTCTCAGTCTGTGTTATAAAGAATATGGACTCAGTTTATTTTTAAATAATATCCACTCAGCCTGTGTTCTAACAGAATAATCACTCAGCCTGGGTTTTAACAAAATACTAACTCAGCAAGTGTTCTAACAGGATATTGACTCAGATTGTTTTCAAAGAATACTCACTCAGCCAGTGTTCTACCAGAATATGGATTCAGATTATTTTCAAAGAATACTCACTCAGCCTGTGTTCTAACAGAATATGGACTCAGAATTTGATCAAAAATTATTAATTCAGTCTGTTTTCTAACAGAATATGGACTCAGCCTGTGTTCTAACAGAATACTCACACAGCCTGTGTTCTAACAGAATACTCACTCAGCCAGTGTTTTAAGAGAATATGGATTCAGATTATTTTCAAAGAATACTCACTCAGCCAGTGTTTTAAGAGAATATGGATTCAGATTATTTTCAAAGAATACTCACTCAGCCTGTGTTCGAACAAAATATGGACTCGGTTTATTTTTATATATTACCCACTCAGGCTGTGTTTTAACAGAATGTGGACTAAGAATTTGATCAAAAATTATTAACTCAGTCTGTTTTCTAACAGAATATGGACTCAGTCTATGTTTAGAGAATACTCACTCAGCCTGTGTTCTAAATAATATGGACTCAGTTTATTTTTATATAATAACCGCTCAGCCTGTGTTCTAACAGAATACCCACCGAGCCTGGGTTTTAACAAAATACTAACTCAGCAAGTGTTCTAACAGGATATTGACTCAGATTATTTTCAAAGAGGACTCAGCCTGTGTTCTAACAGAATATGGACTCAGTCTATATTTAAAGAATACTCACTCACCTCAGTGTTCTAACAGAACACTCACTCAGCCTGTGTTCTAACAGAATACTAACTCAGCCTGCGTTTTAACAGAATGTGGATTCAGATCAAAAATTACTAACTCAGTCTGTGTTCTAATAGAATGTGGACTCAGATTTTGTTCAAAAATTACACTGTCTGTTTTCTAACAGAATATGGACTCAGCCTGTGTTCTAACAGAATACTCACTCAACCTGGTTTTTAATAAGATACTCACGCAGCCAGTGTACTAACAGGATATTGACTCAGATTATTTTCAAAGAATACTCAATGAGCCTGTTTACTAACAGAATACTCACTCAGCCTGTGTTCTAACAGAATATTCACTCAGCTAGAGTTCTACCAGAATATGGATTCAGATTATTTTAAAATAATACGCACTCAGCCTGTGTTCTAACAGAATATGTAATCAGTCTATGTTTAAAGAATACTCACTCAGCCTGTGTTCTAACAGAATATGGACTCAGTCTATGTTTAAAGAATACTCACTAAGCCTGTGTTCTAACAGAATACTCACTCAGCGAGAGTTCTACCAGAATATGGATTCAGATTATTTTAAAATAATACTCACTCCGCCTGTGTTCTAACAGAATATGGACTCAGTCTATGTTTAAAGAATACTCACTCAGCCAGTTTTCTAACTGAATACTAATTCAGCCTGTGTTTTAACAGAATGTGGACGCAGATTTTATTAAAAGAATACTCACTCAGTCTGTGTTATAAAGAATATGGACTCAGTTTATTTTTAAATAATACCCACTCAGCCTGTGTTCTAACAGAATACTCACTCAGCCTGGGTTTTAACAAATACTAACTCAGCAAGTGTTCTAACAGGATATTGACTCAGATTGTTTTCAAAGAATACTCACTCAGCCAGTGTTCTACCAGAATATGGATTCAGATTATTTTCAAATAATTCTGACTCAGCCTGTGTTCTAACAGAATGTGGACTCAGATATTGATCAAAAATTACTAACTCAGTCTGTGTTCTAGCAGAATTAGGACGCAGTCTATATTTAAAGAATACTCACTCAGCCTGTTTTCTAACAGAATAGGCACTCAGCCTGGTTTTTAATAAGATATTCACGCAGCCAGTGTACTAACAGGATATTGACTCAGAGTATTTTCAAAGAATACTCAATGAGCCTGTTTACTAACAGAATACTCACTCAGCCTGTGTTCTAACAGAATGTGGACTCAGTCTATATTTAAAGAATACTCACTCACCTCAGTGTTCTAACAGAACACTCACTCAGCCTGTGTTCTAACAGAATACTAACTCAGCCTGCGTTCTAACAGAATGTGGATTCAGATCAAAAATTACTAACTCAGTCTGTGTTCTAACAGAATGTGGACTCAGATTTTGTTCAAAGATTACTCTGTCTGTGTTGTAACAGAATATGGACTCAGCCTGTGTTCTAACAGAATACTCACACAGCCTGTGTTCTAACAGAATACTAACTAAGCCAGTGTTTTAAGAGAATATGGATTCAGATTATTTTCAAAGAATACTCACTCAGCCAGTGTTTTAAGAGAATATGGATTCAGATTATTTTCAAAGAATACTCACTCAGCCTGTGTTCGAACAAAATATGGACTCAGTTTATTTTTATATATTACCCACTCAGGCTGTGTTTTAACAGAATGTGGACTCAGAATTTGATCAAAAATTATTAACTCAGTCTGTTTTCCTACAGAATATGGACTCAGTCTATGTTTAGAGAATACTCACTCAGCCTGTGTTCTAAATAATATGGACTCAGTTTATTTTTAATAATAACCGCTCTGCCTGTGTTCTAACAGAGTACCCACCGAGCCTGGGTTTTAACAAAATACTAACTCAGCAAGTGTTCTAACAGGATATTGACTCAGATTATTTTCACAGAGTACTCACTCAGCCTGTGTTCTAACAGAATATGGACTCAGTCTATATTTAAAGAATACTCACTCACCTAAGTGTTCTAACAGAACACTCACTCAGCCTGTGTTCTAACAGAATACTAGCAGCCTGCGTTTTAACAGAATGTGGATTCAGATCAAAAATTACTAACTCAGTCTGTGTTCAAATAGAATGTGGACTCAGATTTCGTTCAAAAATTACACTGTCTGTGTCCTAACAGAATATGTACTCAGCCTGTGTTCTAACAGAATACTCACACAGCCTGTGTTCTAACAGAATATTCACTCAGCCAGTGTTTTAAGAGAATATGGATTCAGATTATTTTCAAAGAATACTCACTCATCCTGTGTTCGAACAAAATATGGACTCAGTTTATTTTTATATATTACCCACTCAGGCTGTATTTTAACAGAATGTGGACTCAGATTTTGATCAAAAATTATTAACTCAGTCTGTTTTCTAACAGAATATGGACGCAGTCTATGTTTAAAGAATACTCACTCAGCCTGTGTTCTAATAGAATACACACTCAGCCTGGTTTTTAATAAAATACTCACGCAGCCAGTGTACTAACAGGATATTGACTCAGATTATTTTCAAAGAATACTCAATGAGCCTGTTTACTAACAGAATACTCACTCAGCCTGTGTTCTAACAGAATACTCACTCAGCTAGAGTTCTACCAGAATATGGATTCAGATTATTTTAAAATAATACGCACTCAGCCTGTGTTCTAACAGAATATGGACTCAGTCTATGTTTAAAGAATACTCACTCAGCCTGTGTTCTAACAAAATACTAACTCAGCAAGTGTTCTAACAGGATATTGACTCAGATTATTTTCACAGAGTACTCACTCAGCCTGTGTTCTAACAGAATATGGACTCAGTCTATATTTAAAGAATACTCACTCACCTAAGTGTTCTAACAGAACACTCACTCAGCCTGTGTTCTAACAGAATACTAGCAGCCTGCGTTTTAACAGAATGTGGATTCAGATCAAAAATTACTAACTCAGTCTGTGTTCAAATAGAATGTGGACTCAGATTTCGTTCAAAAATTACACTGTCTGTGTCCTAACAGAATATGTACTCAGCCTGTGTTCTAACAGAATACTCACACAGCCTGTGTTCTAACAGAATATTCACTCAGCCAGTGTTTTAAGAGAATATGGATTCAGATTATTTTCAAAGAATACTCACTCATCCTGTGTTCGAACAAAATATGGACTCAGTTTATTTTTATATATTACCCACTCAGGCTGTATTTTAACAGAATGTGGACTCAGATTTTGATCAAAAATTATTAACTCAGTCTGTTTTCTAACAGAATATGGACGCAGTCTATGTTTAAAGAATACTCACTCAGCCTGTGTTCTAATAGAATACACACTCAGCCTGGTTTTTAATAAAATACTCACGCAGCCAGTGTACTAACAGGATATTGACTCAGATTATTTTCAAAGAATACTCAATGAGCCTGTTTACTAACAGAATACTCACTCAGCCTGTGTTCTAACAGAATACTCACTCAGCTAGAGTTCTACCAGAATATGGATTCAGATTATTTTAAAATAATACGCACTCAGCCTGTGTTCTAACAGAATATGGACTCAGTCTATGTTTAAAGAATACTCACTCAGCCTGTGTTCTAACAGAATACTCACTCAGCTAGAGTTCTACCAGAATACGGATTCAGATTATTTTAAAATAATACTCATTCCGCCTGTGTTCTAACAGAATATGGACTCAGTCAATGTTTGAAGAATACTCACTCAGCCTGTGTTCTAACAGAATACTAATTCAGCCTGTGTTTTAACAGAATGTGGACTCAGATTTTATTAAAAGAATACTCACTCAGTCTGTGTTATAAAGAATATGGACTCAGTTTATTTTTAAATAATACCCACTCAGCCTGTGTTCTAACAGAATACTCACTCAGCCTGGGTTTTAACAAATACTAACTCAGCAAGTGTTCTAACAGGATATTGACTCAGATTGTTTTCAAAGAATACTCACTCAGCCAGTGTTCTACCAGAACATGGATTCAGATTATTTTCAAATAATTCTGACTCAGCCTGTGTTCTAACAGAATGTGGACTCAGATATTGATCAAAAATTACTAACTCAGTCTGTGTTCTAGCAGAATTAGGACGCAGTCTATGTTTAAAGAATACTCACTCAGCCTGTTTTCTAACAGAATAGGCACTCAGCCTGGTTTTTAATAAGATATTCACGCAGCCAGTGTACTAACAGGATATTGACTCAGAGTATTTTCAAAGAATACTCAATGAGCCTGTTTACTAACAGAATACTCACTCAGCCTGTGTTCTAACAGAATGTGGACTCAGTCTATATTTAAAGAATACTCACTCACCTCAGTGTTCTAACAGAACACTCACTCAGCCTGTGTTCTAACAGAATACTAACTCAGCCTGCGTTCTAACAGAATGTGGATTCAGATCAAAAATTACTAACTCAGTTTGTGTTCTAACAGAATGTGGACTCAGATTTTGTTCAAAGATTACTCTGTCTGTGTTGTAACAGAATATGGACTCAGCCTGTGTTCTAACAGAATACTCACACAGCCTGTGTTCTAACAGAATACTAACTAAGCCAGTGTTTTAAGAGAATATGGATTCAGATTATTTTCAAAGAATACTCACTCAGCCAGTGTTTTAAGAGAATATGGATTCAGATTATTTTCAAAGGATACTCACTCAGCCTGTGTTCGAACAAAATATGGACTCAGTTTATTTTTATATATTACCCACTCAGGCTGTGTTTTAACAGAATGTGGACTCAGAATTTGATCAAAAATTATTAACTCAGTCTGTTTTCTAACAGAATATGGACTCAGTCTATGTTTAGAGAATACTCACTCAGCCAGTGTTCTAAATAATATGGACTCAGTTTATTTTTAATAATAACCGCTCTGCCTGTGTTCTAACAGAATACCCACCGAGCCTGGGTTTTAACAAAATACTAACTCAGCAAGTGTTCTAACAGGATATTGACTCAGATTATTTTCAAAGAGTACTCACTCAGCCTGTGTTCTAACAGAATATGGACTCAGTCTATATTTAAAGAATACTCACTCACCTAAGTGTTCTAACAGAACACTCACTCAGCCTGTGTTCTAACAGAATACTAGCAGCCTGCGTTTTAACAGAATGTGGATTCAGATCAAAAATTACTAACTCAGTCTGTGTTCAAATAGAATGTGGACTCAGATTTCGTTCAAAAATTACACTGTCTGTGTCCTAACAGAATATGTACTCAGCCTGTGTTCTAACAGAATACTCACACAGCCTGTGTTCTAACAGAATATTCACTCAGCCAGTGTTTTAAGAGAATATGGATTCAGATTATTTTCAAAGAATACTCACTCAGCCTGTGTTCGAACAAAATATGGACTCAGTTTATTTTTATATATTACCCACTCAGGCTGTATTTTAACAGAATGTGGACTCAGATTTTGATCAAAAATTATTAACTCAGTCTGTTTTCTAACAGAATATGGACGCAGTCTATGTTTAAAGAATACTCACTCAGCCTGTGTTCTAATAGAATACACACTCAGCCTGGTTTTTAATAAAATACTCACGCAGCCAGTGTACTAACAGGATATTGACTCAGATTATTTTCAAAGAATACTCAATGAGCCTGTTTACTAACAGAATACTCACTCAGCCTGTGTTCTAACAGAATACTCACTCAGCTAGAGTTCTACCAGAATATGGATTCAGATTATTTTAAAATAATACGCACTCAGCCTGTGTTCTAACAGAATATGGACTCAGTCTATGTTTAAAGAATACTCACTCAGCCTGTGTTCTAACAGAATACTCACTCAGCTAGAGTTCTACCAGAATACGGATTCAGATTATTTTAAAATAATACTCACTCCGCCTGTGTTCTAACAGAATATGGACTCAGTCTATGTTTGAAGAATACTCACTCAGCCAGTGTTCTAACAGAATACTAATTCAGCCTGTGTTTTAACAGAATGTGGACTCAGATTTTATTAAAAGAATACTCACTCAGTCTGTGTTATAAAGAATATGGACTCAGTTTATTTTTAAATAATACCCACTCAGCCTGTGTTCTAACAGAATACTCACTCAGCCTGGGTTTTAACAAATACTAACTCAGCAAGTGTTCTAACAGGATATTGACTCAGATTGTTTTCAAAGAATACTCACTCAGCCAGTGTTCTACCAGAATATGGATTCAGATTATTTTCAAATAATTCTGACTCAGCCTGGGTTCTAACAGAATGTGGACTCAGATATTGATCAAAAATTACTAACTCAGTCTGTGTTCTAGCAGAATTAGGACGCAGTCTATGTTTAAAGAATACTCACTCAGCCTGTTTTCTAACAGAATAGGCACTCAGCCTGGTTTTTAATAAGATATTCACGCAGCCAGTGTACTAACAGGATATTGACTCAGAGTATTTTCAAAGAATACTCAATGAGCCTGTTTACTAACAGAATACTCACTCAGCCTGTGTTCTAACAGAATGTGGACTCAGTCTATATTTAAAGAATACTCACTCACCTCAGTGTTCTAACAGAACACTCACTCAGCCTGTGTTCTAACAGAATACTAACTCAGCCTGCGTTCTAACAGAATGTGGATTCAGATCAAAAATTACTAACTCAGTTTGTGTTCTAACAGAATGTGGACTCAGATTTTGTTCAAAGATTACTCTGTCTGTGTTGTAACAGAATATGGACTCAGCCTGTGTTCTAACAGAATACTCACACAGCCTGTGTTCTAACAGAATACTAACTAAGCCAGTGTTTTAAGAGAATATGGATTCAGATTATTTTCAAAGAATACTCACTCAGCCAGTGTTTTAAGAGAATATGGATTCAGATTATTTTCAAAGAATACTCACTCAGCCTGTGTTCGAACAAAATATGGACTCAGTTTATTTTTATATATTACCCACTCAGGCTGTGTTTTAACGGAATGTGGACTCAGAATTTGATCAAAAATTATTAACTCAGTCTGTTTTCTAACAGAATATGGACTCAGTCTATGTTTAGAGAATACTCACTCAGCCTGTGTTCTAAATAATATGGACTCAGTTTATTTTTAATAATAACCGCTCTGCCTGTGTTCTAACAGAATACCCACCGAGCCTTGGTTTTAACAAAATACTAACTCAGCAAGTGTTCTAACAGGATATTGACTCAGATTATTTTCAAAGAGTACTCACTCAGCCTGTGTTCTAACAGAATATGGACTCAGTCTATATTTAAAGAATACTCACTCACCTAAGTGTTCTAACAGAACACTCACTCAGCCTGTGTTCTAACAGAATACTAGCAGCCTGCGTTTTAACAGAATGTGGATTCAGATCAAAAATTACTAACTCAGTCTGTGTTCAAATAGAATGTGGACTCAGATTTCGTTCAAAAATTACACTGTCTGTGTCCTAACAGAATATGTACTCAGCCTGTGTTCTAACAGAATACTCACACAGCCTGTGTTCTAACAGAATATTCACTCAGCCAGTGTTTTAAGAGAATATGGATTCAGATTATTTTCAAAGAATACTCACTCAGCCTGTGTTCGAACAAAATATGGACTCAGTTTATTTTTATATATTACCCACTCAGGCTGTATTTTAACAGAATGTGGACTCAGATTTTGATCAAAAATTATTAACTCAGTCTGTTTTCTAACAGAATATGGACGCAGTCTATGTTTAAAGAATACTCACTCAGCCTGTGTTCTAATAGAATACACACTCAGCCTGGTTTTTAATAAAATACTCACGCAGCCAGTGTACTAACAGGATATTGACTCAGATTATTTTCAAAGAATACTCAATGAGCCTGTTTACTAACAGAATACTCATTCAGCCTGTGTTCTAACAGAATACTCACTCAGCTAGAGTTCTACCAGAATATGGATTCAGATTATTTTAAAATAATACGCACTCAGCCTGTGTTCTAACAGAATATGGACTCAGTCTATGTTTAAAGAATACTCACTCAGCCTGTGTTCTAACAGAATACTCACTCAGCTAGAGTTCTACCAGAATACGGATTCAGATTATTTTAAAATAATACTCACTCCGCCTGTGTTCTAACAGAATATGGACTCAGTCTATGTTTGAAGAATACTCACTCAGCCAGTGTTCTAACAGAATACTAATTCTGCCTGTGTTTTAACAGAATGTGGACTCAGATTTTATTAAAAGAATACTTACTCAGTCTGTGTTATAAAGAATATGGACTCAGTTTATTTTTAAATAATACCCACTCAGCCTGTGTTCTAACAGAATACTCACTCAGCCTGGGTTTTAACAAATACTAACTCAGCAAGTGTTCTAACAGGATATTGACTCAGATTGTTTTCAAAGAATACTCACTCAGCCAGTGTTCTACCAGAATATGGATTCAGATTATTTTCAAATAATTCTGACTCAGCCTGTGTTCTAACAGAATGTGGACTCAGATATTGATCAAAAATTACTAACTCAGTCTGTGTTCTAGCAGAATTAGGACGCAGTCTATGTTTAAAGAATACTCACTCAGCCTGTTTTCTAACAGAATAGGCACTCAGCCTGGTTTTTAATAAGATATTCACGCAGCCAGTGTACTAACAGGATATTGACTCAGAGTATTTTCAAAGAATACTCAATGAGCCTGTTTACTAACAGAATACTCACTCAGCCTGTGTTCTAACAGAATGTGGACTCAGTCTATATTTAAAGAATAATCACTCACCTCAGTGTTCTAACAGAACACTCACTCAGCCTGTGTTCTAACAGAATACTAACTCAGCCTGCGTTCTAACAGAATGTGGATTCAGATCAAAAATTACTAACTCAGTTTGTGTTCTAACAGAATGTGGACTCAGATTTTGTTCAAAGATTACTCTGTCTGTGTTGTAACAGAATATGGACTCAGCCTGTGTTCTAACAGAATACTCACACAGCCTGTGTTCTAACAGAATACTAACTAAGCCAGTGTTTTAAGAGAATATGGATTCAGATTATTTTCAAAGAATACTCACTCAGCCAGTGTTTTAAGAGAATATGGATTCAGATTATTTTCAAAGAATACTCACTCAGCCTGTGTTCGAACAAAATATGGACTCAGTTTATTTTTATATATTACCCACTCAGGCTGTGTTTTAACGGAATGTGGACTCAGAATTTGATCAAAAATTATTAACTCAGTCTGTTTTCTAACAGAATATGGACTCAGTCTATGTTTAGAGAATACTCACTCAGCCTGTGTTCTAAATAATATGGACTCAGTTTATTTTTAATAATAACCGCTCTGCCTGTGTTCTAACAGAATACCCACCGAGCCTTGGTTTTAACAAAATACTAACTCAGCAAGTGTTCTAACAGGATATTGACTCAGATTATTTTCAAAGAGTACTCACTCAGCCTGTGTTCTAACAGAATATGGACTCAGTCTATATTTAAAGAATACTCACTCACCTAAGTGTTCTAACAGAACACTCACTCAGCCTGTGTTCTAACAGAATACTAGCAGCCTGCGTTTTAACAGAATGTGGATTCAGATCAAAAATTACTAACTCAGTCTGTGTTCAAATAGAATGTGGACTCAGATTTCGTTCAAAAATTACACTGTCTGTGTCCTAACAGAATATGTACTCAGCCTGTGTTCTAACAGAATACTCACACAGCCTGTGTTCTAACAGAATATTCACTCAGCCAGTGTTTTAAGAGAATATGGATTCAGATTATTTTCAAAGAATACTCACTCATCCTGTGTTCGAACAAAATATGGACTCAGTTTATTTTTATATATTACCCACTCAGGCTGTATTTTAACAGAATGTGGACTCAGATTTTGATCAAAAATTATTAACTCAGTCTGTTTTCTAACAGAATATGGACGCAGTCTATGTTTAAAGAATACTCACTCAGCCTGTGTTCTAATAGAATACACACTCAGCCTGGTTTTTAATAAAATACTCACGCAGCCAGTGTACTAACAGGATATTGACTCAGATTATTTTCAAAGAATACTCAATGAGCCTGTTTACTAACAGAATACTCACTCAGCCTGTGTTCTAACAGAATACTCACTCAGCTAGAGTTCTACCAGAATATGGATTCAGATTATTTTAAAATAATACGCACTCAGCCTGTGTTCTAACAGAATATGGACTCAGTCTATGTTTAAAGAATACTCACTCAGCCTGTGTTCTAACAGAATACTCACTCAGCTAGAGTTCTACCAGAATACGGATTCAGATTATTTTAAAATAATACTCACTCCGCCTGTGTTCTAACAGAATATGGACTCAGTCTATGTTTGAAGAATACTCACTCAGCCAGTGTTCTAACAGAATACTAATTCAGCCTGTGTTTTAACAGAATGTGGACTCAGATTTTATTAAAAGAATACTCACTCAGTCTGTGTTATAAAGAATATGGACTCAGTTTATTTTTAAATAATACCCACTCAGCCTGTGTTCTAACAGAATACTCACTCAGCCTGGGTTTTAACAAATACTAACTCAGCAAGTGTTCTAACAGGATATTGACTCAGATTGTTTTCAAAGAATACTCACTCAGCCAGTGTTCTACCAGAATATGGATTCAGATTATTTTCAAATAATTCTGACTCAGCCTGGGTTCTAACAGAATGTGGACTCAGATATTGATCAAAAATTACTAACTCAGTCTGTGTTCTAGCAGAATTAGGACGCAGTCTATGTTTAAAGAATACTCACTCAGCCTGTTTTCTAACAGAATAGGCACTCAGCCTGGTTTTTAATAAGATATTCACGCAGCCAGTGTACTAACAGGTATTGACTCAGAGTATTTTCAAAGAATACTCAATGAGCCTGTTTACTAACAGAATACTCACTCAGCCTGTGTTCTAACAGAATGTGGACTCAGTCTATATTTAAAGAATACTCACTCACCTCAGTGTTCTAACAGAACACTCACTCAGCCTGTGTTCTAACAGAATACTAACTCAGCCTGCGTTCTAACAGAATGTGGATTCAGATCAAAAATTACTAACTCAGTTTGTGTTCTAACAGAATGTGGACTCAGATTTTGTTCAAAGATTACTCTGTCTGTGTTGTAACAGAATATGGACTCAGCCTGTGTTCTAACAGAATACTCACACAGCCTGTGTTCTAACAGAATACTAACTAAGCCAGTGTTTTAAGAGAATATGGATTCAGATTATTTTCAAAGAATACTCACTCAGCCAGTGTTTTAAGAGAATATGGATTCAGATTATTTTCAAAGAATACTCACTCAGCCTGTGTTCGAACAAAATATGGACTCAGTTTATTTTTATATATTACCCACTCAGGCTGTGTTTTAACGGAATGTGGACTCAGAATTTGATCAAAAATTATTAACTCAGTCTGTTTTCTAACAGAATATGGACTCAGTCTATGTTTAGAGAATACTCACTCAGCCTGTGTTCTAAATAATATGGACTCAGTTTATTTTTAATAATAACCGCTCTGCCTGTGTTCTAACAGAATACCCACCGAGCCTTGGTTTTAACAAAATACTAACTCAGCAAGTGTTCTAACAGGATATTGACTCAGATTATTTTCAAAGAGTACTCACTCAGCCTGTGTTCTAACAGAATATGGACTCAGTCTATATTTAAAGAATACTCACTCACCTAAGTGTTCTAACAGAACACTCACTCAGCCTGTGTTCTAACAGAATACTAGCAGCCTGCGTTTTAACAGAATGTGGATTCAGATCAAAAATTACTAACTCAGTCTGTGTTCAAATAGAATGTGGACTCAGATTTCGTTCAAAAATTACACTGTCTGTGTCCTAACAGAATATGTACTCAGCCTGTGTTCTAACAGAATACTCACACAGCCTGTGTTCTAACAGAATATTCACTCAGCCAGTGTTTTAAGAGAATATGGATTCAGATTATTTTCAAAGAATACTCACTCAGCCTGTGTTCGAACAAAATATGGACTCAGTTTATTTTTATATATTACCCACTCAGGCTGTATTTTAACAGAATGTGGACTCAGATTTTGATCAAAAATTATTAACTCAGTCTGTTTTCTAACAGAATATGGACGCAGTCTATGTTTAAAGAATACTCACTCAGCCTGTGTTCTAATAGAATACACACTCAGCCTGGTTTTTAATAAAATACTCACGCAGCCAGTGTACTAACAGGATATTGACTCAGATTATTTTCAAAGAATACTCAATGAGCCTGTTTACTAACAGAATACTCATTCAGCCTGTGTTCTATCAGAATACTCACTCAGCTAGAGTTCTACCAGAACATGGATTCAGATTATTTTAAAATAATACGCACTCAGCCTGTGTTCTAACAGAATATGGACTCAGTCTATGTTTAAAGAATACTCACTCAGCCTGTGTTCTAACAGAATACTCACTCAGCTAGAGTTCTACCAGAATACGGATTCAGATTATTTTAAAATAATACTCACTCCGCCTGTGTTCTAACAGAATATGGACTCAGTCTATGTTTGAAGAATACTCACTCAGCCAGTGTTCTAACAGAATACTAATTCAGCCTGTGTTTTAACAGAATGTGGACTCAGATTTTATTAAAAGAATACTCACTCAGTCTGTGTTATAAAGAATATGGACTCAGTTTATTTTTAAATAATACCCACTCAGCCTGTGTTCTAACAGAATACTCACTCAGCCTGGGTTTTAACAAATACTAACTCAGCAAGTGTTCTAACAGGATATTGACTCAGATTGTTTTCAAAGAATACTCACTCAGCCAGTGTTCTACCAGAATATGGATTCAGATTACTTTCAAAGAATACTCACTCAGCCTGTGTTCTAACAGAATGTGGACTCAGATATTGATCAAAAATTACTAACTCAGTCTGTGTTCTAGCAGATTAGGACGCAGTCTATGTTTAAAGAATACTCACTCAGCCTGTGTTCTAATAGAATACACCCTCAGCCTGGTTTTTAATAAAATACTCACGCAGCCAGTGTACTAACAGGATATAGACTCAGATTATTTTCAAAGAATACTCAATGAGCCTGTTTACTTACAGAACACTCACTCAGCCTGTGTTCTAACAGAATACTAACTCAGCCTGCGTTTTAACAGAATGTGGATTCAGATCAAAAATTACTAACTCAGTCTGTGTTCTAACAGAATGTGGACTCAGCCTGTGTTCTAACAGAATACTCACACAGCCTGTGTTCTAACAGAATACTCACTCAGCCAGTGTTTTAAGAGAATATGGATTCAGATTATTTTCATAGAATACTCACTCAGCCTGTGTTCGAACAAAATATGGACTCAGCTTATTTTTATATATAACCCACTCAGGCTGTGTTTTAACAGAATGTGGACTCAGATTTTGATCAAAAATTATTAACTCAGTCTGTTTACTAACAGAATACTCACTCAGCCTGTGTTCTAACAGAATACTCACTCAGCGAGAGTTCTACCAGAATATGGATTCAGATTATTTTAAAATAATACTCACTCAACCTGTGTTCTAACAGAATATGGACTCAGTCAATGTTTAAAGAATACTCACTCAGCCTGTGTTCTAACAGAATACTCACTTAGCGAGAGTTCTACCAGAATATGGATTCAGATTATTTGAAAATAATATTCACTCCGCCTGTGTTCTAACAGAATATGGACTCAGTCTATGTTTAAAGAATACTCACACAGCCTGTGTTCTAACAGAATACTAATTCATCTTCTGTTTTAAGAGAATGTGGACTCAGATTTTATTAAAAAAATACTCTCTCAGTCTGTGGTATAAAGAATATGGACTCAGTTTATTTTTAAATAATATCCACTCAGCCTGTGTTCTAACAGAATAATCACTCAGCCTGGGTTTTAACAAAATACTAACTCAGCAAGTGTTCTAACAGGATATTGACTCAGATTGTTTTCAAAGAACACTCACTCAGCCTTTGTTCTAACAGAATATGGACTCAGTCTATATTTAAAGAATACTCACTTACCTAAGTGTTCTAACAGAACACTCACTCAGCCTGTGTTCTAACAGAATACTAACTCAGCCTGCGTTTTAACAGTATGTGGATTCAGATCAAAAATTACTAACTCAGTCTGTGTTCTAACAGAATGTGGATTCAGATTTTGTTCAAAAATTACTCTGTCTGTGTTCTAACAGAATATGGACTCAGCCTGTGTTCTAACAGAATACTCACACAGCCTGTGTTCTAACAGAATACTCACTCAGCCAGTGTTCGAACAAAATATGGACTCAGTTTATTTTTATATATTACCCACTCAGGCTGTGTTTTAACAGAATGTGGACTCAGATTTTGATCAAAAATTATTAACTCAGTCTGTTTTCTAACAGAATATTGACTCAGTCTATGTTGAGAGAATACTCACTCAGCCTGTGTTCTAAATAATATGGACTCAGTTTATTTTTAATAATAACCGCTCTGCCTGTGTTCTAACACAATATGGACTCAGTCAATATTTAAAGAATACTCACTCACCTAAGTGTTCTAACAGAACACTCACTCAGCCTGTGTTCTAACAGAATACTAACTCAGCCTGCGTTTTAACAGAATGTGGATTCAGATCAAAAATTGCTAACTCAGTCTGTGTTCTAACAGAATGTGGACTCAGATTTTGTTCAAAAATTACTCTGTCTGTGTTCTAACAGAATATGGACTCAACCTGTGTTCTAACAGATTACTCACACAGCCTGTGTTCTAACAGAATACTCACTCAGCCAGTGTTTTAAGAGAATATGGATTCAGATTATTTTCAAAGAATACTCACTCAGCCAGTGTTTTAAGAGAATATGGATTCAGATTATTTTCAAAGAATACTCACTCAGCCTGTGTTCGAACAAAATATGGACTCGGTTTATTTTTATATATTACCCACTCAGGCTGTGTTTTAACAGAATGTGGACTCAGAATTTGATCAAAAATTATTAACTCAGTCTGTTTTCTAACAGAATATGGACTCAGTCTATGTTTAGAGAATACTCACTCAGCCTGTGTTCTAAATAATATGGACTCAGTTTATTTTTAATAATAACCGCTCTGCCTGTGTTCTAACAGAATACCCACCGAGCCTGGGTTTTAACAAAATACTAACTCAGCAAGTGTTCTAACAGGATATTGACTCAGATTATTTTCAAAGAGTACTCACTCAGCCTGTGTTCTAACAGAATATGGACTCAGTCTATATTTAAAGAATACTCACTCACCTAAGTGTTCTAACAGAACACTCACTCAGCCTGTGTTCTAACAGAATACTAACTCAGCCTGCGTTTTAACAGAATGTGGATTCAGATCAAAAATTACTAACTCAGTCTGTGTTCAAATAGAATGTGGACTCAGATTTCGTTCAAAAATTACACTGTCTGTGTCCTAACAGAATATGGACTCAGCCTGTGTTCTAACAGAATACTCACACAGCCTGTGTTCTAACAGAATACTCACTCAGCCAGTGTTTTAAGAGAATATGGATTCAGATTATTTTCAAAGAATACTCACTCAGCCTGTGTTCGAACAAAATATGGACTCAGCTTATTTTTATATATTACCCACTCAGGCTGTGTTTTAACAGAATGTGGACTCAGATTTTGATCAAAAATTATTAACTCAGTCTGTTTTCTAACAGAATATGGACGCAGTCTATGTTTAAAGAATACTCACTCAGCCTGTGTTCTAATAGAATACACACTCAGCCTGGTTTTTAATAAAATACTCACGCAGCCAGTGTACTAACAGGATATTGACTCAGATTATTTTCAAAGAATACTCAATGAGCCTGTTTACTAACAGAATACTCACTCAGCCTGTGTTCTAACAGAATACTCACTCAGCGAGAGTTCTACCAGAATATGGATTCAGATTATTTTAAAATAATACTCACTCAACCTGTGTTCTAACAGAATATGGACTCAGTCTATGTTTAAAGAATACTCACTCAGCCTGTGTTCTAACAGAATACTCACTTAGCGAGAGTTCTACCAGAATATGGATTCAGAGTATTTGAAAATAATACTCACTCCGCCTGTGTTCTAACAGAATATGGACTCAGTCTATGTTTAAAGAATACTCACACAGCCTGTGTTCTAACAGAATACTAATTCATCCTCTGTTTTAACAGAATGTGGACTCAGATTTTATTAAAAAAATACTCTCTCAGTCTGTGTTATAAAGAATATGGACTCAGTTTATTTTTATATAATATCCACTCAGCCTGTGTTCTAACAGAATAATCACTCAGCCTGGTTTTTAACAAAATACTAACTCAGCAAGTGTTCTAACAGGATATTGACTCAGATTGTTTTCAAAGAATACTCACTCAGCCAGTGTTCTACCAGAATATGGATTCAGATTATTTTCAAAGAATACTCACTCAGCCTGTGTTCTAACAGAATATGGACTCAGTCTATGTTTAGAGAATACTCACTCAGCCTGTGTTCTAAATAATATGGACTCAGTTTATTTTTAATAATAACCACTCAGCCTGTGTTCTAACAGAATACCCACCGAGCCAGGGTTTTAACAAAATACTAACTCAGCAAGTGTTCTAACAGGATATTGACTCAGATTATTTTCAAAGAGTACTCACTCAGCCTGTGTTCTAACAGAATATGGACTCAGTCTATATTTAAAGAATACTCACTCACCTAAGTGTTCTAACAGAACACTCACTCAGCCTGTGTTCTAACAGAATACTAACTCAGCCTACGTTTTAACAGAATGTGGATTCAGATCAAAAATTACTAACTCAGTCTGTGTTCTAACAGAATGTGGATTCAGATTTTGTTCAAAATTACATTGTCTGTTTTCTAACAGAATATGGACTCAGCCTGTGTTCTAACAGATTACTCACACAGCCTGTGTTCTAACAGAATACTCACTCAGCCAGTGTTTTAAGAGAATATGTATTCAGATGATTTTTAAAGAATACTCACTCAGCCTGTGTACGAACAAAATATGGACTCAGTTTATTTTTATATATTACCCACCCAGGCCGTGTTTTAACAGAATGTGGACTCAGATTTTGATCAAAAATTATTAACTCAGTCTGTTTTCTAACAGAATATGGACTCAGTCTATGTTGAGAGAATACTCACTCAGCCTGTGTTCTAAATAATATGGACTCAGTTTATTTTTAATAATAACCGCTCTGCCTGTGTTCTAACAGAATATGGACTCAGTCAATATTTAAAGAATACTCACTCACCTAAGTGTTCTAACAGAACACTCACTCAGCCTGTGTTCTAACAGAATACTAACTCAGCCTGCGTTTTAACAGAATGTGGATTCAGATCAAAAATTGCTAACTCAGTCTGTGTTCTAACAGAATGTGGACTCAGATTTTGTTCAAAAATTACTCTGTCTGTGTTCTAACAGAATATGGACTCAGCCTGTGTTCTAACAGATTACTCACACAGCCTGTGTTCTAACAGAATACTCACTCAGCCAGTGTTTTAAGAGAATATGGATTCAGATTATTTTCAAAGAATACTCACTCAGCCAGTGTTTTAAGAGAATATGGATTCAGATTATTTTCAAAGAATACTCACTCAGCCTGTGTTCGAACAAAATATGGACTCGGTTTATTTTTATATATTACCCACTCAGGCTGTGTTTTAACAGAATGTGGACTCAGAATTTGATCAAAAATTATTAACTCAGTCTGTTTTCTAACAGAATATGGACTCAGTCTATGTTTAGAGAATACTCACTCAGCCTGTGTTCTAAATAATATGGACTCAGTTTATTTTTAATAATAACCGCTCTGCCTGTGTTCTAACAGAATACCCACCGAGCCTGGGTTTTAACAAAATACTAACTCAGTAAGTGTTCTAACAGGATATTGACTCAGATTATTTTCAAAGAGTACTCACTCAGCCTGTGTTCTAACAGAATATGGACTCAGTCTATATTTAAAGAATACTCACTCACCTAAGTGTTCTAACAGAACACTCACTCAGCCTGTGTTCTAACAGAATACTAACTCAGCCTGCGTTTTAACAGAATGTGGATTCAGATCAAAAATTACTAACTCAGTCTGTGTTCAAATAGAATGTGGACTCAGATTTCGTTCAAAAATTACACTGTCTGTGTCCTAACAGAATATGGACTCAGCCTGTGTTCTAACAGAATACTCACACAGCCTGTGTTCTAACAGAATACTCACTCAGCCAGTGTTTTAAGAGAATATGGATTCAGATTATTTTCAAAGAATACTCACTCAGCCTGTGTTCGAACAAAATATGGACTCAGCTTATTTTTATATATTACCCACTCAGGCTGTTTTTTAACAGAATGTGGACTCAGATTTTGATCAAAAATTATTAACTCAATCTGTTTTCTAACAGAATATGGACGGAGTCTATGTTTAAAGAATACTCACTCAGCCTGTGTTCTAATAGAATACACACTCAGCCTGGTTTTTAATAAAATACTCACGCAGCCAGTGTACTAACAGGATATTGACTCAGATTATTTTCAAAGAATACTCAATGAGCCTGTTTACTAACAGAATACTCACTCAGCCTGTGTTCTAACAGAATACTCACTCAGCGAGAGTTCTACCAGAATATGGATTCAGATTATTTTAAAATAATACTCACTCAACCTGTGTTCTAACAGAATATGGACTCAGTCTATGTTTAAAGAATACTCACTCAGCCTGTGTTCTAACAGAATACTCACTTAGCGAGAGTTCTACCAGAATATGGATTCAGATTATTTGAAAATAATACTCACTCCGCCTGTGTTCTAACAGAATATGGACTCAGTCTATGTTTAAAGAATACTCACACAGCCTGTGTTCTAACAGAATACTAATTCATCCTCTGTTTTAACAGAATGTGGACTCAGATTTTATTAAAAAAATACTCTCTCAGTCTGTGTTATAAAGAATATGGACTCAGTTTATTTTTATATAATATCCACTCAGCCTGTGTTCTAACAGAATAATCACTCAGCCTGGGTTTTAACAAAATACTAACTCAGCAAGTGTTCTAACAGGATATTGACTCAGATTGTTTTCAAAGAATACTCACTCAGCCAGTGTTCTACCAGAATATGGATTCAGATTATTTTCAAAGAATACTCACTCAGCCTGTGTTCTAACAGAATATGGACTCAGTCTATGTTTAGAGAATACTCACTCAGCCTGTGTTCTAAATAATATGGACTCAGTTTATTTTTAATAATAACCACTCAGCCTGTGTTCTAACAGAATACCCACCGAGCCAGGGTTTTAACAAAATACTAACTCAGCAAGTGTTCTAACAGGATATTGACTCAGATTATTTTCAAAGAGTACTCACTCAGCCTGTGTTCTAACAGAATATGGACTCAGTCTATATTTAAAGAATACTCACTCACCTAAGTGTTCTAACAGAACACTCACTCAGCCTGTGTTCTAACAGAATACTAACTCAGCCTACGTTTTAACAGAATGTGGATTCAGATCAAAAATTACTAACTCAGTCTGTGTTCTAACAGAATGTGGATTCAGATTTTGTTCAAAATTACATTGTCTGTTTTCTAACAGAATATGGACTCAGCCTGTGTTCTAACAGATTACTCACACAGCCTGTGTTCTAACAGAATACTCACTCAGCCAGTGTTTTAAGAGAATATGGATTCAGATGATTTTTAAAGAATACTCACTCAGCCTGTGTACGAACAAAATATGGACTCAGTTTATTTTTATATATTACCCACCCAGGCCGTGTTTTAACAGAATGTGGACTCAGATTTTGATCAAAAATTATTAACTCAGTCTGTTTTCTAACAGAATATGGACTCAGTCTATGTTGAGAGAATACTCACTCAGCCTGTGTTCTAAATAATATGGACTCAGTTTACTTTTAATAATAACCGCTCTGCCTGTGTTCTAACAGAATATGGACTCAGTCAATATTTAAAGAATACTCACTCACCTAAGTGTTCTAACAGAACACTCACTCACCCTGTGTTCTAACAGAATACTAACTCAGCCTGCGTTTTAACAGAATGTGGATTCAGATCAAAAATTGCTAACTCAGTCTGTGTTCTAACAGAATGTGGACTCAGATTTTGTTCAAAAATTACTCTGTCTGTGTTCTAACAGAATATGGACTCAGCCTGTGTTCTAACAGAATACTCACTCAGCCTGGTGTTTAATAAGATACTCACGCAGCCAGTGTACTAACAGGATATTGACTCAGATTATTTTCAAAGAATACTCAATGAGCCTGTTTACTAAAAGAATACTCACTCAGCCTGTGTTCTAACAGAATATTCACTCAGCTAGAGTTCTACCAGAATATGGATTCAGATTATTTTAAAATAATACTCACTCCGCCTGTGTTCTAATAGAATATGGACTCAGTCTATGTTTAAAGAATACTCACTCAGCCTGTGTTCTAACAGAATATGGACTCAGTCTATGTTTAAAGAATACTCACTCAGCCTGTGTTCTAACAAAATACTCACTCAGCGAGAGTTCTACCAGAATATGGATTCAGATTATTTTAAAATAATACTCACTCCGCCTGTGTTCTTATAGAATATGGACTCAGTCTATGTTTAAAGAATACTCACTCAGCCTGTGTTCTAACTGAATACTAATTCAGCCTGTGTTTTAACAGAATGTGGACTCAGATTTTATTAAAAGAATACTCACTCAGTCTGTGTTATAAAGAATATGGACTCAGTTTATTTTTAAATAATACCCACTCAGCCTGTGTTCTAACAGAATACTCACTCAGCCTGGGTTTTAACAAATACTAACTCAGCAAGTGTTCTAACAGGATATTGACTCAGATTGTTTTCAAAGAATACTCACTCAGCCAGTGTTCTACCAGAATATGGATTCAGATTATTTTCAAATAATTCTGACTCAGCCTGTGTTCTAACAGAATGTGGACTCAGATATTGATCAAAAATTACTAACTCAGTATGTGTTCTAGCAGAATTAGGACGCAGTCTATGTTTAAAGAATACTCACTCAGCCTGTTTTCTAAAAGAATAGGCACTCAGCCTGGTTTTTATTAAGATATTCACGCAGCCAGTGTACTAACAGGATATTGACTCAGAGTATTTTCAAAGAATACTCAATGAGCCTGTTTACTAACAGAATACTCACTCAGCCTGTGTTCTAACAGAATGTGGACTCAGTCTATATTTAAAGAATACTCACTCACCTCAGTGTTCTAACAGAACACTCACTCAGCCTGTGTTCTAACAGAATACTAACTCAGCCTGCGTTCTAACAGAATGTGGATTCAGATCAAAAATTACTAACTCAGTCTGTGTTCTAACAGAATGTGGACTCAGATTTTGTTCAAAGATTACTCTGTCTGTATTGTAACAGAATATGGACTCAGCCTGTGTTCTAACAGAATACTCACACAGCCTGTGTTCTAACAGAATACTAACTAAGCCAGTGTTTTAAGAGAATATGGATTCAGATTATTTTCAAAGAATACTCACTCAGCCAGTGTTTTAAGAGAATATGGATTCAGATTATTTTCAAAGAATACTCACTCAGCCTGTGTTCGAACAAAATATGGACTCAGTTTATTTTTATATATTACCCACTCAGGCTGTGTTTTAACAGAATGTGGACTCAGAATTTGATCAAAAATTATTAACTCAGTCTGTTTTCTAACAGAATATGGACTCAGTCTATGTTTAGAGAATACTCACTCAGCCTGTGTTCTAAATAATATGGACTCAGTTTATTTTTAATAATCACCTCTCTGCCTGTGTTCTAACAGAATACCCACCGAGCCTGGGTTTTAACAAAATACTAACTCAGCAAGTGTTCTAACAGGATATTGACTCAGATTATTTTCAAAGAGTACTCACTCAGCCTGTGTTCTAACAGAATATGGA
Source organism: Furipterus horrens (assembly GCF_987537825.1). Classification (NCBI taxonomy): domain Eukaryota; kingdom Metazoa; phylum Chordata; class Mammalia; order Chiroptera; family Furipteridae; genus Furipterus; species Furipterus horrens. The sequence continues at coordinate 1,657,668 of NW_028327190.1, read as the reverse complement.
CTCAGTCTATATTTAAAGAATACTCACTCACCTAAGTGTTCTAACAGAACACTCAGTCAGCCTGTGTTCTAACAGAATACTAGCAGCCTGCGTTTTAACAGAATGTGGATTCAGATCAAAAATTACTAACTCAGTCTGTGTTCAAATAGAATGTGGACTCAGATTTCGTTCAAAAATTACACTGTCTGTGTCCTAACAGAATATGGACTCAGCCTGTGTTCTAACAGAATACTCACACAGCCTGTGTTCTAACAGAATATTCACTCAGCCAGTGTTTTAAGAGAATATGGATTCAGATTATTTTCAAAGAATACTCACTCATCCTGTGTTCGAACAAAATATGGACTCAGTTTACTTTTATATATTACCCACTCAGGCTGTATTTTAACAGAATGTGGACTCAGATTTTGATCAAAAATTATTAACTCAGTCTGTTTTCTAACAGAATATGGACGCAGTCTATGTTTAAAGAATACTCACTCAGCCTGTGTTCTAATAGAATACACACTCAGCCTGGTTTTTAATAAAATACTCACGCAGCCAGTGTACTAACAGGATATTGACTCAGATTATTTTCAAAGAATACTCAATGAGCCTGTTTACTAACAGAATACTCACTCAGCCTGTGTTCTAACAGAATACTCACTCAGCTAGAGTTCTACCAGAATATGGATTCAGATTATTTTAAAATAATACGCACTCAGCCTGTGTTCTAACAGAATATGGACTCAGTCTATGTTTAAAGAATACTCACTCAGCCTGTGTTCTAACAGAATACTCACTCAGCGAGAGTTCTACCAGAATATGGATTCAGATTATTTTAAAATAATACTCACTCCGCCTGTGTTCTAACAGAATATGGACTCAGTCTATGTTTAAAGAATACTCACTCAGCCAGTTTTCTAACTGAATACTAATTCAGCCTGTGTTTTAACAGAATGTGGACACAGATTTTATTAAAAGAATACTCACTCAGTCTGTGTTATAAAGAATATGGACTCAGTTTATTTTTAAATAATACCCACTCAGCCTGTGTTCTAACAGAATACTCACTCAGCCTGGGTTTTAACAAATACTAACTCAGCAAGTGTTCTAACAGGATATTGACTCAGATTGTTTTCAAAGAATACTCACTCAGCCAGTGTTCTACCAGAATATGGATTCAGATTATTTTCAAATAATTCTGACTCAGCCTGTGTTCTAACAGAATGTGGACTCAGATATTGATCAAAAATTACTAACTCAGTCTGTGTTCTTGCAGAATTAGGACGCAGTCTATGTTTAAAGAATACTCACTCAGCCTGTTTTCTAAAAGAATAGGCACTCAGCCTGGTTTTTAATAAGATATTCACGCAGCCAGTGTACTAACAGGATATTGACTCAGAGTATTTTCAAAGAATACTCAATGAGCCTGTTTACTAACAGAATACTCACTCAGCCTGTGTTCTAACAGAATGTGGACTCAGTCTATATTTAAAGAATACTCACTCACCTCAGTGTTCTAACAGAACACTCACTCAGCCTGTGTTCTAACAGAATACTAACTCAGCCTGCGTTCTAACAGAATGTGGATTCAGATCAAAAATTACTAACTCAGTCTGTGTTCTAACAGAATGTGGACTCAGATTTTGTTCAAAGATTACTCTGTCTGTGTTGTAACAGAATATGGACTCAGCCTGTGTTCTAACAGAATACTCACACAGCCTGTGTTCTAACAGAATACTAACTAAGCCAGTGTTTTAAGAGAATATGGATTCAGATTATTTTCAAAGAATACTCACTCAGCCAGTGTTTTAAGAGAATATGGATTCAGATTATTTTCAAAGAATACTCACTCAGCCTGTGTTCGAACAAAATATGGACTCAGTTTATTTTTATATATTACCCACTCAGGCTGTGTTTTAACAGAATGTGGACTCAGAATTTGATCAAAAATTATTAACTCAGTCTGTTTTCTAACAGAATATGGACTCAGTCTATGTTTAGAGAATACTCACTCAGCCTGTGTTCTAAATAATATGGACTCAGTTTATTTTTAATAATAACCGCTCTGCCTGTGTTCTAACACAATATGGACTCAGTCAATATTTAAAGAATACTCACTCACCTAAGTGTTCTAACAGAACACTCACTCAGCCTGTGTTCTAACAGAATACTAACTCAGCCTGCGTTTTAACAGAATGTGGATTCAGATCAAAAATTGCTAACTCAGTCTGTGTTCTAACAGAATGTGGACTCAGATTTTGTTCAAAAATTACTCTGTCTGTGTTCTAACAGAATATGGACTCAACCTGTGTTCTAACAGATTACTCACACAGCCTGTGTTCTAACAGAATACTCACTCAGCCAGTGTTTTAAGAGAATATGGATTCAGATTATTTTCAAAGAATACTCACTCAGCCAGTGTTTTAAGAGAATATGGATTCAGATTATTTTCAAAGAATACTCACTCAGCCTGTGTTCGAACAAAATATGGACTCGGTTTATTTTTATATATTACCCACTCAGGCTGTGTTTTAACAGAATGTGGACTCAGAATTTGATCAAAAATTATTAACTCAGTCTGTTTTCTAACAGAATATGGACTCAGTCTATGTTTAGAGAATACTCACTCAGCCTGTGTTCTAAATAATATGGACTCAGTTTATTTTTAATAATAACCGCTCTGCCTGTGTTCTAACAGAATACCCACCGAGCCTGGGTTTTAACAAAATACTAACTCAGCAAGTGTTCTAACAGGATATTGACTCAGATTATTTTCAAAGAGTACTCACTCAGCCTGTGTTCTAACAGAATATGGACTCAGTCTATATTTAAAGAATACTCACTCACCTAAGTGTTCTAACAGAACACTCACTCAGCCTGTGTTCTAACAGAATACTAACTCAGCCTGCGTTTTAACAGAATGTGGATTCAGATCAAAAATTACTAACTCAGTCTGTGTTCAAATAGAATGTGGACTCAGATTTCGTTCAAAAATTACACTGTCTGTGTCCTAACAGAATATGGACTCAGCCTGTGTTCTAACAGAATACTCACACAGCCTGTGTTCTAACAGAATACTCACTCAGCCAGTGTTTTAAGAGAATATGGATTCAGATTATTTTCAAAGAATACTCACTCAGCCTGTGTTCGAACAAAATATGGACTCAGCTTATTTTTATATATTACCCACTCAGGCTGTGTTTTAACAGAATGTGGACTCAGATTTTGATCAAAAATTATTAACTCAGTCTGTTTTCTAACAGAATATGGACGCAGTCTATGTTTAAAGAATACTCACTCAGCCTGTGTTCTAATAGAATACACACTCAGCCTGGTTTTTAATAAAATACTCACGCAGCCAGTGTACTAACAGGATATTGACTCAGATTATTTTCAAAGAATACTCAATGAGCCTGTTTACTAACAGAATACTCACTCAGCCTGTGTTCTAACAGAATACTCACTCAGCGAGAGTTCTACCAGAATATGGATTCAGATTATTTTAAAATAATACTCACTCAACCTGTGTTCTAACAGAATATGGACTCAGTCTATGTTTAAAGAATACTCACTCAGCCTGTGTTCTAACAGAATACTCACTTAGCGAGAGTTCTACCAGAATATGGATTCAGAGTATTTGAAAATAATACTCACTCCGCCTGTGTTCTAACAGAATATGGACTCAGTCTATGTTTAAAGAATACTCACACAGCCTGTGTTCTAACAGAATACTAATTCATCCTCTGTTTTAACAGAATGTGGACTCAGATTTTATTAAAAAAATACTCTCTCAGTCTGTGTTATAAAGAATATGGACTCAGTTTATTTTTATATAATATCCACTCAGCCTGTGTTCTAACAGAATAATCACTCAGCCTGGTTTTTAACAAAATACTAACTCAGCAAGTGTTCTAACAGGATATTGACTCAGATTGTTTTCAAAGAATACTCACTCAGCCAGTGTTCTACCAGAATATGGATTCAGATTATTTTCAAAGAATACTCACTCAGCCTGTGTTCTAACAGAATATGGACTCAGTCTATGTTTAGAGAATACTCACTCAGCCTGTGTTCTAAATAATATGGACTCAGTTTATTTTTAATAATAACCACTCAGCCTGTGTTCTAACAGAATACCCACCGAGCCAGGGTTTTAACAAAATACTAACTCAGCAAGTGTTCTAACAGGATATTGACTCAGATTATTTTCAAAGAGTACTCACTCAGCCTGTGTTCTAACAGAATATGGACTCAGTCTATATTTAAAGAATACTCACTCACCTAAGTGTTCTAACAGAACACTCACTCAGCCTGTGTTCTAACAGAATACTAACTCAGCCTACGTTTTAACAGAATGTGGATTCAGATCAAAAATTACTAACTCAGTCTGTGTTCTAACAGAATGTGGATTCAGATTTTGTTCAAAATTACATTGTCTGTTTTCTAACAGAATATGGACTCAGCCTGTGTTCTAACAGATTACTCACACAGCCTGCGTTCTAACAGAATACTCACTCAGCCAGTGTTTTAAGAGAATATGGATTCAGATGATTTTTAAAGAATACTCACTCAGCCTGTGTACGAACAAAATATGGACTCAGTTTATTTTTATATATTACCCACCCAGGCCGTGTTTTAACAGAATGTGGACTCAGATTTTGATCAAAAATTATTAACTCAGTCTGTTTTCTAACAGAATATGGACTCAGTCTATGTTGAGAGAATACTCACTCAGCCTGTGTTCTAAATAATATGGACTCAGTTTATTTTTAATAATAACCGCTCTGCCTGTGTTCTAACAGAATATGGACTCAGTCAATATTTAAAGAATACTCACTCACCTAAGTGTTCTAACAGAACACTCACTCAGCCTGTGTTCTAACAGAATACTAACTCAGCCTGCGTTTTAACAGAATGTGGATTCAGATCAAAAATTGCTAACTCAGTCTGTGTTCTAACAGAATGTGGACTCAGATTTTGTTCAAAAATTACTCTGTCTGTGTTCTAACAGAATATGGACTCAGCCTGTGTTCTAACAGATTACTCACACAGCCTGTGTTCTAACAGAATACTCACTCAGCCAGTGTTTTAAGAGAATATGGATTCAGATTATTTTCAAAGAATACTCACTCAGCCAGTGTTTTAAGAGAATATGGATTCAGATTATTTTCAAAGAATACTCACTCAGCCTGTGTTCGAACAAAATATGGACTCGGTTTATTTTTATATATTACCCACTCAGGCTGTGTTTTAACAGAATGTGGACTCAGAATTTGATCAAAAATTATTAACTCAGTCTGTTTTCTAACAGAATATGGACTCAGTCTATGTTTAGAGAATACTCACTCAGCCTGTGTTCTAAATAATATGGACTCAGTTTATTTTTAATAATAACCGCTCTGCCTGTGTTCTAACAGAATACCCACCGAGCCTGGGTTTTAACAAAATACTAACTCAGTAAGTGTTCTAACAGGATATTGACTCAGATTATTTTCAAAGAGTACTCACTCAGCCTGTGTTCTAACAGAATATGGACTCAGTCTATATTTAAAGAATACTCACTCACCTAAGTGTTCTAACAGAACACTCACTCAGCCTGTGTTCTAACAGAATACTAACTCAGCCTGCGTTTTAACAGAATGTGGATTCAGATCAAAAATTACTAACTCAGTCTGTGTTCAAATAGAATGTGGACTCAGATTTCGTTCAAAAATTACACTGTCTGTGTCCTAACAGAATATGGACTCAGCCTGTGTTCTAACAGAATACTCACACAGCCTGTGTTCTAACAGAATACTCACTCAGCCAGTGTTTTAAGAGAATATGGATTCAGATTATTTTCAAAGAATACTCACTCAGCCTGTGTTCGAACAAAATATGGACTCAGCTTATTTTTATATATTACCCACTCAGGCTGTTTTTTAACAGAATGTGGACTCAGATTTTGATCAAAAATTATTAACTCAATCTGTTTTCTAACAGAATATGGACGGAGTCTATGTTTAAAGAATACTCACTCAGCCTGTGTTCTAATAGAATACACACTCAGCCTGGTTTTTAATAAAATACTCACGCAGCCAGTGTACTAACAGGATATTGACTCAGATTATTTTCAAAGAATACTCAATGAGCCTGTTTACTAACAGAATACTCACTCAGCCTGTGTTCTAACAGAATACTCACTCAGCGAGAGTTCTACCAGAATATGGATTCAGATTATTTTAAAATAATACTCACTCAACCTGTGTTCTAACAGAATATGGACTCAGTCTATGTTTAAAGAATACTCACTCAGCCTGTGTTCTAACAGAATACTCACTTAGCGAGAGTTCTACCAGAATATGGATTCAGATTATTTGAAAATAATACTCACTCCGCCTGTGTTCTAACAGAATATGGACTCAGTCTATGTTTAAAGAATACTCACACAGCCTGTGTTCTAACAGAATACTAATTCATCCTCTGTTTTAACAGAATGTGGACTCAGATTTTATTAAAAAAATACTCTCTCAGTCTGTGTTATAAAGAATATGGACTCAGTTTATTTTTATATAATATCCACTCAGCCTGTGTTCTAACAGAATAATCACTCAGCCTGGGTTTTAACAAAATACTAACTCAGCAAGTGTTCTAACAGGATATTGACTCAGATTGTTTTCAAAGAATACTCACTCAGCCAGTGTTCTACCAGAATATGGATTCAGATTATTTTCAAAGAATACTCACTCAGCCTGTGTTCTAACAGAATATGGACTCAGTCTATGTTTAGAGAATACTCACTCAGCCTGTGTTCTAAATAATATGGACTCAGTTTATTTTTAATAATAACCACTCAGCCTGTGTTCTAACAGAATACCCACCGAGCCAGGGTTTTAACAAAATACTAACTCAGCAAGTGTTCTAACAGGATATTGACTCAGATTATTTTCAAAGAGTACTCACTCAGCCTGTGTTCTAACAGAATATGGACTCAGTCTATATTTAAAGAATACTCACTCACCTAAGTGTTCTAACAGAACACTCACTCAGCCTGTGTTCTAACAGAATACTAACTCAGCCTACGTTTTAACAGAATGTGGATTCAGATCAAAAATTACTAACTCAGTCTGTGTTCTAACAGAATGTGGATTCAGATTTTGTTCAAAATTACATTGTCTGTTTTCTAACAGAATATGGACTCAGCCTGTGTTCTAACAGATTACTCACACAGCCTGTGTTCTAACAGAATACTCACTCAGCCAGTGTTTTAAGAGAATATGGATTCAGATGATTTTTAAAGAATACTCACTCAGCCTGTGTACGAACAAAATATGGACTCAGTTTATTTTTATATATTACCCACCCAGGCCGTGTTTTAACAGAATGTGGACTCAGATTTTGATCAAAAATTATTAACTCAGTCTGTTTTCTAACAGAATATGGACTCAGTCTATGTTGAGAGAATACTCACTCAGCCTGTGTTCTAAATAATATGGACTCAGTTTACTTTTAATAATAACCGCTCTGCCTGTGTTCTAACAGAATATGGACTCAGTCAATATTTAAAGAATACTCACTCACCTAAGTGTTCTAACAGAACACTCACTCACCCTGTGTTCTAACAGAATACTAACTCAGCCTGCGTTTTAACAGAATGTGGATTCAGATCAAAAATTGCTAACTCAGTCTGTGTTCTAACAGAATGTGGACTCAGATTTTGTTCAAAAATTACTCTGTCTGTGTTCTAACAGAATATGGACTCAGCCTGTGTTCTAACAGAATACTCACTCAGCCTGGTGTTTAATAAGATACTCACGCAGCCAGTGTACTAACAGGATATTGACTCAGATTATTTTCAAAGAATACTCAATGAGCCTGTTTACTAAAAGAATACTCACTCAGCCTGTGTTCTAACAGAATATTCACTCAGCTAGAGTTCTACCAGAATATGGATTCAGATTATTTTAAAATAATACTCACTCCGCCTGTGTTCTAATAGAATATGGACTCAGTCTATGTTTAAAGAATACTCACTCAGCCTGTGTTCTAACAGAATATGGACTCAGTCTATGTTTAAAGAATACTCACTCAGCCTGTGTTCTAACAAAATACTCACTCAGCGAGAGTTCTACCAGAATATGGATTCAGATTATTTTAAAATAATACTCACTCCGCCTGTGTTCTTATAGAATATGGACTCAGTCTATGTTTAAAGAATACTCACTCAGCCTGTGTTCTAACTGAATACTAATTCAGCCTGTGTTTTAACAGAATGTGGACTCAGATTTTATTAAAAGAATACTCACTCAGTCTGTGTTATAAAGAATATGGACTCAGTTTATTTTTAAATAATACCCACTCAGCCTGTGTTCTAACAGAATACTCACTCAGCCTGGGTTTTAACAAATACTAACTCAGCAAGTGTTCTAACAGGATATTGACTCAGATTGTTTTCAAAGAATACTCACTCAGCCAGTGTTCTACCAGAATATGGATTCAGATTATTTTCAAATAATTCTGACTCAGCCTGTGTTCTAACAGAATGTGGACTCAGATATTGATCAAAAATTACTAACTCAGTATGTGTTCTAGCAGAATTAGGACGCAGTCTATGTTTAAAGAATACTCACTCAGCCTGTTTTCTAAAAGAATAGGCACTCAGCCTGGTTTTTATTAAGATATTCACGCAGCCAGTGTACTAACAGGATATTGACTCAGAGTATTTTCAAAGAATACTCAATGAGCCTGTTTACTAACAGAATACTCACTCAGCCTGTGTTCTAACAGAATGTGGACTCAGTCTATATTTAAAGAATACTCACTCACCTCAGTGTTCTAACAGAACACTCACTCAGCCTGTGTTCTAACAGAATACTAACTCAGCCTGCGTTCTAACAGAATGTGGATTCAGATCAAAAATTACTAACTCAGTCTGTGTTCTAACAGAATGTGGACTCAGATTTTGTTCAAAGATTACTCTGTCTGTATTGTAACAGAATATGGACTCAGCCTGTGTTCTAACAGAATACTCACACAGCCTGTGTTCTAACAGAATACTAACTAAGCCAGTGTTTTAAGAGAATATGGATTCAGATTATTTTCAAAGAATACTCACTCAGCCAGTGTTTTAAGAGAATATGGATTCAGATTATTTTCAAAGAATACTCACTCAGCCTGTGTTCGAACAAAATATGGACTCAGTTTATTTTTATATATTACCCACTCAGGCTGTGTTTTAACAGAATGTGGACTCAGAATTTGATCAAAAATTATTAACTCAGTCTGTTTTCTAACAGAATATGGACTCAGTCTATGTTTAGAGAATACTCACTCAGCCTGTGTTCTAAATAATATGGACTCAGTTTATTTTTAATAATCACCTCTCTGCCTGTGTTCTAACAGAATACCCACCGAGCCTGGGTTTTAACAAAATACTAACTCAGCAAGTGTTCTAACAGGATATTGACTCAGATTATTTTCAAAGAGTACTCACTCAGCCTGTGTTCTAACAGAATATGGACTCAGTCTATATTTAAAGAATACTCACTCACCTAAGTGTTCTAACAGAACACTCAGTCAGCCTGTGTTCTAACAGAATACTAGCAGCCTGCGTTTTAACAGAATGTGGATTCAGATCAAAAATTACTAACTCAGTCTGTGTTCAAATAGAATGTGGACTCAGATTTCGTTCAAAAATTACACTGTCTGTGTCCTAACAGAATATGGACTCAGCCTGTGTTCTAACAGAATACTCACACAGCCTGTGTTCTAACAGAATATTCACTCAGCCAGTGTTTTAAGAGAATATGGATTCAGATTATTTTCAAAGAATACTCACTCATCCTGTGTTCGAACAAAATATGGACTCAGTTTACTTTTATATATTACCCACTCAGGCTGTATTTTAACAGAATGTGGACTCAGATTTTGATCAAAAATTATTAACTCAGTCTGTTTTCTAACAGAATATGGACGCAGTCTATGTTTAAAGAATACTCACTCAGCCTGTGTTCTAATAGAATACACACTCAGCCTGGTTTTTAATAAAATACTCACGCAGCCAGTGTACTAACAGGATATTGACTCAGATTATTTTCAAAGAATACTCAATGAGCCTGTTTACTAACAGAATACTCACTCAGCCTGTGTTCTAACAGAATACTCACTCAGCTAGAGTTCTACCAGAATATGGATTCAGATTATTTTAAAATAATACGCACTCAGCCTGTGTTCTAACAGAATATGGACTCAGTCTATGTTTAAAGAATACTCACTCAGCCTGTGTTCTAACAGAATACTCACTCAGCGAGAGTTCTACCAGAATATGGATTCAGATTATTTTAAAATAATACTCACTCCGCCTGTGTTCTAACAGAATATGGACTCAGTCTATGTTTAAAGAATACTCACTCAGCCAGTTTTCTAACTGAATACTAATTCAGCCTGTGTTTTAACAGAATGTGGACACAGATTTTATTAAAAGAATACTCACTCAGTCTGTGTTATAAAGAATATGGACTCAGTTTATTTTTAAATAATACCCACTCAGCCTGTGTTCTAACAGAATACTCACTCAGCCTGGGTTTTAACAAATACTAACTCAGCAAGTGTTCTAACAGGATATTGACTCAGATTGTTTTCAAAGAATACTCACTCAGCCAGTGTTCTACCAGAATATGGATTCAGATTATTTTCAAATAATTCTGACTCAGCCTGTGTTCTAACAGAATGTGGACTCAGATATTGATCAAAAATTACTAACTCAGTCTGTGTTCTTGCAGAATTAGGACGCAGTCTATGTTTAAAGAATACTCACTCAGCCTGTTTTCTAAAAGAATAGGCACTCAGCCTGGTTTTTAATAAGATATTCACGCAGCCAGTGTACTAACAGGATATTGACTCAGAGTATTTTCAAAGAATACTCAATGAGCCTGTTTACTAACAGAATACTCACTCAGCCTGTGTTCTAACAGAATGTGGACTCAGTCTATATTTAAAGAATACTCACTCACCTCAGTGTTCTAACAGAACACTCACTCAGCCTGTGTTCTAACAGAATACTAACTCAGCCTGCGTTCTAACAGAATGTGGATTCAGATCAAAAATTACTAACTCAGTCTGTGTTCTAACAGAATGTGGACTCAGATTTTGTTCAAAGATTACTCTGTCTGTGTTGTAACAGAATATGGACTCAGCCTGTGTTCTAACAGAATACTCACACAGCCTGTGTTCTAACAGAATACTAACTAAGCCAGTGTTTTAAGAGAATATGGATTCAGATTATTTTCAAAGAATACTCACTCAGCCAGTGTTTTAAGAGAATATGGATTCAGATTATTTTCAAAGAATACTCACTCAGCCTGTGTTCGAACAAAATATGGACTCAGTTTATTTTTATATATTACCCACTCAGGCTGTGTTTTAACAGAATGTGGACTCAGAATTTGATCAAAAATTATTAACTCAGTCTGTTTTCTAACAGAATATGGACTCAGTCTATGTTTAGAGAATACTCACTCAGCCTGTGTTCTAAATAATATGGACTCAGTTTATTTTTAATAATAACCGCTCTGCCTGTGTTCTAACACAATATGGACTCAGTCAATATTTAAAGAATACTCACTCACCTAAGTGTTCTAACAGAACACTCACTCAGCCTGTGTTCTAACAGAATACTAACTCAGCCTGCGTTTTAACAGAATGTGGATTCAGATCAAAAATTGCTAACTCAGTCTGTGTTCTAACAGAATGTGGACTCAGATTTTGTTCAAAAATTACTCTGTCTGTGTTCTAACAGAATATGGACTCAACCTGTGTTCTAACAGATTACTCACACAGCCTGTGTTCTAACAGAATACTCACTCAGCCAGTGTTTTAAGAGAATATGGATTCAGATTATTTTCAAAGAATACTCACTCAGCCAGTGTTTTAAGAGAATATGGATTCAGATTATTTTCAAAGAATACTCACTCAGCCTGTGTTCGAACAAAATATGGACTCGGTTTATTTTTATATATTACCCACTCAGGCTGTGTTTTAACAGAATGTGGACTCAGAATTTGATCAAAAATTATTAACTCAGTCTGTTTTCTAACAGAATATGGACTCAGTCTATGTTTAGAGAATACTCACTCAGCCTGTGTTCTAAATAATATGGACTCAGTTTATTTTTAATAATAACCGCTCTGCCTGTGTTCTAACAGAATACCCACCGAGCCTGGGTTTTAACAAAATACTAACTCAGCAAGTGTTCTAACAGGATATTGACTCAGATTATTTTCAAAGAGTACTCACTCAGCCTGTGTTCTAACAGAATATGGACTCAGTCTATATTTAAAGAATACTCACTCACCTAAGTGTTCTAACAGAACACTCACTCAGCCTGTGTTCTAACAGAATACTAACTCAGCCTGCGTTTTAACAGAATGTGGATTCAGATCAAAAATTACTAACTCAGTCTGTGTTCAAATAGAATGTGGACTCAGATTTCGTTCAAAAATTACACTGTCTGTGTCCTAACAGAATATGGACTCAGCCTGTGTTCTAACAGAATACTCACACAGCCTGTGTTCTAACAGAATACTCACTCAGCCAGTGTTTTAAGAGAATATGGATTCAGATTATTTTCAAAGAATACTCACTCAGCCTGTGTTCGAACAAAATATGGACTCAGCTTATTTTTATATATTACCCACTCAGGCTGTGTTTTAACAGAATGTGGACTCAGATTTTGATCAAAAATTATTAACTCAGTCTGTTTTCTAACAGAATATGGACGCAGTCTATGTTTAAAGAATACTCACTCAGCCTGTGTTCTAATAGAATACACACTCAGCCTGGTTTTTAATAAAATACTCACGCAGCCAGTGTACTAACAGGATATTGACTCAGATTATTTTCAAAGAATACTCAATGAGCCTGTTTACTAACAGAATACTCACTCAGCCTGTGTTCTAACAGAATACTCACTCAGCGAGAGTTCTACCAGAATATGGATTCAGATTATTTTAAAATAATACTCACTCAACCTGTGTTCTAACAGAATATGGACTCAGTCTATGTTTAAAGAATACTCACTCAGCCTGTGTTCTAACAGAATACTCACTTAGCGAGAGTTCTACCAGAATATGGATTCAGAGTATTTGAAAATAATACTCACTCCGCCTGTGTTCTAACAGAATATGGACTCAGTCTATGTTTAAAGAATACTCACACAGCCTGTGTTCTAACAGAATACTAATTCATCCTCTGTTTTAACAGAATGTGGACTCAGATTTTATTAAAAAAATACTCTCTCAGTCTGTGTTATAAAGAATATGGACTCAGTTTATTTTTATATAATATCCACTCAGCCTGTGTTCTAACAGAATAATCACTCAGCCTGGGTTTTAACAAAATACTAACTCAGCAAGTGTTCTAACAGGATATTGACTCAGATTGTTTTCAAAGAATACTCACTCAGCCAGTGTTCTACCAGAATATGGATTCAGATTATTTTCAAAGAATACTCACTCAGCCTGTGTTCTAACAGAATATGGACTCAGTCTATGTTTAGAGAATACTCACTCAGCCTGTGTTCTAAATAATATGGACTCAGTTTATTTTTAATAATAACCACTCAGCCTGTGTTCTAACAGAATACCCACCGAGCCAGGGTTTTAACAAAATACTAACTCAGCAAGTGTTCTAACAGGATATTGACTCAGATTATTTTCAAAGAGTACTCACTCAGCCTGTGTTCTAACAGAATATGGACTCAGTCTATATTTAAAGAATACTCACTCACCTAAGTGTTCTAACAGAACACTCACTCAGCCTGTGTTCTAACAGAATACTAACTCAGCCTACGTTTTAACAGAATGTGGATTCAGATCAAAAATTACTAACTCAGTCTGTGTTCTAACAGAATGTGGATTCAGATTTTGTTCAAAATTACATTGTCTGTTTTCTAACAGAATATGGACTCAGCCTGTGTTCTAACAGATTACTCACACAGCCTGTGTTCTAACAGAATACTCACTCAGCCAGTGTTTTAAGAGAATATGGATTCAGATGATTTTTAAAGAATACTCACTCAGCCTGTGTACGAACAAAATATGGACTCAGTTTATTTTTATATATTAACCACCCAGGCCGTGTTTTAACAGAATGTGGACTCAGATTTTGATCAAAAATTATTAACTCAGTCTGTTTTCTAACAGAATATGGACTCAGTCTATGTTGAGAGAATACTCACTCAGCCTGTGTTCTAAATAATATGGACTCAGTTTACTTTTAATAATAACCGCTCTGCCTGTGTTCTAACAGAATATGGACTCAGTCAATATTTAAAGAATACTCACTCACCTAAGTGTTCTAACAGAACACTCACTCACCCTGTGTTCTAACAGAATACTAACTCAGCCTGCGTTTTAACAGAATGTGGATTCAGATCAAAAATTGCTAACTCAGTCTGTGTTCTAACAGAATGTGGACTCAGATTTTGTTCAAAAATTACTCTGTCTGTGTTCTAACAGAATATGGACTCAGCCTGTGTTCTAACAGAATACTCACTCAGCCTGGTGTTTAATAAGATACTCACGCAGCCAGTGTACTAACAGGATATTGACTCAGATTATTTTCAAAGAATACTCAATGAGCCTGTTTACTAAAAGAATACTCACTCAGCCTGTGTTCTAACAGAATATTCACTCAGCTAGAGTTCTACCAGAATATGGATTCAGATTATTTTAAAATAATACTCACTCCGCCTGTGTTCTAATAGAATATGGACTCAGTCTATGTTTAAAGAATACTCACTCAGCCTGTGTTCTAACAGAATATGGACTCAGTCTATGTTTAAAGAATACTCACTCAGCCTGTGTTCTAACAGAATACTCACTCAGCGAGAGTTCTACCAGAATATGGATTCAGATTATTTTAAAATAATACTCACTCCGCCTGTGTTCTTATAGAATATGGACTCAGTCTATGTTTAAAGAATACTCACTCAGCCTGTGTTCTAACTGAATACTAATTCAGCCTGTGTTTTAACAGAATGTGGACTCAGATTTTATTAAAAGAATACTCACTCAGTCTGTGTTATAAAGAATATGGACTCAGTTTATTTTTAAATAATACCCACTCAGCCTGTGTTCTAACAGAATACTCACTCAGCCTGTGTTTTAACAAATACTAACTCAGCAAGTGTTCTAACAGGATATTGACTCAGATTGTTTTCAAAGAATACTCACTCAGCCAGTGTTCTACCAGAATATGGATTCAGATTATTTTCAAATAATTCTGACTCAGCCTGTGTTCTAACAGAATGTGGACTCAGATATTGATCAAAAATTACTAACTCAGTATGTGTTCTAGCAGAATTAGGACGCAGTCTATGTTTAAAGAATACTCACTCAGCCTGTTTTCTAAAAGAATAGGCACTCAGCCTGGTTTTTATTAAGATATTCACGCAGCCAGTGTACTAACAGGATATTGACTCAAAGTATTTTCAAAGAATACTCAATGAGCCTGTTTACTAACAGAATACTCACTCAGCCTGTGTTCTAACAGAATGTGGACTCAGTCTATATTTAAAGAATACTCACTCACCTCAGTGTTCTAACAGAACACTCACTCAGCCTGTGTTCTAACAGAATACTAACTCAGCCTGCGTTCTAACAGAATGTGGATTCAGATCAAAAATTACTAACTCAGTCTGTGTTCTAACAGAATGTGGACTCAGATTTTGTTCAAAGATTACTCTGTCTGTATTGTAACAGAATATGGACTCAGCCTGTGTTCTAACAGAATACTCACACAGCCTGTGTTCTAACAGAATACTAACTAAGCCAGTGTTTTAAGAGAATATGGATTCAGATTATTTTCAAAGAATACTCACTCAGCCAGTGTTTTAAGGGAATATGGATTCAGATTATTTTCAAAGAATACTCACTCAGCCTGTGTTCGAACAAAATATGGACTCAGTTTATTTTTATATATTACCCACTCAGGCTGTGTTTTAACAGAATGTGGACTCAGAATTTGATCAAAAATTATTAACTCAGTCTGTTTTCTAACAGAATATGGACTCAGTCTATGTTTAGAGAATACTCACTCAGCCTGTGTTCTAAATAATATGGACTCAGTTTATTTTTAATAATAACCGCTCTGCCTGTGTTCTAACAGAATACCCACCGAGCCTGGGTTTTAACAAAATACTAACTCAGCAAGTGTTCTAACAGGATATTGACTCAGATTATTTTCAAAGAGTACTCACTCAGCCTGTGTTCTAACAGAATATGGACTCAGTCTATATTTAAAGAATACTCACTCACCTAAGTGTTCTAACAGAACACTCACTCAGCCTGTGTTCTAACAGAATACTAGCAGCCTGCGTTTTAACAGAATGTGGATTCAGATCAAAAATTACTAACTCAGTCTGTGTTCAAATAGAATGTGGACTCAGATTTCGTTCAAAAATTACACTGTCTGTGTCCTAACAGAATATGGACTCAGCCTGTGTTCTAACAGAATACTCACACAGCCTGTGTTCTAACAGAATATTCACTCAGCCAGTGTTTTAAGAGAATATGGATTCAGATTATTTTCAAAGAATACTCACTCATCCTGTGTTCGAACAAAATATGGACTCAGTTTACTTTTATATATTACCCACTCAGGCTGTATTTTAACAGAATGTGGACTCAGATTTTGATCAAAAATTATTAACTCAGTCTGTTTTCTAACAGAATATGGACGCAGTCTATGTTTAAAGAATACTCACTCAGCCTGTGTTCTAATAGAATACACACTCAGCCTGGTTTTTAATAAAATACTCACGCAGCCAGTGTACTAACAGGATATTGACTCAGATTATTTTCAAAGAATACTCAATGAGCCTGTTTACTAACAGAATACTCACTCAGCCTGTGTTCTAACAGAATACTCACTCAGCTAGAGTTCTACCAGAATATGGATTCAGATTATTTTAAAATAATACGCACTCAGCCTGTGTTCTAACAGAATATGGACTCAGTCTATGTTTAAAGAATACTCACTCAGCCTGTGTTCTAACAGAATACTCACTTAGCGAGAGTTCTACCAGAATATGGATTCAGATTATTTGAAAATAATACTCACTCCGCCTGTGTTCTAACAGAATATGGACTCAGTCTATGTTTAAAGAATACTCACACAGCCTGTGTTCTAACAGAATACTAATTCATCCTCTGTTTTAACAGAATGTGGACTCAGATTTTATTAAAAAAATACTCTCTCAGTCTGTGTTATAAAGAATATGGACTCAGTTTATTTTTATATAATATCCACTCAGCCTGTGTTCTAACAGAATAATCACTCAGCCTGGGTTTTAACAAAATACTAACTCAGCAAGTGTTCTAACAGGATATTGACTCAGATTGTTTTCAAAGAATACTCACTCAGCCAGTGTTCTACCAGAATATGGATTCAGATTATTTTCAAAGAATACTCACTCAGCCTGTGTTCTAACAGAATATGGACTCAGTCTATGTTTAGAGAATACTCACTCAGCCTGTGTTCTAAATAATATGGACTCAGTTTATTTTTAATAATAACCACTCAGCCTGTGTTCTAACAGAATACCCACCGAGCCAGGGTTTTAACAAAATACTAACTCAGCAAGTGTTCTAACAGGATATTGACTCAGATTATTTTCAAAGAGTACTCACTCAGCCTGTGTTCTAACAGAATATGGACTCAGTCTATATTTAAAGAATACTCACTCACCTAAGTGTTCTAACAGAACACTCACTCAGCCTGTGTTCTAACAGAATACTAACTCAGCCTACGTTTTAACAGAATGTGGATTCAGATCAAAAATTACTAACTCAGTCTGTGTTCTAACAGAATGTGGATTCAGATTTTGTTCAAAATTACATTGTCTGTTTTCTAACAGAATATGGACTCAGCCTGTGTTCTAACAGATTACTCACACAGCCTGTGTTCTAACAGAATACTCACTCAGCCAGTGTTTTAAGAGAATATGGATTCAGATGATTTTTAAAGAATACTCACTCAGCCTGTGTACGAACAAAATATGGACTCAGTTTATTTTTATATATTAACCACCCAGGCCGTGTTTTAACAGAATGTGGACTCAGATTTTGATCAAAAATTATTAACTCAGTCTGTTTTCTAACAGAATATGGACTCAGTCTATGTTGAGAGAATACTCACTCAGCCTGTGTTCTAAATAATATGGACTCAGTTTACTTTTAATAATAACCGCTCGGCCTGTGTTCTAACAGAATAAGGACTCAGTCAATATTTAAAGAATACTCACTCACCTAAGTGTTCTAACAGAACACTCACTCACCCTGTGTTCTAACAGAATACTAACTCAGCCTGCGTTTTAACAGAATGTGGATTCAGATCAAAAATTGCTAACTCAGTCTGTGTTCTAACAGAATGTGGACTCAGATTTTGTTCAAAAATTACTCTGTCTGTGTTCTAACAGAATATGGACTCAGCCTGTGTTCTAACAGAATACTCACTCAGCCTGGTGTTTAATAAGATACTCACGCAGCCAGTGTACTAACAGGATATTGACTCAGATTATTTTCAAAGAATACTCAATGAGCCTGTTTACTAAAAGAATACTCACTCAGCCTGTGTTCTAACAGAATATTCACTCAGCTAGAGTTCTACCAGAATATGGATTCAGATTATTTTAAAATAATACTCACTCCGCCTGTGTTCTAATAGAATATGGACTCAGTCTATGTTTAAAGAATACTCACTCAGCCTGTGTTCTAACAGAATATGGACTCAGTCTATGTTTAAAGAATACTCACTCAGCCTGTGTTCTAACAGAATACTCACTCAGCGAGAGTTCTACCAGAATATGGATTCAGATTATTTTAAAATAATACTCACTCCGCCTGTGTTCTTATAGAATATGGACTCAGTCTATGTTTAAAGAATACTCACTCAGCCTGTGTTCTAACAGAATACTAACTCAGCCTGCGTTCTAACAGAATGTGGATTCAGATCAAAAATTACTAACTCAGTCTGTGTTCTAACAGAATGTGGACTCAGATTTTGTTCAAAGATTACTCTGTCTGTATTGTAACAGAATATGGACTCAGCCTGTGTTCTAACAGAATACTCACACAGCCTGTGTTCTAACAGAATACTAACTAAGCCAGTGTTTTAAGAGAATATGGATTCAGATTATTTTCAAAGAATACTCACTCAGCCAGTGTTTTTAGGGAATATGGATTCAGATTATTTTCAAAGAATACTCACTCAGCCTGTGTTCGAACAAAATATGGACTCAGTTTATTTTTATATATTACCCACTCAGGCTGTGTTTTAACAGAATGTGGACTCAGAATTTGATCAAAAATTATTAACTCAGTCTGTTTTCTAACAGAATATGGACTCAGTCTATGTTTAGAGAATACTCACTCAGCCTGTGTTCTAAATAATATGGACTCAGTTTATTTTTAATAATAACCGCTCTGCCTGTGTTCTAACAGAATACCCACCGAGCCTGGGTTTTAACAAAATACTAACTCAGCAAGTGTTCTAACAGGATATTGACTCAGATTATTTTCAAAGAGTACTCACTCAGCCTGTGTTCTAACAGAATATGGACTCAGTCTATATTTAAAGAATACTCACTCACCTAAGTGTTCTAACAGAACACTCACTCAGCCTGTGTTCTAACAGAATACTAGCAGCCTGCGTTTTAACAGAATGTGGATTCAGATCAAAAATTACTAACTCAGTCTGTGTTCAAATAGAATGTGGACTCAGATTTCGTTCAAAAATTACACTGTCTGTGTCCTAACAGAATATGGACTCAGCCTGTGTTCTAACAGAATACTCACACAGCCTGTGTTCTAACAGAATATTCACTCAGCCAGTGTTTTAAGAGAATATGGATTCAGATTATTTTCAAAGAATACTCACTCATCCTGTGTTCGAACAAAATATGGACTCAGTTTACTTTTATATATTACCCACTCAGGCTGTATTTTAACAGAATGTGGACTCAGATTTTGATCAAAAATTATTAACTCAGTCTGTTTTCTAACAGAATATGGACGCAGTCTATGTTTAAAGAATACTCACTCAGCCTGTGTTCTAATAGAATACACACTCAGCCTGGTTTTTAATAAAATACTCACGCAGCCAGTGTACTAACAGGTTATTGACTCAGATTATTTTCAAAGAATACTCAATGAGCCTGTTTACTAACAGAATACTCACTCAGCCTGTGTTCTAACAGAATACTCACTCAGCTAGAGTTCTACCAGAATATGGATTCAGATTATTTTAAAATAATACGCACTCAGCCTGTGTTCTAACAGAATATGGACTCAGTCTATGTTTAAAGAATACTCACTCAGCCTGTGTTCTAACAGAATACTCACTTAGCGAGAGTTCTACCAGAATATGGATTCAGATTATTTGAAAATAATACTCACTCCGCCTGTGTTCTAACAGAATATGGACTCAGTCTATGTTTAAAGAATACTCACACAGCCTGTGTTCTAACAGAATACTAATTCATCCTCTGTTTTAACAGAATGTGGACTCAGATTTTATTAAAAAAATACTCTCTCAGTCTGTGTTATAAAGAATATGGACTCAGTTTATTTTTATATAATATCCACTCAGCCTGTGTTCTAACAGAATAATCACTCAGCCTGGGTTTTAACAAAATACTAACTCAGCAAGTGTTCTAACAGGATATTGACTCAGATTGTTTTCAAAGAATACTCACTCAGCCAGTGTTCTACCAGAATATGGATTCAGATTATTTTCAAAGAATACTCACTCAGCCTGTGTTCTAACAGAATATGGACTCAGTCTATGTTTAGAGAATACTCACTCAGCCTGTGTTCTAAATAATATGGACTCAGTTTATTTTTAATAATAACCACTCAGCCTGTGTTCTAACAGAATACCCACCGAGCCAGGGTTTTAACAAAATACTAACTCAGCAAGTGTTCTAACAGGATATTGACTCAGATTATTTTCAAAGAGTACTCACTCAGCCTGTGTTCTAACAGAATATGGACTCAGTCTATATTTAAAGAATACTCACTCACCTAAGTGTTCTAACAGAACACTCACTCAGCCTGTGTTCTAACAGAATACTAACTCAGCCTACGTTTTAACAGAATGTGGATTCAGATCAAAAATTACTAACTCAGTCTGTGTTCTAACAGAATGTGGATTCAGATTTTGTTCAAAATTACATTGTCTGTTTTCTAACAGAATATGGACTCAGCCTGTGTTCTAACAGATTACTCACACAGCCTGTGTTCTAACAGAATACTCACTCAGCCAGTGTTTTAAGAGAATATGGATTCAGATGATTTTTAAAGAATACTCACTCAGCCTGTGTACGAACAAAATATGGACTCAGTTTATTTTTATATATTAACCACCCAGGCCGTGTTTTAACAGAATGTGGACTCAGATTTTGATCAAAAATTATTAACTCAGTCTGTTTTCTAACAGAATATGGACTCAGTCTATGTTGAGAGAATACTCACTCAGCCTGTGTTCTAAATAATATGGACTCAGTTTACTTTTAATAATAACCGCTCTGCCTGTGTTCTAACAGAATATGGACTCAGTCAATATTTAAAGAATACTCACTCACCTAAGTGTTCTAACAGAACACTCACTCACCCTGTGTTCTAACAGAATACTAACTCAGCCTGCGTTTTAACAGAATGTGGATTCAGATCAAAAATTGCTAACTCAGTCTGTGTTCTAACAGAATGTGGACTCAGATTTTGTTCAAAAATTACTCTGTCTGTGTTCTAACAGAATATGGACTCAGCCTGTGTTCTAACAGAATACTCACTCAGCCTGGTGTTTAATAAGATACTCACGCAGCCAGTGTACTAAAAGGATATTGACTCAGATTATTTTCAAAGAATACTCAATGAGCCTGTTTACTAAAAGAATACTCACTCAGCCTGTGTTCTAACAGAATATTCACTCAGCTAGAGTTCTACCAGAATATGGATTCAGATTATTTTAAAATAATACTCACTCCGCCTGTGTTCTAATAGAATATGGACTCAGTCTATGTTTAAAGAATACTCACTCAGCCTGTGTTCTAACAGAATATGGACTCAGTCTATGTTTAAAGAATACTCACTCAGCCTGTGTTCTAACAGAATACTCACTCAGCGAGAGTTCTACCAGAATATGGATTCAGATTATTTTAAAATAATACTCACTCCGCCTGTGTTCTTATAGAATATGGACTCAGTCTATGTTTAAAGAATACTCACTCAGCCTGTGTTCTAACTGAATACTAATTCAGCCTGTGTTTTAACAGAATGTGGACTCAAATTTTATTAAAAGAATACTCACTCAGTCTGTGTTATAAAGAATATGGACTCAGTTTATTTTTAAATAATACCCACTCAGCCTGTGTTCTAACAGAATACTCACTCAGCCTGTGTTTTAACAAATACTAACTCAGCAAGTGTTCTAACAGGATATTGACTCAGATTGTTTTCAAATAATTCTGACTCAGCCTGTGTTCTAACAGAATGTGGGCTCAGATATTGATCAAAAATTACTAACTCAGTATGTGTTCTAGCAGAATTAGGACGCAGTCTATGTTTAAAGAATACTCACTCAGCCTGTTTTCTAAAAGAATAGGCACTCAGCCTGGTTTTTATTAAGATATTCACGCAGCCAGTGTACTAACAGGATATTGACTCAAAGTATTTTCAAAGAATACTCAATGAGCCTGTTTACTAACAGAATACTCACTCAGCCTGTGTTCTAACAGAATGTGGACTCAGTCTATATTTAAAGAATACTCACTCACCTCAGTGTTCTAACAGAACACTCACTCAGCCTGTGTTCTAACAGAATACTAACTCAGCCTGCGTTCTAACAGAATGTGGATTCAGATCAAAAATTACTAACTCAGTCTGTGTTCTAACAGAATGTGGACTCAGATTTTGTTCAAAGATTACTCTGTCTGTATTGTAACAGAATATGGACTCAGCCTGTGTTCTAACAGAATACTCACACAGCCTGTGTTCTAACAGAATACTAACTAAGCCAGTGTTTTAAGAGAATATGGATTCAGATTATTTTCAAAGAATACTCACTCAGCCAGTGTTTTAAGGGAATATGGATTCAGATTATTTTCAAAGAATACTCACTCAGCCTGTGTTCGAACAAAATATGGACTCAGTTTATTTTTATATATTACCCACTCAGGCTGTGTTTTAACAGAATGTGGACTCAGAATTTGATCAAAAATTATTAACTCAGTCTGTTTTCTAACAGAATATGGACTCAGTCTATGTTTAGAGAATACTCACTCAGCCTGTGTTCTAAATAATATGGACTCAGTTTATTTTTAATAATAACCGCTCTGCCTGTGTTCTAACAGAATACCCACCGAGCCTGGGTTTTAACAAAATACTAACTCAGCAAGTGTTCTAACAGGATATTGACTCAGATTATTTTCAAAGAGTACTCACTCAGCCTGTGTTCTAACAGAATATGGACTCAGTATATATTTAAAGAATACTCACTCACCTAAGTGTTCTAACAGAACACTCACTCAGCCTGTGTTCTAACAGAATACTAGCAGCCTGCGTTTTAACAGAATGTGGATTCAGATCAAAAATTACTAACTCAGTCTGTGTTCAAATAGAATGTGGACTCAGATTTCGTTCAAAAATTACACTGTCTGTGTCCTAACAGAATATGGACTCAGCCTGTGTTCTAACAGAATACTCACACAGCCTGTGTTCTAACAGAATATTCACTCAGCCAGTGTTTTAAGAGAATATGGATTCAGATTATTTTCAAAGAATACTCACTCATCCTGTGTTCGAACAAAATATGGACTCAGTTTACTTTTATATATTACCCACTCAGGCTGTATTTTAACAGAATGTGGACTCAGATTTTGATCAAAAATTATTAACTCAGTCTGTTTTCTAACAGAATATGGACGCAGTCTATGTTTAAAGAATACTCACTCAGCCTGTGTTCTAATAGAATACACACTCAGCCTGGTTTTTAATAAAATACTCACGCAGCCAGTGTACTAACAGGATATTGACTCAGATTATTTTCAAAGAATACTCAATGAGCCTGTTTACTAACAGAATACTCACTCAGCCTGTGTTCTAACAGAATACTCACTCAGCTAGAGTTCTACCAGAATATGGATTCAGATTATTTTAAAATAATACGCACTCAGCCTGTGTTCTAACAGAATATGGACTCAGTCTATGTTTAAAGAATACTCACTCAGCCTGTGTTCTAACAGAATACTCACTCAGCGAGAGTTCTACCAGAATATGGATTCAGATTATTTTAAAATAATACTCACTCCGCCTGTGTTCTAACAGAATATGGACTCAGTCTATGTTTAAAGAATACTCACTCAGCCAGTTTTCTAACTGAATACTAATTCAGCCTGTGTTTTAACAGAATGTGGACGCAGATTTTATTAAAAGAATACTCACTCAGTCTGTGTTATAAAGAATATGGACTCAGTTTATTTTTAAATAATACCCACTCAGCCTGTGTTCTAACAGAATACTCACTCAGCCTGGGTTTTAACAAATACTAACTCAGCAAGTGTTCTAACAGGATATTGACTCAGATTGTTTTCAAAGAATACTCACTCAGCCAGTGTTCTACCAGAATATGGATTCAGATTATTTTCAAATAATTCTGACTCAGCCTGTGTTCTAACAGAATGTGGACTCAGATATTGATCAAAAATTACTAACTCAGTCTGTGTTCTTGCAGAATTAGGACGCAGTCTATGTTTAAAGAATACTCACTCAGCCTGTTTTCTAAAAGAATAGGCACTCAGCCTGGTTTTTAATAAGATATTCACGCAGCCAGTGTACTAACAGGATATTGACTCAGAGTATTTTCAAAGAATACTCAATGAGCCTGTTTACTAACAGAATACTCACTCAGCCTGTGTTCTAACAGAATGTGGACTCAGTCTATATTTAAAGAATACTCACTCACCTCAGTGTTCTAACAGAACACTCACTCAGCCTGTGTTCTAACAGAATACTAACTCAGCCTGCGTTCTAACAGAATGTGGATTCAGATCAAAAATTACTAACTCAGTCTGTGTTCTAACAGAATGTGGACTCAGATTTTGTTCAAAGATTACTCTGTCTGTGTTGTAACAGAATATGGACTCAGCCTGTGTTCTAACAGAATACTCACACAGCCTGTGTTCTAACAGAATACTAACTAAGCCAGTGTTTTAAGAGAATATGGATTCAGATTATTTTCAAAGAATACTCACTCAGCCAGTGTTTTAAGAGAATATGGATTCAGATTATTTTCAAAGAATACTCACTCAGCCTGTGTTCGAACAAAATATGGACTCAGTTTATTTTTATATATTACCCACTCAGGCTGTGTTTTAACAGAATGTGGACTCAGAATTTGATCAAAAATTATTAACTCAGTCTGTTTTCTAACAGAATATGGACTCAGTCTATGTTTAGAGAATACTCACTCAGCCTGTGTTCTAAATAATATGGACTCAGTTTATTTTTAATAATAACCGCTCTGCCTGTGTTCTAACAGAATACCCACGGAGCCTGGGTTTTAACAAAATACTAACTCAGCAAGTGTTCTAACAGGATATTGACTCAGATTATTTTCAAAGAGTACTCACTCAGCCTGTGTTCTAACAGAATACTAGCAGCCTTCGTTTTAACAGAATGTGGATTCAGAACAAAAATTACTAACTCAGTCTGTGTTCAAATAGAATGTGGACTCAGATTTCGTTCAAAAATTACACTGTCTGTGTCCTAACAGAATATGGACTCAGCCTGTGTTCTAACAGAATACTCACACAGCCTGTGTTCTAACAGAATATTCACTCAGCCAGTGTTTTAAGAGAATATGGATTCAGATTATTTTCAAAGAATACTCACTCATCCTGTGTTCGAACAAAATATGGACTCAGTTTATTTTTATATATTACCCACTCAGGCTGTGTTTTAACAGAATGTGGACTCAGATTTTGATCAAAAATTATTAACTCAGTCTGTTTTCTAACAGAATATGGACGCAGTCTATGTTTAAAGAATACTCACTCAGCCTGTGTTCTAATAGAATACACACTCAGCCTGGTTTTTAATAAAATACTCACGCAGCCAGTGTACTAACAGGATATTGACTCAGATTATTTCCAAAGAATACTCAATGAGCCTGTTTACTAACAGAATACTCACTCAGCCTGTGTTCTAACAGAATACTCACTCAGCTAGAGTTCTACCAGAATATGGATTCAGATTATTTTAAAATAATACGCACTCAGCCTGTGTTCTAACAGAATATGGACTCAGTCTATGTTTAAAGAATACTCACTCAGCCTGTGTTCTAACAGAATACTCACTCTGCTAGAGTTCTACCAGAATATGGATTCAGATTATTTTAAAATAATACTCACTCCGCCTGTGTTCTAACAGAATATGGACTCAGTCTATGTTTAAAGAATACTCACTCAGCCAGTGTTCTAACAGAATACTAATTCAGCCTGTGTTTTAACAGAATGTGGACTCAGATTTTATTAAAAGAATACTCACTCAGTCTGTGTTATAACGAATATGGACTCAGTTTATTTTTAAATAATACCCACTCAGCCTGTGTTCTAACAGAATACTCACTCAGCCTGGGTTTTAACAAATACTAACTCAGCAAGTGTTCTAACAGGATATTGTCTCAGATTGTTTTCAAAGAATACTCACTCAGCCAGTGTTCTACCAGAATATGGATTCAGATTATTTTCAAATAATTCTGACTCAGCCTGTGTTCTAACAGAATGTGGACTCAGATATTGATCAAAAATTATTAACTTAGTCTGTTTTCTAACAGAATATGGACGCAGTCTATGTTTAAAGAATACTCACTCAGCCTGTGTTCTAATAGAATACACACTCAGCCTGGTTTTTAATAAAATACTCACGCAGCCAGTGTACTAACAGGATATTGACTCAGATTGTTTTCAAAGAATACTCACTCAGCCAGTGTTCTACCAGAATATGGATTCAGATTATTTTCAAAGAATTCTCACTCAGCCTGTGTTCTAACAGAATGTGGACTCAGATATTGATAAAAAATTACTAACTCAGTCTGTGTTCTAGCAGAATTAGGACGCAGTCTATGTTTAAAGAATACTCACTCAGCCTGTGTTCTAACAGAATACTCACTCAGCGAGAGTTCTACCAGATTATGGATTCAGATTATTTTAAAATAATACTCACTCCGCCTGTGTTCTAACAGAATATGGACTCAGTCTATGTTTAAAGAATACTCACTCAGCCAGTGTTCTAACTGAATACTAATTCAGCCTGTGTTTTAACAGAATGTGGACTCAGATTTTATTAAAAGAATACTCACTCAGTCTGTGTTATAAAGAATATGGACTCAGTTTATTTTTAAATAATACCCACTCAGCCTGTGTTTTAACAGAATACTCACTCAGCCTGGGTTTAAACAAGTACTAACTCAGCAAGAGTTCTAACAGGATATTGACTCAGATTGTTTTCAAAGAATACTCACTCAGCTAGAGTTCTACCAGAATATGGATTCAGATTATTTTAAAATAATACGCACTAAGCCTGTGTTCTAACAGAATATGGACTCAGTCTATGTTTAAAGAATACTCACTCAGCCTGTGTTCTAACAGAATATGGACTCAGTCTATGTTTAAAGAATACTCACTCAGCCTGTGTTCTAACAGAATACTCACTCAGCGAGAGTTCTACCAGAATATGGATTCAGATTATTTTAAAATAATAATCACTCCGCCTGTGTTCTAACAGAATATGGACTCAGTCTATGTTTAAAGAATACTCACTCAGCCAGTTTTCTAACTGAATACTAATTCAGCCTGTGTTTTAACAGAATGTGGACGCAGATTTTATTAAAAGAATACTCACTCAGTCTGTGTTATAAAGAATATGGACTCAGTTTATTTTTAAATAATACCCACTCAGCCTGTGTTCTAACAGAATACTCACTCAGCCTGGGTTTTAACAAATACTAACTCAGCAAGTGTTCTAACAGGATATTGACTCAGATTGTTCTCAAAGAATACTCACTCAGCCAGTGTTCTACCAGAATATGGATTCAGATTATTTTCAAATAATTCTGACTCAGCCTGTGTTCCAACAGAATGTGGACTCAGATATTGATCAAAAATTACTAACTCAGTATGTGTTCTAGCAGAATTAGGACGCAGTCTATGTTTAAAGAATACTCACTCAGCCTGTTTTCTAAAAGAATAGGCACTCAGCCTGGTTTTTAATAAGATATTCACGCAGCCAGTGTACTAACAGGATATTGACTCAGAGTATTTTCAAAGAATACTCAATGAGCCTGTTTACTAACAGAATACTCACTCAGCCTGTGTTCTAACAGAATGTGGACTCAGTCTATATTTAAAGAATACTCACTCACCTCAGTGTTCTAACAGAACACTCACTCAGCCTGTGTTCTAACAGAATACTAACTCAGCCTGCGTTCTAACAGAATGTGGATTCAGATCAAAAATTACTAACTCAGTCTGTGTTCTAACAGAATGTGGACTCAGATTTTGTTCAAAGATTACTCTGTCTGTGTTGTAACAGAATATGGACTCAGCCTGTGTTCTAACAGAATACTCACACAGCCTGTGTTCTAACAGAATACTAACTAAGCCAGTGTTTTAAGAGAATATGGATTCAGATTATTTTCAAAGAATACTCACTCAGCCAGTGTTTTAAGAGAATATGGATTCAGATTATTTTCAAAGAATACTCACTCAGCCTGTGTTCGAACAAAATATAGACTCAGTTTATTTTTATATATTACCCACTCAGGCTGTGTTTTAACGGAATGTGGACTCAGAATTTGATCAAAAATTATTAACTCAGTCTGTTTTCTAACAGAATATGGACTCAGTCTATGTTTAGAGAATACTCACTCAGCCTGTGTTCTAAATAATATGGACTCAGTTTTTTTTTAATAATAACCACTCATCCTGTGTTCTAACAGAATATCCACCGAGCCTGGGTTTTAACAAAATACTAACTCAGCAAGTGTTCTAACAGGATAT
Source organism: Furipterus horrens (assembly GCF_987537825.1). Lineage (NCBI taxonomy): Eukaryota > Metazoa > Chordata > Mammalia > Chiroptera > Furipteridae > Furipterus > Furipterus horrens. The sequence goes on along the minus strand of NW_028327190.1, from coordinate 1,628,588 downwards.
TGACTCAGATTATTTTCAAAGAGTACTCACTCAGCCTGTGTTCTAACAGAATATGGACTCAGTCTATATTTAAAGAATACTCACTCACCTAAGTGTTCTAACAGAACACTCACTCAGCCTGTGTTCTAACAGAATACTAGCAGCCTGCGTTTTAACAGAATGTGGATTCAGATCAAAAATTACTAACTCAGTCTGTGTTCAAATAGAATGTGGACTCAGATTTCGTTCAAAAATTACACTGTCTGTGTCCTAACAGAATATGGACTCAACCTGTGTTCTAACAGAATACTCACACAGCCTGTGTTCTAACAGAATACTCACTCAGCCAGTGTTTTAAGAGAATATGGATTCAGATTATTTTCAAAGAATACTCACTCAGCCTGTGTTCGAACAAAATATGGACTCAGCTTATTTTTATATATTACCCAATCAGGCTGTGTTTTAACAGAATGTGGACTCAGATTTTGATCAAAAATTATTAACTCAGTCTGTTTTCTAACAGAATATGGACGCAGTCTATGTTTAAAGAATACTCACTCAGCCTGTGTTCTAATAGAATACACACTCAGCCTGGTTTTTAATAAAATACTCACGCAGTCAGTGTACAAACAGGATATTGACTCAGATTATTTTCAAAGAATACTCAATGAGCCTGTTTACTAACAGAATACTCACTCAGCCTGTGTTCTAACAGAATACTCACTCAGCGAGAGTTCTACCAGAATATGGATTCAGATTATTTTAAAATAATACTCACTCAACCTGTGTTCTAAAAGAATATGGACTCAGTCTATGTTTAAAGAATACTCACTCAGCCTGTGTTCTAACAGAATACTCACTTAGCGAGAGTTCTACCAGAATATGGATTCAGATTATTTGAAAATAATACTCACTCCGCCTGTGTTCTAACAGAATATGGACTCAGTCTATGTTTAAAGAATACTCACACAGCCTCTGTTCTAACAGAATACTAATTCATCCTCTGTTTTAACAGAATGTGGACTCAGATTTTATTAAAAAAATACTCTCTCAGTCTGTGTTATAAAGAATATGGACTCAGTTTATTTTTATATAATATCCACTCAGCCTGTGTTCTAACAGAATAATCACTCAGCCTGGGTTTTAACAAAATACTAACTCAGCAAGTGTTCTAACAGGATATTGACTCAGATTGTTTTCAAAGAATACTCACTCAGCCAGTGTTCTACCAGAATATGGATTCAGATTATTTTCAAAGAATACTCACTCCGCCTGTGTTCTAATAGAATATGGACTCAGTCTATGTTTAAAGAATACTCACTCAGCCTGTGTTCTAACAGAATATGGACTCAGTCTATGTTTAAAGAATACTCACTCAGCCTGTGTTCTAACAGAATACTCACTCAGCGAGAGTTCTACCAGAATATGGATTCAGATTATTTTAAAATAATACTCACTCCGCCTGTGTTCTTATAGAATATGGACTCAGTCTATGTTTAAAGAATACTCACTCAGCCTGTGTTCTAACTGAATACTAATTCAGCCTGTGTTTTAACAGAATGTGGACTCAGATTTTATTAAAAGAATACTCACTCAGTCTGTGTTATAAAGAATATGGACTCAGTTTATTTTTAAATAATACCCACTCAGCCTGTGTTCTAACAGAATACTCACTCAGCCTGGGTTTTAACAAATACTAACTCAGCAAGTGTTCTAACAGGATATGGATTCAGATTATTTTCAAATAATTCTGACTCAGCCTGTGTTCTAACAGAATGTGGACTCAGATATTGATCAAAAATTACTAACTCAGTATGTGTTCTAGCAGAATTAGGACGCAGTCTATGTTTAAAGAATACTCACTCAGCCTGTTTTCTAAAAGAATAGGCACTCAGCCTGGTTTTTATTAAGATATTCACGCAGCCAGTGTACTAACAGGATATTGACTCAGAGTATTTTCAAAGAATACTCAATGAGCCTGTTTACTAACAGAATACTCACTCAGCCTGTGTTCTAACAGAATGTGGACTCAGTCTATATTTAAAGAATACTCACTCACCTCAGTGTTCTAACAGAACACTCACTCAGCCTGTGTTCTAACAGAATACTAACTCAGCCTGCGTTCTAACAGAATGTGGATTCAGATCAAAAATTACTAACTCAGTCTGTGTTCTAACAGAATGTGGACTCAGATTTTGTTCAAAGATTACTCTGTCTGTATTGTAACAGAATATGGACTCAGCCTGTGTTCTAACAGAATACTCACACAGCCTGTGTTCTAACAGAATACTAACTAAGCCAGTGTTTTAAGAGAATATGGATTCAGATTATTTTCAAAGAATACTCACTCAGCCAGTGTTTTAAGAGAATATGGATTCAGATTATTTTCAAAGAATACTCACTCAGCCTGTGTTCGAACAAAATATGGACTCAGTTTATTTTTATATATTACCCACTCAGGCTGTGTTTTAACAGAATGTGGACTCAGAATTTGATCAAAAATTATTAACTCAGTCTGTTTTCTAACAGAATATGGACTCAGTCTATGTTTAGAGAATACTCACTCAGCCTGTGTTCTAAATAATATGGACTCAGTTTATTTTTAATAATAACCGCTCTGCCTGTGTTCTAACAGAATACCCACCGAGCCTGGGTTTTAACAAAATACTAACTCAGCAAGTGTTCTAACAGGATATTGACTCAGATTATTTTCAAAGAGTACTCACTCAGCCTGTGTTCTAACAGAATATGGACTCAGTCTATATTTAAAGAATACTCACTCACCTAAGTGTTCTAACAGAACACTCACTCAGCCTGTGTTCTAACAGAATACTAGCAGCCTGCGTTTTAACAGAATGTGGATTCAGATCAAAAATTACTAACTCAGTCTGTGTTCAAATAGAATGTGGACTCAGATTTCGTTCAAAAATTACACTGTCTGTGTCCTAACAGAATATGGACTCAGCCTGTGTTCTAACAGAATACTCACACAGCCTGTGTTCTAACAGAATATTCACTCAGCCAGTGTTTTAAGAGAATATGGATTCAGATTATTTTCAAAGAATACTCACTCATCCTGTGTTCGAACAAAATATGGACTCAGTTTACTTTTATATATTACCCACTCAGGCTGTATTTTAACAGAATGTGGACTCAGATTTTGATCAAAAATTATTAACTCAGTCTGTTTTCTAACAGAATATGGACGCAGTCTATGTTTAAAGAATACTCACTCAGCCTGTGTTCTAATAGAATACACACTCAGCCTGGTTTTTAATAAAATACTCACGCAGCCAGTGTACTAACAGGATATTGACTCAGATTATTTTCAAAGAATACTCAATGAGCCTGTTTACTAACAGAATACTCACTCAGCCTGTGTTCTAACAGAATACTCACTCAGCTAGAGTTCTACCAGAATATGGATTCAGATTATTTTAAAATAATACGCACTCAGCCTGTGTTCTAACAGAATATGGACTCAGTCTATGTTTAAAGAATACGCACTCAGCCTGTGTTCTAACAGAATACTCACTCAGCGAGAGTTCCACCAGAATATGGATTCAGATTATTTTAAAATAATACTCACTCCGCCTGTGTTCTAACAGAATATGGACTCAGTCTATGTTTAAAGAATACTCACTCAGCCAGTTTTCTAACTGAATACTAATTCAGCCTGTGTTTTAACAGAATGTGGACGCAGATTTTATTAAAAGAATACTCACTCAGTCTGTGTTATAAAGAATATGGACTCAGTTTATTTTTAAATAATACCCACTCAGCCTGTGTTCTAACAGAATACTCACTCAGCCTGGGTTTTAACAAATACTAACTCAGCAAGTGTTCTAACAGGATATTGACTCAGATTGTTTTCAAAGAATACTCACTCAGCCAGTGTTCTACCAGAATATGGATTCAGATTATTTTCAAATAATTCTGACTCAGCCTGTGTTCTAACAGAATGTGGACTCAGATATTGATCAAAAATTACTAACTCAGTCTGTGTTCTTGCAGAATTAGGACGCAGTCTATGTTTAAAGAATACTCACTCAGCCTGTTTTCTAACAGAATAGGCACTCAGCCTGGTTTTTAATAAGATATTCACGCAGCCAGTGTACTAACAGGATATTGACTCAGAGTATTTTCAAAGAATACTCATTGAGCCGGTTTACTAACAGAATACTCACTCAGCCTGTGTTCTAACAGAATGTGGACTCAGTCTATATTTAAAGAATACTCACTCACCTCAGTGTTCTAACAGAACACTCACTCAGCCTGTGTTCTAACAGAATACTAACTCAGCCTGCGTTCTAACAGAATGTGGATTCAGATCAAAAATTACTAACTCAGTCTGTGTTCTAACAGAATGTGGACTCAGATTTTGTTCAAAGATTACTCTGTCTGTGTTGTAACAGAATATGGACTCAGCCTGTGTTCTAACAGAATACTCACACAGCCTGTGTTCTAACAGAATACTAACTAAGCCAGTGTTTTAAGAGAATATGGATTCAGATTATTTTCAAAGAATACTCACTCAGCCAGTGTTTTAAGAGAATATGGATTCAGATTATTTTCAAAGAATACTCACTCAGCCTGTGTTCGAACAAAATATGGACTCAGTTTATTTTTATATATTACCCACTCAGGCTGTGTTTTAACAGAATGTGGACTCAGAATTTGATCAAAAATTATTAACTCAGTCTGTTTTCTAACAGAATATGGACTCAGTCTATGTTTAGAGAATACTCACTCAGCCTGTGTTCTAAATAATATGGACTCAGTTTATTTTTAATAATAACCGCTCTGCCTGTGTTCTAACAGAATACCCACCGAGCCTGGGTTTTAACAAAATACTAACTCAGCAAGTGTTCTAACAGGATATTGACTCAGATTATTTTCAAAGAGTACTCACTCAGCCTGTGTTCTAACAGAATACTAGCAGCCTTCGTTTTAACAGAATGTGGATTCAGATCAAAAATTACTAACTCAGTCTGTGTTCAAATAGAATGTGGACTCAGATTTCGTTCAAAAATTACACTGTCTGTGTCCTAACAGAATATGGACTCAGCCTGTGTTCTAACAGAATACTCACACAGCCTGTGTTCTAACAGAATATTCACTCAGCCAGTGTTTTAAGAGAATATGGATTCAGATTATTTTCAAAGAATACTCACTCATCCTGTGTTCGAACAAAATATGGACTCAGTTTATTTTTATATATTACCCACTCAGGCTGTGTTTTAACAGAATGTGGACTCAGATTTTGATCAAAAATTATTAACTCAGTCTGTTTTCTAACAGAATATGGACGCAGTCTATGTTTAAAGAATACTCACTCAGCCTGTGTTCTAATAGAATACACACTCAGCCTGGTTTTTAATAAAATACTCACGCAGCCAGTGTACTAACAGGATATTGACTCAGATTATTTTCAAAGAATACTCAATGAGCCTGTTTACTAACAGAATACTCACTCAGCCTGTGTTCTAACAGAATACTCACTCAGCTAGAGTTCTACCAGAATATGGATTCAGATTATTTTAAAATAATACGCACTCAGCCTGTGTTCTAACAGAATATGGACTCAGTCTATGTTTAAAGAATACTCACTCAGCCTGTGTTCTAACAGAATACTCACTCTGCTAGAGTTCTACCAGAATATGGATTCAGATTATTTTAAAATAATACTCACTCCGCCTGTGTTCTAACAGAATATGGACTCAGTCTATGTTTAAAGAATACTCACTCAGCCAGTGTTCTAACAGAATACTAATTCAGCCTGTGTTTTAACAGAATGTGGACTCAGATTTTATTAAAAGAATACTCACTCAGTCTGTGTTATAACGAATATGGACTCAGTTTATTTTTAAATAATACCCACTCAGCCTGTGTTCTAACAGAATACTCACTCAGCCTGGGTTTTAACAAATACTAACTCAGCAAGTGTTCTAACAGGATATTGTCTCAGATTGTTTTCAAAGAATACTCACTCAGCCAGTGTTCTACCAGAATATGGATTCAGATTATTTTCAAATAATTCTGACTCAGCCTGTGTTCTAACAGAATGTGGACTCAGATATTGATCAAAAATTATTAACTTAGTCTGTTTTCTAACAGAATATGGACGCAGTCTATGTTTAAAGAATACTCACTCAGCCTGTGTTCTAATAGAATACACACTCAGCCTGGTTTTTAATAAAATACTCACGCAGCCAGTGTACTAACAGGATATTGACTCAGATTGTTTTCAAAGAATACTCACTCAGCCAGTGTTCTACCAGAATATGGATTCAGATTATTTTCAAAGAATTCTCACTCAGCCTGTGTTCTAACAGAATGTGGACTCAGATATTGATAAAAAATTACTAACTCAGTCTGTGTTCTAGCAGAATTAGGACGCAGTCTATGTTTAAAGAATACTCACTCAGCCTGTGTTCTAACAGAATACTCACTCAGCGAGAGTTCTACCAGATTATGGATTCAGATTATTTTAAAATAATACTCACTCCGCCTGTGTTCTAACAGAATATGGACTCAGTCTATGTTTAAAGAATACTCACTCAGCCAGTGTTCTAACTGAATACTAATTCAGCCTGTGTTTTAACAGAATGTGGACTCAGATTTTATTAAAAGAATACTCACTCAGTCTGTGTTATAAAGAATATGGACTCAGTTTATTTTTAAATAATACCCACTCAGCCTGTGTTTTAACAGAATACTCACTCAGCCTGGGTTTAAACAAGTACTAACTCAGCAAGAGTTCTAACAGGATATTGACTCAGATTGTTTTCAAAGAATACTCACTCAGCTAGAGTTCTACCAGAATATGGATTCAGATTATTTTAAAATAATACGCACTAAGCCTGTGTTCTAACAGAATATGGACTCAGTCTATGTTTAAAGAATACTCACTCAGCCTGTGTTCTAACAGAATATGGACTCAGTCTATGTTTAAAGAATACTCACTCAGCCTGTGTTCTAACAGAATACTCACTCAGCGAGAGTTCTACCAGAATATGGATTCAGATTATTTTAAAATAATAATCACTCCGCCTGTGTTCTAACAGAATATGGACTCAGTCTATGTTTAAAGAATACTCACTCAGCCAGTTTTCTAACTGAATACTAATTCAGCCTGTGTTTTAACAGAATGTGGACGCAGATTTTATTAAAAGAATACTCACTCAGTCTGTGTTATAAAGAATATGGACTCAGTTTATTTTTAAATAATACCCACTCAGCCTGTGTTCTAACAGAATACTCACTCAGCCTGGGTTTTAACAAATACTAACTCAGCAAGTGTTCTAACAGGATATTGACTCAGATTGTTCTCAAAGAATACTCACTCAGCCAGTGTTCTACCAGAATATGGATTCAGATTATTTTCAAATAATTCTGACTCAGCCTGTGTTCCAACAGAATGTGGACTCAGATATTGATCAAAAATTACTAACTCAGTATGTGTTCTAGCAGAATTAGGACGCAGTCTATGTTTAAAGAATACTCACTCAGCCTGTTTTCTAAAAGAATAGGCACTCAGCCTGGTTTTTAATAAGATATTCACGCAGCCAGTGTACTAACAGGATATTGACTCAGAGTATTTTCAAAGAATACTCAATGAGCCTGTTTACTAACAGAATACTCACTCAGCCTGTGTTCTAACAGAATGTGGACTCAGTCTATATTTAAAGAATACTCACTCACCTCAGTGTTCTAAGAGAACACTCACTCAGCCTGTGTTCTAACAGAATACTAACTCAGCCTGCGTTCTAACAGAATGTGGATTCAGATCAAAAATTACTAACTCAGTCTGTGTTCTAACAGAATGTGGACTCAGATTTTGTTCAAAGATTACTCTGTCTGTGTTGTAACAGAATATGGACTCAGCCTGTGTTCTAACAGAATACTCACACAGCCTGTGTTCTAACAGAATACTAACTAAGCCAGTGTTTTAAGAGAATATGGATTCAGATTATTTTCAAAGAATACTCACTCAGCCTGTGTTCGAACAAAATATAGACTCAGTTTATTTTTATATATTACCCACTCAGGCTGTGTTTTAACGGAATGTGGACTCAGAATTTGATCAAAAATTATTAACTCAGTCTGTTTTCTAACAGAATATGGACTCAGTCTATGTTGAGAAAATACTCACTCAGCCTGTGTTCTAAATAATATGGACTCAGTTTTTTTTTAATAATAACCACTCATCCTGTGTTCTAACAGAATACCCACCGAGCCTGGGTTTTAACAAAATACTAACTCAGCAAGTGTTCTAACAGGATATTGACTCAGATTATTTTCAAAGAGTACTCACTCAGCCTGTGTTCTAACAGAATATGGACTCAGTCTATATTTAAAGAATACTCACTCACCTAAGTGTTCTAACAGAACACTCACTCAGCCTGTGTTCTAACAGAATACTAGCAGCCTGCGTTTTAACAGAATGTGGATTCAGATCAAAAATTACTAACTCAGTCTGTGTTCAAATAGAATGTGGACTCAGATTTCGTTCAAAAATTACACTGTCTGTGTCCTAACAGAATATGGACTCAGCCTGTGTTCTAACAGAATACTCACACAGCCTGTGTTCTAACAGAATACTCACTCAGCCAGTGTTTTAAGAGAATATGGATTCAGATTATTTTCAAAGAATACTCACTCAGCCTGTGTTCGAACAAAATATGGACTCAGCTTATTTTTATATATTACCCAATCAGGCTGTGTTTTAACAGAATGTGGACTCAGATTTTGATCAAAAATTATTAACTCAGTCTGTTTTCTAACAGAATATGGACGCAGTCTATGTTTAAAGAATACTCACTCAGCCTGTGTTCTAATAGAATACACACTCAGCCTGGTTTTTAATAAAATACTCACGCAGTCAGTGTACAAACAGGATATTGACTCAGATTATTTTCAAAGAATACTCAATGAGCCTGTTTACTAACAGAATACTCACTCAGCCTGTGTTCTAACAGAATACTCACTCAGCGAGAGTTCTACCAGAATATGGATTCAGATTATTTTAAAATAATACTCACTCAACCTGTGTTCTAAAAGAATATGGACTCAGTCTATGTTTAAAGAATACTCACTCAGCCTGTGTTCTAACAGAATACTCACTTAGCGAGAGTTCTACCAGAATATGGATTCAGATTATTTGAAAATAATACTCACTCCGCCTGTGTTCTAACAGAATATGGACTCAGTCTATGTTTAAAGAATACTCACACAGCCTGTGTTCTAACAGAATACTAATTCATCCTCTGTTTTAACAGAATGTGGACTCAGATTTTATTAAAAAAATACTCTCTCAGTCTGTGTTATAAAGAATATGGACTCAGTTTATTTTTATATAATATCCACTCAGCCTGTGTTCTAACAGAATAATCACTCAGCCTGGGTTTTAACAAAATACTAACTCAGCAAGTGTTCTAACAGGATATTGACTCAGATTGTTTTCAAAGAATACTCACTCAGCCAGTGTTCTACCAGAATATGGATTCAGATTATTTTCAAAGAATACTCACTCAGCCTGTGTTCTAACAGAATATGGACTCAGATTTTGATCAAAAATTATTAATTCAGTCTGTTTTCTAACAGAATATGGACTCAGTCTATGTTTAGAGAACACTCACTCAGGCTGTGTTCTAAATAATATGGACTCAGTTTATTTTTAATAATAACCACTCAGCCTGTGTTCTAACAGAATACCCACCAAGCCAGGGTTTTAACAAAATACTAACTCAGCAAGTGTTCTAACAGGATATTGACTCAGATTATTTTCAAAGAGTACTCACTCAGCCTGTGTTCTAACAGAATATGGACTCAGTCTATATTTAAAGAATACTCACTCACCTAAGTGTTCTAACAGAACACTCACTCAGCCTGTGTTCTAACAGAATACTAACTCAGCCTACGTTTTAACAGAATGTGGATTCAGATCAAAAATTACTAACTCAGTCTGTGTTCTAACAGAATGTGGATTCAGATTTTATTCAAAATTACATTGTCTGTTTTCTAACAGAATATGGACTCAGCCTGTGTTCTAACAGATTACTCACACAGCCTGTGTTCTAACAGAATACTCACTCAGCCAGTGTTTTAAGAGAATATGGATTCAGATGATTTTTAAAGAATACTCACTCAGCCTGTGTACGAACAAAATATGGACTCAGTTTATTTTTATATATTACCCACCCAGGCTGTGTTTTAACAGAATGTGGACTCAGATTTTGATCAAAAATTATTAACTCAGTCTGTTTTCTAACAGAATATGGACTCAGTCTATGTTGAGAGAATACTCACTCAGCCTGTGTTCTAAATAATATGGACTCAGTTTATTTTTAATAATAACCGCTCTGCCTGTGTTCTAACAGAATATGGACTCAGTCAATATTTAAAGAATACTCACTCACCTAAGTGTTCTAACAGAACACTCACTCAGCCTGTGTTCTAACAGAATACTAACTCAGCCTGCGTTGTAACAGAATGTGGATTTAGATCAAAAATTGCTAACTCAGTCTGTGTTCTAGCAGAATTAGGATGCAGTCTATGTTTAAAGAATACTCACTCAGCCTGTTTTCTAAAAGAATAGGCACTCAGCCTGGTTTTTAATAAGATATTCACGCAGCCAGTGTACTAACAGGATATTGACTCAGAGTATTTTCAAAGAATACTCAATGAGCCTGTTTACTAACAGAATACTCACTCAGCCTGTGTTCTAACAGAATGTGGACTCAGTCTATATTTAAAGAATACTCACTCACCTCAGTGTTCTAACAGAACACTCACTCAGCCTGTGTTCTAACAGAATACTAACTCAGCCTGCGTTCTAACAGAATGTGGATTCAGATCAAAAATTACTAACTCAGTCTGTGTTCTAACAGAATGTGGACTCAGATTTTGTTCAAAGATTACTCTGTCTGTGTTGTAACAGAATATGGACTCAGCCTATGTTCTAACAGAATACTCACACAGCCTGTGTTCTAACAGAATACTAACTAAGCCAGTGTTTTAAGAGAATATGGATTCAGATTATTTTCAAAGAATACTCACTCAGCCAGTGTTTTAAGACAATATGGATTCAGATTATTTTCAAAGAATACTCACTCAGCCTGTGTTCGAACAAAATATGGACTCAGTTTATTTTTATATATTACCCACTCAGGCTGTGTTTTAACAGAATGTGGACTCAGAATTTGATCAAAAATTATTAACTCAGTCTGTTTTCTAACAGAATATGGACTCAGTCTATGTTTAGAGAATACTCACTCAGCCTGTGTTCTAAATAATATGGACTCAGTTTATTTTTAATAATAACCGCTCTGCCTGTGTTCTAACAGAATACCCACCGAGCCTGGGTTTTAACAAAATACTAACTCAGCAAGTGTTCTAACAGGATATTGACTCAGATTATTTTCAAAGAGTACTCACTCAGCCTGTGTTCTAACAGAATATGGACTCAGTCTATATTTAAAGAATACTCACTCACCTAAGTGTTCTAACAGAACACTCACTCAGCCTGTGTTCTAACAGAATACTAGCAGCCTGCGTTTTAACAGAATGTGGATTCAGATCAAAAATTACTAACTCAGTCTGTGTTCAAATAGAATGTGGACTCAGATTTCGTTCAAAAATTACACTGTCTGTGTCCTAACAGAATATGTACTCAGCCTGTGTTCTAACAGAATACTCACACAGCCTGTGTTCTTACAGAATATTCACTCAGCCAGTGTTTTAAGAGAATATGGATTCAGATTATTTTCAAAGAATACTCACTCATCCTGTGTTCGAACAAAATATGGACTCAGTTTACTTTTATATATTACCCACTCAGGCTGTATTTTTATCAGAATGTGGACTCAGATTTTGATCAAAAATTATTAACTCAGTCTGTTTTCTAACAGAATATGGACGCAGTCTATGTTTAAAGAATACTCACTCAGCCTGTGTTCTAATAGAATACACACTCAGCCTGGTTTTTAATAAAATACTCACGCAGCCAGTGTACTAACAGGATATTGACTCAGATTATTTTCAAAGAATACTCAATGAGCCTGTTTACTAACAGAATACTCACTCAGCCTGTGTTCTAACAGAATACTCACTCAGCTAGAGTTCTACCAGAATATGGATTCAGATTATTTTAAAATAATACGCACTCAGCCTGTGTTCTAACAGAATATGGACTCAGTCTATGTTTAGAGAATACTCACTCAGCCTGTGTTCTAACAGAATACTCACTCAGCGAGAGTTCTACCAGAATATGGATTCAGATTATTTTAAAATAATACTCACTCCGCCTGTGTTCTAACAGAATATGGACTCAGTCTATGTTTAAAGAATACTCACTCAGCCAGTGTTCTAACAGAATACTAATTCAGCCTGTGTTTTAACAGAATGTGGACTCAGATTTTATTAAAAGAATACTCACTCAGTCTGTGTTATAAAGAATATGGACTCAGTTTATTTTTAAATAATACCCACTCAGCCTGTGTTCTAACAGAATACTCACTCAGCCTGGGTTTTAACAAATACTAACTCAGCAAGTGTTCTAACAGGATATTGACTCAGATTGTTTTCAAAGAATACTCACTCAGCCAGTGTTCTACCAGAATATGGATTCAGATTATTTTCAAATAATTCTGACTCAGCCTGTGTTCTAACAGAATGTGGACTCAGATATTGATCAAAAATTACTAACTCAGTCTGTGTTCTAGCAGAATTAGGACGCAGTCTATGTTTAAAGAATACTCACTCAGCCTGTTTTCTAAAAGAATAGGCACTCAGCCTGGTTTTTAATAAGATATTCACGCAGCCAGTGTACTAACAGGATATTGACTCAGAGTATTTTCAAAGAATACTCAATGAGCCTGTTTACTAACAGAATACTCACTCAGCCTGTGTTCTAACAGAATGTGGACTCAGTCTATATTTAAAGAATACTCACTCACCTCAGTGTTCTAACAGAACACTCACTCAGCCTGTGTTCTAACAGAATACTAACTCAGCCTGCGTTCTAACAGAATGTGGATTCAGATCAAAAATTACTAACTCAGTCTGTGTTCTAACAGAATGTGGACTCAGATTTTGTTCAAAGATTACTCTGTCTGTGTTGTAACAGAATATTGACTCAGCCTGTGTTCTAACAGAATACTCACACAGCCTGTGTTCTAACAGAATACTAACTAAGCCAGTGTTTTAAGAGAATATGGATTCAGATTATTTTCAAAGAATACTCACTCAGCCAGTGTTTTAAGAGAATATGGATTCAGATTATTTTCAAAGAATACTCACTCAGCCTGTGTTCGAACAAAATATGGACTCAGTTTATTTTTATATATTACCCACTCAGGCTGTGTTTTAACAGAATGTGGACTCAGAATTTGATCAAAAATTATTAACTCAGTCTGTTTTCTAACAGAATATGGACTCAGTCTATGTTTAGAGAATACTCACTCAGCCTGTGTTCTAAATAATATGGACTCAGTTTATTTTTAATAATAACCGCTCTGCCTGTGTTCTAACAGAATACCCACCGAGCCTGGGTTTTAACAAAATACTAACTCAGCAAGTGTTCTAACAGGATATTGACTCAGATTATTTTCAAAGAGTACTCACTCAGCCTGTGTTCTAACAGAATATGGACTCAGTCTATATTTAAAGAATACTCACTCACCTAAGTGTTCTAACAGAACACTCACTCAGCCTGTGTTCTAACAGAATACTAGCAGCCTGCGTTTTAACAGAATGTGGATTCAGATCAAAAATTACTAACTCAGTCTGTGTTCAAATAGAATGTGGACTCAGATTTCGTTCAAAAATTACACTGTCTGTGTCCTAACAGAATATGTACTCAGCCTGTGTTCTAACAGAATACTCACACAGCCTGTGTTCTAACAGAATATTCACTCAGCCAGTGTTTTAAGAGAATATGGATTCAGATTATTTTCAAAGAATACTCACTCATCCTGTGTTCGAACAAAATATGGACTCAGTTTATTTTTATATATTACCCACTCAGGCTGTATTTTAACAGAATGTGGACTCAGATTTTGATCAAAAATTATTAACTCAGTCTGTTTTCTAACAGAATATGGACGCAGTCTATGTTTAAGGAATACTCACTCAGCCTGTGTTCTAATAGAATACACACTCAGCCTGGTTTTTAATAAAATATTCACGCAGCCAGTGTACTAACAGGATATTGACTCAGATTATTTTCAAAGAATACTCAATGAGCCTGTTTACTAACAGAATACTCACTCAGCCTGTGTTCTAACAGAATACTCACTCAGCTAGAGTTCTACCAGAATATGGATTCAGATTATTTTAAAATAATACGCACTCAGCCTGTGTTCTAACAGAATATGGACTCAGTCTATGTTTAAAGAATACTCACTCAGCCTGTGTTCTAACAGAATACTCACTCAGCGAGAGTTCTACCAGAATATGGATTCAGATTATTTTAAAATAATACTCACTCCGCCCGTGTTCTAACAGAATATGGACTCAGTCTATGTTTAAAGAATACTCACTCAGCCAGTGTTCTAACAGAATACTAATTCAGCCTGTGTTTTAACAGAATGTGGACTCAGATTTTATTAAAAGAATACTCACTCAGTCTGTGTTATAAAGAATATGGACTCAGTTTATTTTTAAATAATACCCACTCAGCCTGTGTTCTAACAGAATACTCACTCAGCCTGGGTTTTAACAAATACTAACTCAGCAAGTGTTCTAACAGGATATTGACTCAGATTGTTTTCAAAGAATACTCACTCAGCCAGTGTTCTACCAGAATATGGATTCAGATTATTTTCAAATAATTCTGACTCAGCCTGTGTTCTAACAGAATGTGGACTCAGATATTGATCAAAAATTACTAACTCAGTCTGTGTTCTAGCAGAATTAGGACGCAGTCTATGTTTAAAGAATACTCACTCAGCCTGTTTTCTAAAAGAATAGGCACTCAGCCTGGTTTTTAATAAGATATTCACGCAGCCAGTGTACTAACAGGATATTGACTCAGAGTATTTTCAAAGAATACTCAATGAGCCTGTTTACTAACAGAATACTCACTCAGCCTGTGTTCTAACAGAATGTGGACTCAGTCTATATTTAAAGAATACTCACTCACCTCAGTGTTCTAACAGAACACTCACTCAGCCTGTGTTCTAACAGAATACTAACTCAGCCTGCGTTCTAACAGAATGTGGATTCAGATCAAAAATTACTAACTCAGTCTGTGTTCTAACAGAATATGGACTCAGATTTTGTTCAAAGATTACTCTGTCTGTGTTCTAACAGAATATTGACTCAGCCTGTTTTCTAACAGAATACTCACACAGCCTGTGTTCTAACAGAATACTAACTAAGCCAGTGTTTTAAGAGAATATGGATTCAGATTATTTTCAAAGAATACTCACTCAGCCAGTGTTTTAAGAGAATATGGATTCAGATTATTTTCAAAGAATACTCACTCAGCCTGTGTTCGAACAAAATATGGACTCAGTTTATTTTTATATATTACCCACTCAGGCTGTGTTTTAACAGAATGTGGACTCAGAATTTGATCAAAAATTATTAACTCAGTCTGTTTTCTAACAGAATATGGACTCAGTCTATGTTTAGAGAATACTCACTCAGCCTGTGTTCTAAATAATATGGACTCAGTTTATTTTTAATAATAACCGCTCTGCCTGTGTTCTAACAGAATACCCACCGAGCCTGGGTTTTAACAAAATACTAACTCAGCAAGTGTTCTAACAGGATATTGACTCAGATTATTTTCAAAGAGTACTCACTCAGCCTGTGTTCTAACAGAATATGGACTCAGTCTATATTTAAAGAATACTCACTCACCTAAGTGTTCTAACAGAACACTCACTCAGCCTGTGTTCTAACAGAATACTAGCAGCCTGCGTTTTAACAGAATGTGGATTCAGATCAAAAATTACTAACTCAGTCTGTGTTCAAATAGAATGTGGACTCAGATTTCGTTCAAAAATTACACTGTCTGTGTCCTAACAGAATATGGACTCAGCCTGTGTTCTAACAGAATACTCACACAGCCTGTGTTCTAACAGAATATTCACTCAGCCAGTGTTTTAAGAGAATATGGATTCAGATTATTTTCAAAGAATACTCACTCATCCTGTGTTCGAACAAAATATGGACTCAGTTTATTTTTATATATTACCCACTCAGGCTGTATTTTAACAGAATGTGGACTCAGATTTTGATCAAAAATTATTAACTCAGTCTGTTTTCTAACAGAATATGGACGCAGTCTATGTTTAAAGAATACTCACTCAGCCTGTGTTCTAATAGAATACACACTCAGCCTGGTTTTTAATAAAATACTCACGCAGCCAGTGTACTAACAGGATATTGACTCAGATTATTTTCAAAGAATACTCAATGAGCCTGTTTACTAACAGAATACTCACTCAGCCTGTGTTCTAACAGAATACTCACTCAGCTAGAGTTCTACCAGAATATGGATTCAGATTATTTTAAAATAATACGCACTCAGCCTGTGTTCTAACAGAATATGGACTCAGTCTATGTTTAAAGAATACTCACTCAGCCTGTGTTCTAACAGAATACTCACTCAGCGAGAGTTCTACCAGAATATGGATTCAGATTATTTTAAAATAATACTCACTCCGCCTGTGTTCTAACAGAATATGGACTCAGTCTATGTTTAAAGAATACTCACTCAGCCAGTGTTCTAACAGAATACTAATTCAGCCTGTGTTTTAACAGAATGTGGACTCAGATTTTATTAAAAGAATACTCACTCAGTCTGTGTTATAAAGAATATGGACTCAGTTTATTTTTAAATAATACCCACTCAGCCTGTGTTCTAACAGAATACTCACTCAGCCTGGGTTTTAACAAATACTAACTCAGCAAGTGTTCTAACAGGATATTGACTCAGATTGTTTTCAAAGAATACTCACTCAGCCAGTGTTCTACCAGAATATGGATTCAGATTATTTTCAAATAATTCTGACTCAGCCTGTGTTCTAACAGAATGTGGACTCAGATATTGATCAAAAATTACTAACTCAGTCTGTGTTCTAGCAGAATTAGGACGCAGTCTATGTTTAAAGAATACTCACTCAGCCTGTTTTCTAAAAGAATAGGCACTCAGCCTGGTTTTTAATAAGATATTCACGCAGCCAGTGTACTAACAGGATATTGACTCAGAGTATTTTCAAAGAATACTCAATGAGCCTGTTTACTAACAGAATACTCACTCAGCCTGTGTTCTAACAGAATGTGGACTCAGTCTATATTTAAAGAATACTCACTCACCTCAGTGTTCTAACAGAACACTCACTCAGCCTGTGTTCTAACAGAATACTAGCAGCCTGCGTTTTAACAGAATGTGGATTCAGATCAAAAATTACTAACTCAGTCTGTGTTCAAATAGAATGTGGACTCAGATTTCGTTCAAAAATTACACTGTCTGTGTCCTAACAGAATATGGACTCAACCTGTGTTCTAACAGAATACTCACTCAGCCAGTGTTTTAAGAGAATATGGATTCAGATTATTTTCAAAGAATACTCACTCAGCCTGTGTTCGAACAAAATATGGACTCAGCTTATTTTTATATATTACCCAATCAGGCTGTGTTTTAACAGAATGTGGACTCAGATTTTGATCAAAAATTATTAACTCAGTCTGTTTTCTAACAGAATATGGACGCAGTCTATGTTTAAAGAATACTCATTCAGCCTGTGTTCTAATAGAATACACACTCAGCCTGGTTTTTAATAAAATACTCACGCAGTCAGTGTACAAACAGGATATTGACTCAGATTATTTTCAAAGAATACTCAATGAGCCTGTTTACTAACAGAATACTCACTCAGCCTGTGTTCTAACAGAATACTCACTCAGCGAGAGTTCTACCAGAATATGGATTCAGATTATTTTAAAATAATACTCACTCAACCTGTGTTCTAAAAGAATATGGACTCAGTCTATGTTTAAAGAATACTCACTCAGCCTGTGTTCTAACAGAATACTCACTTAGCGAGAGTTCTACCAGAATATGGATTCAGATTATTTGAAAATAATACTCACTCCGCCTGTGTTCTAACAGAATATGGACTCAGTCTATGTTTAAAGAATACTCACACAGCCTGTGTTCTAACAGAATACTAATTCATCCTCTGTTTTAACAGAATGTGGACTCAGATTTTATTAAAAAAATACTCTCTCAGTCTGTGTTATAAAGAATATGGACTCAGTTTATTTTTATATAATATCCACTCAGCCTGTGTTCTAACAGAATAATCACTCAGCCTGGGTTTTAACAAAATACTAACTCAGCAAGTGTTCTAACAGGATATTGACTCAGATTGTTTTCAAAGAATACTCACTCAGCCAGTGTTCTACCAGAATATGGATTCAGATTATTTTCAAAGAATACTCACTCCGCCTGTGTTCTAATAGAATATGGACTCAGTCTATGTTTAAAGAATACTCACTCAGCCTGTGTTCTAACAGAATATGGACTCAGTCTATGTTTAAAGAATACTCACTCAGCCTGTGTTCTAACAGAATACTCACTCAGCGAGAGTTCTACCAGAATATGGATTCAGATTATTTTAAAATAATACTCACTCCGCCTGTGTTCTTATAGAATATGGACTCAGTCTATGTTTAAAGAATACTCACTCAGCCTGTGTTCTAACTGAATACTAATTCAGCCTGTGTTTTAACAGAATGTGGACTCAGATTTTATTAAAAGAATACTCACTCAGTCTGTGTTATAAAGAATATGGACTCAGTTTATTTTTAAATAATACCCACTCAGCCTGTGTTCTAACAGAATACTCACTCAGCCTGTGTTTTAACAAATACTAACTCAGCAAGTGTTCTAACAGGATATTGACTCAGATTGTTTTCAAAGAATACTCACTCAGCCAGTGTTCTACCAGAATATGGATTCAGATTATTTTCAAATAATTCTGACTCAGCCTGTGTTCTAACAGAATGTGGACTCAGATATTGATCAAAAATTACTAACTCAGTATGTGTTCTAGCAGAATTAGGACGCAGTCTATGTTTAAAGAATACTCACTCAGCCTGTTTTCTAAAAGAATAGGCACTCAGCCTGGTTTTTATTAAGATATTCACGCAGCCAGTGTACTAACAGGATATTGACTCAGAGTATTTTCAAAGAATACTCAATGAGCCTGTTTACTAACAGAATACTCACTCAGCCTGTGTTCTAACAGAATGTGGACTCAGTCTATATTTAAAGAATACTCACTCACCTCAGTGTTCTAACAGAACACTCACTCAGCCTGTGTTCTAACAGAATACTAACTCAGCCTGCGTTCTAACAGAATGTGGATTCAGATCAAAAATTACTAACTCAGTCTGTGTTCTAACAGAATGTGGACTCAGATTTTGTTCAAAGATTACTCTGTCTGTATTGTAACAGAATATGGACTCAGCCTGTGTTCTAACAGAATACTCACACAGCCTGTGTTCTAACAGAATACTAACTAAGCCAGTGTTTTAAGAGAATATGGATTCAGATTATTTTCAAAGAATACTCACTCAGCCAGTGTTTTAAGGGAATATGGATTCAGATTATTTTCAAAGAATACTCACTCAGCCTGTGTTCGAACAAAATATGGACTCAGTTTATTTTTATATATTACCCACTCAGGCTGTGTTTTAACAGAATGTGGACTCAGAATTTGATCAAAAATTATTAACTCAGTCTGTTTTCTAACAGAATATGGACTCAGTCTATGTTTAGAGAATACTCACTCAGCCTGTGTTCTAAATAATATGGACTCAGTTTATTTTTAATAATAACCGCTCTGCCTGTGTTCTAACAGAATACCCACCGAGCCTGGGTTTTAACAAAATACTAACTCAGCAAGTGTTCTAACAGGATATTGACTCAGATTATTTTCAAAGAGTACTCACTCAGCCTGTGTTCTAACAGAATATGGACTCAGTCTATATTTAAAGAATACTCACTCACCTAAGTGTTCTAACAGAACACTCACTCAGCCTGTGTTCTAACAGAATACTAGCAGCCTGCGTTTTAACAGAATGTGGATTCAGATCAAAAATTACTAACTCAGTCTGTGTTCAAATAGAATGTGGACTCAGATTTCGTTCAAAAATTACACTGTCTGTGTCCTAACAGAATATGGACTCAGCCTGTGTTCTAACAGAATACTCACACAGCCTGTGTTCTAACAGAATATTCACTCAGCCAGTGTTTTAAGAGAATATGGATTCAGATTATTTTCAAAGAATACTCACTCATCCTGTGTTCGAACAAAATATGGACTCAGTTTACTTTTATATATTACCCACTCAGGCTGTATTTTAACAGAATGTGGACTCAGATTTTGATCAAAAATTATTAACTCAGTCTGTTTTCTAACAGAATATGGACGCAGTCTATGTTTAAAGAATACTCACTCAGCCTGTGTTCTAATAGAATACACACTCAGCCTGGTTTTTAATAAAATACTCACGCAGCCAGTGTACTAACAGGATATTGACTCAGATTATTTTCAAAGAATACTCAATGAGCCTGTTTACTAACAGAATACTCACTCAGCCTGTGTTCTAACAGAATACTCACTCAGCTAGAGTTCTACCAGAATATGGATTCAGATTATTTTAAAATAATACGCACTCAGCCTGTGTTCTAACAGAATATGGACTCAGTCTATGTTTAAAGAATACGCACTCAGTCTGTGTTCTAACAGAATACTCACTCAGCGAGAGTTCCACCAGAATATGGATTCAGATTATTTTAAAATAATACTCACTCCGCCTGTGTTCTAACAGAATATGGACTCAGTCTATGTTTAAAGAATACTCACTCAGCCAGTTTTCTAACTGAATACTAATTCAGCCTGTGTTTTAACAGAATGTGGACGCAGATTTTATTAAAAGAATACTCACTCAGTCTGTGTTATAAAGAATATGGACTCAGTTTATTTTTAAATAATACCCACTCAGCCTGTGTTCTAACAGAATACTCACTCAGCCTGGGTTTTAACAAATACTAACTCAGCAAGTGTTCTAACAGGATATTGACTCAGATTGTTTTCAAAGAATACTCACTCAGCCAGTGTTCTACCAGAATATGGATTCAGATTATTTTCAAATAATTCTGACTCAGCCTGTGTTCTAACAGAATGTGGACTCAGATATTGATCAAAAATTACTAACTCAGTCTGTGTTCTTGCAGAATTAGGACGCAGTCTATGTTTAAAGAATACTCACTCAGCCTGTTTTCTAACAGAATAGGCACTCAGCCTGGTTTTTAATAAGATATTCACGCAGCCAGTGTACTAACAGGATATTGACTCAGAGTATTTTCAAAGAATACTCATTGAGCCTGTTTACTAACAGAATACTCACTCAGCCTGTGTTCTAACAGAATGTGGACTCAGTCTATATTTAAAGAATACTCACTCACCTCAGTGTTCTAACAGAACACTCACTCAGCCTGTGTTCTAACAGAATACTAACTCAGCCTGCGTTCTAACAGAATGTGGATTCAGATCAAAAATTACTAACTCAGTCTGTGTTCTAACAGAATGTGGACTCAGATTTTGTTCAAAGATTACTCTGTCTGTGTTGTAACAGAATATGGACTCAGCCTGTGTTCTAACAGAATACTCACACAGCCTGTGTTCTAACAGAATACTAACTAAGCCAGTGTTTTAAGAGAATATGGATTCAGATTATTTTCAAAGAATACTCACTCAGCCAGTGTTTTAAGAGAATATGGATTCAGATTATTTTCAAAGAATACTCACTCAGCCTGTGTTCGAACAAAATATGGACTCAGTTTATTTTTATATATTACCCACTCAGGCTGTGTTTTAACAGAATGTGGACTCAGAATTTGATCAAAAATTATTAACTCAGTCTGTTTTCTAACAGAATATGGACTCAGTCTATGTTTAGAGAATACTCACTCAGCCTGTGTTCTAAATAATATGGACTCAGTTTATTTTTAATAATAACCGCTCTGCCTGTGTTCTAACAGAATACCCACCGAGCCTGGGTTTTAACAAAATACTAACTCAGCAAGTGTTCTAACAGGATATTGACTCAGATTATTTTCAAAGAGTACTCACTCAGCCTGTGTTCTAACAGAATACTAGCAGCCTTCGTTTTAACAGAATGTGGATTCAGATCAAAAATTACTAACTCAGTCTGTGTTCAAATAGAATGTGGACTCAGATTTCGTTCAAAAATTACACTGTCTGTGTCCTAACAGAATATGGACTCAGCCTGTGTTCTAACAGAATACTCACACAGCCTGTGTTCTAACAGAATATTCACTCAGCCAGTGTTTTAAGAGAATATGGATTCAGATTATTTTCAAAGAATACTCACTCATCCTGTGTTCGAACAAAATATGGACTCAGTTTATTTTTATATATTACCCACTCAGGCTGTGTTTTAACAGAATGTGGACTCAGATTTTGATCAAAAATTATTAACTCAGTCTGTTTTCTAACAGAATATGGACGCAGTCTATGTTTAAAGAATACTCACTCAGCCTGTGTTCTAATAGAATACACACTCAGCCTGGTTTTTAATAAAATACTCACGCAGCCAGTGTACTAACAGGATATTGACTCAGATTATTTTCAAAGAATACTCAATGAGCCTGTTTACTAACAGAATACTCACTCAGCCTGTGTTCTAACAGAATACTCACTCAGCTAGAGTTCTACCAGAATATGGATTCAGATTATTTTAAAATAATACGCACTCAGCCTGTGTTCTAACAGAATATGGACTCAGTCTATGTTTAAAGAATACTCACTCAGCCTGTGTTCTAACAGAATACTCACTCTGCTAGAGTTCTACCAGAATATGGATTCAGATTATTTTAAAATAATACTCACTCCGCCTGTGTTCTAACAGAATATGGACTCAGTCTATGTTTAAAGAATACTCACTCAGCCAGTGTTCTAACAGAATACTAATTCAGCCTGTGTTTTAACAGAATGTGGACTCAGATTTTATTAAAAGAATACTCACTCAGTCTGTGTTATAACGAATATGGACTCAGTTTATTTTTAAATAATACCCACTCAGCCTGTGTTCTAACAGAATACTCACTCAGCCTGGGTTTTAACAAATACTAACTCAGCAAGTGTTCTAACAGGATATTGTCTCAGATTGTTTTCAAAGAATACTCACTCAGCCAGTGTTCTACCAGAATATGGATTCAGATTATTTTCAAATAATTCTGACTCAGCCTGTGTTCTAACAGAATGTGGACTCAGATATTGATCAAAAATTATTAACTTAGTCTGTTTTCTAACAGAATATGGACGCAGTCTATGTTTAAAGAATACTCACTCAGCCTGTGTTCTAATAGAATACACACTCAGCCTGGTTTTTAATAAAATACTCACGCAGCCAGTGTATTAACAGGATATTGACTCAGATTGTTTTCAAAGAATACTCACTCAGCCAGTGTTCTACCAGAATATGGATTCAGATTATTTTCAAAGAATTCTCACTCAGCCTGTGTTCTAACAGAATGTGGACTCAGATATTGATAAAAAATTACTAACTCAGTCTGTGTTCTAGCAGAATTAGGACGCAGTCTATGTTTAAAGAATACTCACTCAGCCTGTGTTCTAACAGAATACTCACTCAGCGAGAGTTCTACCAGATTATGGATTCAGATTATTTTAAAATAATACTCACTCCGCCTGTGTTCTAACAGAATATGGACTCAGTCTATGTTTAAAGAATACTCACTCAGCCAGTGTTCTAACTGAATACTAATTCAGCCTGTGTTTTAACAGAATGTGGACTCAGATTTTATTAAAAGAATACTCACTCAGTCTGTGTTATAAAGAATATGGACTCAGTTTATTTTTAAATAATACCCACTCAGCCTGTGTTTTAACAGAATACTCACTCAGCCTGGGTTTAAACAAGTACTAACTCAGCAAGAGTTCTAACAGGATATTGACTCAGATTGTTTTCAAAGAATACTCACTCAGCTAGAGTTCTACCAGAATATGGATTCAGATTATTTTAAAATAATACGCACTAAGCCTGTGTTCTAACAGAATATGGACTCAGTCTATGTTTAAAGAATACTCACTCAGCCTGTGTTCTAACAGAATATGGACTCAGTCTATGTTTAAAGAATACTCACTCAGCCTGTGTTCTAACAGAATACTCACTCAGCGAGAGTTCTACCAGAATATGGATTCAGATTATTTTAAAATAATAATCACTCCGCCTGTGTTCTAACAGAATATGGACTCAGTCTATGTTTAAAGAATACTCACTCAGCCAGTTTTCTAACTGAATACTAATTCAGCCTGTGTTTTAACAGAATGTGGACGCAGATTTTATTAAAAGAATACTCACTCAGTCTGTGTTATAAAGAATATGGACTCAGTTTATTTTTAAATAATACCCACTCAGCCTGTGTTCTAACAGAATACTCACTCAGCCTGGGTTTTAACAAATACTAACTCAGCAAGTGTTCTAACAGGATATTGACTCAGATTGTTCTCAAAGAATACTCACTCAGCCAGTGTTCTACCAGAATATGGATTCAGATTATTTTCAAATAATTCTGACTCAGCCTGTGTTCCAACAGAATGTGGACTCAGATATTGATCAAAAATTACTAACTCAGTATGTGTTCTAGCAGAATTAGGACGCAGTCTATGTTTAAAGAATACTCACTCAGCCTGTTTTCTAAAAGAATAGGCACTCAGCCTGGTTTTTAATAAGATATTCACGCAGCCAGTGTACTAACAGGATATCGACTCAGAGTATTTTCAAAGAATACTCAATGAGCCTGTTTACTAACAGAATACTCACTCAGCCTGTGTTCTAACAGAATGTGGACTCAGTCTATATTTAAAGAATACTCACTCACCTCAGTGTTCTAAGAGAACACTCACTCAGCCTGTGTTCTAACAGAATACTAACTCAGCCTGCGTTCTAACAGAATGTGGATTCAGATCAAAAATTACTAACTCAGTCTGTGTTCTAACAGAATGTGGACTCAGATTTTGTTCAAAGATTACTCTGTCTGTGTTGTAACAGAATATGGACTCAGCCTGTGTTCTAACAGAATACTCACACAGCCTGTGTTCTAACAGAATACTAACTAAGCCAGTGTTTTAAGAGAATATGGATTCAGATTATTTTCAAAGAATACTCACTCAGCCAGTGTTTTAAGAGAATATGGATTCAGATTATTTTCAAAGAATACTCACTCAGCCTGTGTTCGAACAAAATATGGACTCAGTTTATTTTTATATATTACCCACTCAGGCTGTGTTTTAACAGAATGTGGACTCAGAATTTGATCAAAAATTATTAACTCAGTCTGTTTTCTAACAGAATATGGACTCAGTCTATGTTTAGAGAATACTCACTCAGCCTGTGTTCTAAATAATATGGACTCAGTTTATTTTTAATAATAACCGCTCTGCCTGTGTTCTAACAGAATACCCACCGAGCCTGGGTTTTAACAAAATACTAACTCAGCAAGTGTTCTAACAGGATATTGACTCAGATTATTTTCAAAGAGTACTCACTCAGCCTGTGTTCTAACAGAATACTAGCAGCCTTCGTTTTAACAGAATGTGGATTCAGATCAAAAATTACTAACTCAGTCTGTGTTCAAATAGAATGTGGACTCAGATTTCGTTCAAAAATTACACTGTCTGTGTCCTAACAGAATATGGACTCAGCCTGTGTTCTAACAGAATACTCACACAGCCTGTGTTCTAACAGAATATTCACTCAGCCAGTGTTTTAAGAGAATATGGATTCAGATTATTTTCAAAGAATACTCACTCATCCTGTGTTCGAACAAAATATGGACTCAGTTTATTTTTATATATTACCCACTCAGGCTGTGTTTTAACAGAATGTGGACTCAGATTTTGATCAAAAATTATTAACTCAGTCTGTTTTCTAACAGAATATGGACGCAGTCTATGTTTAAAGAATACTCACTCAGCCTGTGTTCTAATAGAATACACACTCAGCCTGGTTTTTAATAAAATACTCACGCAGCCAGTGTACTAACAGGATATTGACTCAGATTATTTTCAAAGAATACTCAATGAGCCTGTTTACTAACAGAATACTCACTCAGCCTGTGTTCTAACAGAATACTCACTCAGCTAGAGTTCTACCAGAATATGGATTCAGATTATTTTAAAATAATACGCACTCAGCCTGTGTTCTAACAGAATATGGACTCAGTCTATGTTTAAAGAATACTCACTCAGCCTGTGTTCTAACAGAATACTCACTCTGCTAGAGTTCTACCAGAATATGGATTCAGATTATTTTAAAATAATACTCACTCCGCCTGTGTTCTAACAGAATATGGACTCAGTCTATGTTTAAAGAATACTCACTCAGCCAGTGTTCTAACAGAATACTAATTCAGCCTGTGTTTTAACAGAATGTGGACTCAGATTTTATTAAAAGAATACTCACTCAGTCTGTGTTATAACGAATATGGACTCAGTTTATTTTTAAATAATACCCACTCAGCCTGTGTTCTAACAGAATACTCACTCAGCCTGGGTTTTAACAAATACTAACTCAGCAAGTGTTCTAACAGGATATTGTCTCAGATTGTTTTCAAAGAATACTCACTCAGCCAGTGTTCTACCAGAATATGGATTCAGATTATTTTCAAATAATTCTGACTCAGCCTGTGTTCTAACAGAATGTGGACTCAGATATTGATCAAAAATTATTAACTTAGTCTGTTTTCTAACAGAATATGGACGCAGTCTATGTTTAAAGAATACTCACTCAGCCTGTGTTCTAATAGAATACACACTCAGCCTGGTTTTTAATAAAATACTCACGCAGCCAGTGTATTAACAGGATATTGACTCAGATTGTTTTCAAAGAATACTCACTCAGCCAGTGTTCTACCAGAATATGGATTCAGATTATTTTCAAAGAATTCTCACTCAGCCTGTGTTCTAACAGAATGTGGACTCAGATATTGATAAAAAATTACTAACTCAGTCTGTGTTCTAGCAGAATTAGGACGCAGTCTATGTTTAAAGAATACTCACTCAGCCTGTGTTCTAACAGAATACTCACTCAGCGAGAGTTCTACCAGATTATGGATTCAGATTATTTTAAAATAATACTCACTCCGCCTGTGTTCTAACAGAATATGGACTCAGTCTATGTTTAAAGAATACTCACTCAGCCAGTGTTCTAACTGAATACTAATTCAGCCTGTGTTTTAACAGAATGTGGACTCAGATTTTATTAAAAGAATACTCACTCAGTCTGTGTTATAAAGAATATGGACTCAGTTTATTTTTAAATAATACCCACTCAGCCTGTGTTTTAACAGAATACTCACTCAGCCTGGGTTTAAACAAGTACTAACTCAGCAAGAGTTCTAACAGGATATTGACTCAGATTGTTTTCAAAGAATACTCACTCAGCTAGAGTTCTACCAGAATATGGATTCAGATTATTTTAAAATAATACGCACTAAGCCTGTGTTCTAACAGAATATGGACTCAGTCTATGTTTAAAGAATACTCACTCAGCCTGTGTTCTAACAGAATATGGACTCAGTCTATGTTTAAAGAATACTCACTCAGCCTGTGTTCTAACAGAATACTCACTCAGCGAGAGTTCTACCAGAATATGGATTCAGATTATTTTAAAATAATAATCACTCCGCCTGTGTTCTAACAGAATATGGACTCAGTCTATGTTTAAAGAATACTCACTCAGCCAGTTTTCTAACTGAATACTAATTCAGCCTGTGTTTTAACAGAATGTGGACGCAGATTTTATTAAAAGAATACTCACTCAGTCTGTGTTATAAAGAATATGGACTCAGTTTATTTTTAAATAATACCCACTCAGCCTGTGTTCTAACAGAATACTCACTCAGCCTGGGTTTTAACAAATACTAACTCAGCAAGTGTTCTAACAGGATATTGACTCAGATTGTTCTCAAAGAATACTCACTCAGCCAGTGTTCTACCAGAATATGGATTCAGATTATTTTCAAATAATTCTGACTCAGCCTGTGTTCCAACAGAATGTGGACTCAGATATTGATCAAAAATTACTAACTCAGTATGTGTTCTAGCAGAATTAGGACGCAGTCTATGTTTAAAGAATACTCACTCAGCCTGTTTTCTAAAAGAATAGGCACTCAGCCTGGTTTTTAATAAGATATTCACGCAGCCAGTGTACTAACAGGATATCGACTCAGAGTATTTTCAAAGAATACTCAATGAGCCTGTTTACTAACAGAATACTCACTCAGCCTGTGTTCTAACAGAATGTGGACTCAGTCTATATTTAAAGAATACTCACTCACCTCAGTGTTCTAAGAGAACACTCACTCAGCCTGTGTTCTAACAGAATACTAACTCAGCCTGCGTTCTAACAGAATGTGGATTCAGATCAAAAATTACTAACTCAGTCTGTGTTCTAACAGAATGTGGACTCAGATTTTGTTCAAAGATTACTCTGTCTGTGTTGTAACAGAATATGGACTCAGCCTGTGTTCTAACAGAATACTCACACAGCCTGTGTTCTAACAGAATACTAACTAAGCCAGTGTTTTAAGAGAATATGGATTCAGATTATTTTCAAAGAATACTCACTCAGCCAGTGTTTTAAGAGAATATGGATTCAGATTATTTTCAAAGAATACTCACTCAGCCTGTGTTCGAACAAAATATAGACTCAGTTTATTTTTATATATTACCCACTCAGGCTGTGTTTTAACGGAATGTGGACTCAGAATTTGATCAAAAATTATTAACTCAGTCTGTTTTCTAACAGAATATGGACTCAGTCTATGTTGAGAAAATACTCACTCAGCCTGTGTTCTAAATAATATGGACTCAGTTTTTTTTTAATAATAACCACTCATCCTGTGTTCTAACAGAATACCCACCGAGCCTGGGTTTTAACAAAATACTAACTCAGCAAGTGTTCTAACAGGATATTGACTCAGATTATTTTCAAAGAGTACTCACTCAGCCTGTGTTCTAACAGAATATGGACTCAGTCTATATTTAAAGAATACTCACTCACCTAAGTGTTCTAACAGAACACTCACTCAGCCTGTGTTCTAACAGAATACTAGCAGCCTGCGTTTTAACAGAATGTGGATTCAGATCAAAAATTACTAACTCAGTCTGTGTTCAAATAGAATGTGGACTCAGATTTCGTTCAAAAATTACACTGTCTGTGTCCTAACAGAATATGGACTCAGCCTGTGTTCTAACAGAATACTCACACAGCCTGTGTTCTAACAGAATACTCACTCAGCCAGTGTTTTAAGAGAATATGGATTCAGATTATTTTCAAAGAATACTCACTCAGCCTGTGTTCGAACAAAATATGGACTCAGCTTATTTTTATATATTACCCAATCAGGCTGTGTTTTAACAGAATGTGGACTCAGATTTTGATCAAAAATTATTAACTCAGTCTGTTTTCTAACAGAATATGGACGCAGTCTATGTTTAAAGAATACTCACTCAGCCTGTGTTCTAATAGAATACACACTCAGCCTGGTTTTTAATAAAATACTCACGCAGTCAGTGTACAAACAGGATATTGACTCAGATTATTTTCAAAGAATACTCAATGAGCCTGTTTACTAACAGAATACTCACTCAGCCTGTGTTCTAACAGAATACTCACTCAGCGAGAGTTCTACCAGAATATGGATTCAGATTATTTTAAAATAATACTCACTCAACCTGTGTTCTAAAAGAATATGGACTCAGTCTATGTTTAAAGAATACTCACTCAGCCTGTGTTCTAACAGAATACTCACTTAGCGAGAGTTCTACCAGAATATGGATTCAGATTATTTGAAAATAATACTCACTCCGCCTGTGTTCTAACAGAATATGGACTCAGTCTATGTTTAAAGAATACTCACACAGCCTGTGTTCTAACAGAATACTAATTCATCCTCTGTTTTAACAGAATGTGGACTCAGATTTTATTAAAAAAATACTCTCTCAGTCTGTGTTATAAAGAATATGGACTCAGTTTATTTTTATATAATATCCACTCAGCCTGTGTTCTAACAGAATAATCACTCAGCCTGGGTTTTAACAAAATACTAACTCAGCAAGTGTTCTAACAGGATATTGACTCAGATTGTTTTCAAAGAATACTCACTCAGCCAGTGTTCTACCAGAATATGGATTCAGATTATTTTCAAAGAATACTCACTCAGCCTGTGTTCTAACAGAATATGGACTCAGATTTTGATCAAAAATTATTAATTCAGTCTGTTTTCTAACAGAATATGGACTCAGTCTATGTTTAGAGAACACTCACTCAGGCTGTGTTCTAAATAATATGGACTCAGTTTATTTTTAATAATAACCACTCAGCCTGTGTTCTAACAGAATACCCACCGAGCCAGGGTTTTAACAAAATACTAACTCAGCAAGTGTTCTAACAGGATATTGACTCAGATTATTTTCAAAGAGTACTCACTCAGCCTGTGTTCTAACAGAATACTAACTCAGCCTACGTTTTAACAGAATGTGGATTCAGATCAAAAATTACTAACTCAGTCTGTGTTCTAACAGAATGTGGATTCAGATTTTATTCAAAATTACATTGTCTGTTTTCTAACAGAATATGGACTCAGCCTGTGTTCTAACAGATTACTCACACAGCCTGTGTTCTAACAGAATACTCACTCAGCCAGTGTTTTAAGAGAATATGGATTCAGATGATTTTTAAAGAATACTCACTCAGCCTGTGTACGAACAAAATATGGACTCAGTTTATTTTTATATATTACCCACCCAGGCTGTGTTTTAACAGAATGTGGACTCAGATTTTGATCAAAAATTATTAACTCAGTCTGTTTTCTAACAGAATATGGACTCAGTCTATGTTGAGAGAATACTCACTCAGCCTGTGTTCTAAATAATATGGACTCAGTTTATTTTTAATAATAACCGCTCTGCCTGTGTTCTAACAGAATATGGACTCAGTCAATATTTAAAGAATACTCACTCACCTAAGTGTTCTAACAGAACACTCACTCAGCCTGTGTTCTAACAGAATACTAACTCAGCCTGCGTTGTAACAGAATGTGGATTCAGATCAAAAATTGCTAACTCAGTCTGTGTTCTAGCAGAATTAGGATGCAGTCTATGTTTAAAGAATACTCACTCAGCCTGTTTTCTAAAAGAATAGGCACTCAGCCTGGTTTTTAATAAGATATTCACGCAGCCAGTGTACTAACAGGATATTGACTCAGAGTATTTTCAAAGAATACTCAATGAGCCTGTTTACTAACAGAATACTCACTCAGCCTGTGTTCTAACAGAATGTGGACTCAGTCTATATTTAAAGAATACTCACTCACCTCAGTGTTCTAACAGAACACTCACTCAGCCTGTGTTCTAACAGAATACTAACTCAGCCTGCGTTCTAACAGAATGTGGATTCAGATCAAAAATTACTAACTCAGTCTGTGTTCTAACAGAATGTGGACTCAGATTTTGTTCAAAGATTACTCTGTCTGTGTTGTAACAGAATATGGACTCAGCCTATGTTCTAACAGAATACTCACACAGCCTGTGTTCTAACAGAATACTAACTAAGCCAGTGTTTTAAGAGAATATGGATTCAGATTATTTTCAAAGAATACTCACTCAGCCAGTGTTTTAAGACAATATGGATTCAGATTATTTTCAAAGAATACTCACTCAGCCTGTGTTCGAACAAAATATGGACTCAGTTTATTTTTATATATTACCCACTCAGGCTGTGTTTTAACAGAATGTGGACTCAGAATTTGATCAAAAATTATTAACTCAGTCTGTTTTCTAACAGAATATGGACTCAGTCTATGTTTAGAGAATACTCACTCAGCCTGTGTTCTAAATAATATGGACTCAGTTTATTTTTAATAATAACCGCTCTGCCTGTGTTCTAACAGAATACCCACCGAGCCTGGGTTTTAACAAAATACTAACTCAGCAAGTGTTCTAACAGGATATTGACTCAGATTATTTTCAAAGAGTACTCACTCAGCCTGTGTTCTAACAGAATATGGACTCAGTCTATATTTAAAGAATACTCACTCACCTAAGTGTTCTAACAGAACACTCACTCAGCCTGTGTTCTAACAGAATACTAGCAGCCTGCGTTTTAACAGAATGTGGATTCAGATCAAAAATTACTAACTCAGTCTGTGTTCAAATAGAATGTGGACTCAGATTTCGTTCAAAAATTACACTGTCTGTGTCCTAACAGAATATGTACTCAGCCTGTGTTCTAACAGAATACTCACACAGCCTGTGTTCTTACAGAATATTCACTCAGCCAGTGTTTTAAGAGAATATGGATTCAGATTATTTTCAAAGAATACTCACTCATCCTGTGTTCGAACAAAATATGGACTCAGTTTACTTTTATATATTACCCACTCAGGCTGTATTTTAACAGAATGTGGACTCAGATTTTGATCAAAAATTATTAACTCAGTCTGTTTTCTAACAGAATATGGACGCAGTCTATGTTTAAAGAATACTCACTCAGCCTGTGTTCTAATAGAATACACACTCAGCCTGGTTTTTAATAAAATACTCACGCAGCCAGTGTACTAACAGGATATTGACTCAGATTATTTTCAAAGAATACTCAATGAGCCTGTTTACTAACAGAATACTCACTCAGCCTGTGTTCTAACAGAATACTCACTCAGCTAGAGTTCTACCAGAATATGGATTCAGATTATTTTAAAATAATACGCACTCAGCCTGTGTTCTAACAGAATATGGACTCAGTCTATGTTTAGAGAATACTCACTCAGCCTGTGTTCTAACACAATACTCACTCAGCGAGAGTTCTACCAGAATATGGATTCAGATTATTTTAAAATAATACTCACTCCGCCTGTGTTCTAACAGAATATGGACTCAGTCTATGTTTAAAGAATACTCACTCAGCCAGTGTTCTAACAGAATACTAATTCAGCCTGTGTTTTAACAGAATGTGGACTCAGATTTTATTAAAAGAATACTCACTCAGTCTGTGTTATAAAGAATATGGACTCAGTTTATTTTTAAATAATACCCACTCAGCCTGTGTTCTAACAGAATACTCACTCAGCCTGGGTTTTAACAAATACTAACTCAGCAAGTGTTCTAACAGGATATTGACTCAGATTGTTTTCAAAGAATACTCACTCAGCCAGTGTTCTACCAGAATATGGATTCAGATTATTTTCAAATAATTCTGACTCAGCCTGTGTTCTAACAGAATGTGGACTCAGATATTGATCAAAAATTACTAACTCAGTCTGTGTTCTAGCAGAATTAGGACGCAGTCTATGTTTAAAGAATACTCACTCAGCCTGTTTTCTAAAAGAATAGGCACTCAGCCTGGTTTTTAATAAGATATTCACGCAGCCAGTGTACTAACAGGATATTGACTCAGAGTATTTTCAAAGAATACTCAATGAGCCTGTTTACTAACAGAATACTCACTCAGCCTGTGTTCTAACAGAATGTGGACTCAGTCTATATTTAAAGAATACTCACTCACCTCAGTGTTCTAACAGAACACTCACTCAGCCTGTGTTCTAACAGAATACTAACTCAGCCTGCGTTCTAACAGAATGTGGATTCAGATCAAAAATTACTAACTCAGTCTGTGTTCTAACAGAATGTGGACTCAGATTTTGTTCAAAGATTACTCTGTCTGTGTTCTAACAGAATATTGACTCAGCCTGTGTTCTAACAGAATACTCACACAGCCTGTGTTCTAACAGAATACTAACTAAGCCAGTGTTTTAAGAGAATATGGATTCAGATTATTTTCAAAGAATACTCACTCAGCCAGTGTTTTAAGAGAATATGGATTCAGATTATTTTCAAAGAATACTCACTCAGCCTGTGTTCGAACAAAATATGGACTCAGTTTATTTTTATATATTACCCACTCAGGCTGTGTTTTAACAGAATGTGGACTCAGAATTTGATCAAAAATTATTAACTCAGTCTGTTTTCTAACAGAATATGGACTCAGTCTATGTTTAGAGAATACTCACTCAGCCTGTGTTCTAAATAATATGGACTCAGTTTATTTTTAATAATAACCGCTCTGCCTGTGTTCTAACAGAATACCCACCGAGCCTGGGTTTTAACAAAATACTAACTCAGCAAGTGTTCTAACAGGATATTGACTCAGATTATTTTCAAAGAGTACTCACTCAGCCTGTGTTCTAACAGAATATGGACTCAGTCTATATTTAAAGAATACTCACTCACCTAAGTGTTCTAACAGAACACTCACTCAGCCTGTGTTCTAACAGAATACTAGCAGCCTGCGTTTTAACAGAATGTGGATTCAGATCAAAAATTACTAACTCAGTCTGTGTTCAAATAGAATGTGGACTCAGATTTCGTTCAAAAATTACACTGTCTGTGTCCTAACAGAATATGTACTCAGCCTGTGTTCTAACAGAATACTCACACAGCCTGTGTTCTAACAGAATATTCACTCAGCCAGTGTTTTAAGAGAATATGGATTCAGATTATTTTCAAAGAATACTCACTCATCCTGTGTTCGAACAAAATATGGACTCAGTTTATTTTTATATATTACCCACTCAGGCTGTATTTTAACAGAATGTGGACTCAGATTTTGATCAAAAATTATTAACTCAGTCTGTTTTCTAACAGAATATGGACGCAGTCTATGTTTAAGGAATACTCACTCAGCCTGTGTTCTAATAGAATACACACTCAGCCTGGTTTTTAATAAAATATTCACGCAGCCAGTGTACTAACAGGATATTGACTCAGATTATTTTCAAAGAATACTCAATGAGCCTGTTTACTAACAGAATACTCACTCAGCCTGTGTTCTAACAGAATACTCACTCAGCTAGAGTTCTACCAGAATATGGATTCAGATTATTTTAAAATAATACGCACTCAGCCTGTGTTCTAACAGAATATGGACTCAGTCTATGTTTAAAGAATACTCACTCAGCCTGTGTTCTAACAGAATACTCACTCAGCGAGAGTTCTACCAGAATATGGATTCAGATTATTTTAAAATAATACTCACTCCGCCTGTGTTCTAACAGAATATGGACTCAGTCTATGTTTAAAGAATACTCACTCAGCCAGTGTTCTAACAGAATACTAATTCAGCCTGTGTTTTAACAGAATGTGGACTCAGATTTTATTAAAAGAATACTCACTCAGTCTGTGTTATAAAGAATATGGACTCAGTTTATTTTTAAATAATACCCACTCAGCCTGTGTTCTAACAGAATACTCACTCAGCCTGGGTTTTAACAAATACTAACTCAGCAAGTGTTCTAACAGGATATTGACTCAGATTGTTTTCAAAGAATACTCACTCAGCCAGTGTTCTACCAGAATATGGATTCAGATTATTTTCAAATAATTCTGACTCAGCCTGTGTTCTAACAGAATGTGGACTCAGATATTGATCAAAAATTACTAACTCAGTCTGTGTTCTAGCAGAATTAGGACGCAGTCTATGTTTAAAGAATACTCACTCAGCCTGTTTTCTAAAAGAATAGGCACTCAGCCTGGTTTTTAATAAGATATTCACGCAGCCAGTGTACTAACAGGATATTGACTCAGAGTATTTTCAAAGAATACTCAATGAGCCTGTTTACTAACAGAATACTCACTCAGCCTGTGTTCTAACAGAATGTGGACTCAGTCTATATTTAAAGAATACTCACTCACCTCAGTGTTCTAACAGAACACTCACTCAGCCTGTGTTCTAACAGAATACTAACTCAGCCTGCGTTCTAACAGAATGTGGATTCAGATCAAAAATTACTAACTCAGTCTGTGTTCTAACAGAATATGGACTCAGATTTTGTTCAAAGATTACTCTGTCTGTGTTGTAACAGAATATTGACTCAGCCTGTGTTCTAACAGAATACTCACACAGCCTGTGTTCTAACAGAATACTAACTAAGCCAGTGTTTTAAGAGAATATGGATTCAGATTATTTTCAAAGAATACTCACTCAGCCAGTGTTTTAAGAGAATATGGATTCAGATTATTTTCAAAGAATACTCACTCAGCCTGTGTTCGAACAAAATATGGACTCAGTTTATTTTTATATATTACCCACTCAGGCTGTGTTTTAACAGAATGTGGACTCAGAATTTGATCAAAAATTATTAACTCAGTCTGTTTTCTAACAGAATATGGACTCAGTCTATGTTTAGAGAATACTCACTCAGCCTGTGTTCTAAATAATATGGACTCAGTTTATTTTTAATAATAACCGCTCTGCCTGTGTTCTAACAGAATACCCACCGAGCCTGGGTTTTAACAAAATACTAACTCAGCAAGTGTTCTAACAGGATATTGACTCAGATTATTTTCAAAGAGTACTCACTCAGCCTGTGTTCTAACAGAATATGGACTCAGTCTATATTTAAAGAATACTCACTCACCTAAGTGTTCTAACAGAACACTCACTCAGCCTGTGTTCTAACAGAATACTAGCAGCCTGCGTTTTAACAGAATGTGGATTCAGATCAAAAATTACTAACTCAGTCTGTGTTCAAATAGAATGTGGACTCAGATTTCGTTCAAAAATTACACTGTCTGTGTCCTAACAGAATATGTACTCAGCCTGTGTTCTAACAGAATACTCACACAGCCTGTGTTCTAACAGAATATTCACTCAGCCAGTGTTTTAAGAGAATATGGATTCAGATTATTTTCAAAGAATACTCACTCATCCTGTGTTCGAACAAAATATGGACTCAGTTTATTTTTATATATTACCCACTCAGGCTGTATTTTAACAGAATGTGGACTCAGATTTTGATCAAAAATTATTAACTCAGTCTGTTTTCTAACAGAATATGGACGCAGTCTATGTTTAAAGAATACTCACTCAGCCTGTGTTCTAATAGAATACACACTCAGCCTGGTTTTTAATAAAATACTCACGCAGCCAGTGTACTAACAGGATATTGACTCAGATTATTTTCAAAGAATACTCAATGAGCCTGTTTACTAACAGAATACTCACTCAGCCTGTGTTCTAACAGAATACTCACTCAGCTAGAGTTCTACCAGAATATGGATTCAGATTATTTTAAAATAATACGCACTCAGCCTGTGTTCTAACAGAATATGGACTCAGTCTATGTTTAAAGAATACTCACTCAGCCTGTGTTCTAACAGAATACTCACTCAGCGAGAGTTCTACCAGAATATGGATTCAGATTATTTTAAAATAATACTCACTCCGCCTGTGTTCTAACAGAATATGGACTCAGTCTATGTTTAAAGAATACTCACTCAGCCAGTGTTCTAACAGAATACTAATTCAGCCTGTGTTTTAACAGAATGTGGACTCAGATTTTATTAAAAGAATACTCACTCAGTCTGTGTTATAAAGAATATGGACTCAGTTTATTTTTAAATAATACCCACTCAGCCTGTGTTCTAACAGAATACTCACTCAGCCTGGGTTTTAACAAATACTAACTCAGCAAGTGTTCTAACAGGATATTGACTCAGATTGTTTTCAAAGAATACTCACTCAGCCAGTGTTCTACCAGAATATGGATTCAGATT
This sequence comes from Furipterus horrens, assembly GCF_987537825.1. NCBI lineage: Eukaryota > Metazoa > Chordata > Mammalia > Chiroptera > Furipteridae > Furipterus > Furipterus horrens. Next base: position 1,590,924 of record NW_028327190.1, on the reverse strand, counting down.
ATTTTCAAATAATTCTGACTCAGCCTGTGTTCTAACAGAATGTGGACTCAGATATTGATCAAAAATTACTAACTCAGTCTGTGTTCTAGCAGAATTAGGACGCAGTCTATGTTTAAAGAATACTCACTCAGCCTGTTTTCTAAAAGAATAGGCACTCAGCCTGGTTTTTAATAAGATATTCACGCAGCCAGTGTACTAACAGGATATTGACTCAGAGTATTTTCAAAGAATACTCAATGAGCCTGTTTACTAACAGAATACTCACTCAGCCTGTGTTCTAACAGAATGTGGACTCAGTCTATATTTAAAGAATACTCACTCACCTCAGTGTTCTAACAGAACACTCACTCAGCCTGTGTTCTAACAGAATACTAACTCAGCCTGCGTTCTAACAGAATGTGGATTCAGATCAAAAATTACTAACTCAGTCTGTGTTCTAACAGAATGTGGACTCAGATTTTGTTCAAAGATTACTCTGTCTGTGTTCTAACAGAATATTGACTCAGCCTGTGTTCTAACAGAATACTCACACAGCCTGTGTTCTAACAGAATACTAACTAAGCCAGTGTTTTAAGAGAATATGGATTCAGATTATTTTCAAAGAATACTCACTCAGCCAGTGTTTTAAGAGAATATGGATTCAGATTATTTTCAAAGAATACTCACTCAGCCTGTGTTCGAACAAAATATGGACTCAGTTTATTTTTATATATTACCCACTCAGGCTGTGTTTTAACAGAATGTGGACTCAGAATTTGATCAAAAATTATTAACTCAGTCTGTTTTCTAACAGAATATGGACTCAGTCTATGTTTAGAGAATACTCACTCAGCCTGTGTTCTAAATAATATGGACTCAGTTTATTTTTAATAATAACCGCTCTGCCTGTGTTCTAACAGAATACCCACTGAGCCTGGGTTTTAACAAAATACTAACTCAGCAAGTGTTCTAACAGGATATTGACTCAGATTATTTTCAAAGAGTACTCACTCAGCCTGTGTTCTAACAGAATATGGACTCAGTCTATATTTAAAGAATACTCACTCACCTAAGTGTTCTAACAGAACACTCACTCAGCCTGTGTTCTAACAGAATACTAGCAGCCTGCGTTTTAACAGAATGTGGATTCAGATCAAAAATTACTAACTCAGTCTGTGTTCAAATAGAATGTGGACTCAGATTTCGTTCAAAAATTACACTGTCTGTGTCCTAACAGAATATGTACTCAGCCTGTGTTCTAACAGAATACTCACACAGCCTGTGTTCTAACAGAATATTCACTCAGCCAGTGTTTTAAGAGAATATGGATTCAGATTATTTTCAAAGAATACTCACTCATCCTGTGTTCGAACAAAATATGGACTCAGTTTATTTTTATATATTACCCACTCAGGCTGTATTTTAACAGAATGTGGACTCAGATTTTGATCAAAAATTATTAACTCAGTCTGTTTTCTAACAGAATATGGACGCAGTCTATGTTTAAAGAATACTCACTCAGCCTGTGTTCTAATAGAATACACACTCAGCCTGGTTTTTAATAAAATACTCACGCAGCCAGTGTACTAACAGGATATTGACTCAGATTATTTTCAAAGAATACTCAATGAGCCTGTTTACTAACAGAATACTCACTCAGCCTGTGTTCTAACAGAATACTCACTCAGCTAGAGTTCTACCAGAATATGGATTCAGATTATTTTAAAATAATACGCACTCAGCCTGTGTTCTAACAGAATATGGACTCAGTCTATGTTTAAAGAATACTCACTCAGCCTGTGTTCTAACAGAATACTCACTCAGCGAGAGTTCTACCAGAATATGGATTCAGATTATTTTAAAATAATACTCACTCCGCCTGTGTTCTAACAGAATATGGACTCAGTCTATGTTTAAAGAATACTCACTCAGCCAGTGTTCTAACAGAATACTAATTCAGCCTGTGTTTTAACAGAATGTGGACTCAGATTTTATTAAAAGAATACTCACTCAGTCTGTGTTATAAAGAATATGGACTCAGTTTATTTTTAAATAATACCCACTCAGCCTGTGTTCTAACAGAATACTCACTCAGCCTGGGTTTTAACAAATACTAACTCAGCAAGTGTTCTAACAGGATATTGACTCAGATTGTTTTCAAAGAATACTCACTCAGCCAGTGTTCTACCAGAATATGGATTCAGATTATTTTCAAATAATTCTGACTCAGCCTGTGTTCTAACAGAATGTGGACTCAGATATTGATCAAAAATTACTAACTCAGTCTGTGTTCTAGCAGAATTAGGACGCAGTCTATGTTTAAAGAATACTCACTCAGCCTGTTTTCTAAAAGAATAGGCACTCAGCCTGGTTTTTAATAAGATATTCACGCAGCCAGTGTACTAACAGGATATTGACTCAGAGTATTTTCAAAGAATACTCAATGAGCCTGTTTACTAACCGAATACTCACTCAGCCTGTGTTCTAACAGAATGTGGACTCAGTCTATATTTAAAGAATACTCACTCACCTCAGTGTTCTAACAGAACACTCACTCAGCCTGTGTTCTAACAGAATACTAACTCAGCCTACGTTCTAACAGAATGTGGATTCAGATCAAAAATTACTAACTCAGTCTGTGTTCAAATAGAATGTGGACTCAGATTTCGTTCAAAAATTACACTGTCTGTGTCCTAACAGAATATGTACTCAGCCTGTGTTCTAACAGAATACTCACACAGCCTGTGTTCTAACAGAATATTCACTCAGCCAGTGTTTTTAGAGAATGTGGATTCAGATTATTTTCAAAAAATACTCACTCATCCTGTGTTCGAACAAAATATTGACTCAGTTTATTTTTATATATTACCCACTCAGGCTGTGTTTTAACAGAATGTGGACTCAGAATTTGATCAAAAATTATTAACTCAGTCTGTTTTCTAACAGAATATGGACTCAGTCTATGTTTAGAGAATACTCACTCAGCCTGTGTTCTAAATAATATGGACTCAGTTTATTTTTAATAATAACCGCTCTGCCTGTGTTCTAACAGAATACCCACCGAGCCTGGGTTTTAACAAAATACTAACTCAGCAAGTGTTCTAACAGGATATTGACTCAGATTATTTTCAAAGAGTACTCACTCAGCCTGTGTTCTAACAGAATATGGACTCAGTCTATATTTAAAGAATACTCACTCACCTAAGTGTTCTAACAGAACACTCACTCAGCCTGTGTTCTAACAGAATACTAGCAGCCTGCGTTTTAACAGAATGTGGATTCAGATCAAAAATTACTAACTCAGTCTGTGTTCAAATAGAATGTGGACTCAGATTTCGTTCAAAAATTACACTGTCTGTGTCCTAACAGAATATGTACTCAGCCTGTGTTCTAACAGAATACTCACACAGCCTGTGTTCTAACAGAATATTCACTCAGCCAGTGTTTTAAGAGAATATGGATTCAGATTCTTTTCAAAGAATACTCACTCATCCTGTGTTCGAACAAAATATGGACTCAGTTTATTTTTATATATTACCCACTCAGGCTGTATTTTAACAGAATGTGGACTCAGATTTTGATCAAAAATTATTAACTCAGTCTGTTTTCTAACAGAATATGGACGCAGTCTATGTTTAAAGAATACTCACTCAGCCTGTGTTCTAATAGAATACACACTCAGCCTGGTTTTTAATAAAATACTCACGCAGCCAGTGTACTAACAGGATATTGACTCAGATTATTTTCAAAGAATACTCAATGAGCCTGTTTACTAACAGAATACTCACTCAGCCTGTGTTCTAACAGAATACTCACTCAGCTAGAGTTCTACCAGAATATGGATTCAGATTATTTTAAAATAATACGCACTCAGCCTGTGTTCTAACAGAATATGGACTCAGTCTATGTTTAAAGAATACTCACTCAGCCTGTGTTCTAACAGAATACTCACTCAGCTAGAGTTCTACCAGAATATGGATTCAGATTATTTTAAAATAATACGCACTAAGCCTGTGTTCTAACAGAATATGGACTCAGTCTATGTTTAAAGAATACTCACTCAGCCTGTGTTCTAACAGAATATGGACTCAGTCTATGTTTAAAGAATACTCACTCAGCCTGTGTTCTAACAGAATACTCACTCAGCGAGAGTTCTACCAGAATATGGATTCAGATTATTTTAAAATAATACTCACTCCGCCTGTGTTCTAACAGAATATGGACTCAGTCTATGTTTAAAGCATACTCACTCAGCCAGTGTTCTAACAGAATACTAATTCAGCCTGTGTTTTAACAGAATGTGGACTCAGATTTTATTAAAAGAATACTCACTCAGTCTGTGTTATAAAGAATATGGACTCAGTTTATTTTTAAATAATACCCACTCAGCCTGTGTTCTAACAGAATACTCACTCAGCCTGGGTTTTAACAAATACTAACTCAGCAAGTGTTCTAACAGGATATTGACTCAGATTGTTTTCAAAGAATACTCACTCAGCCAGTGTTCTACCAGAATATGGATTCAGATTATTTTCAAATAATTCTGACTCAGCCTGTGTTCTAACAGAATGTGGACTCAGATATTGATCAAAAATTACTAACTCAGTCTGTGTTCTAGCAGAATTAGGACGCAGTCTATGTTTAAAGAATACTCACTCAGCCTGTTTTCTAAAAGAATAGGCACTCAGCCTGGTTTTTAATAAGATATTCACGCAGCCAGTGTACTAACAGGATATCGACTCAGAGTATTTTCAAAGAATACTCAATGAGCCTGTTTACTAACCGAATACTCACTCAGCCTGTGTTCTAACAGAATGTGGACTCAGTCTATATTTAAAGAATACTCACTCTCCTCAGTGTTCTTACAGAACACTCACTCAGCCTGTGTTCTAACAGAATACTAACTCAGCCTGCGTTCTAACAGAATGTGGATTCAGATCAAAAATTACTAACTCAGTCTGTGTTCTAACAGAATGTGGACTCAGATTTTGTTCAAAGATTACACTGTCTGTGTTGTAACAAAATATGGACTCAACCTGTGTTCTAACAGAATACTCACACAGCCTGTGTTCTAACAGAATACTAACTAAGCCAGTGTTTTAAGAGAATATGGATTCAGATTATTTTCAAAGAATACTCACTCAGCCAGTGTTTTAAGAGAATATGGATTCAGATTATTTTCAAAGAATACTCACTCAGCCTGTGTTCGAACAAAATATGGACTCAGTTTATTTTTATATATTACCCACTCAGGCTGTGTTTTAACGGAATGTGGACTCAGAATTTGATCAAAAATTATTAACTCAGTCTGTTTTCTAACAGAATATGGACTCAGTCTATGTTTAGAGAATACTCACTCAGCCTGTGTTCTAAATAATATGGACTCAGTTTATTTTTAATAATAACCGCTCTGCCTGTGTTCTAACAGAATACCCACCGAGCCTGGGTTTTAACAAAATACTAACTCAGCAAGTGTTCTAACAGGATATTGACTCAGATTATTTTCAAAGAGTACTCACTCAGCCTGTGTTCTAACAGAATATGGACTCAGTCTATATTTAAAGAATACTCACTCACCTAAGTGTTCTAACAGAACACTCACTCAGCCTGTGTTCTAACAGAATACTAGCAGCCTGCGTTTTAACAGAATGTGGATTCAGATCAAAAATTACTAACTCAGTCTGTGTTCAAATAGAATGTGGACTCAGATTTCGTTCAAAAATTACACTGTCTGTGTCCTAACAGAATATGTACTCAGCCTGTGTTCTAACAGAATACTCACACAGCCTGTGTTCTAACAGAATATTCACTCAGCCAGTGTTTTTAGAGAATGTGGATTCAGATTATTTTCAAAGAATACTCACTCATCCTGTGTTCGAACAAAATATGGACTCAGTTTATTTTTATATATTACCCACTCAGGCTGTGTTTTAACAGAATGTGGACTCAGAATTTGATCAAAAATTATTAACTCAGTCTGTTTTCTAACAGAATATGGACTCAGTCTATGTTTAGAGAATACTCACTCAGCCTGTGTTCTAAATAATATGGACTCAGTTTATTTTTAATAATAACCGCTCTGCCTGTGTTCTAACAGAATACCCACCGAGCCTGGGTTTTAACAAAATACTAACTCAGCAAGTGTTCTAACAGGATATTGACTCAGATTATTTTCAAAGAGTACTCACTCAGCCTGTGTTCTAACAGAATATGGACTCAGTCTATATTTAAAGAATACTCACTCACCTAAGTGTTCTAACAGAACACTCACTCAGCCTGTGTTCTAACAGAATACTAGCAGCCTGCGTTTTAACAGAATGTGGATTCAGATCAAAAATTACTAACTCAGTCTGTGTTCAAATAGAATGTGGACTCAGATTTCGTTCAAAAATTACACTGTCTGTGTCCTAACAGAATATGTACTCAGCCTGTGTTCTAACAGAATACTCACACAGCCTGTGTTCTAACAGAATATTCACTCAGCCAGTGTTTTAAGAGAATATGGATTCAGATTATTTTCAAAGAATACTCACTCATCCTGTGTTCGAACAAAATATCGACTCAGTTTATTTTTATATATTACCCACTCAGGCTGTATTTTAACAGAATGTGGACTCAGATTTTGATCAAAAATTATTAACTCAGTCTGTTTTCTAACAGAATATGGACGCAGTCTATGTTTAAAGAATACTCACTCAGCCTGTGTTCTAATAGAATACACACTCAGCCTGGTTTTTAATAAAATACTCACGCAGCCAGTGTACTAACAGGATATTGACTCAGATTATTTTCAAAGAATACTCAATGAGCCTGTTTACTAACAGAATACTCACTCAGCCTGTGTTCTAACAGAATACTCACTCAGCTAGAGTTCTACCAGAATATGGATTCAGATTATTTTAAAATAATACGCACTCAGCCTGTGTTCTAACAGAATATGGACTCAGTCTATGTTTAAAGAATACTCACTCAGCCTGTGTTCTAACAGAATACTCACTCAGCGAGAGTTCTACCAGAATATGGATTCAGATTATTTTAATATAATACTCACTCCGCCTGTGTTCTAACAGAATATGGACTCAGTCTATGTTTAAAGAATACTCACTCAGCCAGTGTTCTAACAGAATACTAATTCAGCCTGTGTTTTAACAGAATGTGGACTCAGATTTTATTAAAAGAATACTCACTCAGTCTGTGTTATAAAGAATATGGACTCAGTTTATTTTTAAATAATACCCACTCAGCCTGTGTTCTAACAGAATACTCACTCAGCCTGGGTTTTAACAAATACTAACTCAGCAAGTGTTCTAACAGGATATTGACTCAGATTGTTTTCAAAGAATACTCACTCAGCCAGTGTTCTACCAGAATATGGATTCAGATTATTTTCAAATAATTCTGACTCAGCCTGTGTTCTAACAGAATGGCGACTCAGATATTGATCAAAAATTACTAACTCAGTATGTGTTCTAGCAGAATTAGGACGCAGTCTATGTTTAAAGAATACTCACTCAGCCTGTTTTCTAAAAGAATAGGCACTCAGCCTGGTTTTTAATAAGATATTCACGCAGCCAGTGTACTAACAGGATATTGACTCAGAGTATTTTCAAAGAATACTCAATGAGCCTGTTTACTAACCGAATACTCACTCAGCCTGTGTTCTAACAGAATGTGGACTCAGTCTATATTTAAAGAATACTCACTCACCTCAGTGTTCTAACAGAACACTCACTCAGCCTGTGTTCTAACAGAATACTAACTCAGCCTGCGTTCTAACAGAATGTGGATTCAGATCAAAAATTACTAACTCAGTCTGTGTTCTAACAGAATGTGGACTCAGATTTTGTTCAAAGATTACTCTGTCTGTGTTGTAACAGAATATGGACTCAGCCTGTGTTCTAAAAGAATACTCACACAGCCTGTGTTCTAACAGAATACTAACTAAGCCAGTGTTTTAAGAGAATATGGATTCAGATTATTTTCAAAGAATACTCACTCAGCCAGTGTTTTAAGAGAATATGGATTCAGATTATTTTCAAAGAATACTCACTCAGCCTGTGTTCGAACAAAATATGGACTCAGTTTATTTTTATATATTACCCACTCAGGCTGTGTTTTAACGGAATGTGGACTCAGAATTTGATCAAAAATTATTAACTCAGTCTGTTTTCTAACAGAATATGGACTCAGTCTATGTTTAGAGAATACTCACTCAGCCTGTGTTCTAAATAATATGGACTCAGTTTATTTTTAATAATAACTGCTCGGCCTGTGTTCTAACAGAATATGGACTCAGTCAATATTTAAAGAATACTCACTCACCTAAGTGTTCTAACAGAACACTCACTCAGCCTGTGTTCTAACAGAATACTAGCAGCCTGCGTTTTAACAGAATGTGGATTCAGATCAAAAATTACTAACTCAGTCTGTGTTCAAATAGAATGTGGACTCAGATTTCGTTCAAAAATTACACTGTCTGTGTCCTAACAGAATATGTACTCAGCCTGTGTTCTAACAGAATACTCACACAGCCTGTGTTCTAACAGAATATTCACTCAGCCAGTGTTTTAAGAGAATATGGATTCAGATTCTTTTCAAAGAATACTCACTCATCCTGTGTTCGAACAAAATATGGACTCAGTTTATTTTTATATATTACCCACTCAGGCTGTATTTTAACAGAATGTGGACTCAGATTTTGATCAAAAATTATTAACTCAGTCTGTTTTCTAACAGAATATGGACGCAGTCTATGTTTAAAGAATACTCACTCAGCCTGTGTTCTAATAGAATACACACTCAGCCTGGTTTTTAATAAAATACTCACGCAGCCAGTGTACTAACAGGATATTGACTCAGATTATTTTCAAAGAATACTCAATGAGCCTGTTTACTAACAGAATACTCACTCAGCCTGTGTTCTAACAGAATACTCACTCAGCTAGAGTTCTACCAGAATATGGATTCAGATTATTTTAAAATAATACGCACTCAGCCTGTGTTCTAACAGAATATGGACTCAGTCTATGTTTAAAGAATACTCACTCAGCCTGTGTTCTAACAGAATACTCACTCAGCTAGAGTTCTACCAGAATATGGATTCAGATTATTTTAAAATAATACGCACTAAGCCTGTGTTCTAACAGAATATGGACTCAGTCTATGTTTAAAGAATACTCACTCAGCCTGTGTTCTAACAGAATATGGACTCAGTCTATGTTTAAAGAATACTCACTCAGCCTGTGTTCTAACAGAATACTCACTCAGCGAGAGTTCTACCAGAATATGGATTCAGATTATTTTAAAATAATACTCACTCCGCCTGTGTTCTAACAGAATATGGACTCAGTCTATGTTTAAAGCATACTCACTCAGCCAGTGTTCTAACAGAATACTAATTCAGCCTGTGTTTTAACAGAATGTGGACTCAGATTTTATTAAAAGAATACTCACTCAGTCTGTGTTATAAAGAATATGGACTCAGTTTATTTTTAAATAATACCCACTCAGCCTGTGTTCTAACAGAATACTCACTCAGCCTGGGTTTTAACAAATACTAACTCAGCAAGTGTTCTAACAGGATATTGACTCAGATTGTTTTCAAAGAATACTCACTCAGCCAGTGTTCTACCAGAATATGGATTCAGATTATTTTCAAATAATTCTGACTCAGCCTGTGTTCTAACAGAATGTGGACTCAGATATTGATCAAAAATTACTAACTCAGTCTGTGTTCTAGCAGAATTAGGACGCAGTCTATGTTTAAAGAATACTCACTCAGCCTGTTTTCTAAAAGAATAGGCACTCAGCCTGGTTTTTAATAAGATATTCACGCAGCCAGTGTACTAACAGGATATCGACTCAGAGTATTTTCAAAGAATACTCAATGAGCCTGTTTACTAACCGAATACTCACTCAGCCTGTGTTCTAACAGAATGTGGACTCAGTCTATATTTAAAGAATACTCACTCTCCTCAGTGTTCTTACAGAACACTCACTCAGCCTGTGTTCTAACAGAATACTAACTCAGCCTGCGTTCTAACAGAATGTGGATTCAGATCAAAAATTACTAACTCAGTCTGTGTTCTAACAGAATGTGGACTCAGATTTTGTTCAAAGATTACTCTGTCTGTGTTGTAACAGAATATGGACTCAACCTGTGTTCTAACAGAATACTCACACAGCCTGTGTTCTAACAGAATACTAACTAAGCCAGTGTTTTAAGAGAATATGGATTCAGATTATTTTCAAAGAATACTCACTCAGCCAGTGTTTTAAGAGAATATGGATTCAGATTATTTTCAAAGAATACTCACTCAGCCTGTGTTCGAACAAAATATGGACTCAGTTTATTTTTATATATTACCCACTCAGGCTGTGTTTTAACGGAATGTGGACTCAGAATTTGATCAAAAATTATTAACTCAGTCTGTTTTCTAACAGAATATGGACTCAGTCTATGTTTAGAGAATACTCACTCAGCCTGTGTTCTAAATAATATGGACTCAGTTTATTTTTAATAATAACCGCTCTGCCTGTGTTCTAACAGAATACCCACCGAGCCTGGGTTTTAACAAAATACTAACTCAGCAAGTGTTCTAACAGGATATTGACTCAGATTATTTTCAAAGAGTACTCACTCAGCCTGTGTTCTAACAGAATATGGACTCAGTCTATATTTAAAGAATACTCACTCACCTAAGTGTTCTAACAGAACACTCACTCAGCCTGTGTTCTAACAGAATACTAGCAGCCTGCGTTTTAACAGAATGTGGATTCAGATCAAAAATTACTAACTCAGTCTGTGTTCAAATAGAATGTGGACTCAGATTTCGTTCAAAAATTACACTGTCTGTGTCCTAACAGAATATGTACTCAGCCTGTGTTCTAACAGAATACTCACACAGCCTGTGTTCTAACAGAATATTCACTCAGCCAGTGTTTTTAGAGAATGTGGATTCAGATTATTTTCAAAGAATACTCACTCATCCTGTGTTCGAACAAAATATGGACTCAGTTTATTTTTATATATTACCCACTCAGGCTGTGTTTTAACAGAATGTGGACTCAGAATTTGATCAAAAATTATTAACTCAGTCTGTTTTCTAACAGAATATGGACTCAGTCTATGTTTAGAGAATACTCACTCAGCCTGTGTTCTAAATAATATGGACTCAGTTTATTTTTAATAATAACCGCTCTGCCTGTGTTCTAACAGAATACCCACCGAGCCTGGGTTTTAACAAAATACTAACTCAGCAAGTGTTCTAACAGGATATTGACTCAGATTATTTTCAAAGAGTACTCACTCAGCCTGTGTTCTAACAGAATATGGACTCAGTCTATATTTAAAGAATACTCACTCACCTAAGTGTTCTAACAGAACACTCACTCAGCCTGTGTTCTAACAGAATACTAGCAGCCTGCGTTTTAACAGAATGTGGATTCAGATCAAAAATTACTAACTCAGTCTGTGTTCAAATAGAATGTGGACTCAGATTTCGTTCAAAAATTACACTGTCTGTGTCCTAACAGAATATGTACTCAGCCTGTGTTCTAACAGAATACTCACACAGCCTGTGTTCTAACAGAATATTCACTCAGCCAGTGTTTTAAGAGAATATGGATTCAGATTATTTTCAAAGAATACTCACTCATCCTGTGTTCGAACAAAATATCGACTCAGTTTATTTTTATATATTACCCACTCAGGCTGTATTTTAACAGAATGTGGACTCAGATTTTGATCAAAAATTATTAACTCAGTCTGTTTTCTAACAGAATATGGACGCAGTCTATGTTTAAAGAATACTCACTCAGCCTGTGTTCTAATAGAATACACACTCAGCCTGGTTTTTAATAAAATACTCACGCAGCCAGTGTACTAACAGGATATTGACTCAGATTATTTTCAAAGAATACTCAATGAGCCTGTTTACTAACAGAATACTCACTCAGCCTGTGTTCTAACAGAATACTCACTCAGCTAGAGTTCTACCAGAATATGGATTCAGATTATTTTAAAATAATACGCACTCAGCCTGTGTTCTAACAGAATATGGACTCAGTCTATGTTTAAAGAATACTCACTCAGCCTGTGTTCTAACAGAATACTCACTCAGCGAGAGTTCTACCAGAATATGTATTCAGATTATTTTAATATAATACTCACTCCGCCTGTGTTCTAACAGAATATGGACTCAGTCTATGTTTAAAGAATACTCACTCAGCCAGTGTTCTAACAGAATACTAATTCAGCCTGTGTTTTAACAGAATGTGGACTCAGATTTTATTAAAAGAATACTCACTCAGTCTGTGTTATAAAGAATATGGACTCAGTTTATTTTTAAATAATACCCACTCAGCCTGTGTTCTAACAGAATACTCACTCAGCCTGGGTTTTAACAAATACTAACTCAGCAAGTGTTCTAACAGGATATTGACTCAGATTGTTTTCAAAGAATACTCACTCAGCCAGTGTTCTACCAGAATATGGATTCAGATTATTTTCAAATAATTCTGACTCAGCCTGTGTTCTAACAGAATGGCGACTCAGATATTGATCAAAAATTACTAACTCAGTATGTGTTCTAGCAGAATTAGGACGCAGTCTATGTTTAAAGAATACTCACTCAGCCTGTTTTCTAAAAGAATAGGCACTCAGCCTGGTTTTTAATAAGATATTCACGCAGCCAGTGTACTAACAGGATATTGACTCAGAGTATTTTCAAAGAATACTCAATGAGCCTGTTTACTAACCGAATACTCACTCAGCCTGTGTTCTAACAGAATGTGGACTCAGTCTATATTTAAAGAATACTCACTCACCTCAGTGTTCTAACAGAACACTCACTCAGCCTGTGTTCTAACAGAATACTAACTCAGCCTGCGTTCTAACAGAATGTGGATTCAGATCAAAAATTACTAACTCAGTCTGTGTTCTAACAGAATGTGGACTCAGATTTTGTTCAAAGATTACTCTGTCTGTGTTGTAACAGAATATGGACTCAGCCTGTGTTCTAAAAGAATACTCACACAGCCTGTGTTCTAACAGAATACTAACTAAGCCAGTGTTTTAAGAGAATATGGATTCAGATTATTTTCAAAGAATACTCACTCAGCCAGTGTTTTAAGAGAATATGGATTCAGATTATTTTCAAAGAATACTCACTCAGCCTGTGTTCGAACAAAATATGGACTCAGTTTATTTTTATATATTACCCACTCAGGCTGTGTTTTAACGGAATGTGGACTCAGAATTTGATCAAAAATTATTAACTCAGTCTGTTTTCTAACAGAATATGGACTCAGTCTATGTTTAGAGAATACTCACTCAGCCTGTGTTCTAAATAATATGGACTCAGTTTATTTTTAATAATAACCGCTCTGCCTGTGTTCTAACAGAATACCCACCGAGCCTGGGTTTTAACAAAATACTAACTCAGCAAGTGTTCTAGCAGGATATTGACTCAGATTATTTTCAAAGAGTACTCACTCAGCCTGTGTTCTAACAGAATACTAACTAAGCCAGTGTTTTAAGAGAATATGGATTCAGATTATTTTCAAAGAATACTCACTCAGCCAGTGTTTTAAGAGAATATGGATTCAGATTATTTTCAAAGAATACTCACTCAGCCTGTGTTCGAACAAAATATGGACTCAGTTTATTTTTATATATTACCCACTCAGGCTGTGTTTTAACGGAATGTGGACTCAGAATTTGATCAAAAATTATTAACTCAGTCTGTTTTCTAACAGAATATGGACTCAGTCTATGTTTAGAGAATACTCACTCAGCCTGTGTTCTAAATAATATGGACTCAGTTTATTTTTAATAATAACCGCTCTGCCTGTGTTCTAACAGAATACCCACCGAGCCTGGGTTTTAACAAAATACTAACTCAGCAAGTGTTCTAACAGGATATTGACTCAGATTATTTTCAAAGAGTACTCACTCAGCCTGTGTTCTAACAGAATATGGACTCAGTCTATATTTAAAGAATACTCACTCACCTAAGTGTTCTAACAGAACACTCACTCAGCCTGTGTTCTAACAGAATACTAGCAGCCTGCGTTTTAACAGAATGTGGATTCAGATCAAAAATTACTAACTCAGTCTGTGTTCAAATAGAATGTGGACTCAGATTTCGTTCAAAAATTACACTGTCTGTGTCCTAACAGAATATGTACTCAGCCTGTGTTCTAACAGAATACTCACACAGCCTGTGTTCTAACAGAATATTCACTCAGCCAGTGTTTTTAGAGAATGTGGATTCAGATTATTTTCAAAGAATACTCACTCATCCTGTGTTCGAACAAAATATGGACTCAGTTTATTTTTATATATTACCCACTCAGGCTGTGTTTTAACAGAATGTGGACTCAGAATTTGATCAAAAATTATTAACTCAGTCTGTTTTCTAACAGAATATGGACTCAGTCTATGTTTAGAGAATACTCACTCAGCCTGTGTTCTAAATAATATGGACTCAGTTTATTTTTAATAATAACCGCTCTGCCTGTGTTCTAACAGAATACCCACCGAGCCTGGGTTTTAACAAAATACTAACTCAGCAAGTGTTCTAACAGGATATTGACTCAGATTATTTTCAAAGAGTACTCACTCAGCCTGTGTTCTAACAGAATATGGACTCAGTCTATATTTAAAGAATACTCACTCACCTAAGTGTTCTAACAGAACACTCACTCAGCCTGTGTTCTAACAGAATACTAGCAGCCTGCGTTTTAACAGAATGTGGATTCAGATCAAAAATTACTAACTCAGTCTGTGTTCAAATAGAATGTGGACTCAGATTTCGTTCAAAAATTACACTGTCTGTGTCCTAACAGAATATGTACTCAGCCTGTGTTCTAACAGAATACTCACACAGCCTGTGTTCTAACAGAATATTCACTCAGCCAGTGTTTTAAGAGAATATGGATTCAGATTATTTTCAAAGAATACTCACTCATCCTGTGTTCGAACAAAATATCGACTCAGTTTATTTTTATATATTACCCACTCAGGCTGTATTTTAACAGAATGTGGACTCAGATTTTGATCAAAAATTATTAACTCAGTCTGTTTTCTAACAGAATATGGACGCAGTCTATGTTTAAAGAATACTCACTCAGCCTGTGTTCTAATAGAATACACACTCAGCCTGGTTTTTAATAAAATACTCACGCAGCCAGTGTACTAACAGGATATTGACTCAGATTATTTTCAAAGAATACTCAATGAGCCTGTTTACTAACAGAATACTCACTCAGCCTGTGTTCTAACAGAATACTCACTCAGCTAGAGTTCTACCAGAATATGGATTCAGATTATTTTAAAATAATACGCACTCAGCCTGTGTTCTAACAGAATATGGACTCAGTCTATGTTTAAAGAATACTCACTCAGCCTGTGTTCTAACAGAATACTCACTCAGCGAGAGTTCTACCAGAATATGGATTCAGATTATTTTAAAATAATACTCACTCCGCCTGTGTTCTAACAGAATATGGACTCAGTCTATGTTTAAAGAATACTCACTCAGCCAGTGTTCTAACAGAATACTAATTCAGCCTGTGTTTTAACAGAATGTGGACTCAGATTTTATTAAAAGAATACTCACTCAGTCTGTGTTATAAAGAATACGGACTCAGTTTATTTTTAAATAATACCCACTCAGCCTGTGTTCTAACAGAATACTCACTCAGCCTGGGTTTTAACAAATACTAACTCAGCAAGTGTTCTAACAGGATATTGACTCAGATTGTTTTCAAAGAATACTCACTCAGCCAGTGTTCTACCAGAATATGGATTCAGATTATTTTCAAATAATTCTGACTCAGCCTGTGTTCTAACAGAATGTGGACTCAGATATTGATCAAAAATTACTAACTCAGTATGAGTTCTAGCAGAATTAGGACGCAGTCTATGTTTAAAGAATACTCACTCAGCCTGTTTTCTAAAAGAATAGGCACTCAGCCTGGTTTTTAATAAGATATTCACGCAGCCAGTGTACTAACAGGATATTGACTCAGAGTATTTTCAAAGAATACTCAATGAGCCTGTTTACAAACCGAATACTCACTCAGCCTGTGTTCTAACAAAATATGGACTCAGTTTATTTTTATATATTACCCACTCAGGCTGTGTTTTAACGGAATGTGGACTCAGAATTTGATCAAAAATTATTAACTCAGTCTGTTTTCTAACAGAATATGGACTCAGTCTATGTTTAGAGAATACTCACTCAGCCTGTGTTCTAAATAATATGGACTCAGTTTATTTTTAATAATAACCGCTCTGCCTGTGTTCTAACAGAATACCCACCGAGCCTGGGTTTTAACAAAATACTAACTCAGCAAGTGTTCTAACAGGATATTGACTCAGATTATTTTCAAAGAGTACTCACTCAGCCTGTGTTCTAACAGAATATGGACTCAGTCTATATTTAAAGAATACTCACTCACCTAAGTGTTCTAACAGAACACTCACTCAGCCTGTGTTCTAACAGAATACTAGCAGCCTGCGTTTTAACAGAATGTGGATTCAGATCAAAAATTACTAACTCAGTCTGTGTTCAAATAGAATGTGGACTCAGATTTCGTTCAAAAATTACACTGTCTGTGTCCTAACAGAATACGTACTCAGCCTGTGTTCTAACAGAATACTCACACAGCCTGTGTTCTAACAGAATATTCACTCAGCCAGTGTTTTTAGAGAATGTGGATTCAGATTATTTTCAAAGAATACTCACTCATCCTGTGTTCGAACAAAATATGGACTCAGTTTATTTTTATATATTACCCACTCAGGCTGTGTTTTAACAGAATGTGGACTCAGAATTTGATCAAAAATTATTAACTCAGTCTGTTTTCTAACAGAATATGGACTCAGTCTATGTTTAGAGAATACTCACTCAGCCTGTGTTCTAAATAATATGGACTCAGTTTATTTTTAATAATAACCGCTCTGCCTGTGTTCTAACAGAATACCCACCGAGCCTGGGTTTTAACAAAATACTAACTCAGCAAGTGTTCTAACAGGATATTGACTCAGATTATTTTCAAAGAGTACTCACTCAGCCTGTGTTCTAACAGAATATGGACTCAGTCTATATTTAAAGAATACTCACTCACCTAAGTGTTCTAACAGAACACTCACTCAGCCTGTGTTCTAACAGAATACTAGCAGCCTGCGTTTTAACAGAATGTGGATTCAGATCAAAAATTACTAACTCAGTCTGTGTTCAAATAGAATGTGGACTCAGATTTCGTTCAAAAATTACACTGTCTGTGTCCTAACAGAATATGTACTCAGCCTGTGTTCTAACAGAATACTCACACAGCCTGTGTTCTAACAGAATATTCACTCAGCCAGTGTTTTAAGAGAATATGGATTCAGATTATTTTCAAAGAATACTCACTCATCCTGTGTTCGAACAAAATATCGACTCAGTTTATTTTTATATATTACCCACTCAGGCTGTATTTTAACAGAATGTGGACTCAGATTTTGATCAAAAATTATTAACTCAGTCTGTTTTCTAACAGAATATGGACGCAGTCTATGTTTAAAGAATACTCACTCAGCCTGTGTTCTAATAGAATACACACTCAGCCTGGTTTTTAATAAAATACTCACGCAGCCAGTGTACTAACAGGATATTGACTCAGATTATTTTCAAAGAATACTCAATGAGCCTGTTTACTAACAGAATACTCACTCAGCCTGTGTTCTAACAGAATACTCACTCAGCTAGAGTTCTACCAGAATATGGATTCAGATTATTTTAAAATAATACGCACTCAGCCTGTGTTCTAACAGAATATGGACTCAGTCTATGTTTAAAGAATACTCACTCAGCCTGTGTTCTAACAGAATACTCACTCAGCGAGAGTTCTACCAGAATATGGATTCAGATTATTTTAATATAATACTCACTCCGCCTGTGTTCTAACAGAATATGGACTCAGTCTATGTTTAAAGAATACTCACTCAGCCAGTGTTCTAACAGAATACTAATTCAGCCTGTGTTTTAACAGAATGTGGACTCAGATTTTATTAAAAGAATACTCACTCAGTCTGTGTTATAAAGAATATGGACTCAGTTTATTTTTAAATAATACCCACTCAGCCTGTGTTCTAACAGAATACTCACTCAGCCTGGGTTTTAACAAATACTAACTCAGCAAGTGTTCTAACAGGATATTGACTCAGATTGTTTTCAAAGAATACTCACTCAGCCAGTGTTCTACCAGAATATGGATTCAGATTATTTTCAAATAATTCTGACTCAGCCTGTGTTCTAACAGAATGGCGACTCAGATATTGATCAAAAATTACTAACTCAGTATGTGTTCTAGCAGAATTAGGACGCAGTCTATGTTTAAAGAATACTCACTCAGCCTGTTTTCTAAAAGAATAGGCACTCAGCCTGGTTTTTAATAAGATATTCACGCAGCCAGTGTACTAACAGGATATTGACTCAGAGTATTTTCAAAGAATACTCAATGAGCCTGTTTACTAACCGAATACTCACTCAGCCTGTGTTCTAACAGAATGTGGACTCAGTCTATATTTAAAGAATACTCACTCACCTCAGTGTTCTAACAGAACACTCACTCAGCCTGTGTTCTAACAGAATACTAACTCAGCCTGCGTTCTAACAGAATGTGGATTCAGATCAAAAATTACTAACTCAGTCTGTGTTCTAACAGAATGTGGACTCAGATTTTGTTCAAAGATTACTCTGTCTGTGTTGTAACAGAATATGGACTCAGCCTGTGTTCTAAAAGAATACTCACACAGCCTGTGTTCTAACAGAATACTAACTAAGCCAGTGTTTTAAGAGAATATGGATTCAGATTATTTTCAAAGAATACTCACTCAGCCAGTGTTTTAAGAGAATATGGATTCAGATTATTTTCAAAGAATACTCACTCAGCCTGTGTTCGAACAAAATATGGACTCAGTTTATTTTTATATATTACCCACTCAGGCTGTGTTTTAACGGAATGTGGACTCAGAATTTGATCAAAAATTATTAACTCAGTCTGTTTTCTAACAGAATATGGACTCAGTCTATGTTTAGAGAATACTCACTCAGCCTGTGTTCTAAATAATATGGACTCAGTTTATTTTTAATAATAACCGCTCTGCCTGTGTTCTAACAGAATACCCACCGAGCCTGGGTTTTAACAAAATACTAACTCAGCAAGTGTTCTAGCAGGATATTGACTCAGATTATTTTCAAAGAGTACTCACTCAGCCTGTGTTCTAACAGAATACTAACTAAGCCAGTGTTTTAAGAGAATATGGATTCAGATTATTTTCAAAGAATACTCACTCAGCCAGTGTTTTAAGAGAATATGGATTCAGATTATTTTCAAAGAATACTCACTCAGCCTGTGTTCGAACAAAATATGGACTCAGTTTATTTTTATATATTACCCACTCAGGCTGTGTTTTAACGGAATGTGGACTCAGAATTTGATCAAAAATTATTAACTCAGTCTGTTTTCTAACAGAATATGGACTCAGTCTATGTTTAGAGAATACTCACTCAGCCTGTGTTCTAAATAATATGGACTCAGTTTATTTTTAATAATAACCGCTCTGCCTGTGTTCTAACAGAATACCCACCGAGCCTGGGTTTTAACAAAATACTAACTCAGCAAGTGTTCTAACAGGATATTGACTCAGATTATTTTCAAAGAGTACTCACTCAGCCTGTGTTCTAACAGAATATGGACTCAGTCTATATTTAAAGAATACTCACTCACCTAAGTGTTCTAACAGAACACTCACTCAGCCTGTGTTCTAACAGAATACTAGCAGCCTGCGTTTTAACAGAATGTGGATTCAGATCAAAAATTACTAACTCAGTCTGTGTTCAAATAGAATGTGGACTCAGATTTCGTTCAAAAATTACACTGTCTGTGTCCTAACAGAATATGTACTCAGCCTGTGTTCTAACAGAATACTCACACAGCCTGTGTTCTAACAGAATATTCACTCAGCCAGTGTTTTTAGAGAATGTGGATTCAGATTATTTTCAAAGAATACTCACTCATCCTGTGTTCGAACAAAATATGGACTCAGTTTATTTTTATATATTACCCACTCAGGCTGTGTTTTAACAGAATGTGGACTCAGAATTTGATCAAAAATTATTAACTCAGTCTGTTTTCTAACAGAATATGGACTCAGTCTATGTTTAGAGAATACTCACTCAGCCTGTGTTCTAAATAATATGGACTCAGTTTATTTTTAATAATAACCGCTCTGCCTGTGTTCTAACAGAATACCCACCGAGCCTGGGTTTTAACAAAATACTAACTCAGCAAGTGTTCTAACAGGATATTGACTCAGATTATTTTCAAAGAGTACTCACTCAGCCTGTGTTCTAACAGAATATGGACTCAGTCTATATTTAAAGAATACTCACTCACCTAAGTGTTCTAACAGAACACTCACTCAGCCTGTGTTCTAACAGAATACTAGCAGCCTGCGTTTTAACAGAATGTGGATTCAGATCAAAAATTACTAACTCAGTCTGTGTTCAAATAGAATGTGGACTCAGATTTCGTTCAAAAATTACACTGTCTGTGTCCTAACAGAATATGTACTCAGCCTGTGTTCTAACAGAATACTCACACAGCCTGTGTTCTAACAGAATATTCACTCAGCCAGTGTTTTAAGAGAATATGGATTCAGATTATTTTCAAAGAATACTCACTCATCCTGTGTTCGAACAAAATATCGACTCAGTTTATTTTTATATATTACCCACTCAGGCTGTATTTTAACAGAATGTGGACTCAGATTTTGATCAAAAATTATTAACTCAGTCTGTTTTCTAACAGAATATGGACGCAGTCTATGTTTAAAGAATACTCACTCAGCCTGTGTTCTAATAGAATACACACTCAGCCTGGTTTTTAATAAAATACTCACGCAGCCAGTGTACTAACAGGATATTGACTCAGATTATTTTCAAAGAATACTCAATGAGCCTGTTTACTAACAGAATACTCACTCAGCCTGTGTTCTAACAGAATACTCACTCAGCTAGAGTTCTACCAGAATATGGATTCAGATTATTTTAAAATAATACGCACTCAGCCTGTGTTCTAACAGAATATGGACTCAGTCTATGTTTAAAGAATACTCACTCAGCCTGTGTTCTAACAGAATACTCACTCAGCGAGAGTTCTACCAGAATATGGATTCAGATTATTTTAAAATAATACTCACTCCGCCTGTGTTCTAACAGAATATGGACTCAGTCTATGTTTAAAGAATACTCACTCAGCCAGTGTTCTAACAGAATACTAATTCAGCCTGTGTTTTAACAGAATGTGGACTCAGATTTTATTAAAAGAATACTCACTCAGTCTGTGTTATAAAGAATACGGACTCAGTTTATTTTTAAATAATACCCACTCAGCCTGTGTTCTAACAGAATACTCACTCAGCCTGGGTTTTAACAAATACTAACTCAGCAAGTGTTCTAACAGGATATTGACTCAGATTGTTTTCAAAGAATACTCACTCAGCCAGTGTTCTACCAGAATATGGATTCAGATTATTTTCAAATAATTCTGACTCAGCCTGTGTTCTAACAGAATGTGGACTCAGATATTGATCAAAAATTACTAACTCAGTATGTGTTCTAGCAGAATTAGGACGCAGTCTATGTTTAAAGAATACTCACTCAGCCTGTTTTCTAAAAGAATAGGCACTCAGCCTGGTTTTTAATAAGATATTCACGCAGCCAGTGTACTAACAGGATATTGACTCAGAGTATTTTCAAAGAATACTCAATGAGCCTGTTTACAAACCGAATACTCACTCAGCCTGTGTTCTAACAAAATATGGACTCAGTTTATTTTTATATATTACCCACTCAGGCTGTGTTTTAACGGAATGTGGACTCAGAATTTGATCAAAAATTATTAACTCAGTCTGTTTTCTAACAGAATATGGACTCAGTCTATGTTTAGAGAATACTCACTCAGCCTGTGTTCTAAATAATATGGACTCAGTTTATTTTTAATAATAACCGCTCTGCCTGTGTTCTAACAGAATACCCACCGAGCCTGGGTTTTAACAAAATACTAACTCAGCAAGTGTTCTAACAGGATATTGACTCAGATTATTTTCAAAGAGTACTCACTCAGCCTGTGTTCTAACAGAATATGGACTCAGTCTATATTTAAAGAATACTCACTCACCTAAGTGTTCTAACAGAACACTCACCCAGCCTGTGTTCTAACAGAATACTAGCAGCCTGCGTTTTAACAGAATGTGGATTCAGATCAAAAATTACTAACTCAGTCTGTGTTCAAATAGAATGTGGACTCAGATTTCGTTCAAAAATTACACTGTCTGTGTCCTAACAGAATATGTACTCAGCCTGTGTTCTAACAGAATACTCACACAGCCTGTGTTCTAACAGAATATTCACTCAGCCAGTGTTTTTAGAGAATGTGGATTCAGATTATTTTCAAAGAATACTCACTCATCCTGTGTTCGAACAAAATATGGACTCAGTTTATTTTTATATATTACCCACTCAGGCTGTGTTTTAACAGAATGTGGACTCAGAATTTGATCAAAAATTATTAACTCAGTCTGTTTTCTAACAGAATATGGACTCAGTCTATGTTTAGAGAATACTCACTCAGCCTGTGTTCTAAATAATATGGACTCAGTTTATTTTTAATAATAACCGCTCTGCCTGTGTTCTAACAGAATACCCACCGAGCCTGGGTTTTAACAAAATACTAACTCAGCAAGTGTTCTAACAGGATATTGACTCAGATTATTTTCAAAGAGTACTCACTCAGCCTGTGTTCTAACAGAATATGGACTCAGTCTATATTTAAAGAATACTCACTCACCTAAGTGTTCTAACAGAACACTCACTCAGCCTGTGTTCTAACAGAATACTAGCAGCCTGCGTTTTAACAGAATGTGGATTCAGATCAAAAATTACTAACTCAGTCTGTGTTCAAATAGAATGTGGACTCAGATTTCGTTCAAAAATTACACTGTCTGTGTCCTAACAGAATATGTACTCAGCCTGTGTTCTAACAGAATACTCACACAGCCTGTGTTCTAACAGAATATTCACTCAGCCAGTGTTTTAAGAGAATATGGATTCAGATTATTTTCAAAGAATACTCACTCATCCTGTGTTCGAACAAAATATCGACTCAGTTTATTTTTATATATTACCCACTCAGGCTGTATTTTAACAGAATGTGGACTCAGATTTTGATCAAAAATTATTAACTCAGTCTGTTTTCTAACAGAATATGGACGCAGTCTATGTTTAAAGAATACTCACTCAGCCTGTGTTCTAATAGAATACACACTCAGCCTGGTTTTTAATAAAATACTCACGCAGCCAGTGTACTAACAGGATATTGACTCAGATTATTTTCAAAGAATACTCAATGAGCCTGTTTACTAACAGAATACTCACTCAGCCTGTGTTCTAACAGAATACTCACTCAGCTAGAGTTCTACCAGAATATGGATTCAGATTATTTTAAAATAATACGCACTCAGCCTGTGTTCTAACAGAATATGGACTCAGTCTATGTTTAAAGAATACTCACTCAGCCTGTGTTCTAACAGAATACTCACTCAGCGAGAGTTCTACCAGAATATGGATTCAGATTATTTTAAAATAATACTCACTCCGCCTGTGTTCTAACAGAATATGGACTCAGTCTATGTTTAAAGAATACTCACTCAGCCAGTGTTCTAACAGAATACTAATTCAGCCTGTGTTTTAACAGAATGTGGACTCAGATTTTATTAAAAGAATACTCACTCAGTCTGTGTTATAAAGAATATGGACTCAGTTTATTTTTAAATAATACCCACTCAGCCTGTGTTCTAACAGAATACTCACTCAGCCTGGGTTTTAACAAATACTAACTCAGCAAGTGTTCTAACAGGATATTGACTCAGATTGTTTTCAAAGAATACTCACTCAGCCAGTGTTCTACCAGAATATGGATTCAGATTATTTTCAAATAATTCTGACTCAGCCTGTGTTCTAACAGAATGGCGACTCAGATATTGATCAAAAATTACTAACTCAGTATGTGTTCTAGCAGAATTAGGACGCAGTCTATGTTTAAAGAATACTCACTCAGCCTGTTTTCTAAAAGAATAGGCACTCAGCCTGGTTTTTAATAAGATATTCACGCAGCCAGTGTACTAACAGGATATTGACTCAGAGTATTTTCAAAGAATACTCAATGAGCCTGTTTACTAACCGAATACTCACTCAGCCTGTGTTCTAACAGAATGTGGACTCAGTCTATATTTAAAGAATACTCACTCACCTCAGTGTTCTAACAGAACACTCACTCAGCCTGTGTTCTAACAGAATACTAACTCAGCCTGCGTTCTAACAGAATGTGGATTCAGATCAAAAATTACTAACTCAGTCTGTGTTCTAACAGAATGTGGACTCAGATTTTGTTCAAAGATTACTCTGTCTGTGTTGTAACAGAATATGGACTCAGCCTGTGTTCTAAAAGAATACTCACACAGCCTGTGTTCTAACAGAATACTAACTAAGCCAGTGTTTTAAGAGAATATGGATTCAGATTATTTTCAAAGAATACTCACTCAGCCAGTGTTTTAAGAGAATATGGATTCAGATTATTTTCAAAGAATACTCACTCAGCCTGTGTTCGAACAAAATATGGACTCAGTTTATTTTTATATATTACCCACTCAGGCTGTGTTTTAACGGAATGTGGACTCAGAATTTGATCAAAAATTATTAACTCAGTCTGTTTTCTAACAGAATATGGACTCAGTCTATGTTTAGAGAATACTCACTCAGCCTGTGTTCTAAATAATATGGACTCAGTTTATTTTTAATAATAACCGCTCTGCCTGTGTTCTAACAGAATACCCACCGAGCCTGGGTTTTAACAAAATACTAACTCAGCAAGTGTTCTAGCAGGATATTGACTCAGATTATTTTCAAAGAGTACTCACTCAGCCTGTGTTCTAACAGAATACTAACTAAGCCAGTGTTTTAAGAGAATATGGATTCAGATTATTTTCAAAGAATACTCACTCAGCCAGTGTTTTAAGAGAATATGGATTCAGATTATTTTCAAAGAATACTCACTCAGCCTGTGTTCGAACAAAATATGGACTCAGTTTATTTTTATATATTACCCACTCAGGCTGTGTTTTAACGGAATGTGGACTCAGAATTTGATCAAAAATTATTAACTCAGTCTGTTTTCTAACAGAATATGGACTCAGTCTATGTTTAGAGAATACTCACTCAGCCTGTGTTCTAAATAATATGGACTCAGTTTATTTTTAATAATAACCGCTCTGCCTGTGTTCTAACAGAATACCCACCGAGCCTGGGTTTTAACAAAATACTAACTCAGCAAGTGTTCTAACAGGATATTGACTCAGATTATTTTCAAAGAGTACTCACTCAGCCTGTGTTCTAACAGAATATGGACTCAGTCTATATTTAAAGAATACTCACTCACCTAAGTGTTCTAACAGAACACTCACTCAGCCTGTGTTCTAACAGAATACTAGCAGCCTGCGTTTTAACAGAATGTGGATTCAGATCAAAAATTACTAACTCAGTCTGTGTTCAAATAGAATGTGGACTCAGATTTCGTTCAAAAATTACACTGTCTGTGTCCTAACAGAATATGTACTCAGCCTGTGTTCTAACAGAATACTCACACAGCCTGTGTTCTAACAGAATATTCACTCAGCCAGTGTTTTTAGAGAATGTGGATTCAGATTATTTTCAAAGAATACTCACTCATCCTGTGTTCGAACAAAATATGGACTCAGTTTATTTTTATATATTACCCACTCAGGCTGTGTTTTAACAGAATGTGGACTCAGAATTTGATCAAAAATTATTAACTCAGTCTGTTTTCTAACAGAATATGGACTCAGTCTATGTTTAGAGAATACTCACTCAGCCTGTGTTCTAAATAATATGGACTCAGTTTATTTTTAATAATAACCGCTCTGCCTGTGTTCTAACAGAATACCCACCGAGCCTGGGTTTTAACAAAATACTAACTCAGCAAGTGTTCTAACAGGATATTGACTCAGATTATTTTCAAAGAGTACTCACTCAGCCTGTGTTCTAACAGAATATGGACTCAGTCTATATTTAAAGAATACTCACTCACCTAAGTGTTCTAACAGAACACTCACTCAGCCTGTGTTCTAACAGAATACTAGCAGCCTGCGTTTTAACAGAATGTGGATTCAGATCAAAAATTACTAACTCAGTCTGTGTTCAAATAGAATGTGGACTCAGATTTCGTTCAAAAATTACACTGTCTGTGTCCTAACAGAATATGTACTCAGCCTGTGTTCTAACAGAATACTCACACAGCCTGTGTTCTAACAGAATATTCACTCAGCCAGTGTTTTAAGAGAATATGGATTCAGATTATTTTCAAAGAATACTCACTCATCCTGTGTTCGAACAAAATATGGACTCAGTTTACTTTTATATATTACCCACTCAGGCTGTATTTTAACAGAATGTGGACTCAGATTTTGATCAAAAATTATTAACTCAGTCTGTTTTCTAACAGAATATGGACGCAGTCTATGTTTAAAGAATACTCACTCAGCCTGTGTTCTAATAGAATACACACTCAGCCTGGTTTTTAATAAAATACTCACGCAGCCAGTGTACTAACAGGATATTGACTCAGATTATTTTCAAAGAATACTCAATGAGCCTGTTTACTAACAGAATACTCACTCAGCCTGTGTTCTAACAGAATACTCACTCAGCTAGAGTTCTACCAGAATATGGATTCAGATTATTTTAAAATAATACGCACTCAGCCTGTGTTCTAACAGAATATGGACTCAGTCTATGTTTAAAGAATACTCACTCAGCCTGTGTTCTAACAGAATACTCACTCAGCGAGAGTTCTACCAGAATATGGATTCAGATTATTTTAAAATAATACTCACTCCGCCTGTGTTCTAACAGAATATGGACTCAGTCTATGTTTAAAGAATACTCACTCAGCCAGTGTTCTAACAGAATACTAATTCAGCCTGTGTTTTAACAGAATGTGGACTCAGATTTTATTAAAAGAATACTCACTCAGTCTGTGTTATAAAGAATATGGACTCAGTTTATTTTTAAATAATACCCACTCAGCCTGTGTTCTAACAGAATACTCACTCAGCCTGGGTTTTAACAAATACTAACTCAGCAAGTGTTCTAACAGGATATTGACTCAGATTGTTTTCAAAGAATACTCACTCAGCCAGTGTTCTACCAGAATATGGATTCAGATTATTTTCAAATAATTCTGACTCAGCCTGTGTTCTAACAGAATGTGGACTCAGATATTGATCAAAAATTACTAACTCAGTCTGTGTTCTAGCAGAATTAGGACGCAGTCTATGTTTAAAGAATACTCACTCAGCCTGTTTTCTAAAAGAATAGGCACTCAGCCTGGTTTTTAATAAGATATTCACGCAGCCAGTGTACTAACAGGATATTGAATCAGAGTATTTTCAAAGAATACTCAATGAGCCTGTTTACTAACCGAATACTCACTCAGCCTGTGTTCTAACAAAATATGGACTCAGTTTATTTTTATATATTACCCACTCAGGCTGTGTTTTAACGGAATGTGGACTCAGAATTTGATCAAAAATTATTAACTCAGTCTGTTTTCTAACAGAATATGGACTCAGTCTATGTTTAGAGAATACTCACTCAGCCTGTGTTCTAAATAATATGGACTCAGTTTATTTTTAATAATAACCGCTCTGCCTGTGTTCTAACAGAATACCCACCGAGCCTGTGTTTTAACAAAATACTAACTCAGCAAGTGTTCTAACAGGATATTGACTCAGATTATTTTCAAAGAGTACTCACTCAGCCTGTGTTCTAACAGAATATGGACTCAGTCTATATTTAAAGAATACTCACTCACCTAAGTGTTCTAACAGAACACTCACTCAGCCTGTGTTCTAACAGAATACTAGCAGCCTGCGTTTTAACAGAATGTGGATTCAGATCAAAAATTACTAACTCAGTCTGTGTTCAAATAGAATGTGGACTCAGATTTCGTTCAAAAATTACACTGTCTGTGTCCTAACAGAATATGTACTCAGCCTGTGTTCTAACAGAATACTCACACAGCCTGTGTTCTAACAGAATATTCACTCAGCCAGTGTTTTTAGAGAATGTGGATTCAGATTATTTTCAAAGAATACTCACTCAGCCTGTGTTCGAACAAAATATGGACTCAGTTTATTTTTATATATTACCCACTCAGGCTGTGTTTTAACAGAATGTGGACTCAGAATTTGATCAAAAATTATTAACTCAGTCTGTTTTCTAACAGAATATGGACTCAGTCTATGTTTAGAGAATACTCACTCAGCCTGTGTTCTAAATAATATGGACTCAGTTTATTTTTAATAATAACCGCTCTGCCTGTGTTCTAACAGAATACCCACCGAGCCTGGGTTTTAACAAAATACTAACTCAGCAAGTGTTCTAACAGGATATTGACTCAGATTATTTTCAAAGAGTACTCACTCAGCCTGTGTTCTAACAGAATATGGACTCAGTCTATATTTAAAGAATACTCACTCACCTAAGTGTTCTAACAGAACACTCACTCAGCCTGTGTTCTAACAGAATACTAGCAGCCTGCGTTTTAACAGAATGTGGATTCAGATCAAAAATTACTAACTCAGTCTGTGTTCAAATAGAATGTGGACTCAGATTTCGTTCAAAAATTACACTGTCTGTGTCCTAACAGAATATGTACTCAGCCTGTGTTCTAACAGAATACTCACACAGCCTGTGTTCTAACAGAATATTCACTCAGCCAGTGTTTTAAGAGAATATGGATTCAGATTATTTTCAAAGAATACTCACTCATCCTGTGTTCGAACAAAATATGGACTCAGTTTATTTTTATATATTACCCACTCAGGCTGTATTTTAACAGAATGTGGACTCAGATTTTGATCAAAAATTATTAACTCAGTCTGTTTTCTAACAGAATATGGACGCAGTCTATGTTTAAAGAATACTCACTCAGCCTGTGTTCTAATAGAATACACACTCAGCCTGGTTTTTAATAAAATACTCACGCAGCCAGTGTACTAACAGGATATTGACTCAGATTATTTTCAAAGAATACTCAATGAGCCTGTTTACTAACAGAATACTCACTCAGCCTGTGTTCTAACAGAATACTCACTCAGCTAGAGTTCTACCAGAATATGGATTCAGATTATTTTAAAATAATACGCACTCCGCCTGTGTTCTAACAGAATATGGACTCAGTCTATGTTTAAAGAATACTCACTCAGCCTGTGTTCTAACAGAATACTCACTCAGCGAGAGTTCTACCAGAATATGGATTCAGATTATTTTAAAATAATACTCACTCCGCCTGTGTTCTAACAGAATATGGACTCAGTCTATGTTTAAAGAATACTCACTCAGCCAGTGTTCTAACAGAATACTAATTCAGCCTGTGTTTTTACAGAATGTGGACTCAGATTTTATTAAAAGAATACTCACTCAGTCTGTGTTATAAAGAATATGGACTCAGTTTATTTTTAAATAATACCCACTCAGCCTGTGTTCTAACAGAATACTCACTCAGCCTGGGTTTTAACAAATACTAACTCAGCAAGTGTTCTAACAGGATATTGACTCAGATTGTTTTCAAAGAATACTCACTCAGCCAGTGTTCTACCAGAATATGGATTCAGATTATTTTCAAATAATTCTGACTCAGCCTGTGTTCTAACAGAATGTGGACTCAGATATTGATCAAAAATTACTAACTCAGTATGTGTTCTAGCAGAATTAGGACGCAGTCTATGTTTAAAGAATACTCACTCAGCCTGTTTTCTAAAAGAATAGGCACTCAGCCTGGTTTTTAATAAGATATTCACGCAGCCAGTGTACTAACAGGATATTGACTCAGAGTATTTTCAAAGAATACTCAATGAGCCTGTTTACTAACCGAATACTCACTCAGCCTGTGTTCTAACAGAATGTGGACTCAGTCTATATTTAAAGAATACTCACTCACCTCAGTGTTCTAACAGAACACTCACTCAGCCTGTGTTCTAACAGAATACTAACTCAGCCTGCGTTCTAACAGAATGTGGATTCAGATCAAAAATTACTAACTCAGTCTGTGTTCTAACAGAATGTGGACTCAGATTTTGTTCAAAGATTACTCTGTCTGTGTTGTAACAGAATATGGATTCAACCTGTGTTCTAACAGAATACTCACACAGCCTGTGTTCTAACAGAATACTAACTAAGCCAGTGTTTTAAGAGAATATGGATTCAGATTATTTTCAAAGAATACTCACTCAGCCAGTGTTTTAAGAGAATATGGATTCAGATTATTTTCAAAGAATACTCACTCAGCCTGTGTTCGAACAAAATATAGACTCAGTTTATTTTTATATATTACCCACTCAGGCTGTGTTTTAACGGAATGTGGACTCAGAATTTGATCAAACATTATTAACTCAGTCTGTTTTCTAACAGAATATGGACTCAGTCTATGTTTAGAGAATACTCACTCAGCCTGTGTTCTAAATAATATGGACTCAGTTTATTTTTAATAATAACCGCTCTGCCTGTGTTCTAACAGAATTCCCACCGAGCCTGGGTTTTAACAAAATACTAACTCAGCAAGTGTTCTAGCAGGATATTGACTCAGATTATTTTCAAAGAGTACTCACTCAGCCTGTGTTCTAACAGAATACTAACTAAGCCAGTGTTTTAAGAGAATATGGATTCAGATTATTTTCAAAGAATACTCACTCAGCCAGTGTTTTAAGAGAATATGGATTCAGATTATTTTCAAAGAATACTCACTCAGCCTGTGTTCGAACAAAATATGGACTCAGTTTATTTTTATATATTACCCACTCAGGCTGTGTTTTAACGGAATGTGGACTCAGAATTTGATCAAAAATTATTAACTCAGTCTGTTTTCTAACAGAATATGGACTCAGTCTATGTTTAGAGAATACTCACTCAGCCTGTGTTCTAAATAATATGGACTCAGTTTATTTTTAATAATAACCGCTCTGCCTGTGTTCTAACAGAATACCCACCGAGCCTGGGTTTTAACAAAATACTAACTCAGCAAGTGTTCTAACAGGATATTGACTCAGATTATTTTCAAAGAGTACTCACTCAGCCTGTGTTCTAACAGAATATGGACTCAGTCTATATTTAAAGAATACTCACTCACCTAAGTGTTCTAACAGAACACTCACTCAGCCTGTGTTCTAACAGAATACTAGCAGCCTGCGTTTTAACAGAATGTGGATTCAGATCAAAAATTACTAACTCAGTCTGTGTTCAAATAGAATGTGGACTCAGACTTCGTTCAAAAATTACACTGTCTGTGTCCTAACAGAATATGTACTCAGCCTGTGTTCTAACAGAATACTCACACAGCCTGTGTTCTAACAGAATATTCACTCAGCCAGTGTTTTAAGAGAATATGGATTCAGATTATTTTCAAAGAATACTCACTCATCCTGTGTTCGAACAAAATATGGACTCAGTTTATTTTTATATATTACCCACTCAGGCTGTATTTTAACAGAATGTGGACTCAGATTTTGATCAAAAATTATTAACTCAGTCTGTTTTCTAACAGAATATGGACGCTGTCTATGTTTAAAGGATACTCACTCAGCCTGTGTTCTAATAGAATACACACTCAGCCTGGTTTTTAATAAAATACTCACGCAGCCAGTGTACTAACAGGATATTGACTCAGATTATTTTCAAAGAATACTCAATGAGCCTGTTTACTAACAGAATACTCACTCAGCCTGTGTTCTAACAGAATACTCACTCAGCTAGAGTTCTACCAGAATATGGATTCAGATTATTTTAAAATAATACGCACTCAGCCTGTGTTCTAACAGAATATGGACTCAGTCTATGTTTAAAGAATACTCACTCAGCCTGTGTTCTAACAGAATACTCACTCAGCGAGAGTTCTACCAGAATATGGATTCAGATTATTTTAAAATAATACTCACTCCGCCTGTGTTCTAACAGAATATGGACTCAGTCTATGTTTAAAGAATACTCACTCAGCCAGTGTTCTAACAGAATACTAATTCAGCCTGTGTTTTAACAGAATGTGGACTCAGATTTTATTAAAAGAATACTCACTCAGTCTGTGTTATAAAGAATATGGACTCAGTTTATTTTTAAATAATACCCACTCAGCCTGTGTTCTAACAGAATACTCACTCAGCCTGGGTTTTAACAAATACTAACTCAGCAAGTGTTCTAACAGGATATTGACTCAGATTGTTTTCAAAGAATACTCACTCAGCCAGTGTTCTACCAGAATATGGATTCAGATTATTTTCAAATAATTCTGACTCAGCCTGTGTTCTAACAGAATGTGGACTCAGATATTGATCAAAAATTACTAACTCAGTCTGTGTTCTAGCAGAATTAGGACGCAGTCTATGTTTAAAGAATACTCACTCAGCCTGTTTTCTAAAAGAATAGGCACTCAGCCTGGTTTTTAATAAGATATTCACGCAGCCAGTGTACTAACAGGATATTGACTCAGAGTATTTTCAAAGAATACTCAATGAGCCTGTTTACTAACCGAATACTCACTCAGCCTGTGTTCTAACAGAATGTGGACTCAGTCTATATTTAAAGAATACTCACTCACCTCAGTGTTCTAACAGAATACTAACTCAGCCTGCGTTCTAACAGAATGTGGATTCAGATCAAAAATTACTAACTCAGTCTGTGTTCTAACAGAATGTGGACTCAGATTTTGTTCAAAGATTACTCTGTCTGTGTTGTAACAGAATATGGACTCAGCCTGTGTTCTAACAGAATACTCACACAGCCTGTGTTCTAACAGAATACTAACTAAGCCAGTGTTTTAAGAGAATATGGATTCAGATTATTTTCAAAGAATACTCACTCAGCCAGTGTTTTAAGAGAATATGGATTCAGATTATTTTCAAAGAATACTCACTCAGCCTGTGTTCGAACAAAATATGGACTCAGTTTATTTTTATATATTACCCACTCAGGCTGTGTTTTAACGGAATGTGGACTCAGAATTTGATCAAAAATTATTAACTCAGTCTGTTTTCTAACAGAATATGGACTCAGTCTATGTTTAGAGAATACTCACTCACCCTGTGTTCTAAATAATATGGACTCAGTTTATTTTTAATAATAACCGCTCTGCCTGTGTTCTAACAGAATACCCACCGAGCCTGGGTTTTAACAAAATACTAACTCAGCAAGTGTTCTAACAGGATATTGACTCAGATTATTTTCAAAGAGTACTCACTCAGCCTGTGTTCTAACAGAATATGGACTCAGTCTATATTTAAAGAATACTCACTCACCTAAGTGTTCTAACAGAACACTCACTCAGCCTGTGTTCTAACAGAATACTAGCAGCCTGCGTTTTAACAGAATGTGGATTCAGATCAAAAATTACTAACTCAGTCTGTGTTCAAATAGAATGTGGACTCAGATTTCGTTCAAAAATTACACTGTCTGTGTCCTAACAGAATATGTACTCAGCCTGTGTTCTAACAGAATACTCACACAGCCTGTGTTCTAACAGAATATTCACTCAGCCAGTGTTTTAAGAGAATATGGATTCAGATTATTTTCAAAGAATACTCACTCATCCTGTGTTCGAACAAAATATCGACTCAGTTTATTTTTATATATTACCCACTCAGGCTGTATTT
The DNA here is from genome assembly GCF_987537825.1 of Furipterus horrens. Lineage (NCBI taxonomy): Eukaryota > Metazoa > Chordata > Mammalia > Chiroptera > Furipteridae > Furipterus > Furipterus horrens. The sequence continues at coordinate 1,557,113 of NW_028327190.1, read as the reverse complement.
TAACAGAATGTGGACTCAGATTTTGATCAAAAATTATTAACTCAGTCTGTTTTCTAACAGAATATGGACGCAGTCTATGTTTAAAGAATACTCACTCAGCCTGTGTTCTAATAGAATACACACTCAGCCTGGTTTTTAATAAAATACTCACGCAGCCAGTGTACTAACAGGATATTGACTCAGATTATTTTCAAAGAATACTCAATGAGCCTGTTTACTAACAGAATACTCACTCAGCCTGTGTTCTAACAGAATACTCACTCAGCTAGAGTTCTACCAGAATATGGATTCAGATTATTTTAAAATAATACGCACTCAGCCTGTGTTCTAACAGAATATGGACTCAGTCTATGTTTAAAGAATACTCACTCAGCCTGTGTTCTAACAGGATATTGACTCAGATTGTTTTCAAAGAATACTCACTCAGCCAGTGTTCTACCAGAATATGGATTCAGATTATTTTCAAATAATTCTGACTCAGCCTGTGTTCTAACAGAATGTGGACTCAGATATTGATCAAAAATTACTAACTCAGTATGTGTTCTAGCAGAATTAGGACGCAGTCTATGTTTAAAGAATACTCACTCAGCCTGTTTTCTAAAAGAATAGGCACTCAGCCTGGTTTTTAATAAGATATTCACGCAGCCAGTGTACTAACAGGATATTGACTCAGAGTATTTTCAAAGAATACTCAATGAGCCTGTTTACAAACCGAATACTCACTCAGCCTGTGTTCTAACAAAATATGGACTCAGTTTATTTTTATATATTACCCACTCAGGCTGTGTTTTAACGGAATGTGGACTCAGAATTTGATCAAAAATTATTAACTCAGTCTGTTTTCTAACAGAATATGGACTCAGTCTATGTTTAGAGAATACTCACTCAGCCTGTGTTCTAAATAATATGGACTCAGTTTATTTTTAATAATAACCGCTCTGCCTGTGTTCTAACAGAATACCCACCGAGCCTGGGTTTTAACAAAATACTAACTCAGCAAGTGTTCTAACAGGATATTGACTCAGATTATTTTCAAAGAGTACTCACTCAGCCTGTGTTCTAACAGAATATGGACTCAGTCTATATTTAAAGAATACTCACTCACCTAAGTGTTCTAACAGAACACTCACTCAGCCTGTGTTCTAACAGAATACTAGCAGCCTGCGTTTTAACAGAATGTGGATTCAGATCAAAAATTACTAACTCAGTCTGTGTTCAAATAGAATGTGGACTCAGATTTCGTTCAAAAATTACACTGTCTGTGTCCTAACAGAATATGTACTCAGCCTGTGTTCTAACAGAATACTCACACAGCCTGTGTTCTAACAGAATATTCACTCAGCCAGTGTTTTTAGAGAATGTGGATTCAGATTATTTTCAAAGAATACTCACTCATCCTGTGTTCGAACAAAATATGGACTCAGTTTATTTTTATATATTACCCACTCAGGCTGTGTTTTAACAGAATGTGGACTCAGAATTTGATCAAAAATTATTAACTCAGTCTGTTTTCTAACAGAATATGGACTCAGTCTATGTTTAGAGAATACTCACTCAGCCTGTGTTCTAAATAATATGGACTCAGTTTATTTTTAATAATAACCGCTCTGCCTGTGTTCTAACAGAATACCCACCGAGCCTGGGTTTTAACAAAATACTAACTCAGCAAGTGTTCTAACAGGATATTGACTCAGATTATTTTCAAAGAGTACTCACTCAGCCTGTGTTCTAACAGAATATGGACTCAGTCTATATTTAAAGAATACTCACTCACCTAAGTGTTCTAACAGAACACTCACTCAGCCTGTGTTCTAACAGAATACTAGCAGCCTGCGTTTTAACAGAATGTGGATTCAGATCAAAAATTACTAACTCAGTCTGTGTTCAAATAGAATGTGGACTCAGATTTCGTTCAAAAATTACACTGTCTGTGTCCTAACAGAATATGTACTCAGCCTGTGTTCTAACAGAATACTCACACAGCCTGTGTTCTAACAGAATATTCACTCAGCCAGTGTTTTAAGAGAATATGGATTCAGATTATTTTCAAAGAATACTCACTCATCCTGTGTTCGAACAAAATATGGACTCAGTTTACTTTTATATATTACCCACTCAGGCTGTATTTTAACAGAATGTGGACTCAGATTTTGATCAAAAATTATTAACTCAGTCTGTTTTCTAACAGAATATGGACGCAGTCTATGTTTAAAGAATACTCACTCAGCCTGTGTTCTAATAGAATACACACTCAGCCTGGTTTTTAATAAAATACTCACGCAGCCAGTGTACTAACAGGATATTGACTCAGATTATTTTCAAAGAATACTCAATGAGCCTGTTTACTAACAGAATACTCACTCAGCCTGTGTTCTAACAGAATACTCACTCAGCTAGAGTTCTACCAGAATATGGATTCAGATTATTTTAAAATAATACGCACTCAGCCTGTGTTCTAACAGAATATGGACTCAGTCTATGTTTAAAGAATACTCACTCAGCCTGTGTTCTAACAGAATACTCACTCAGCGAGAGTTCTACCAGAATATGGATTCAGATTATTTTAAAATAATACTCACTCCGCCTGTGTTCTAACAGAATATGGACTCAGTCTATGTTTAAAGCATACTCACTCAGCCAGTGTTCTAACAGAATACTAATTCAGCCTGTGTTTTAACAGAATGTGGACTCAGATTTTATTAAAAGAATACTCACTCAGTCTGTGTTATAAAGAATATGGACTCAGTTTATTTTTAAATAATACCCACTCAGCCTGTGTTCTAACAGAATACTCACTCAGCCTGGGTTTTAACAAATACTAACTCAGCAAGTGTTCTAACAGGATATTGACTCAGATTGTTTTCAAAGAATACTCACTCAGCCAGTGTTCTACCAGAATATGGATTCAGATTATTTTCAAATAATTCTGACTCAGCCTGTGTTCTAACAGAATGTGGACTCAGATATTGATCAAAAATTACTAACTCAGTCTGTGTTCTAGCAGAATTAGGACGCAGTCTATGTTTAAAGAATACTCACTCAGCCTGTTTTCTAAAAGAATAGGCACTCAGCCTGGTTTTTAATAAGATATTCACGCAGCCAGTGTACTAACAGGATATTGACTCAGAGTATTTTCAAAGAATACTCAATGAGCCTGTTTACTAACCGAATACTCACTCAGCCTGTGTTCTAACAAAATATGGACTCAGTTTATTTTTATATATTACCCACTCAGGCTGTGTTTTAACGGAATGTGGACTCAGAATTTGATCAAAAATTATTAACTCAGTCTGTTTTCTAACAGAATATGGACTCAGTCTATGTTTAAAGAATACTCACTCAGCCTGTGTTCTAACAGAATACTCACTCAGCGAGAGTTCTACCAGAATATGGATTCAGATTATTTTAAAATAATACTCACTCCGCCTGTGTTCTAACAGAATATGGACTCAGTCTATGTTTAAAGAATACTCACTCAGCCAGTGTTCTAACAGAATACTAATTCAGCCTGTGTTTTAACAGAATGTGGACTCAGATTTTATTAAAAGAATACTCACTCAGTCTGTGTTATAAAGAATATGGACTCAGTTTATTTTTAAATAATACCCACTCAGCCTGTGTTCTAACAGAATACTCACTCAGCCTGGGTTTTAACAAATACTAACTCAGCAAGTGTTCTAACAGGATATTGACTCAGATTGTTTTCAAAGAATACTCACTCAGCCAGTGTTCTACCAGAATATGGATTCAGATTATTTTCAAATAATTCTGACTCAGCCTGTGTTCTAACAGAATGTGGACTCAGATATTGATCAAAAATTACTAACTCAGTCTGTGTTCTAGCAGAATTAGGACGCAGTCTATGTTTAAAGAATACTCACTCAGCCTGTTTTCTAAAAGAATAGGCACTCAGCCTGGTTTTTAATAAGATATTCACGCAGCCAGTGTACTAACAGGATATTGACTCAGAGTATTTTCAAAGAATACTCAATGAGCCTGTTTACTAACCGAATACTCACTCAGCCTGTGTTCTAACAAAATATGGACTCAGTTTATTTTTATATATTACCCACTCAGGCTGTGTTTTAACGGAATGTGGACTCAGAATTTGATCAAAAATTATTAACTCAGTCTGTTTTCTAACAGAATATGGACTCAGTCTATGTTTAGAGAATACTCACTCAGCCTGTGTTCTAAATAATATGGACTCAGTTTATTTTTAATAATAACCGCTCTGCCTGTGTTCTAACAGAATACCCACCGAGCCTGGGTTTTAACAAAATACTAACTCAGCAAGTGTTCTAACAGGATATTGACTCAGATTATTTTCAAAGAGTACTCACTCAGCCTGTGTTCTAACAGAATATGGACTCAGTCTATATTTAAAGAATACTCACTCACCTAAGTGTTCTAACAGAACACTCACTCAGCCTGTGTTCTAACAGAATACTAGCAGCCTGCGTTTTAACAGAATGTGGATTCAGATCAAAAATTACTAACTCAGTCTGTGTTCAAATAGAATGTGGACTCAGATTTCGTTCAAAAATTACACTGTCTGTGTCCTAACAGAATATGTACTCAGCCTGTGTTCTAACAGAATACTCACACAGCCTGTGTTCTAACAGAATATTCACTCAGCCAGTGTTTTTAGAGAATGTGGATTCAGATTATTTTCAAAGAATACTCACTCAGCCTGTGTTCGAACAAAATATGGACTCAGTTTATTTTTATATATTACCCACTCAGGCTGTGTTTTAACAGAATGTGGACTCAGAATTTGATCAAAAATTATTAACTCAGTCTGTTTTCTAACAGAATATGGACTCAGTCTATGTTTAGAGAATACTCACTCAGCCTGTGTTCTAAATAATATGGACTCAGTTTATTTTTAATAATAACCGCTCTGCCTGTGTTCTAACAGAATACCCACCGAGCCTGGGTTTTAACAAAATACTAACTCAGCAAGTGTTCTAACAGGATATTGACTCAGATTATTTTCAAAGAGTACTCACTCAGCCTGTGTTCTAACAGAATATGGACTCAGTCTATATTTAAAGAATACTCACTCACCTAAGTGTTCTAACAGAACACTCACTCAGCCTGTGTTCTAACAGAATACTAGCAGCCTGCGTTTTAACAGAATGTGGATTCAGATCAAAAATTACTAACTCAGTCTGTGTTCAAATAGAATGTGGACTCAGATTTCGTTCAAAAATTACACTGTCTGTGTCCTAACAGAATATGTACTCAGCCTGTGTTCTAACAGAATACTCACACAGCCTGTGTTCTAACAGAATATTCACTCAGCCAGTGTTTTAAGAGAATATGGATTCAGATTATTTTCAAAGAATACTCACTCATCCTGTGTTCGAACAAAATATGGACTCAGTTTATTTTTATATATTACCCACTCAGGCTGTATTTTAACAGAATGTGGACTCAGATTTTGATCAAAAATTATTAACTCAGTCTGTTTTCTAACAGAATATGGACGCAGTCTATGTTTAAAGAATACTCACTCAGCCTGTGTTCTAATAGAATACACACTCAGCCTGGTTTTTAATAAAATACTCACGCAGCCAGTGTACTAACAGGATATTGACTCAGATTATTTTCAAAGAATACTCAATGAGCCTGTTTACTAACAGAATACTCACTCAGCCTGTGTTCTAACAGAATACTCACTCAGCTAGAGTTCTACCAGAATATGGATTCAGATTATTTTAAAATAATACGCACTCCGCCTGTGTTCTAACAGAATATGGACTCAGTCTATGTTTAAAGAATACTCACTCAGCCTGTGTTCTAACAGAATACTCACTCAGCGAGAGTTCTACCAGAATATGGATTCAGATTATTTTAAAATAATACTCACTCCGGCTGTGTTCTAACAGAATATGGACTCAGTCTATGTTTAAAGAATACTCACTCAGCCAGTGTTCTAACAGAATACTAATTCAGCCTATGTTTTAACAGAATGTGGACTCAGATTTTATTAAAAGAATACTCACTCAGTCTGTGTTATAAAGAATATGGACTCAGTTTATTTTTAAATAATACCCACTCAGCCTGTGTTCTAACAGAATACTCACTCAGCCTGGGTTTTAACAAATACTAACTCAGCAAGTGTTCTAACAGGATATTGACTCAGATTGTTTTCAAAGAATACTCACTCAGCCAGTGTTCTACCAGAATATGGATTCAGATTATTTTCAAATAATTCTGACTCAGCCTGTGTTCTAACAGAATGTGGACTCAGATATTGATCAAAAATTACTAACTCAGTATGTGTTCTAGCAGAATTAGGACGCAGTCTATGTTTAAAGAATACTCACTCAGCCTGTTTTCTAAAAGAATAGGCACTCAGCCTGGTTTTTAATAAGATATTCACGCAGCCAGTGTACTAACAGGATATTGACTCAGAGTATTTTCAAAGAATACTCAATGAGCCTGTTTACTAACCGAATACTCACTCAGCCTGTGTTCTAACAGAATGTGGACTCAGTCTATATTTAAAGAATACTCACTCACCTCAGTGTTCTAACAGAATACTAACTCAGCCTGCGTTCTAACAGAATGTGGATTCAGATCAAAAATTACTAACTCAGTCTGTGTTCTAACAGAATGTGGACTCAGATTTTGTTCAAAGATTACTCTGTCTGTGTTGTAACAGAATATGGACTCAGCCTGTGTTCTAACAGAATACTCACACAGCCTGTGTTCTAACAGAATACTAACTAAGCCAGTGTTTTAAGAGAATATGGATTCAGATTATTTTCAAAGAATACTCACTCAGCCAGTGTTTTAAGAGAATATGGATTCAGATTATTTTCAAAGAATACTCACTCAGCCTGTGTTCGAACAAAATATGGACTCAGTTTATTTTTATATATTACCCACTCAGGCTGTGTTTTAACGGAATGTGGACTCAGAATTTGATCAAAAATTATTAACTCAGTCTGTTTTCTAACAGAATATGGACTCAGTCTATGTTTAGAGAATACTCACTCAGCCTGTGTTCTAAATAATATGGACTCAGTTTATTTTTAATAATAACCGCTCTGCCTGTGTTCTAACAGAATACCCACCGAGCCTGGGTTTTAACAAAATACTAACTCAGCAAGTGTTCTAACAGGATATTGACTCAGATTATTTTCAAAGAGTACTCACTCAGCCTGTGTTCTAACAGAATATGGACTCAGTCTATATTTAAAGAATACTCACTCACCTAAGTGTTCTAACAGAACACTCACTCAGCCTGTGTTCTAACAGAATACTAGCAGCCTGCGTTTTAACAGAATGTGGATTCAGATCAAAAATTACTAACTCAGTCTGTGTTCAAATAGAATGTGGACTCAGATTTCGTTCAAAAATTACACTGTCTGTGTCCTAACAGAATATGTACTCAGCCTGTGTTCTAACAGAATACTCACACAGCCTGTGTTCTAACAGAATATTCACTCAGCCAGTGTTTTAAGAGAATATGGATTCAGATTATTTTCAAAGAATACTCACTCATCCTGTGTTCGAACAAAATATGGACTCAGTTTATTTTTATATATTACCCACTCAGGCTGTATTTTAACAGAATGTGGACTCAGATTTTGATCAAAAATTATTAACTCAGTCTGTTTTCTAACAGAATATGGACGCAGTCTATGTTTAAAGGATACTCACTCAGCCTGTGTTCTAATAGAATACACACTCAGCCTGGTTTTTAATAAAATACTCACGCAGCCAGTGTACTAACAGGATATTGACTCAGATTATTTTCAAAGAATACTCAATGAGCCTGTTTACTAACAGAATACTCACTCAGCCTGTGTTCTAACAGAATACTCACTCAGCTAGAGTTCTACCAGAATATGGATTCAGATTATTTTAAAATAATACGCACTCAGCCTGTGTTCTAACAGAATATGGACTCAGTCTATGTTTAAAGAATACTCACTCAGCCTGTGTTCTAACAGAATACTCACTCAGCGAGAGTTCTACCAGAATATGGATTCAGATTATTTTAAAATAATACTCACTCCGCCTGTGTTCTAACAGAATATGGACTCAGTCTATGTTTAAAGAATACTCACTCAGCCAGTGTTCTAACAGAATACTAATTCAGCCTGTGTTTTAACAGAATGTGGACTCAGATTTTATTAAAAGAATACTCACTCAGTCTGTGTTATAAAGAATATGGACTCAGTTTATTTTTAAATAATACCCACTCAGCCTGTGTTCTAACAGAATACTCACTCAGCCTGGGTTTTAACAAATACTAACTCAGCAAGTGTTCTAACAGGATATTGACTCAGATTGTTTTCAAAGAATACTCACTCAGCCAGTGTTCTACCAGAATATGGATTCAGATTATTTTCAAATAATTCTGACTCAGCCTGTGTTCTAACAGAATGTGGACTCAGATATTGATCAAAAATTACTAACTCAGTCTGTGTTCTAGCAGAATTAGGACGCAGTCTATGTTTAAAGAATACTCACTCAGCCTGTTTTCTAAAAGAATAGGCACTCAGCCTGGTTTTTAATAAGATATTCACGCAGCCAGTGTACTAACAGGATATTGACTCAGAGTATTTTCAAAGAATACTCAATGAGCCTGTTTACTAACCGAATACTCACTCAGCCTGTGTTCTAACAGAATGTGGACTCAGTCTATATTTAAAGAATACTCACTCACCTCAGTGTTCTAACAGAATACTAACTCAGCCTGCGTTCTAACAGAATGTGGATTCAGATCAAAAATTACTAACTCAGTCTGTGTTCTAACAGAATGTGGACTCAGATTTTGTTCAAAGATTACTCTGTCTGTGTTGTAACAGAATATGGACTCAGCCTGTGTTCTAACAGAATACTCACACAGCCTGTGTTCTAACAGAATACTAACTAAGCCAGTGTTTTAAGAGAATATGGATTCAGATTATTTTCAAAGAATACTCACTCAGCCAGTGTTTTAAGAGAATATGGATTCAGATTATTTTCAAAGAATACTCACTCAGCCTGTGTTCGAACAAAATATGGACTCAGTTTATTTTTATATATTACCCACTCAGGCTGTGTTTTAACGGAATGTGGACTCAGAATTTGATCAAAAATTATTAACTCAGTCTGTTTTCTAACAGAATATGGACTCAGTCTATGTTTAGAGAATACTCACTCAGCCTGTGTTCTAAATAATATGGACTCAGTTTATTTTTAATAATAACCGCTCTGCCTGTGTTCTAACAGAATACCCACCGAGCCTGGGTTTTAACAAAATACTAACTCAGCAAGTGTTCTAACAGGATATTGACTCAGATTATTTTCAAAGAGTACTCACTCAGCCTGTGTTCTAACAGAATACTAACTAAGCCAGTGTTTTAAGAGAATATGGATTCAGATTATTTTCAAAGAATACTCACTCAGCCAGTGTTTTAAGAGAATATGGATTCAGATTATTTTCAAAGAATACTCACTCAGCCTGTGTTCGAACAAAATATGGACTCAGTTTATTTTTATATATTACCCACTCAGGCTGTGCTTTAACGGAATGTGGACTCAGAATTTGATCAAAAATTATTAACTCAGTCTGTTTTCTAACAGAATATGGACTCAGTCTATGTTTAGAGAATACTCACTCAGCCTGTGTTCTAAATAATATGGACTCAGTTTATTTTTAATAATAACCGCTCTGCCTGTGTTCTAACAGAATACCCACTGAGCCTGGGTTTTAACAAAATACTAACTCAGCAAGTGTTCTAACAGGATATTGACTCAGATTATTTTCAAAGAGTACTCACTCAGCCTGTGTTCTAACAGAATATGGACTCAGTCTATATTTAAAGAATACTCACTCACCTAAGTGTTCTAACAGAACACTCACTCAGCCTGTGTTCTAACAGAATACTAGCAGCCTGCGTTTTAACAGAATGTGGATTCAGATCAAAAATTACTAACTCAGTCTGTGTTCAAATAGAATGTGGACTCAGATTTCGTTCAAAAATTACACTGTCTGTGTCCTAACAGAATATGTACTCAGCCTGTGTTCTAACAGAATACTCACACAGCCTGTGTTCTAACAGAATATTCACTCAGCCAGTGTTTTAAGAGAATATGGATTCAGATTATTTTCAAAGAATACTCACTCATCCTGTGTTCGAACAAAATATGGACTCAGTTTATTTTTATATATTACCCACTCAGGCTGTATTTTAACAGAATGTGGACTCAGATTTTGATCAAAAATTATTAACTCAGTCTGTTTTCTAACAGAATATGGACGCAGTCTATGTTTAAAGAATACTCACTCAGCCTGTGTTCTAATAGAATACACACTCAGCCTGGTTTTTAATAAAATACTCACGCAGCCAGTGTACTAACAGGATATTGACTCAGATTATTTTCAAAGAATACTCAATGAGCCTGTTTACTAACAGAATACTCACTCAGCCTGTGTTCTAACAGAATACTCACTCAGCTAGAGTTCTACCAGAATATGGATTCAGATTATTTTAAAATAATACGCACTCAGCCTGTGTTCTAACAGAATATGGACTCAGTCTATGTTTAAAGAATACTCACTCAGCCTGTGTTCTAACAGAATACTCACTCAGCGAGAGTTCTACCAGAATATGGATTCAGATTATTTTAAAATAATACTCACTCCGGCTGTGTTCTAACAGAATATGGACTCAGTCTATGTTTAAAGAATACTCACTCAGCCAGTGTTCTAACAGAATACTAATTCAGCCTGTGTTTTAACAGAATGTGGACTCAGATTTTATTAAAAGAATACTCACTCAGTCTGTGTTATAAAGAATATGGACTAAGTTTATTTTTAAATAATACCCACTCAGCCTCTGTTCTAACAGAATACTCACTCAGCCTGGGTTTTAACAAATACTAACTCAGCAAGTGTTCTAACAGGATATTGTCTCAGATTGTTTTCAAAGAATACTCACTCAGCCAGTGTTCTACCAGAATATGGATTCAGATTATTTTCAAATAATTCTGACTCAGCCTGTGTTCTAACAGAATGTGGACTCAGATATTGATCAAAAATTACTAACTCAGTATGTGTTCTAGCAGAATTAGGACGCAGTCTATGTTTAAAGAATACTCACTCAGCCTGTTTTCTAAAAGAATAGGCACTCAGCCTGGTTTTTAATAAGATATTCACGCAGCCAGTGTACTAACAGGATATTGACTCAGAGTATTTTCAAAGAATACTCAATGAGCCTGTTTACTAACAGAATACTCACACAGCCTGTGTTCTAACAGAATACTAACTAAGCCAGTGTTTTAAGAGAATATGGATTCAGATTATTTTCAAAGAATACTCACTCAGCCAGTGTTTTAAGAGAATATGGATTCAGATTATTTTCAAAGAATACTCACTCAGCCTGTGTTCGAACAAAATATGGACTCAGTTTATTTTTATATATTACCCACTCAGGCTGTGTTTTAACGGAATGTGGACTCAGAATTTGATCAAAAATTATTAACTCAGTCTGTTTTCTAACAGAATATGGACTCAGTCTATGTTTAGAGAATACTCACTCAGCCTGTGTTCTAAATAATATGGACTCAGTTTATTTTTAATAATAACCGCTCTGCCTGTGTTCTAACAGAATACCCACCGAGCCTGGGTTTTAACAAAATACTAACTCAGCAAGTGTTCTAACAGGATATTGACTCAGATTATTTTCAAAGAGTACTCACTCAGCCTGTGTTCTAACAGAATACTAACTAAGCCAGTGTTTTAAGAGAATATGGATTCAGATTATTTTCAAAGAATACTCACTCAGCCAGTGTTTTAAGAGAATATGGATTCAGATTATTTTCAAAGAATACTCACTCAGCCTGTGTTCGAACAAAATATGGACTCAGTTTATTTTTATATATTATCCACTCAGGATGTGTTTTAACGGAATGTGGACTCAGAATTTGATCAAAAATTATTAACTCAGTCTGTTTTCTAACAGAATATGGACTCAGTCTATGTTTAGAGAATACTCACTCAGCCTGTGTTCTAAATAATATGGACTCAGTTTATTTTTAATAATAACCGCTCTGCCTGTGTTCTAACAGAATACCCACTGAGCCTGGGTTTTAACAAAATACTAACTCAGCAAGTGTTCTAGCAGGATATTGACTCAGATTATTTTCAAAGAGTACTCACTCAGCCTGTGTTCTAACAGAATATGGACTCAGTCTATATTTAAAGAATACTCACTCACCTAAGTGTTCTAACAGAACACTCACTCAGCCTGTGTTCTAACAGAATACTAGCAGCCTGCGTTTTAACAGAATGTGGATTCAGATCAAAAATTACTAACTCAGTCTGTGTTCAAATAGAATGTGGACTCAGATTTCGTTCAAAAATTACACTGTCTGTGTCCTAACAGAATATGTACTCAGCCTGTGTTCTAACAGAATACTCACACAGCCTGTGTTCTAACAGAATATTCACTCAGCCAGTGTTTTAAGAGAATATGGATTCAGATTATTTTCAAAGAATACTCACTCATCCTGTGTTCGAACAAAATATGGACTCAGTTTATTTTTATATATTACCCACTCAGGCTGTATTTTAACAGAATGTGGACTCAGATTTTGATCAAAAATTATTAACTCAGTCTGTTTTCTAACAGAATATGGACGCAGTCTATGTTTAAAGAATACTCACTCAGCCTGTGTTCTAATAGAATACACACTCAGCCTGGTTTTTAATAAAATACTCACGCAGCCAGTGTACTAACAGGATATTGACTCAGATTATTTTCAAAGAATACTCAATGAGCCTGTTTACTAACAGAATACTCACTCAGCCTGTGTTCTAACAGAATACTCACTCAGCTAGAGTTCTACCAGAATATGGATTCAGATTATTTTAAAATAATACGCACTCAGCCTGTGTTCTAACAGAATATGGACTCAGTCTATGTTTAAAGAATACTCACTCAGCCTGTGTTCTAACAGAATACTCACTCAGCGAGAGTTCTACCAGAATATGGATTCAGATTATTTTAAAATAATACTCACTCCGGCTGTGTTCTAACAGAATATGGACTCAGTCTATGTTTAAAGAATACTCACTCAGCCAGTGTTCTAACAGAATACTAATTCAGCCTGTGTTTTAACAGAATGTGGACTCAGATTTTATTAAAAGAATACTCACTCAGTGTGTGTTATAAAGAATATGGACTCAGTTTATTTTTAAATAATACCCACTCAGCCTCTGTTCTAACAGAATACTCACTCAGCCTGGGTTTTAACAAATACTAACTCAGCAAGTGTTCTAACAGGATATTGTCTCAGATTGTTTTCAAAGAATACTCACTCAGCCAGTGTTCTACCAGAATATGGATTCAGATTATTTTCAAATAATTCTGACTCAGCCTGTGTTCTAACAGAATGTGGACTCAGATATTGATCAAAAATTACTAACTCAGTATGTGTTCTAGCAGAATTAGGACGCAGTCTATGTTTAAAGAATACTCACTCAGCCTGTTTTCTAAAAGAATAGGCACTCAGCCTGGTTTTTAATAAGATATTCACGCAGCCAGTGTACTAACAGGATATTGACTCAGAGTATTTTCAAAGAATACTCAATGAGCCTGTTTACTAACAGAATACTCACTCAGCCTGTGTTCTAACAGAATACTAACTAAGCCAGTGTTTTAAGAGAATATGGATTCAGATTATTTTCAAAGAATACTCACTCAGCCAGTGTTTTAAGAGAATATGGATTCAGATTATTTTCAAAGAATACTCACTCAGCCTGTGTTCGAACAAAATATGGACTCAGTTTATTTTTATATATTATCCACTCAGGATGTGTTTTAACGGAATGTGGACTCAGAATTTGATCAAAAATTATTAACTCAGTCTGTTTTCTAACAGAATATGGACTCAGTCTATGTTTAGAGAATACTCACTCAGCCTGTGTTCTAAATAATATGGACTCAGTTTATTTTTAATAATAACCGCTCTGCCTGTGTTCTAACAGAATACCCACTGAGCCTGGGTTTTAACAAAATACTAACTCAGCAAGTGTTCTAGCAGGATATTGACTCAGATTATTTTCAAAGAGTACTCACTCAGCCTGTGTTCTAACAGAATATGGACTCAGTCTATATTTAAAGAATACTCACTCACCTAAGTGTTCTAACAGAACACTCACTCAGCCTGTGTTCTAACAGAATACTAGCAGCCTGCGTTTTAACAGAATGTGGATTCAGATCAAAAATTACTAACTCAGTCTGTGTTCAAATAGAATGTGGACTCAGATTTCGTTCAAAAATTACACTGTCTGTGTCCTAACAGAATATGTACTCAGCCTGTGTTCTAACAGAATACTCACACAGCCTGTGTTCTAACAGAATATTCACTCAGCCAGTGTTTTAAGAGAATATGGATTCAGATTATTTTCAAAGAATACTCACTCATCCTGTGTTCGAACAAAATATGGACTCAGTTTATTTTTATATATTACCCACTCAGGCTGTATTTTAACAGAATGTGGACTCAGATTTTGATCAAAAATTATTAACTCAGTCTGTTTTCTAACAGAATATGGACGCAGTCTATGTTTAAAGAATACTCACTCAGCCTGTGTTCTAATAGAATACACACTCAGCCTGGTTTTTAATAAAATACTCACGCAGCCAGTGTACTAACAGGATATTGACTCAGATTATTTTCAAAGAATACTCAATGAGCCTGTTTACTAACAGAATACTCACTCAGCCTGTGTTCTAACAGAATACTCACTCAGCTAGAGTTCTACCAGAATATGGATTCAGATTATTTTAAAATAATACGCACTCAGCCTGTGTTCTAACAGAATATGGACTCAGTCTATGTTTAAAGAATACTCACTCAGCCTGTGTTCTAACAGAATACTCACTCAGCGAGAGTTCTACCAGAATATGGATTCAGATTATTTTAAAATAATACTCACTCCGGCTGTGTTCTAACAGAATATGGACTCAGTCTATGTTTAAAGAATACTCACTCAGCCAGTGTTCTAACAGAATACTAATTCAGCCTGTGTTTTAACAGAATGTGGACTCAGATTTTATTAAAAGAATACTCACTCAGTCTGTGTTATAAAGAATATGGACTCAGTTTATTTTTAAATAATACCCACTCAGCCTCTGTTGTAACAGAATACTCACTCAGCCTGGGTTTTAACAAATACTAACTCAGCAAGTGTTCTAACAGGATATTGTCTCAGATTGTTTTCAAAGAATACTCACTCAGCCAGTGTTCTACCAGAATATGGATTCAGATTATTTTCAAATAATTCTGACTCAGCCTGTGTTCTAACAGAATGTGGACTCAGATATTGATCAAAAATTACTAACTCAGTATGTGTTCTAGCAGAATTAGGACGCAGTCTATGTTTAAAGAATACTCACTCAGCCTGTTTTCTAAAAGAATAGGCACTCAGCCTGGTTTTTAATAAGATATTCACGCAGCCAGTGTACTAACAGGATATTGACTCAGAGTATTTTCAAAGAATACTCAATGAGCCTGTTTACTAACAGAATACTCACACAGCCTGTGTTCTAACAGAATACTAACTAAGCCAGTGTTTTAAGAGAATATGGATTCAGATTATTTTCAAAGAATACTCACTCAGCCAGTGTTTTAAGAGAATATGGATTCAGATTATTTTCAAAGAATACTCACTCAGCCTGTGTTCGAACAAAATATGGACTCAGTTTATTTTTATATATTACCCACTCAGGCTGTGTTTTAACGGAATGTGGACTCAGAATTTGATCAAAAATTATTAACTCAGTCTGTTTTCTAACAGAATATGGACTCAGTCTATGTTTAGAGAATACTCACTCAGCCTGTGTTCTAAATAATATGGACTCAGTTTATTTTTAATAATAACCGCTCTGCCTGTGTTCTAACAGAATACCCACCGAGCCTGGGTTTTAACAAAATACTAACTCAGCAAGTGTTCTAACAGGATATTGACTCAGATTATTTTCAAAGAGTACTCACTCAGCCTGTGTTCTAACAGAATACTAACTAAGCCAGTGTTTTAAGAGAATATGGATTCAGATTATTTTCAAAGAATACTCACTCAGCCAGTGTTTTAAGAGAATATGGATTCAGATTATTTTCAAAGAATACTCACTCAGCCTGTGTTCGAACAAAATATGGACTCAGTTTATTTTTATATATTATCCACTCAGGATGTGTTTTAACGGAATGTGGACTCAGAATTTGATCAAAAATTATTAACTCAGTCTGTTTTCTAACAGAATATGGACTCAGTCTATGTTTAGAGAATACTCACTCAGCCTGTGTTCTAAATAATATGGACTCAGTTTATTTTTAATAATAACCGCTCTGCCTGTGTTCTAACAGAATACCCACTGAGCCTGGGTTTTAACAAAATACTAACTCAGCAAGTGTTCTAGCAGGATATTGACTCAGATTATTTTCAAAGAGTACTCACTCAGCCTGTGTTCTAACAGAATATGGACTCAGTCTATATTTAAAGAATACTCACTCACCTAAGTGTTCTAACAGAACACTCACTCAGCCTGTGTTCTAACAGAATACTAGCAGCCTGCGTTTTAACAGAATGTGGATTCAGATCAAAAATTACTAACTCAGTCTGTGTTCAAATAGAATGTGGACTCAGATTTCGTTCAAAAATTACACTGTCTGTGTCCTAACAGAATATGTACTCAGCCTGTGTTCTAACAGAATACTCACACAGCCTGTGTTCTAACAGAATATTCACTCAGCCAGTGTTTTAAGAGAATATGGATTCAGATTATTTTCAAAGAATACTCACTCATCCTGTGTTCGAACAAAATATGGACTCAGTTTATTTTTATATATTACCCACTCAGGCTGTATTTTAACAGAATGTGGACTCAGATTTTGATCAAAAATTATTAACTCAGTCTGTTTTCTAACAGAATATGGACGCAGTCTATGTTTAAAGAATACTCACTCAGCCTGTGTTCTAATAGAATACACACTCAGCCTGGTTTTTAATAAAATACTCACGCAGCCAGTGTACTAACAGGATATTGACTCAGATTATTTTCAAAGAATACTCAATGAGCCTGTTTACTAACAGAATACTCACTCAGCCTGTGTTCTAACAGAATACTCACTCAGCTAGAGTTCTACCAGAATATGGATTCAGATTATTTTAAAATAATACGCACTCAGCCTGTGTTCTAACAGAATATGGACTCAGTCTATGTTTAAAGAATACTCACTCAGCCTGTGTTCTAACAGAATACTCACTCAGCGAGAGTTCTACCAGAATATGGATTCAGATTATTTTAAAATAATACTCACTCCGGCTGTGTTCTAACAGAATATGGACTCAGTCTATGTTTAAAGAATACTCACTCAGCCAGTGTTCTAACAGAATACTAATTCAGCCTGTGTTTTAACAGAATGTGGACTCAGATTTTATTAAAAGAATACTCACTCAGTCTGTGTTATAAAGAATATGGACTCAGTTTATTTTTAAATAATACCCACTCAGCCTCTGTTCTAACAGAATACTCACTCAGCCTGGGTTTTAACAAATACTAACTCAGCAAGTGTTCTAACAGGATATTGTCTCAGATTGTTTTCAAAGAATACTCACTCAGCCAGTGTTCTACCAGAATATGGATTCAGATTATTTTCAAATAATTCTGACTCAGCCTGTGTTCTAACAGAATGTGGACTCAGATATTGATCAAAAATTACTAACTCAGTCTGTGTTCTAGCAGAATTAGGACGCAGTCTATGTTTAAAGAATACTCACTCAGCCTGTTTTCTAAAAGAATAGGCACTCAGCCTGGTTTTTAATAAGATATTCACGCAGCCAGTGTACTAACAGGATATTGACTCAGAGTATTTTCAAAGAATACTCAATGAGCCTGTTTACTAACAGAATACTCACTCAGCCTGTGTTCTAACAGAATGTGGACTCAGTCTATATTTAAAGAATGCTCACTCACCTCAGTGTTCTAACAGAACACTCACTCAGCCTGTGTTCTAACAGAATGTGGACTCAGATTTTGTTCAAAGATTACTCTGTCTGTGTTGTAACAGAATATGGACTCAGCCTGTGTTCTAACAGAATACTCACACAGCCTGTGTTCTAACAGAATACTAACTAAGCCAGTGTTTTAAGAGAATATGGATTCAGATTATTTTCAAAGAATACTCACTCAGCCAGTGTTTTAAGAGAATATGGATTCAGATTATTTTCAAAGAATACTCACTCAGCCTGTGTTCGAACAAAATATGGACTCAGTTTATTTTTATATATTACCCACTCAGGCTGTGTTTTAACGGAATGTGGACTCAGAATTTGATCAAAAATTATTAACTCAGTCTGTTTTCTAACAGAATATGGACTCAGTCTATGTTTAGAGAATACTCACTCAGCCTGTGTTCTAAATAATATGGACTCAGTTTATTTTTAATAATAACCGCTCTGCCTGTGTTCTAACAGAATACCCACCGAGCCTGGGTTTTAACAAAATACTAACTCAGCAAGTGTTCTAACAGGATATTGACTCAGATTATTTTCAAAGAGTACTCACTCAGCCTGTGTTCTAACAGAATACTAACTAAGCCAGTGTTTTAAGAGAATATGGATTCAGATTATTTTCAAAGAATACTCACTCAGCCAGTGTTTTAAGAGAATATGGATTCAGATTATTTTCAAAGAATACTCACTCAGCCTGTGTTCGAACAAAATATGGACTCAGTTTATTTTTATATATTCCCCACTCAGGCTGTGTTTTAACGGAATGTGGACTCAGAATTTGATCAAAAATTATTAACTCAGTCTGTTTTCTAACAGAATATGGACTCAGTCTATGTTTAGAGAATACTCACTCAGCCTGTGTTCTAAATAATATGGACTCAGTTTATTTTTAATAATAACCGCTCTGCCTGTGTTCTAACAGAATACCCACTGAGCCTGGGTTTTAACAAAATACTAACTCAGCAAGTGTTCTAACAGGATATTGACTCAGATTATTTTCAAAGAGTACTCACTCAGCCTGTGTTCTAACAGAATATGGACTCAGTCTATATTTAAAGAATACTCACTCACCTAAGTGTTCTAACAGAACACTCACTCAGCCTGTGTTCTAACAGAATACTAGCAGCCTGCGTTTTAACAGAATGTGGATTCAGATCAAAAATTACTAACTCAGTCTGTGTTCAAATAGAATGTGGACTCAGATTTCGTTCAAAAATTACACTGTCTGTGTCCTAACAGAATATGTACTCAGCCTGTGTTCTAACAGAATACTCACACAGCCTGTGTTCTAACAGAATATTCACTCAGCCAGTGTTTTAAGAGAATATGGATTCAGATTATTTTCAAAGAATACTCACTCATCCTGTGTTCGAACAAAATATGGACTCAGTTTATTTTTATATATTACCCACTCAGGCTGTATTTTAACAGAATGTGGACTCAGATTTTGATCAAAAATTATTAACTCAGTCTGTTTTCTAACAGAATATGGACGCAGTCTATGTTTAAAGAATACTCACTCAGCCTGTGTTCTAATAGAATACACACTCAGCCTGGTTTTTAATAAAATACTCACGCAGCCAGTGTACTAACAGGATATTGACTCAGATTATTTTCAAAGAATACTCAATGAGCCTGTTTACTAACAGAATACTCACTCAGCCTGTGTTCTAACAGAATACTCACTCAGCTAGAGTTCTACCAGAATATGGATTCAGATTATTTTAAAATAATACGCACTCAGCCTGTGTTCTAACAGAATATGGACTCAGTCTATGTTTAAAGAATACTCACTCAGCCTGTGTTCTAACAGAATACTCACTCAGCGAGAGTTCTACCAGAATATGGATTCAGATTATTTTAAAATAATACTCACTCCGCCTGTGTTCTAACAGAATATGGACTCAGTCTATGTTTAAAGAATACTCACTCAGCCAGTGTTCTAACAGAATACTAATTCAGCCTGTGTTTTAACAGAATGTGGACTCAGATTTTATTAAAAGAATACTCACTCAGTCTGTGTTATAAAGAATATGGACTCAGTTTATTTTTAAATAATACCCACTCAGCCTCTGTTCTAACAGAATACTCACTCAGCCTGGGTTTTAACAAATACTAACTCAGCAAGTGTTCTAACAGGATATTGTCTCAGATTGTTTTCAAAGAATACTCACTCAGCCAGTGTTCTACCAGAATATGGATTCAGATTATTTTCAAATAATTCTGACTCAGCCTGTGTTCTAACAGAATGTGGACTCAGATATTGATCAAAAATTACTAACTCAGTCTGTGTTCTAGCAGAATTAGGACGCAGTCTATGTTTAAAGAATACTCACTCAGCCTGTTTTCTAAAAGAATAGGCACTCAGCCTGGTTTTTAATAAGATATTCACGCAGCCAGTGTACTAACAGGATATTGACTCAGAGTATTTTCAAAGAATACTCAATGAGCCTGTTTACTAACAGAATACTCACTCAGCCTGTGTTCTAACAGAATGTGGACTCAGTCTATATTTAAAGAATGCTCACTCACCTCAGTGTTCTAACAGAACACTCACTCAGCCTGTGTTCTAACAGAATGTGGACTCAGATTTTGTTCAAAGATTACTCTGTCTGTGTTGTAACAGAATATGGACTCAGCCTGTGTTCTAACAGAATACTCACACAGCCTGTGTTCTAACAGAATACTAACTAAGCCAGTGTTTTAAGAGAATATGGATTCAGATTATTTTCAAAGAATACTCACTCAGCCAGTGTTTTAAGAGAATATGGATTCAGATTATTTTCAAAGAATACTCACTCAGCCTGTGTTCGAACAAAATATGGACTCAGTTTATTTTTATATATTACCCACTCAGGCTGTGTTTTAACGGAATGTGGACTCAGAATTTGATCAAAAATTATTAACTCAGTCTGTTTTCTAACAGAATATGGACTCAGTCTATGTTTAGAGAATACTCACTCAGCCTGTGTTCTAAATAATATGGACTCAGTTTATTTTTAATAATAACCGCTCTGCCTGTGTTCTAACAGAATACCCACCGAGCCTGGGTTTTAACAAAATACTAACTCAGCAAGTGTTCTAACAGGATATTGACTCAGATTATTTTCAAAGAGTACTCACTCAGCCTGTGTTCTAACAGAATACTAACTAAGCCAGTGTTTTAAGAGAATATGGATTCAGATTATTTTCAAAGAATACTCACTCAGCCAGTGTTTTAAGAGAATATGGATTCAGATTATTTTCAAAGAATACTCACTCAGCCTGTGTTCGAACAAAATATGGACTCAGTTTATTTTTATATATTACCCACTCAGGCTGTGTTTTAACGGAATGTGGACTCAGAATTTGATCAAAAATTATTAACTCAGTCTGTTTTCTAACAGAATATGGACTCAGTCTATGTTTAGAGAATACTCACTCAGCCTGTGTTCTAAATAATATGGACTCAGTTTATTTTTAATAATAACCGCTCTGCCTGTGTTCTAACAGAATACCCACTGAGCCTGGGTTTTAACAAAATACTAACTCAGCAAGTGTTCTAACAGGATATTGACTCAGATTATTTTCAAAGAGTACTCACTCAGCCTGTGTTCTAACAGAATATGGACTCAGTCTATATTTAAAGAATACTCACTCACCTAAGTGTTCTAACAGAACACTCACTCAGCCTGTGTTCTAACAGAATACTAGCAGCCTGCGTTTTAACAGAATGTGGATTCAGATCAAAAATTACTAACTCAGTCTGTGTTCAAATAGAATGTGGACTCAGATTTCGTTCAAAAATTACACTGTCTGTGTCCTAACAGAATATGTACTCAGCCTGTGTTCTAACAGAATACTCACACAGCCTGTGTTCTAACAGAATATTCACTCAGCCAGTGTTTTAAGAGAATATGGATTCAGATTATTTTCAAAGAATAGTCACTCATCCTGTGTTCGAACAAAATATGGACTCAGTTTATTTTTATATATTACCCACTCAGGCTGTATTTTAACAGAATGTGGACTCAGATTTTGATCAAAAATTATTAACTCAGTCTGTTTTCTAACAGAATATGGACGCAGTCTATGTTTAAAGAATACTCACTCAGCCTGTGTTCTAATAGAATACACACTCAGCCTGGTTTTTAATAAAATACTCACGCAGCCAGTGTACTAACAGGATATTGACTCAGATTATTTTCAAAGAATACTCAATGAGCCTGTTTACTAACAGAATACTCACTCAGCCTGTGTTCTAACAGAATACTCACTCAGCTAGAGTTCTACCAGAATATGGATTCAGATTATTTTAAAATAATACGCACTCAGCCTGTGTTCTAACAGAATATGGACTCAGTCTATGTTTAAAGAATACTCACTCAGCCTGTGTTCTAACAGAATACTCACTCAGCGAGAGTTCTACCAGAATATGGATTCAGATTATTTTAAAATAATACTCACTCCGGCTGTGTTCTAACAGAATATGGACTCAGTCTATGTTTAAAGAATACTCACTCAGCCAGTGTTCTAACAGAATACTAATTCAGCCTGTGTTTTAACAGAATGTGGACTCAGATTTTATTAAAAGAATACTCACTCAGTCTGTGTTATAAAGAATATGGACTCAGTTTATTTTTAAATAATACCCACTCAGCCTCTGTTCTAACAGAATACTCACTCAGCCTGGGTTTTAACAAATACTAACTCAGCAAGTGTTCTAACAGGATATTGTCTCAGATTGTTTTCAAAGAATACTCACTCAGCCAGTGTTCTACCAGAATATGGATTCAGATTATTTTCAAATAATTCTGACTCAGCCTGTGTTCTAACAGAATGTGGACTCAGATATTGATCAAAAATTACTAACTCAGTCTGTGTTCTAGCAGAATTAGGACGCAGTCTATGTTTAAAGAATACTCACTCAGCCTGTTTTCTAAAAGAATAGGCACTCAGCCTGGTTTTTAATAAGATATTCACGCAGCCAGTGTACTAACAGGATATTGACTCAGAGTATTTTCAAAGAATACTCAATGAGCCTGTTTACTAACAGAATACTCACTCAGCCTGTGTTCTAACAGAATGTGGACTCAGTCTATATTTAAAGAATGCTCACTCACCTCAGTGTTCTAACAGAACACTCACTCAGCCTGTGTTCTAACAGAATACTAACTCAGCCTGCGTTCTAACAGAATGTGGATTCAGATCAAAAATTACTAACTCAGTCTGTGTTCTAACAGAATGTGGACTCAGATTTTGTTCAAAGATTACTCTGTCTGTGTTGTAACAGAATATGGACTCAGCCTGTGTTCTAACAGAATACTCACACAGCCTGTGTTCTAACAGAATACTAACTAAGCCAGTGTTTTAAGAGAATATGGATTCAGATTAATTTCAAAGAATACTCACTCAGCCAGTGTTTTAAGAGAATATGGATTCAGATTATTTTCAAAGAATACTCACTCAGCCTGTGTTCGAACAAAATATGGACTCAGTTTATTTTTATATATTACCCACTCAGGCTGTGTTTTAACAGAATGTGGACTCAGAATTTGATCAAAAATTATTAACTCAGTCTGTTTTCTAACAGAATATGGACTCAGTCTATGTTTAGAGAATACTCACTCAGCCTGTGTTCTAAATAATATGGACTCAGTTTATTTTTAATAATAACCGCTCTGCCTGTGTTCTAACAGAATACCCACCGAGCCTGGGTTTTAACAAAATACTAACTCAGCAAGTGTTCTAACAGGATATTGACTCAGATTATTTTCAAAGAGTACTCACTCAGCCTGTGTTCTAACAGAATATGGACTCAGTCTATATTTAAAGAATACTCACTCACCTAAGTGTTCTAACAGAACACTCACTCAGCCTGTGTTCTAACAGAATACTAGCAGCCTGCGTTTTAACAGAATGTGGATTCAGATCAAAAATTACTAACTCAGTCTGTGTTCAAATAGAATGTGGACTCAGATTTCGTTCAAAAATTACACTGTCTGTGTCCTAACAGAATATGTACTCAGCCTGTGTTCTAACAGAATACTCACACAGCCTGTGTTCTAACAGAATATTCACTCAGCCAGTGTTTTAAGAGAATATGGATTCAGATTATTTTCAAAGAATACTCACTCATCCTGTGTTCGAACAAAATATGGACTCAGTTTATTTTTATATATTACCCACTCAGGCTGTATTTTAACAGAATGTGGACTCAGATTTTGATCAAAAATTATTAACTCAGTCTGTTTTCTAACAGAATATGGACGCAGTCTATGTTTAAAGAATACTCACTCAGCCTGTGTTCTAATAGAATACACACTCAGCCTGGTTTTTAATAAAATACTCACGCAGCCAGTGTACTAACAGGATATTGACTCAGATTATTTTCAAAGAATACTCAATGAGCCTGTTTACTAACAGAATACTCACTCAGCCTGTGTTCTAACAGAATACTCACTCAGCTAGAGTTCTACCAGAATATGGATTCAGATTATTTTAAAATAATACGCACTCAGCCTGTGTTCTAACAGAATATGGACTCAGTCTATGTTTAAAGAATACTCACTCAGCCTGTGTTCTAACAGAATATGGACTCAGTCTATGTTTAAAGAATACTCACTCAGCCTGTGTTCTAACAGAATACTCACTCAGCGAGAGTTCTACCAGAATATGGATTCAGATTATTTTAAAATAATACTCACTCCGCCTGTGTTCTAACAGAATATGGACTCAGTCTATGTTTAAAGAATACTCACTCAGCCAGTTTTCTAACTGAATACTAATTCAGCCTGTGTTTTAACAGAATGTGGACGCAGATTTTATTAAAAGAATACTCACTCAGTCTGTGTTATAAAGAATATGGACTCAGTTTATTTTTAAATAATACCCACTCAGCCTGTGTTCTAACAGAATACTCACTCAGCCTGGGTTTTAACAAATACTAACTCAGCAAGTGTTCTAACAGGATATTGACTCAGATTGTTCTCAAAGAATACTCACTCAGCCAGTGTTCTACCAGAATATGGATTCAGATTATTTTCAAATAATTCTGACTCAGCCTGTGTTCCAACAGAATGTGGACTCAGATATTGATCAAAAATTACTAACTCAGTATGTGTTCTAGCAGAATTAGGACGCAGTCTATGTTTAAAGAATACTCACTCAGCCTGTTTTCTAAAAGAATAGGCACTCAGCCTGGTTTTTAATAAGATATTCACGCAGCCAGTGTACTAACAGGATATTGACTCAGAGTATTTTCAAAGAATACTCAATGAGCCTGTTTACTAACAGAATACTCACTCAGCCTGTGTTCT
This sequence comes from Furipterus horrens, assembly GCF_987537825.1. Lineage (NCBI taxonomy): Eukaryota > Metazoa > Chordata > Mammalia > Chiroptera > Furipteridae > Furipterus > Furipterus horrens. The sequence continues at coordinate 1,531,787 of NW_028327190.1, read as the reverse complement.
AACAGAATGTGGACTCAGTCTATATTTAAAGAATACTCACTCACCTCAGTGTTCTAACAGAACACTCACTCAGCCTGTGTTCTAACAGAATACTAACTCAGCCTGCGTTCTAACAGAATGTGGATTCAGATCAAAAATTACTAACTCAGTCTGTGTTCTAACAGAATGTGGACTCAGATTTTGTTCAAAGATTACTCTGTCTGTGTTCTAACAGAATATGGACTCAGCCTGTGTTCTAACAGAATACTCACACAGCCTGTGTTCTAACAGAATACTAACTATGCCAGTGTTTTAAGAGAATATGGATTCAGATTATTTTCAAAGAATACTCACTCAGCCAGTGTTTTAAGAGAATATGGATTCAGATTATTTTCAAAGAATACTCACTCAGCCTGTGTTCGAACAAAATATGGACTCAGTTTATTTTTATATATTACCCACTCAGGCTGTGTTCTAACAGAATGTGGACTCAGATATTGATCAAAAATTACTAACTCAGTCTGTGTTCTAGCAGAATTAGGACGCAGTCTATGTTTAAAGAATACTCACTCAGACTGTGTTCTAAAAGAATAGGCACTCAGCCTGGTTTTTAATAAAATATTCACGCAGCCAGTGTAGTAACAGGATATTGACTCAGAGTATTTTCAAAGAATACGCAATGAGCCTGTTTACTAAGAGAATACTCATTCAGCCTGTGTTCTAACAGAATATGGATTCTGATTATTTTATTATAATACTCACTCAGCCTGTGTTCTAACAGAATATGGATTCTGATTATTTTAAAATAATACTCACTCAGCCTGTGTTCTAACAGAATATGGACTCAGTCTATGTTAAAAAATAGTCACTCAGCCTGTGTTCTTTCAGAATACTCACTCAGCGAGAGTTCTACCAGAATATGGATTCACGTTATTTTAAAATAATACTCACTCCGCCTGTGTTCTAACAGAATACTAATTCAGCCTGTGTTTTAACAGAATGTGGATTCAGATCAAATATTACTAACTCAGTCTGTGTTCTAAAAGAATGTGGACTCAGATTTTGTTCAAAAATTACTCTGTGTTCTAACAGAATATGGACTCAGCCTGTGTTCTAACAGAATACTCACACAGCCTGTGTTCTAACAGAATACTAACTAAGCCACTTTTTTAAGAGAATATGGATTCAGATTATTTTCAAAGAATACTCACTCAGCCAGTGTTTTAAGAGAATATGGATTCAGATTATTTTCAAAGAATTCTCACTCAGCCTGTGTTCGAACAAAATATGGACTCAGTTTATTTTTATATATTACCCACTCAGGCTGTGTTTTAACAGAATATGGACTCAGATCAAAAATTACTTACTCAGTCTGTGTTCTAACAGAATGTGGACTCAGATTTTGTTCAAAAATTACACTTTCTGTGTTCTAACAGAATATGGATTCAGACTGTGTTCTAACAGAATACTCACACAGCCTGTGTTCTAACAGAATACTAACTAAGCCACTTTTTTAAGAGAATATGGATTCAGATTATTTTCAAAGAAAACTCACTCAGCCAGTGTTTTAAGAGAATATGGATTCAGATTATTTTCAAAGAATACTCACTCAGCCTGAGTTCGAACAAAATATGGACTCAGTTTATTTTTATATAATACCCACTCAGGCTGTCTTTTAACAGAATGTGGACTCAGAATTTGATCAAAAATTATTAACTCAGTCTGTTTTCTAACAGAATATGGACTCAGTCTATGTTGAGAGAATACTCACTCAGCCTGTGTTCTAAATAATATGGACTCAGTTTATTTTTAATAATAACCACTCATCCTGTGTTCTAACAGAATACCCACCGAGCCTGGGTTTTAACAAAATACTAACTCAGCAAGTGTTCTAACAGGATATTGACTCAGATTATTTTCAAAGAGTACTCACTCAGCCTGTGTTCTAACAGAATGTGGACTCAGTCTATATTTAAGGAATACTCACTCACCTAAGTGTTCTAACAGAACCCTCACTCAGCCTGTGTTCTAACAGAATACTAGCAGCCTGCGTTTTAACAGAATGTGGATTCAGATCAAAAATTACTAACTCAGTCTGTGTTCAAATAGAATGTGGACTCAGATTTCGTTCAAAAATTACACTGTCTGTGTCCTAACAGAATATGTACTCAGCCTGTGTTCTAACAGAATACTCACACAGCCTGTGTTCTAACAGAATATTCACTCAGCCAGTGTTTTAAGAGAATATGGATTCAGATTATTTTCAAAGAATACTCACTCATCCTGTGTTCGAACAAAATATGGACTCAGTTTACTTTTATATATTACCCACTCAGGCTGTATTTTAACAGAATGTGGACTCAGATTTTGATCAAAAATTATTAACTCAGTCTGTTTTCTAACAGAATATGGACGCAGTCTATGTTTAAAGAATACTCACTCAGCCTGTGTTCTAATAGAATACACACTCAGCCTGGTTTTTAATAAAATACTCACGCAGCCAGTGTACTAACAGGATATTGACTCAGATTATTTTCAAAGAATACTCAATGAGCCTGTTTACTAACAGAATACTCACTCAGCCTGTGTTCTAACAGAATACTCACTCAGCGAGAGTTCTACCAGAATATGGATTCAGATTATTTTAAAATAATACGCACTAAGCCTGTGTTCTAACAGAATATGGACTCCGTCTATGTTTAAAGAATACTCACTCAGCCTGTGTTCTAACAGAATATGGACTCAGTCTATGTTTAAAGAATACTCACTCAGCCTGTGTTCTAACAGAATACTCACTCAGCGAGAGTTCTACCAGAATATGGATTCAGATTATTTTAAAATAATACTCACTCCGCCTGTGTTCTAACAGAATATGGACTCAGTCTATGTTTAAAGCATACTCACTCAGCCAGTGTTCTAACAGAATACTAATTCAGCCTGTGTTTTAACAGAATGTGGACTCAGATTTTATTAAAAGAATACTCACTCAGTCTGTGTTATAAAGAATATGGACTCAGTTTATTTTTAAATAATACCCACTCAGCCTGTGTTCTAACAGAATACTCACTCAGCCTGGGTTTTAACAAATACTAACTCAGCAAGTGTTCTAACAGGATATTGACTCAGATTGTTTTCAAAGAATACTCACTCAGCCAGTGTTCTACCAGAATATGGATTCAGATTATTTTCAAATAATTCTGACTCAGCCTGTGTTCTAACAGAATGTGGACTCAGATATTGATCAAAAATTACTAACTCAGTCTGTGTTCTAGCAGAATTAGGACGCAGTCTATGTTTAAAGAATACTCACTCAGCCTGTTTTCTAAAAGAATAGGCACTCAGCCTGGTTTTTAATAAGATATTCACGCAGCCAGTGTACTAACAGGATATTGACTCAGAGTATTTTCAAAGAATACTCAATGAGCCTGTTTACTAACAGAATACTCACTCAGCCTGTGTTCTAACAGAATGTGGACTCAGTCTATATTTAAAGAATACTCACTCACCTCAGTGTTCTAACAGAACACTCACTCAGCCTGTGTTCTAACAGAATACTAACTCAGCCTGCGTTCTAACAGAATGTGGATTCAGATCAAAAATTACTAACTCAGTCTGTGTTCTAACAGAATGTGGACTCAGATTTTGTTCAAAGATTACTCTGTCTGTGTTCTAACAGAATATGGACTCAGCCTGTGTTCTAACAGAATACTCACACAGCCTGTGTTCTAACAGAATACTAACTAAGCCAGTGTTTTAAGAGAATATGGATTCAGATTATTTTCAAAGAATACTCACTCAGCCAGTGTTTTAAGAGAATATGGATTCAGATTATTTTCAAAGAATACTCACTCAGCCTGTGTTCGAACAAAATATGGACTCAGTTTATTTTTATATATTACCCACTCAGGCTGTGTTTTAACGGAATGTGGACTCAGAATTTGATCAAAAATTATTAACTCAGTCTGTGTTCTAGCAGAATTAGGACGCAGTCTATGTTTAAAGAATACTCACTCAGACTGTGTTCTAAAAGAATAGGCACTCAGCCTGGTTTTTAATAAAATATTCACGCAGCCAGTGTAGTAACAGGATATTGACTCAGAGTATTTTCAAAGAATACGCAATGAGCCTGTTTACTAAGAGAATACTCATTCAGCCTGTGTTCTAACAGAATATGGATTCTGATTATTTTATTATAATACTCACTCAGCCTGTGTTCTAACAGAATATGGATTCTGATTATTTTAAAATAATACTCACTCAGCCTGTGTTCTAACAGAATATGGACTCAGTCTATGTTAAAAAATAGTCACTCAGCCTGTGTTCTTTCAGAATACTCACTCAGCGAGAGTTCTACCAGAATATGGATTCACGTTATTTTAAAATAATACTCACTCCGCCTGTGTTCTAACAGAATACTAATTCAGCCTGTGTTTTAACAGAATGTGGATTCAGATCAAATATTACTAACTCAGTCTGTGTTCTAAAAGAATGTGGACTCAGATTTTGTTCAAAAATTACTCTGTGTTCTAACAGAATATGGACTCAGCCTGTGTTCTAACAGAATACTCACACAGCCTGTGTTCTAACAGAATACTAACTAAGCCACTTTTTTAAGAGAATATGGATTCAGATTATTTTCAAAGAATACTCACTCAGCCAGTGTTTTAAGAGAATATGGATTCAGATTATTTTCAAAGAATTCTCACTCAGCCTGTGTTCGAACAAAATATGGACTCAGTTTATTTTTATATATTACCCACTCAGGCTGTGTTTTAACAGAATATGGACTCAGATCAAAAATTACTTACTCAGTCTGTGTTCTAACAGAATGTGGACTCAGATTTTGTTCAAAAATTACACTTTCTGTGTTCTAACAGAATATGGATTCAGACTGTGTTCTAACAGAATACTCACACAGCCTGTGTTCTAACAGAATACTAACTAAGCCACTTTTTTAAGAGAATATGGATTCAGATTATTTTCAAAGAAAACTCACTCAGCCAGTGTTTTAAGAGAATATGGATTCAGATTATTTTCAAAGAATACTCACTCAGCCTGAGTTCGAACAAAATATGGACTCAGTTTATTTTTATATAATACCCACTCAGGCTGTCTTTTAACAGAATGTGGACTCAGAATTTGATCAAAAATTATTAACTCAGTCTGTTTTCTAACAGAATATGGACTCAGTATATGTTGAGAGAATACTCACTCAGCCTGTGTTCTAAATAATATGGACTCAGTTTATTTTTAATAATAACCACTCAGCCTGTGTTCTAACAGAATACCCACCGAGCCTGGGTTTTAACAAAATACTAACTCAGCAAGTGTTCTAACAGGATATTGACTCAGATTATTTTCAAAGAGTACTCACTCAGCCTGTGTTCTAACAGAATGTGGACTCAGTCTATATTTAAGGAATACTCACTCACCTAAGTGTTCTAACAGAACACTCACTCAGCCTGTGTTCTAACAGAATACTAGCAGCCTGCGTTTTAACAGAATGTGGATTCAGATCAAAAATTACTAACTCAGTCTGTGTTCAAATAGAATGTGGACTCAGATTTCGTTCAAAAATTACACTGTCTGTGTCCTAACAGAATATGTACTCAGCCTGTGTTCTAACAGAATACTCACACAGCCTGTGTTCTAACAGAATATTCACTCAGCCAGTGTTTTAAGAGAATATGGATTCAGATTATTTTCAAAGAATACTCACTCATCCTGTGTTCGAACAAAATATGGACTCAGTTTACTTTTATATATTACCCACTCAGGCTGTATTTTAACAGAATGTGGACTCAGATTTTGATCAAAAATTATGAACTCAGTCTGTTTTCTAACAGAATATGGACGCAGTCTATGTTTAAAGAATACTCACTCAGCCTGTGTTCTAATAGAATACACACTCAGCCTGGTTTTTAATAAAATACTCACGCAGCCAGTGTACTAACAGGATATTGACTCAGATTATTTTCAAAGAATACTCAATGAGCCTGTTTACTAACAGAATACTCACTCAGCCTGTGTTCTAACAGAATACTCACTCAGCGAGAGTTCTACCAGAATATGGATTCAGATTATTTTAAAATAATACGCACTAAGCCTGTGTTCTAACAGAATATGGACTCCGTCTATGTTTAAAGAATACTCACTCAGCCTGTGTTCTAACAGAATATGGACTCAGTCTATGTTTAAAGAATACTCACTCAGCCTGTGTTCTAACAGAATACTCACTCAGCGAGAGTTCTACCAGAATATGGATTCAGATTATTTTAAAATAATACTCACTCCGCCTGTGTTCTAACAGAATATAGACTCAGTCTATGTTTAAAGCATACTCACTCAGCCAGTGTTCTAACAGAATACTAATTCAGCCTGTGTTTTAACAGAATGTGGACTCAGATTTTATTAAAAGAATACTCACTCAGTCTGTGTTATAAAGAATATGGACTCAGTTTATTTTTAAATAATACCCACTCAGCCTGTGTTCTAACAGAATACTCACTCAGCCTGGGTTTTAACAAATACTAACTCAGCAAGTGTTCTAACAGGATATTGACTCAGATTATTTTCAAAGATTACTCACTCAGCCAGTGTTCTACCAGAATATGGATTCAGATTACTTTCAAAGAATACTCACTCAGCCTGTGTTCTAACAGAATGTGGACTCAGATATTGATCAAAAATTACTAACTCAGTCTGTGTTCCAGCAGAATTAGGACGCAGTCTATGTTTAAAGAATACTCACTCAGCCTGTGTTCTAATAGAATACGCACTCAGACTGGTTTTTAATAAAATATTCATGCAGCCAGTGTACTAACAGGATATTGATTCAGAGTATTTTCGAAGAATACTCAATGAGACTGTTTACTAACAGAATACTCACTCAGCCTGTGTTCTAACAGAATACTCACTCAGCGAGAGTTCTACCAGAATATGGATTCTGATTATTTGAAAATAATACTCACTCAGCCTGTGTTCTAACAGAATGTGGACTCAGTCTATATTTAAAGAATACTCACTCACCTCAGTGTTCTAACAGAACACTCACTCAGCCTGTGTTCTAACAGAATACTAACTCAGCCTGCGTTCTAACAGAATGTGGATTCAGATCAAAAATTACTAACTCAGTCTGTGTTCTAAAAGAATGTGGACTCAGATTTTGTTCAAAGAATACTCTGTCTGTGTTCTAACAGAATATAGACTCAGCCTGTGTTCTAACAGAATACTCACACAGCCTGTGTTCTAACAGAATACTAACTAAGCCAGTGTTTTAAGAGAATATGGATTCAGATTATTTTCAAAGAATACTCACTCAGCCAGTGTTTTAAGAGAATATGGATTCAGATTATTTTCAAAGAATACTCACTGAGCCTGTGTTCGAACAAAATATGGACTCGGTTTATTTTTATATATTACCCACTCAGGGTGTGTTTTAACAGAATGTGGACTCAGAATTTGATCAAAAATTATTAACTCAGTCTGTTTTCTAACAGAAGATGGACTCAGTCTATGTTTAGAGAATACTCACTCAACCTGTGTTCTAAATAATATGGTCTCAGTTTATTTTTATATAATAACCGCTCAGCCTGTGTTCTAACAGAATACCCACCGAGCCTGGGTTTTAAAAAAATACTAACTCAGCAAGCGTTCTAACAGGATATTGACTCAGATTATTTTCAAAGAGTAATCAGCCTGTGTTCTAACAGAATATGGACTCAGTCTATATTTAAAGAATACTCACTCACCGAAGTGTTCTAACAGAACTCTCACTCAGCCTGTGTTCTAACAGAATACTAACTCAGCCTGCGTTTTAACAGAATGTGGATTCAGATAAAAAATTACTAACTCAGTCTGTGTTCCAATAGAATGTGGACTCAGATTTTGTTCAAAAATTACACTGTCTGTTTTCTAACAGAATATGGACTCAGCCTGTGTTCTAACAGATTACTCACACAGCCTGTGTTCTAACAGAATACTCACTCAGCCAGTGTTTTAAGAGAATATGGATTCAGATGATTTTTAAAGAATACTCACTCAGCCTGTGTTCGAACAAAATATGGACTCAGTTTATTTTTATATATTACCCACCCAGGCTGTGTTTTAACAGAATGTGGACTCAGATTTTGATCAAAAATTATTAACTCAGTCTCTTTTCTAACAGAATATGGACTCAGTCTATGTTGAGAGAATACTCACTCAGCCTGTGTTCTAAATAATATGGACTCAGTTAATTTTTAATAATAACCGCTCTGCCTGTGTTCTAACAGAATATGGACTCAGTCTATATTTAAAGAATACTCACTCACCTAAGTGTTCTAACAGAACACTCACTCAGCCTGTGTTCTAACAGAATACTAACTCAGCCTGCGTTTTAACAGAATGTGGATTCAGATCAAAAATTGCTAACTCAGTCTGTGCTCTAAGAGAATGTGGACTCAGATTTTGTTCAAAAATTACTCTGTCTGTGTTCTAACAGAATATGGACTCAGCCTGTGTTCTAACAGAATACTCACTCAGCCTGGTTTTTAATAAGATACTCACGCAGCCAGTGTACTAACAGGATATTGTCTCAGATTATTTTCAAAGAATACTTAATGAGCCTGTTTACTAACAGAATACTCACTCAGCCTGTGTTCTACCAGAATATTCACTCAGCTAGAGTTCTACCAGAATATGGATTCAGATTATTTTAAAATAATACTCACTCCGCCTGTGTTCTAATAGAATATGGACTCAGTCTATGTTTAAAGAATACTCACTCAGCCTGTGTTCTAACAGAATATGGACTCAGTCTATGTTTAAAGAATACTCACTCAGCCTGTGTTCTAACAGAATACTCACTCAGCGAGAGTTCTACCAGAATATGGATTCAGATTATTTTAAAATAATACTCACTCCGCCTGTGTTCTAATAGAATATGGACTCAGTCTATGTTTAAAGAATACTCACTCAGCCTGTGTTCTAACAGAATATGGACTCAGTCTATGTTTAAAGAATACTCACTCAGCCTGTGTTCTAACAGAATATGGACTCAGTCTATGTTTAAAGAATACTCACTCAGCCTGTGTTCTAACAGAATACTCACACAGCCTGTGTTCTAACAGAATACTCACTCAGCCAGTGTTCTAACAGAATACTAACTCAGCCTGCGTTTTAACAGAATGTGGATTCAGATCAAAAATTACTAACTCAGTCTGTGTTCTAACAGAATGTGGACTCAGATTTTGTTCAAAAATTACTCTGTCTGTGTTCTAACAGAATATGGACTCAGCCTGTGTTCTAACAGAATACTCACACAGCCTGTGTTCTAACAGAATACTCACTCAGCCAGTGTTTTAAGAGAATATGGATTCAGATTATTTTAAAAGAATACTCACTCAGCCTGTGTTCGAACAAAATATGGACTCAGTTTATTTTTATATATTACCCACCCAGGCTGTGTTTTAACAGAATGTGGACTCAGATTTTGATCAAAAATTATTAACTCAGTCTGTTTTCTAACAGAATATGGACGCAGTCTATGTTTAAAGAATACTCACTCAGCCTGTGTTCTAATAGAATACACACTCAGCCTGGTTTTAATAAAATACTCACGCAGCCAGTGTACTAACAGGATATTGACTCAGATTATTTTCAAAGAATACTCAATGAGCCTGTTTACTAACAGATTACTCACTCAGCCTGTGTTCTAACAGAATACTCACTCAGCTAGAGTTCTACCAGAATATGGATTCAGATTATTTTAAAATAATACTCACTCCGCCTGTGTTCTAACAGAATATGGACTCAGTCTATGTTTAAAGAATACTCACTCAGCCTGTGTTCTAACAGAATATGGACTCAGTCTATGTTTAAAGAATACTCACTCAGCCTGTGTTCTAACAGAATACTCACTCAGCGAGAGTTCTACCAGAATATGGATTCAGATTATTTTAAAATAATACTCACTCCGCCTGTGTTCTAACAGAATATGGACTCAGTCTATGTTTAAAGAATACTCACTCAGCCAGTGTTCTAACAGAATACTAATTCAGCCTGTGTTTTAACAGAATGTGGACGCAGATTTTATTAAAAGAATACTCACTCAGTCTGTGTTATAAAGAATATGGACTCAGTTTATTTTTAAATAATACCCACTCAGCCTGTGTTCTAACAGAATACTCACTCAGCCTGGGTTTTAACAAATACTAACTCAGCAAGTGTTCTAACAGGATATTGACTCAGATTGTTTTCAAAGAATACTCACTCAGCCAGTGTTCTACCAGAATATGGATTCAGATTATTTTCAAATAATTCTGACTCAGCCTGTGTTCTAACAGAATGTGGACTCAGATATTGATCAAAAATTACTAACTCAGTCCGTGTTCTAGCAGAATTAGGACGCAGTCTATGTTTAAAGAATACTCACTCAGCCTGTTTTCTAAAAGAATAGGCACTCAGCCTGGTTTTTAATAAGATATTCACGCAGCCAGTGTACTAACAGGATATTGACTCAGAGTATTTTCAAAGAATACTCAATGAGCCTGTTTACTAACAGAATACTCACTCAGCCTGTGTTCTAACAGAATGTGGACTCAGTCTATATTTAAAGAATACTCACTCACCTCAGTGTTCTAACAGAACACTCACTCAGCCTGTGTTCTAACAGAATACTAACTCAGCCTGCGTTCTAACAGAATGTGGATTCAGATCAAAAATTACTAACTCAGTCTGTGTTCTAACAGAATGTGGACTCAGATTTTGTTCAAAGATTACTCTGTCTGTGTTGTAACAGAATATGGACTCAGCCTGTGTTCTAACAGAATACTCACACAGCCTGTGTTCTAACAGAATACTAACTAAGCCAGTGTTTTAAGAGAATATGGATTCAGATTATTTTCAAAGAATACTCACTCAGCCAGTGTTTTAAGAGAATATGGATTCAGATTATTTTCAAAGAATACTCACTCAGCCTGTGTTCGAACAAAATATGGACTCAGTTTATTTTTATATATTACCCACTCAGGCTGTGTTTTAACAGAATGTGGACTCAGAATTTGATCAAAAATTATTAACTCAGTCTGTTTTCCTACAGAATATGGACTCAGTCTATGTTTAGAGAATACTCACTCAGCCTGTGTTCTAAATAATATGGACTCAGTTTATTTTTAATAATAACCGCTCTGCCTGTGTTCTAACAGAGTACCCACCGAGCCTGGGTTTTAACAAAATACTAACTCAGCAAGTGTTCTAACAGGATATTGACTCAGATTATTTTCAAAGAGTACTCACTCAGCCTGTGTTCTAACAGAATATGGACTCAGTCTATATTTAAAGAATACTCACTCACCTAAGTGTTCTAACAGAACACTCACTCAGCCTGTGTTCTAACAGAATACTAGCAGCCTGCGTTTTAACAGAATGTGGATTCAGATCAAAAATTACTAACTCAGTCTGTGTTCTAACAGAATGTGGACTCAGATTTTGTTCAAAGTTTACTCTGTCTGTGTTGTAACAGAATATGTACTCAGCCTGTGTTCTAACAGAATACTCACACAGCCTGTGTTCTAACAGAATACTAACTAAGCCAGTGTTTTAAGAGAATATGGATTCAGATTATTTTCAAAGAATACTCACTCAGCCAGTGTTTTAAGAGAATATGGATTCAGATTATTTTCAAAGAATACTCACTCAGCCTGTGTTCAAACAAAATATGGACTCAGTTTATTTTTATATATTACCCACTCAGGCTGTGTTTTAACAGAATGTGGACTCAGAATTTGATCAAAAATTATTAACTCAGTCTGTTTTCTAACAGAATATGGACTCAGTCTATGTTGAGAGAATACTCACTCAGCCTGTGTTCTAAATAATATGGACTCAGTTTATTTTTAATAATAACCGCTCTGCCTGTGTTCTAACAGAGTACCCACCGAGCCTGGGTTTTAACAAAATACTAACTCAGCAAGTGTTCTAACAGGATATTGACTCAGATTATTTTCAAAGAGTACTCACTCAGCCTGTGTTCTAACAGAATATGGACTCAGTCTATGTTTAAAGAATACTCACTCAGCCTGTGTTCTAACAGAATACTCACTCAGTGAGAGTTCTACCAGAATATGGATTCAGATTATTTTAAAATAATACTCACTCCCCCTGTATTCTAACAGAATATGGACTCAGTCTATGTTTAAAGAATACTCACTCAGCCAGTGTTCTAACAGAATACTAATTCAGCCTGTGTTTTAACAGAATGTGGACTCAGATTTTATTAAAAGAATACTCACTCAGTCTGTGTTATAAAGAATATGGACTCAGTTTATTTTTAAATAATACCCACTCAGCCTGTGTTCTAACAGAATACTCACTCAGCCTGGGTTTTAACAAATACTAACTCAGCAAGTGTTCTAACAGGATATTGACTCAGATTGTTTTCAAAGAATACTCACTCAGCCAGTGTTCTACCAGAATATGGATTCAGATTATTTTCAAATAATTCTGACTCAGCCTGTGTTCTAACAGAATGTGGACTCAGATATTGATCAAAAATTACTAACTCAGTCTGTGTTCTAGCAGAATTAGGACGCAGTCTATGTTTAAAGAATACTCACTCAGCCTGTTTTCTAAAAGAATAGGCACTCAGCCTGGTTTTTAATAAGATATTCACGCAGCCAGTGTACTAACAGGATATTGACTCAGAGTATTTTCAAAGAATACTCAATGAGCCTGTTTACTAACAGAATACTCACTCAGCCTGTGTTCTAACAGAATGTGGACTCAGTCTATATTTAAAGAATACTCACTCACCTCAGTGTTCTAACAGAACACTCACTCAGCCTGTGTTCTAACAGAATACTAACTCAGCCTGCGTTCTAACAGAATGTGGATTCAGATCAAAAATTACTAACTCAGTCTGTGTTCTAACAGAATGTGGACTCAGATTTTGTTCAAAGATTACTCTGTCTGTGTTGTAACAGAATATGGACTCAGCCTGTGTTCTAACAGAATACTCACACAGCCTGTGTTCTAACAGAATACTAACTAAGCCAGTGTTTTAAGAGAATATGGATTCAGATTATTTTCAAAGAATACTCACTCAGCCAGTGTTTTAAGAGAATATGGATTCAGATTATTTTCAAAGAATACTCACTCAGCCTGTGTTCGAACAAAATATGGACTCAGTTTATTTTTATATATTACCCACTCAGGCTGTGTTTTAACAGAATGTGGACTCAGAATTTGATCAAAAATTATTAACTCAGTCTGTTTTCTAACAGAATATGGACTCAGTCTATGTTGAGAGAATACTCACTCAGCCTGTGTTCTAAATAATATGGACTCAGTTTATTTTTAATAATAACCGCTCTGCCTGTGTTCTAACAGAGTACCCACCGAGCCTGGGTTTTAACAAAATACTAACTCAGCAAGTGTTCTAACAGGATATTGACTCAGATTATTTTCAAAGAGTACTCACTCAGCCTGTGTTCTAACAGAATATGGACTCAGTCTATGTTTAAAGAATACTCACTCAGCCTGTGTTCTAACAGAATACTCACTCAGTGAGAGTTCTACCAGAATATGGATTCAGATTATTTTAAAATAATACTCACTCCGCCTGTATTCTAACAGAATATGGACTCAGTCTATGTTTAAAGAATACTCACTCAGCCAGTGTTCTAACAGAATACTAATTCAGCCTGTGTTTTAACAGAATGTGGACTCAGATTTTATTAAAAGAATACTCACTCAGTCTGTGTTATAAAGAATATGGACTCAGTTTATTTTTAAATAATACCCACTCAGCCTGTGTTCTAACAGAATACTCACTCAGCCTGGGTTTTAACAAATACTAACTCAGCAAGTGTTCTAACAGGATATTGACTCAGATTGTTTTCAAAGAATACTCACTCAGCCAGTGTTCTACCAGAATATGGATTCAGATTATTTTCAAATAATTCTGACTCAGCCTGTGTTCTAACAGAATGTGGACTCAGATATTGATCAAAAATTACTAACTCAGTCTGTGTTCTAGCAGAATTAGGACGCAGTCTATGTTTAAAGAATACTCACTCAGCCTGTTTTCTAAAAGAATAGGCACTCAGCCTGGTTTTTAATAAGATATTCACGCAGCCAGTGTACTAACAGGATATTGACTCAGAGTATTTTCAAAGAATACTCAATGAGCCTGTTTACTAACAGAATACTCACTCAGCCTGTGTTCTAACAGAATGTGGACTCAGTCTATATTTAAAGAATACTCACTCACCTCAGTGTTCTAACAGAACACTCACTCAGCCTGTGTTCTAACAGAATACTAACTCAGCCTGCGTTCTAACAGAATGTGGATTCAGATCAAAAATTACTAACTCAGTCTGTGTTCTAACAGAATGTGGACTCAGATTTTGTTCAAAGATTACTCTGTCTGTGTTCTAACAGAATATGGACTCAGCCTGTGTTCTAACAGAATACTCACACAGCCTGTGTTCTAACAGAATACTAACTAAGCCAGTGTTTTAAGAGAATATGGATTCAGATTATTTTCAAAGAATACTCACTCAGCCAGTGTTTTAAGAGAATATGGATTCAGATTATTTTCAAAGAATACTCACTCAGCCTGTGTTCGAACAAAATATGGACTCAGTTTATTTTTATATATTACCCACTCAGGCTGTGTTTTAACAGAATGTGGACTCAGAATTTGATCAAAAATTATTAACTCAGTCTGTTTTCTAACAGAATATGGACTCAGTCTATGTTTAGAGAATACTCACTCAGCCTGTGTTCTAAATAATATGGACTCAGTTTATTTTTAATAATAACCGCTCTGCCTGTGTTCTAACAGAGTACCCACCGAGCCTGGGTTTTAACAAAATACTAACTCAGCAAGTGTTCTAACAGGATATTGACTCAGATTATTTTCAAAGAGTACTCACTCAGCCTGTGTTCTAACAGAATATGGACTCAGTCTATGTTTAAAGAATACTCACTCAGCCTGTGTTCTAACAGAATACTCACTCAGTGAGAGTTCTACCAGAATATGGATTCAGATTATTTTAAAATAATACTCACTCCGCCTGTATTCTAACAGAATATGGACTCAGTCTATGTTTAAAGAATACTCACTCAGCCAGTGTTCTAACAGAATACTAATTCAGCCTGTGTTTTAACAGAATGTGGACTCAGATTTTATTAAAAGAATACTCACTCAGTCTGTGTTATAAAGAATATGGACTCAGTTTATTTTTAAATAATACCCACTCAGCCTGTGTTCTAACAGAATACTCACTCAGCCTGGGTTTTAACAAATACTAACTCAGCAAGTGTTCTAACAGGATATTGAATCAGATTGTTTTCAAAGAATACTCACTCAGCCAGTGTTCTACCAGAATATGGATTCAGATTATTTTCAAATAATTCTGACTCAGCCTGTGTTCTAACAGAATGTGGACTCAGATATTGATCAAAAATTACTAACTCAGTCTGTGTTCTAGCAGAATTAGGACGCAGTCTATGTTTAAAGAATACTCACTCAGCCTGTTTTCTAAAAGAATAGGCACTCAGCCTGGTTTTTAATAAGATATTCATGCAGCCAGTGTACTAACAGGATATTGACTCAGAGTATTTTCAAAGAATACTCAATGAGCCTGTTTACTAACAGAATACTCACTCAGCCTGTGTTCTAACAGAATGTGGACTCAGTCTATATTTAAAGAATACTCACTCACCTCAGTGTTCTAACAGAACACTCACTCAGCCTGTGTTCTAACAGAATACTAACTCAGCCTGCGTTCTAACAGAATGTGGATTCAGATCAAAAATTACTAACTCAGTCTGTGTTCTAAAAGAATGTGGACTCAGATTTTGTTCAAAGAATACTCTGTCTGTGTTCTAACAGAATATAGACTCAGCCTGTGTTCTAACAGAATACTCACACAGCCTGTGTTCTAACAGAATACTAACTAAGCCAGTGTTTTAAGAGAATATGGATTCAGATTATTTTCAAAGAATACTCACTCAGCCAGTGTTTTAAGAGAATATGGATTCAGATTATTTTCAAAGAATACTCACTGAGCCTGTGTTCGAACAAAATATGGACTCGGTTTATTTTTATATATTACCCACTCAGGGTGTGTTTTAACAGAATGTGGACTCAGAATTTGATCAAAAATTATTAACTCAGTCTGTTTTCTAACAGAAGATGGACTCAGTCTATGTTTAGAGAATACTCACTCAACCTGTGTTCTAAATAATATGGTCTCAGTTTATTTTTATATAATAACCGCTCAGCCTGTGTTCTAACAGAATACCCACCGAGCCTGGGTTTTAAAAAAATACTAACTCAGCAAGCGTTCTAACAGGATATTGACTCAGATTATTTTCAAAGAGTAATCAGCCTGTGTTCTAACAGAATATGGACTCAGTCTATATTTAAAGAATACTCACTCACCGAAGTGTTCTAACAGAACTCTCACTCAGCCTGTGTTCTAACAGAATACTAACTCAGCCTGCGTTTTAACAGAATGTGGATTCAGATAAAAAATTACTAACTCAGTCTGTGTTCCAATAGAATGTGGACTCAGATTTTGTTCAAAAATTACACTGTCTGTTTTCTAACAGAATATGGACTCAGCCTGTGTTCTAACAGATTACTCACACAGCCTGTGTTCTAACAGAATACTCACTCAGCCAGTGTTTTAAGAGAATATGGATTCAGATGATTTTTAAAGAATACTCACTCAGCCTGTGTTCGAACAAAATATGGACTCAGTTTATTTTTATATATTACCCACCCAGGCTGTGTTTTAACAGAATGTGGACTCAGATTTTGATCAAAAATTATTAACTCAGTCTCTTTTCTAACAGAATATGGACTCAGTCTATGTTGAGAGAATACTCACTCAGCCTGTGTTCTAAATAATATGGACTCAGTTAATTTTTAATAATAACCGCTCTGCCTGTGTTCTAACAGAATATGGACTCAGTCTATATTTAAAGAATACTCACTCACCTAAGTGTTCTAACAGAACACTCACTCAGCCTGTGTTCTAACAGAATACTAACTCAGCCTGCGTTTTAACAGAATGTGGATTCAGATCAAAAATTGCTAACTCAGTCTGTGCTCTAAGAGAATGTGGACTCAGATTTTGTTCAAAAATTACTCTGTCTGTGTTCTAACAGAATATGGACTCAGCCTGTGTTCTAACAGAATACTCACTCAGCCTGGTTTTTAATAAGATACTCACGCAGCCAGTGTACTAACAGGATATTGTCTCAGATTATTTTCAAAGAATACTTAATGAGCCTGTTTACTAACAGAATACTCACTCAGCCTGTGTTCTACCAGAATATTCACTCAGCTAGAGTTCTACCAGAATATGGATTCAGATTATTTTAAAATAATACTCACTCCGCCTGTGTTCTAATAGAATATGGACTCAGTCTATGTTTAAAGAATACTCACTCAGCCTGTGTTCTAACAGAATATGGACTCAGTCTATGTTTAAAGAATACTCACTCAGCCTGTGTTCTAACAGAATACTCACTCAGCGAGAGTTCTACCAGAATATGGATTCAGATTATTTTAAAATAATACTCACTCCGCCTGTGTTCTAATAGAATATGGACTCAGTCTATGTTTAAAGAATACTCACTCAGCCTGTGTTCTAACAGAATATGGACTCAGTCTATGTTTAAAGAATACTCACTCAGCCTGTGTTCTAACAGAATATGGACTCAGTCTATGTTTAAAGAATACTCACTCAGCCTGTGTTCTAACAGAATACTCACACAGCCTGTGTTCTAACAGAATACTCACTCAGCCAGTGTTCTAACAGAATACTAACTCAGCCTGCGTTTTAACAGAATGTGGATTCAGATCAAAAATTACTAACTCAGTCTGTGTTCTAACAGAATGTGGACTCAGATTTTGTTCAAAAATTACTCTGTCTGTGTTCTAACAGAATATGGACTCAGCCTGTGTTCTAACAGAATACTCACACAGCCTGTGTTCTAACAGAATACTCACTCAGCCAGTGTTTTAAGAGAATATGGATTCAGATTATTTTAAAAGAATACTCACTCAGCCTGTGTTCGAACAAAATATGGACTCAGTTTATTTTTATATATTACCCACCCAGGCTGTGTTTTAACAGAATGTGGACTCAGATTTTGATCAAAAATTATTAACTCAGTCTGTTTTCTAACAGAATATGGACGCAGTCTATGTTTAAAGAATACTCACTCAGCCTGTGTTCTAATAGAATACACACTCAGCCTGGTTTTAATAAAATACTCACGCAGCCAGTGTACTAACAGGATATTGACTCAGATTATTTTCAAAGAATACTCAATGAGCCTGTTTACTAACAGATTACTCACTCAGCCTGTGTTCTAACAGAATACTCACTCAGCTAGAGTTCTACCAGAATATGGATTCAGATTATTTTAAAATAATACTCACTCCGCCTGTGTTCTAACAGAATATGGACTCAGTCTATGTTTAAAGAATACTCACTCAGCCTGTGTTCTAACAGAATATGGACTCAGTCTATGTTTAAAGAATACTCACTCAGCCTGTGTTCTAACAGAATACTCACTCAGCGAGAGTTCTACCAGAATATGGATTCAGATTATTTTAAAATAATACTCACTCCGCCTGTGTTCTAACAGAATATGGACTCAGTCTATGTTTAAAGAATACTCACTCAGCCAGTGTTCTAACAGAATACTAATTCAGCCTGTGTTTTAACAGAATGTGGACGCAGATTTTATTAAAAGAATACTCACTCAGTCTGTGTTATAAAGAATATGGACTCAGTTTATTTTTAAATAATACCCACTCAGCCTGTGTTCTAACAGAATACTCACTCAGCCTGGGTTTTAACAAATACTAACTCAGCAAGTGTTCTAACAGGATATTGACTCAGATTGTTTTCAAAGAATACTCACTCAGCCAGTGTTCTACCAGAATATGGATTCAGATTATTTTCAAATAATTCTGACTCAGCCTGTGTTCTAACAGAATGTGGACTCAGATATTGATCAAAAATTACTAACTCAGTCCGTGTTCTAGCAGAATTAGGACGCAGTCTATGTTTAAAGAATACTCACTCAGCCTGTTTTCTAAAAGAATAGGCACTCAGCCTGGTTTTTAATAAGATATTCACGCAGCCAGTGTACTAACAGGATATTGACTCAGAGTATTTTCAAAGAATACTCAATGAGCCTGTTTACTAACAGAATACTCACTCAGCCTGTGTTCTAACAGAATGTGGACTCAGTCTATATTTAAAGAATACTCACTCACCTCAGTGTTCTAACAGAACACTCACTCAGCCTGTGTTCTAACAGAATACTAACTCAGCCTGCGTTCTAACAGAATGTGGATTCAGATCAAAAATTACTAACTCAGTCTGTGTTCTAACAGAATGTGGACTCAGATTTTGTTCAAAGATTACTCTGTCTGTGTTGTAACAGAATATGGACTCAGCCTGTGTTCTAACAGAATACTCACACAGCCTGTGTTCTAACAGAATACTAACTAAGCCAGTGTTTTAAGAGAATATGGATTCAGATTATTTTCAAAGAATACTCACTCAGCCAGTGTTTTAAGAGAATATGGATTCAGATTATTTTCAAAGAATACTCACTCAGCCTGTGTTCGAACAAAATATGGACTCAGTTTATTTTTATATATTACCCACTCAGGCTGTGTTTTAACAGAATGTGGACTCAGAATTTGATCAAAAATTATTAACTCAGTCTGTTTTCCTACAGAATATGGACTCAGTCTATGTTTAGAGAATACTCACTCAGCCTGTGTTCTAAATAATATGGACTCAGTTTATTTTTAATAATAACCGCTCTGCCTGTGTTCTAACAGAGTACCCACCGAGCCTGGGTTTTAACAAAATACTAACTCAGCAAGTGTTCTAACAGGATATTGACTCAGATTATTTTCAAAGAGTACTCACTCAGCCTGTGTTCTAACAGAATATGGACTCAGTCTATATTTAAAGAATACTCACTCACCTAAGTGTTCTAACAGAACACTCACTCAGCCTGTGTTCTAACAGAATACTAGCAGCCTGCGTTTTAACAGAATGTGGATTCAGATCAAAAATTACTAACTCAGTCTGTGTTCTAACAGAATGTGGACTCAGATTTTGTTCAAAGTTTACTCTGTCTGTGTTGTAACAGAATATGTACTCAGCCTGTGTTCTAACAGAATACTCACACAGCCTGTGTTCTAACAGAATACTAACTAAGCCAGTGTTTTAAGAGAATATGGATTCAGATTATTTTCAAAGAATACTCACTCAGCCAGTGTTTTAAGAGAATATGGATTCAGATTATTTTCAAAGAATACTCACTCAGCCTGTGTTCAAACAAAATATGGACTCAGTTTATTTTTATATATTACCCACTCAGGCTGTGTTTTAACAGAATGTGGACTCAGAATTTGATCAAAAATTATTAACTCAGTCTGTTTTCTAACAGAATATGGACTCAGTCTATGTTGAGAGAATACTCACTCAGCCTGTGTTCTAAATAATATGGACTCAGTTTATTTTTAATAATAACCGCTCTGCCTGTGTTCTAACAGAGTACCCACCGAGCCTGGGTTTTAACAAAATACTAACTCAGCAAGTGTTCTAACAGGATATTGACTCAGATTATTTTCAAAGAGTACTCACTCAGCCTGTGTTCTAACAGAATATGGACTCAGTCTATGTTTAAAGAATACTCACTCAGCCTGTGTTCTAACAGAATACTCACTCAGTGAGAGTTCTACCAGAATATGGATTCAGATTATTTTAAAATAATACTCACTCCCCCTGTATTCTAACAGAATATGGACTCAGTCTATGTTTAAAGAATACTCACTCAGCCAGTGTTCTAACAGAATACTAATTCAGCCTGTGTTTTAACAGAATGTGGACTCAGATTTTATTAAAAGAATACTCACTCAGTCTGTGTTATAAAGAATATGGACTCAGTTTATTTTTAAATAATACCCACTCAGCCTGTGTTCTAACAGAATACTCACTCAGCCTGGGTTTTAACAAATACTAACTCAGCAAGTGTTCTAACAGGATATTGACTCAGATTGTTTTCAAAGAATACTCACTCAGCCAGTGTTCTACCAGAATATGGATTCAGATTATTTTCAAATAATTCTGACTCAGCCTGTGTTCTAACAGAATGTGGACTCAGATATTGATCAAAAATTACTAACTCAGTCTGTGTTCTAGCAGAATTAGGACGCAGTCTATGTTTAAAGAATACTCACTCAGCCTGTTTTCTAAAAGAATAGGCACTCAGCCTGGTTTTTAATAAGATATTCACGCAGCCAGTGTACTAACAGGATATTGACTCAGAGTATTTTCAAAGAATACTCAATGAGCCTGTTTACTAACAGAATACTCACTCAGCCTGTGTTCTAACAGAATGTGGACTCAGTCTATATTTAAAGAATACTCACTCACCTCAGTGTTCTAACAGAACACTCACTCAGCCTGTGTTCTAACAGAATACTAACTCAGCCTGCGTTCTAACAGAATGTGGATTCAGATCAAAAATTACTAACTCAGTCTGTGTTCTAACAGAATGTGGACTCAGATTTTGTTCAAAGATTACTCTGTCTGTGTTGTAACAGAATATGGACTCAGCCTGTGTTCTAACAGAATACTCACACAGCCTGTGTTCTAACAGAATACTAACTAAGCCAGTGTTTTAAGAGAATATGGATTCAGATTATTTTCAAAGAATACTCACTCAGCCAGTGTTTTAAGAGAATATGGATTCAGATTATTTTCAAAGAATACTCACTCAGCCTGTGTTCGAACAAAATATGGACTCAGTTTATTTTTATATATTACCCACTCAGGCTGTGTTTTAACAGAATGTGGACTCAGAATTTGATCAAAAATTATTAACTCAGTCTGTTTTCTAACAGAATATGGACTCAGTCTATGTTGAGAGAATACTCACTCAGCCTGTGTTCTAAATAATATGGACTCAGTTTATTTTTAATAATAACCGCTCTGCCTGTGTTCTAACAGAGTACCCACCGAGCCTGGGTTTTAACAAAATACTAACTCAGCAAGTGTTCTAACAGGATATTGACTCAGATTATTTTCAAAGAGTACTCACTCAGCCTGTGTTCTAACAGAATATGGACTCAGTCTATGTTTAAAGAATACTCACTCAGCCTGTGTTCTAACAGAATACTCACTCAGTGAGAGTTCTACCAGAATATGGATTCAGATTATTTTAAAATAATACTCACTCCGCCTGTATTCTAACAGAATATGGACTCAGTCTATGTTTAAAGAATACTCACTCAGCCAGTGTTCTAACAGAATACTAATTCAGCCTGTGTTTTAACAGAATGTGGACTCAGATTTTATTAAAAGAATACTCACTCAGTCTGTGTTATAAAGAATATGGACTCAGTTTATTTTTAAATAATACCCACTCAGCCTGTGTTCTAACAGAATACTCACTCAGCCTGGGTTTTAACAAATACTAACTCAGCAAGTGTTCTAACAGGATATTGACTCAGATTGTTTTCAAAGAATACTCACTCAGCCAGTGTTCTACCAGAATATGGATTCAGATTATTTTCAAATAATTCTGACTCAGCCTGTGTTCTAACAGAATGTGGACTCAGATATTGATCAAAAATTACTAACTCAGTCTGTGTTCTAGCAGAATTAGGACGCAGTCTATGTTTAAAGAATACTCACTCAGCCTGTTTTCTAAAAGAATAGGCACTCAGCCTGGTTTTTAATAAGATATTCACGCAGCCAGTGTACTAACAGGATATTGACTCAGAGTATTTTCAAAGAATACTCAATGAGCCTGTTTACTAACAGAATACTCACTCAGCCTGTGTTCTAACAGAATGTGGACTCAGTCTATATTTAAAGAATACTCACTCACCTCAGTGTTCTAACAGAACACTCACTCAGCCTGTGTTCTAACAGAATACTAACTCAGCCTGCGTTCTAACAGAATGTGGATTCAGATCAAAAATTACTAACTCAGTCTGTGTTCTAACAGAATGTGGACTCAGATTTTGTTCAAAGATTACTCTGTCTGTGTTCTAACAGAATATGGACTCAGCCTGTGTTCTAACAGAATACTCACACAGCCTGTGTTCTAACAGAATACTAACTAAGCCAGTGTTTTAAGAGAATATGGATTCAGATTATTTTCAAAGAATACTCACTCAGCCAGTGTTTTAAGAGAATATGGATTCAGATTATTTTCAAAGAATACTCACTCAGCCTGTGTTCGAACAAAATATGGACTCAGTTTATTTTTATATATTACCCACTCAGGCTGTGTTTTAACAGAATGTGGACTCAGAATTTGATCAAAAATTATTAACTCAGTCTGTTTTCTAACAGAATATGGACTCAGTCTATGTTTAGAGAATACTCACTCA
Organism: Furipterus horrens; assembly: GCF_987537825.1. Classification (NCBI taxonomy): domain Eukaryota; kingdom Metazoa; phylum Chordata; class Mammalia; order Chiroptera; family Furipteridae; genus Furipterus; species Furipterus horrens. The sequence goes on along the minus strand of NW_028327190.1, from coordinate 1,508,368 downwards.
GCCTGTGTTCTAAATAATATGGACTCAGTTTATTTTTAATAATAACCGCTCTGCCTGTGTTCTAACAGAGTACCCACCGAGCCTGGGTTTTAACAAAATACTAACTCAGCAAGTGTTCTAACAGGATATTGACTCAGATTATTTTCAAAGAGTACTCACTCAGCCTGTGTTCTAACAGAATATGGACTCAGTCTATGTTTAAAGAATACTCACTCAGCCTGTGTTCTAACAGAATACTCACTCAGTGAGAGTTCTACCAGAATATGGATTCAGATTATTTTAAAATAATACTCACTCCGCCTGTATTCTAACAGAATATGGACTCAGTCTATGTTTAAAGAATACTCACTCAGCCAGTGTTCTAACAGAATACTAATTCAGCCTGTGTTTTAACAGAATGTGGACTCAGATTTTATTAAAAGAATACTCACTCAGTCTGTGTTATAAAGAATATGGACTCAGTTTATTTTTAAATAATACCCACTCAGCCTGTGTTCTAACAGAATACTCACTCAGCCTGGGTTTTAACAAATACTAACTCAGCAAGTGTTCTAACAGGATATTGAATCAGATTGTTTTCAAAGAATACTCACTCAGCCAGTGTTCTACCAGAATATGGATTCAGATTATTTTCAAATAATTCTGACTCAGCCTGTGTTCTAACAGAATGTGGACTCAGATATTGATCAAAAATTACTAACTCAGTCTGTGTTCTAGCAGAATTAGGACGCAGTCTATGTTTAAAGAATACTCACTCAGCCTGTTTTCTAAAAGAATAGGCACTCAGCCTGGTTTTTAATAAGATATTCATGCAGCCAGTGTACTAACAGGATATTGACTCAGAGTATTTTCAAAGAATACTCAATGAGCCTGTTTACTAACAGAATACTCACTCAGCCTGTGTTCTAACAGAATGTGGACTCAGTCTATATTTAAAGAATACTCACTCACCTCAGTTTTCTAACAGAACACTCACTCAGCCTGTGTTCTAACAGAATACTAACTCAGCCTGCGTTCTAACAGAATGTGGATTCAGATCAAAAATTACTAACTCAGTCTGTGTTCTAACAGAATGTGGACTCAGATTTTGTTCAAAGATTACTCTGTCTGTGTTGTAACAGAATATGGACTCAGCCTGTGTTCTAACAGAATACTCACACAGCCTGTGTTCTAACAGAATACTAACTAAGCCAGTGTTTTAAGAGAATATGGATTCAGATTATTTTCAAAGAATACTCACTCAGCCAGTGTTTTAAGAGAATATGGATTCAGATTATTTTCAAAGAATACTCACTCAGCCTGTGTTCGAACAAAATATGGACTCAGTTTATTTTTATATATTACCCACTCAGGCTGTGTTTTAACAGAATGTGGACTCAGAATTTGATCAAAAATTATTAACTCAGTCTGTTTTCTAACAGAATATGGACTCAGTCTATGTTTAGAGAATACTCACTCAGCCTGTGTTCTAAATAATATGGACTCAGTTTATTTTTAATAATAACCGCTCTGCCTGTGTTCTAACAGAGTACCCACCGAGCCTGGGTTTTAACAAAATACTAACTCAGCAAGTGTTCTAACAGGATATTGACTCAGATTATTTTCAAAGAGTACTCACTAAGCCTGTGTTCTAACAGAATATGGACTCAGTCTATATTTAAAGAATACTCACTCACCTAAGTGTTCTAACAGAACACTCACTCAGCCTGTGTTCTAACAGAATACTAGCAGCCTGCGTTTTAACAGAATGTGGATTCAGATCAAAAATTACTAACTCAGTCTGTGTTCTAACAGAATGTGGACTCAGATTTTGTTCAAAGTTTACTCTGTGTTGTAACAGAATATGTACTCAGCCTGTGTTCTAACAGAATACTCACACAGCCTGTGTTCTAACAGAATACTAACTAAGCCAGTGTTTTAAGAGAATATGGATTCAGATTATTTTCAAAGAATACTCACTCAGCCAGTGTTTTAAGAGAATATGGATTCAGATTATTTTCAAAGAATACTCAGTCAGCCTGTGTTCGAACAAAATATGGACTCAGTTTATTTTTATATATTACCCACTCAGGCTGTGTTTTAACAGAATGTGGACTCAGAATTTGATCAAAAATTATTAACTCAGTCTGTTTTCTAACAGAATATGGACTCAGTCTATGTTTAGAGAATACTCACTCAGCCTGTGTTCTAAATAATATGGACTCAGTTTATTTTTAATAATAACCGCTCTGCCTGTGTTCTAACAGAGTACCCACCGAGCCTGGGTTTTAACAAAATACTAACTCAGCAAGTGTTCTAACAGGATATTGACTCAGATTATTTTCAAAGAGTACTCACTCAGCCTGTGTTCTAACAGAATATGGACTCAGTCTATGTTTAAAGAATACTCACTCAGCCTGTGTTCTAACAGAATACTCACTCAGTGAGAGTTCTACCAGAATATGGATTCAGATTATTTTAAAATAATACTCACTCCGCCTGTATTCTAACAGAATATGGACTCAGTCTATGTTTAAAGAATACTCACTCAGCCAGTGTTCTAACAGAATACTAATTCAGCCTGTGTTTTAACAGAATGTGGACTCAGATTTTATTAAAAGAATACTCACTCAGTCTGTGTTATAAAGAATATGGACTCAGTTTATTTTTAAATAATACCCACTCAGCCTGTGTTCTAACAGAATACTCACTCAGCCTGGGTTTTAACAAATACTAACTCAGCAAGTGTTCTAACAGGATATTGACTCAGATTGTTTTCAAAGAATACTCACTCAGCCAGTGTTCTACCAGAATATGGATTCAGATTATTTTCAAATAATTCTGACTCAGCCTGTGTTCTAACAGAATGTGGACTCAGATATTGATCAAAAATTACTAACTCAGTCTGTGTTCTAGCAGAATTAGGACGCAGTCTATGTTTAAAGAATACTCACTCAGCCTGTTTTCTAAAAGAATAGGCACTCAGCCTGGTTTTTAATAAGATATTCACGCAGCCAGTGTACTAACAGGATATTGACTCAGAGTATTTTCAAAGAATACTCAATGAGCCTGTTTACTAACAGAATACTCACTCAGCCTGTGTTCTAACAGAATGTGGACTCAGTATATATTTAAAGAATACTCACTCACCTCAGTTTTCTAACAGAACACTCACTCAGCCTGTGTTCTAACAGAATACTAACTCAGCCTGCGTTCTAACAGAATGTGGATTCAGATCAAAAATTACTAACTCAGTCTGTGTTCTAACAGAATGTGGACTCAGATTTTGTTCAAAGATTACTCTGTCTGTGTTGTAACAGAATATGGACTCAGCCTGTGTTCTAACAGAATACTCACACAGCCTGTGTTCTAACAGAATACTAACTAAGCCAGTGTTTTAAGAGAATATGGATTCAGATTATTTTCAAAGAATACTCACTCAGCCAGTGTTTTAAGAGAATATGGATTCAGATTATTTTCAAAGAATACTCACTCAGCCTGTGTTCGAACAAAATATGGACTCAGTTTATTTTTATATATTACCCACTCAGGCTGTGTTTTAACAGAATGTGGACTCAGAATTTGATCAAAAATTATTAACTCAGTCTGTTTTCTAACAGAATATGGACGCAGTCTATGTTTAGAGAATACTCACTCAGCCTGTGTTCTAAATAATATGGACTCAGTTTATTTTTAATAATAACCGCTCTGCCTGTGTTCTAACAGAGTACCCACCGAGCCTGGGTTTTAACAAAATACTAACTCAGCAAGTGTTCTAACAGGATATTGACTCAGATTATTTTCAAAGAGTACTCACTCAGCCTGTGTTCTAACAGAATATGGACTCAGTCTATATTTAAAGAATACTCACTCACCTAAGTGTTCTAACAGAACACTCACTCAGCCTGTGTTCTAACAGAATACTAGCAGCCTGCGTTTTAACAGAATGTGGATTCAGATCAAAAATTACTAACTCAGTCTGTGTTCTAACAGAATGTGGACTCAGATTTTGTTCAAAGTTTACTCTGTCTGTGTTGTAACAGAATATGTACTCAGCCTGTGTTCTAATAGAATACTCACACAGCCTGTGTTCTAACAGAATACTAACTAAGCCAGTGTTTTAAGAGAATATGGATTCAGATTATTTTCAAAGAATACTCACTCAGCCAGTGTTTTAAGAGAATATGGATTCAGATTATTTTCAAAGAATACTCACTCAGCCTGTGTTCGAACAAAATATGGACTCAGTTTATTTTTATATATTACCCACTCAGGCTGTGTTTTAACAGAATGTGGACTCAGAATTTGATCAAAAATTATTAACTCAGTCTGTTTTCTAACAGAATATGGACTCAGTCTATGTTTAGAGAATACTCACTCAGCCTGTGTTCTAAATAATATGGACTCAGTTTATTTTTAATAATAACCGCTCTGCCTGAGTTCTAACAGAGTACCCACCGAGCCTGGGTTTTAACAAAATACTAACTCAGCAAGTGTTCTAACAGGATATTGACTCAGATTATTTTCAAAGAGTACTCACTCAGCCTGTGTTCTAACAGAATATGGACTCAGTCTATATTTAAAGAATACTCACTCACCTAAGTGTTCTAACAGAACACTCACTCAGCCTGTGTTCTAACAGAATACTAGCAGCCTGCGTTTTAACAGAATGTGGATTCAGATCAAAAATTACTAACTCAGTCTGTGTTCTAACAGAATGTGGACTCAGATTTTGTTCAAAGATTACTCTGTCTGTGTTGTAACAGAATATGGACTCAGCCTGTGTTCTAACAGAATACTCACACAGTCTGTGTTCTAACAGAATACTAACTAAGCCAGTGTTTTAAGAGAATATGGATTCAGATTATTTTCAAAGAATACTCACTCAGCCAGTGTTTTAAGAGAATATGGATTCAGATTATTTTCAAAGAATACTCACTCAGCCTGTGTTCGAACAAAATATGGACTCAGTTTATTTTTATATATTACCCACTCAGGCTGTGTTTTAACGGAATGTGGACTCAGAATTTGATCAAAAATTATTAACTCAGTCTGTTTTCTAACAGAATATGGACTCAGTCTATGTTTAGAGAATACTCACTCAGCCTGTGTTCTAAATAATATGGACTCAGTTTATTTTTAATAATAACCGCTCTGCCTGTGTTCTAACAGAATACCCACCGAGCCTGGGTTTTAACAAAATACTAACTCAGCAAGTGTTCTAACAGGATATTGACTCAGATTATTTTCAAAGAGTACTCACTCAGCCTGTGTTCTAACAGAATATGGACTAAGCCTGTGTTCTAACAGAATACTAACTAAGCCAGTGTTTTAAGAGAATATGGATTCAGATTATTTTCAAGGAATACTCACTCAGCCTGTGTTCGAACAAAATATGGACTCAGTTTATTTTTATATATTACCCACTCAGGTTGTGTTTTAACAGAATGTGGAATCAGATTTTGATCAAAAATTATTAACTCAGTCTGTTTTCTAACAGAATATGGACGCAGTCTATGTTTAAAGAATACTCACTGAGCCTGTTTACTAACAGAATACTCACTCAGCCTGTGTTCTAACAGAATACTCACTCAGCTAGAGTTCTACCAGAATATGGATTCAGATTTTTTTAAAATAATACTCACTCCGCCTGTGTTCTAACAGAATATGGACTCAGTCTATGTTTAAAGAATACTCACTCAGCCTGTGTTCTAACAGAATACTCACTCAGCGAGAGTTCTACCAGAATATGGATTCAGATTTTTTTAAAATAATACTCACTCCGCCTGTGTTCTAACAGAACATGGACTCAGTCTATGTTTAAAGAATACTCACTCAGCCAGTCTTCTAACAGAATACTAATTCAGCCTGTGTTTTAACAGAATGTGGACTCAGATTTTATTAAAAGAATACTCACTCAGTCTGTGTTATAAAGAATATGGACTCAGTTTATTTTTAAATAATACCCACTCAGCCTGTGTTCTAACAGAATACTCACTCAGCCTGGGTTTTAACAAATACTAACTCAGCAAGTGTTCTAACAGGGTATTGACTCAGATTGTTTTCAAAGAATACTCACTCAGCCTGTGTTCTAAAAGAATAGGCACTCAGCCTGGTTTTTAATAAAATATTCACGCAGCCAGTGTAGTAACAGGATATTGACTCAGAGTATTTTCAAAGAATACTCAATGAGCCTGTTTACTAACAGAATACTCACTCAGCCTGTGTTCTAACAGAATGTGGACTCAGTCTATATTTAAAGAATACTCACTCACCTCAGTGTTCTAACAGAACACTCACTCAGCCTGTGTTCTAACAGAATACTAACTCAGCCTGCGTTCTAACAGAATGTGGATTCAGATTTTGTTCAAAGATTACTCTGTCTGTGTTCTAACAGAATATGGACTCAGCCTGTGTTCTAACAGAATACTCACACAGCCTGTGTTCTAACAGAATACTAACTAAGCCAGTGTTTTAAGAGAATATGGATACAGATTATTTTCAAAGAATACTCACTCAGCCTGTGTACGAACAAAATATGGACTCAGTTTATTTTTATATATTACCCACTCAGGCTCAGTTTTAACAGAATGTGGACTCAGAATTTGATCAAAAATTATTAACTCAGTCTGTTTTCTAACAGAATATGGACTCAGTCTATGTTGAGAGAATACTCACTCAGCCTGTGTTCTAAATAATATGGACTCAGTTTATTTTTAATAATAACTGCTCAGCCTGTGTTCTAACAGAATACCCACCGAGCCTGGGTTTTAACAAAATACTAACTCAGCAAGTGTTCTAACAGGATATTGACTCAGATTGTTTTCAAAGAATACTCACTCAGCCATTGTTCTACCAGAATATGGATTCAGATTATTTTCAAAAATACTCACTCAGCCTGTGTTCTAACAGAATGTGGACTCAGATATTGATCAAAAATTACTAACTCAGACTGTGTTCTAGCTGAATTAGACGCAGTCTATGTTTAAAGAATACTCACTCAACCTGTGTTCTAATAGAATACGCACTCAGCCTGGTTTTTAATAAAATATTCACGCAGCCAGTGTACTAACAGGATATTGACTCAGAGTATTTTCAAGGAATACTCAATGAGCCTGTTTAGTAACAGAATACTCACTCAGCCTGTTTTCTAACAGAATACTCACACAGCGAGTGTTCTACCAGAATATGGATTCTGATTATTTGAAAATAATACTCACTCAGCCTGTGTTCTAACAGAATGTGGACTCAGAATTTGATCAAAAATTATTAACTCAGTCTGTTTCCTAACAGAATATAGACTCAGTCTATGTTTAGAGAATACTCACTCAGCCTGTGTTCTAAATAATATGGACTCAGTTTATTTTTATATAATAACCGCTCAGCCTGTGTTCTAACAGAATACCCACCGAGCCTGGGTTTTAACAAAATACTAACTCAGCAAGTGTTCTAACAGGATATTGACTCAGATTATTTTCAAAGAGTACTCACTCAGCCTGTGTTCTAACAGAATATGGACTCAGTCTATATTTAAAGAATACTCACTCACTTAAGTGTTCTAACAGAACACTCACTCAGCCTGTGTTCTAACAGAATACTAACTTAGCCTGCGTTTTAACAGAATGTGGATTCAGATCAAAAATTGCTAACTCAGTCTGTGTTCTAATAGAATGTGGACTCAGATTTTGTTCAAAAATTACACTGTCTGTGTTCTAACAGAATATGGACTCAGCCTGTGTTCTAACAGAATACTCACACAGCCTGTGTTCTAACAGAATACTCACTCAGCCAGTGTTTTAAGAGAATATGGATTGAGATTATTTTCAAAGAATACTCACTCAGCCTGTGTTCGAACAAAATATGGACTCAGTTTATTTTTATATATTACCCACTCTGGCTGTGTTTTAACAGAATGTGGAATCAGATTTTGATCAAAAATTATTAACTCAGTCTGTTTTCTAACAGAATATGGACGCAGTCTATGTTTAAAGAATACTCACTGAGCATGTGTTCTAATAGAATACACACTCAGCCTGGTTTTTAATAAAATACTCACTCAGCCAGTGTACTAACAGGATATTGACTCAGATTATTTTCAAAGAATACTCAATGAGCCTGTTTACTAACAGAATACTCACTCAGCCTGTGTTCTAACAGAATACTCACTCAGCGAGGGTTCTACCAGATTATGGATTCAGATTATTTTAAAATAATACACACTCCGCCTGTGTTCTAACAGAATATGGACTCAGTCTATGTTTAAAGAATACTCACTCAGCCTCTGTCCTAACAGAATACTCACTCAGCGAGAGTTCTACCAGAATATGGATTCAGATTATTTTAAAATAATACTCACTCCGCCTGTGTTCTAACAGAATATGGACTCAGTCTATGTTTAAAGAATACTCACACAGCCTGTGTTCTAACAGAATACTAATTCAGCCTCTGTTTTAACAGAATGTGGACTCATATTTTATTAAAAGAATACTCACTCAGTCTGTGTAATAAAGAATATGGACTCAGTTTATTTTTAAATAATATCCACTCAGCCTGTTTTCTAACAGAATACTCACTCAGCCTGGGTTTTAACAAAATACTAACTCAGCAAGTGTTCTAACTGTATATTGACTCAGATTGTTTTCAAAGAATACTCACTCAGCCAGTGTTCTACCAGAATATGGATTCAGATTATTTTCAAAGAATACTCACTCAGCCTGTGTTCTAACAGAATGTGGACTCAGAATTTGATCAAAAATTATTAACTCAGTCTGTTTTCTAACAGAATATGGACTCAGTCTATGTTTAGAGAATACTCACTCAGCCTGTGTTCTAAATAATATGGACTCAGTTTATTTTTAATAATAACCGCTCTGCCTGTGTTCTAACAGAATACCCACCGCGCCTGGGTTTTAACAAAATACTAACTCAGCAAGTGTTCTAACAGGGTATTGACTCAGATTATTTTCAAAGAGTACTCACTCAGCCTGTGTTCTAACAGAATATGGACTCAGTCTATATTTAAAGAATACTCACTCACCTAAGTGTTCTAACAGAACACTCACTCTGCCTGTGTTCTAACAGAATACTAACTCAGCCTGTGTTTTAACAGAATGTGGATTCAGATCAAAAATTACTAACTCAGTCTGTGTTCTAACAGAATATGGACTCAGTCTATGTTTAAAGAATACTCACACAGCCTGTGTTCTAACAGAATACTAGTTCAGCCTGTGTTTTAACAGAATGTGGACTCAGATTTTATTAAAAGAATACTCACTCAGCCTGTGTTTTAACAGAATGTGGATTCAGATCAAAAATTACTAACTCAGTCTGTGTTCCAGCAGAATTAGGACGCAGTCTATGTTTAAAGAATAATCACTTAGCCTGTGTTCTAAAAGAATAGGCACTCCGCCTGGTTTTTAATAAGATATTCACGCAGCCAGGGTACTAACAGGATATTGACTCAGAGTATTTTCAAAGAATACTCAATGAGCCTGTTTACTAACAGAATACTCACTCAGCCTGTGTTCTAACAGAATAGTCACTCAGCGAGAGTTGTACCAGAATATGGATTCTGATTATTTGAAAATAATACTCACTCAGCCTGTGTTCTAACAGAATGTGGACTCAGTCTCTATTTAAAGAATACTCACTCACCGAAGTGTTCTAACAGAACACTCACTCAGCCTGTGTTCTAACAGAATACTAACTCAGCCTGCATTTTAACAGAATGTGGATTCAGATCAAAAATTACTAACTCAGTCTGTGTTCTAATAGAATGTGGACTCAGATTTTGTTCAAAAATTACACTGTCTGTTTTCTAACAGAATATGGACTCAGCCTGTGTTCAAACAGAATACTCACACAGCCTGTGTTCTAACAGAATACTCACTCAGCCAGTGTTTTAAGAGAATATGGATTCAGATGATTTTTAAAGAATACTCACTCAGCCTGTGTTCGAACAAAATATGGACTCAGTTTATTTTTATATATTACCCACTCAGGCTGTGTTTTAACAGAATGTGGACTCAGATTTTGATCAAAAATTATTAACTCAGTCTGTTTTCTAACAGAATATGGACGCAGTCTATGTTTAAAGAATACTCACTGAATCTGTGTTCTAATAGAATACATACTCAGCCTGGTTTTTAATAAAATACACACGCAGCCAGTGTACTAACAGGATATTGACTCAGATTATTTTCAAAGAATACTCAATGAGCCTGTTTACTAACAGAATACTCACTCAGCCTGTGTTCTAACAGAATACTCACTCAGCTAGAGTTCTACCAGAATATGGATTCAGATTATTTTAAAATAATACTCACTCAGCCTGTGTTCTAACAGAATATGGACTCAGTCTACGTTTAAAGAATACTCACTCAGCCTGTGTTCTAACAGAATACTCACTCAGCGAGAGTTCTACCAGAATATGGATTCTGATTATTTGAAAATAATACTCACTCAGCCTGTGTTCTAACAGAATGTGGACTCAGTCAATATTTAAAGAATACTCACTCACCGAAGTGTTCTAACAGAACACTCACTCAGCCTGTGTTCTAACAGAATACTAACTCAGCCTGCGTTCTAACAGAATGTGGATTCAGATCAAAAATTACTAACTCAGTCTGTGTTCTAAAAGAATGTGGACTCAGATTTTGTTCAAAAATTACCCTGTCTGTGTTGTAACATAATATGGACTCCGCCTGTGTGCTAACAGAATACTCACACAGCCTGTGTTCTAACAGAATACTAAGTAAGCCAGTGTTTTAAGAGAATATGGATTCAGATTATTTTCAAAGAATACTCACTCAGCCAGTGTTTTAAGAGAATATGGATTCAGATTATTTTCAAAGAATACTCACTCAGCCTGTGTTCGAACAAAATATGGACTCAGTTTATTTTTATATATTACCCACTCAGGCTGTGTTTTAACAGAATGTGGACTCAGAATTTGATCAAAAATTATTAACTCAGTCTGTTTTCTAACAGAATATGGACTCAGTCTATGTTTAGAGAATACTCACTCAGCCTGTGTTCTAAATAATATGGACTCAGTTTATTTTTAATAATAACCGCTCAGCCTGTGTTCTAACAGAATACCCACCGAGCCTGGGTTTTAACAAAATACTAACTCAGCAAGTGTTCTAACAGGATATTGACTCAGATTATTTTCAAAGAGTACTCACTCAGCCTGTGTTCTAACAGAATCTGGACTCAGTCTATATTTAAGGAATACTCACTCACCTAAGTGTTCTAACAGAACACTCGCTCAGCCTGTGTTCTAACAGAATACTAACTCAGCCTGCGTTTTAACAGAATGTGGATTCAGATCAAAAATTACTAACTCAGTCTGTGTTCTAATAGAATGTGGACTCAGATTTTGTTCAAAAATTACACTGTCTGTGTTCTAACAGAATATGGAGTCAGCCTGTGTTATAACAGAATACTCACACAGCCTGTGTTCTAACAGAATACTCACTCAGCGAGAGTTCTACCAGAATATGGATTCAGATTATTTTAAAATAATACTCACTCCGCCTGTGTTCTAACAGAATATGGACTCAGTCTATGTTTAAAGAATACTCACACAGCCTGTGTTCTAACAGAATACTAATTCAGCCTATGTTTTAACAGAATGTGGACTCATATTTTATTAAAAGAATACTCACTCAGTCTGTGTTATAAAGAATATGGACTCAGTTTATTTTTAAATAATATCCACTCAGCCTGTGTTCTAACAGAATACTCACTCAGCCTGGGTTTTAACAAAATACTAACTCAGCAAGTGTTCTAACAGGATATTGACTCAGATTGTTTTCAAAGAATACTCACTCAGCCAGTGTTCTACCAGAATATGGATTCAGATTATTTTCAAAGAATACTCACTCAGCCTGTGTTCTAACAGAATGTGGACTCAGAATTTGATCAAAAATTATTAACTCAGTCTGTTTTCTAACAGAATATGGACTCAGTCTATGTTTAGAGAATACTCACTCAGCCTGTGTTCTAAATAATATGGACTCAGTTTATTTTTAATAATAAACACTCTGCCTGTGTTCTAACAGAATACCCACCGAGCCTGAGTTTTAACAAAATACTAACTCAGCAAGTGTTCTAACAGGATATTGACTCAGAATATTTTCAAAGAATACTCACTCAGCCTGTGTTCCAACAGAACATGTACTCAGTCTATATTTAAAGAATACTCACTCACCTAAGTGTTCTAACATAACACTCACTCAGCCTGTGTTCTAACAGAATACTAACTCAGCCTGTGTTTTAACAGAATGTGGATTCAGATCAAAAATTACTAACTCAGTCTGTGTTCTAACAGAATATGGACTCAGTCTATGTTTAAAGAATACTCACACAGCCTGTGTTCTAACAGAATACTAGTTCAGCCTGTGTTTTAACAGAATGTGGACTCAGATTTTATTAAAAGAATACTCACTCAGTCTGTGTTATAAAAATATGGAGTCAGTTTATTTTTAAATAATACCCACGCAGCCTGTTTTCTAACAGAATACTCACTCAGCATGGGTTTTAACAAATACTAACTCAGCCAGTGTTCTAACAGGATATTGACTCAGATTGTTTTCAAAGAATACTCACTCAGCCAGTGTTCTACCAGAATATGGATTCAGATTATTTTCAAAGAATACTCACTCAGCCTGTGTTCTAACAGAATGTGGACTCAGATATTGATCAAAAATTACTAACTCAGTCTGTGTTCCAGCAGAATTAGGACGTAGTCTATGTTTAAAGAATACTCACTCAGCCTGTGTTCTAATAGAATACACACTCAGCCTGGTTTTTAATAAGATATTCACGCAGCCAGTGTACTAACAGGATATTGACTCAGAGTATTTTCAAAGAATACTCAATGAGCCTGTTTACTAACAGAATACTCACTCAGCCTGTGTTCTAACAGAATAGTCACTCAGCGAGAGTTGTACCAGAATATGGATTCTGATTATTTGAAAATAATACTCACTCAGCCTGTGTTCTAACAGAATGTGGACTCAGTCTCTATTTAAAGAATACTCACTCACCGAAGTGTTCTAACAGAACACTCACTCAGCCTGTGTTCTAACAGAATACTAACTCAGCCTGCATTTTAACAGAATGTGGATTCAGATCAAAAATTACTAACTCAGTCTGTGTTCTAATAGAATGTGGACTCAGATTTTGTTCAAAAATTACACTGTCTGTTTTCTAACAGAATATGGACTCAGCCTGTGTTCAAACAGAATACTCACACAGCCTGTGTTCTAACAGAATACTCACTCAGCCAGTGTTTTAAGAGAATATGGATTCAGATGATTTTTAAAGAATACTCACTCAGCCTGTGTTCGAACAAAATATGGACTCAGTTTATTTTTATATATTACCCACTCAGGCTGTGTTTTAACAGAATGTGGACTCAGATTTTGATCAAAAATTATTAACTCAGTCTGTTTTCTAACAGAATATGGACGCAGTCTATGTTTAAAGAATACTCACTGAATCTGTGTTCTAATAGAATACATACTCAGCCTGGTTTTTAATAAAATACACACGCAGCCAGTGTACTAACAGGATATTGACTCAGATTATTTTCAAAGAATACTCAATGAGCCTGTTTACTAACAGAATACTCACTCAGCCTGTGTTCTAACAGAATACTCACTCAGCTAGAGTTCTACCAGAATATGGATTCAGATTATTTTAAAATAATACTCACTCAGCCTGTGTTCTAACAGAATATGGACTCAGTCTACGTTTAAAGAATACTCACTCAGCCTGTGTTCTAACAGAATACTCACTCAGCGAGAGTTCTACCAGAATATGGATTCTGATTATTTGAAAATAATACTCACTCAGCCTGTGTTCTAACAGAATGTGGACTCAGTCAATATTTAAAGAATACTCACTCACCGAAGTGTTCTAACAGAACACTCACTCAGCCTGTGTTCTAACAGAATACTAACTCAGCCTGCGTTCTAACAGAATGTGGATTCAGATCAAAAATTACTAACTCAGTCTGTGTTCTAAAAGAATGTGGACTCAGATTTTGTTCAAAAATTACCCTGTCTGTGTTGTAACATAATATGGACTCCGCCTGTGTGCTAACAGAATACTCACACAGCCTGTGTTCTAACAGAATACTAAGTAAGCCAGTGTTTTAAGAGAATATGGATTCAGATTATTTTCAAAGAATACTCACTCAGCCAGTGTTTTAAGAGAATATGGATTCAGATTATTTTCAAAGAATACTCACTCAGCCTGTGTTCGAACAAAATATGGACTCAGTTTATTTTTATATATTACCCACTCAGGCTGTGTTTTAACAGAATGTGGACTCAGAATTTGATCAAAAATTATTAACTCAGTCTGTTTTCTAACAGAATATGGACTCAGTCTATGTTTAGAGAATACTCACTCAGCCTGTGTTCTAAATAATATGGACTCAGTTTATTTTTAATAATAACCGCTCAGCCTGTGTTCTAACAGAATACCCACCGAGCCTGGGTTTTAACAAAATACTAACTCAGCAAGTGTTCTAACAGGATATTGACTCAGATTATTTTCAAAGAGTACTCACTCAGCCTGTGTTCTAACAGAATCTGGACTCAGTCTATATTTAAGGAATACTCACTCACCTAAGTGTTCTAACAGAACACTCGCTCAGCCTGTGTTCTAACAGAATACTAACTCAGCCTGCGTTTTAACAGAATGTGGATTCAGATCAAAAATTACTAACTCAGTCTGTGTTCTAATAGAATGTGGACTCAGATTTTGTTCAAAAATTACACTGTCTGTGTTCTAACAGAATATGGAGTCAGCCTGTGTTATAACAGAATACTCACACAGCCTGTGTTCTAACAGAATACTCACTCAGCGAGAGTTCTACCAGAATATGGATTCAGATTATTTTAAAATAATACTCACTCCGCCTGTGTTCTAACAGAATATGGACTCAGTCTATGTTTAAAGAATACTCACACAGCCTGTGTTCTAACAGAATACTAATTCAGCCTATGTTTTAACAGAATGTGGACTCATATTTTATTAAAAGAATACTCACTCAGTCTGTGTTATAAAGAATATGGACTCAGTTTATTTTTAAATAATATCCACTCAGCCTGTGTTCTAACAGAATACTCACTCAGCCTGGGTTTTAACAAAATACTAACTCAGCAAGTGTTCTAACAGGATATTGACTCAGATTGTTTTCAAAGAATACTCACTCAGCCAGTGTTCTACCAGAATATGGATTCAGATTATTTTCAAAGAATACTCACTCAGCCTGTGTTCTAACAGAATGTGGACTCAGAATTTGATCAAAAATTATTAACTCAGTCTGTTTTCTAACAGAATATGGACTCAGTCTATGTTTAGAGAATACTCACTCAGCCTGTGTTCTAAATAATATGGACTCAGTTTATTTTTAATAATAAACACTCTGCCTGTGTTCTAACAGAATACCCACCGAGCCTGAGTTTTAACAAAATACTAACTCAGCAAGTGTTCTAACAGGATATTGACTCAGAATATTTTCAAAGAATACTCACTCAGCCTGTGTTCCAACAGAACATGTACTCAGTCTATATTTAAAGAATACTCACTCACCTAAGTGTTCTAACATAACACTCACTCAGCCTGTGTTCTAACAGAATACTAACTCAGCCTGTGTTTTAACAGAATGTGGATTCAGATCAAAAATTACTAACTCAGTCTGTGTTCTAACAGAATATGGACTCAGTCTATGTTTAAAGAATACTCACACAGCCTGTGTTCTAACAGAATACTAGTTCAGCCTGTGTTTTAACAGAATGTGGACTCAGATTTTATTAAAAGAATACTCACTCAGTCTGTGTTATAAAAATATGGAGTCAGTTTATTTTTAAATAATACCCACGCAGCCTGTTTTCTAACAGAATACTCACTCAGCATGGGTTTTAACAAATACTAACTCAGCCAGTGTTCTAACAGGATATTGACTCAGATTGTTTTCAAAGAATACTCACTCAGCCAGTGTTCTACCAGAATATGGATTCAGATTATTTTCAAAGAATACTCACTCAGCCTGTGTTCTAACAGAATGTGGACTCAGATATTGATCAAAAATTACTAACTCAGTCTGTGTTCCAGCAGAATTAGGACGTAGTCTATGTTTAAAGAATACTCACTCAGCCTGTGTTCTAATAGAATACACACTCAGCCTGGTTTTTAATAAGATATTCACGCAGCCAGTGTACTAACAGGATATTGACTCAGAGTATTTTCAAAGAATACTCAATGAGCCTGTTTACTAACAGAATACTCACTCAGCCTGTGTTCTAACAGAATGTGGACTCAGTCTATATTTAAAGAATACTCACTCACCTCAGTGTTCTAATAGAACACTCACTCAGCCTGTGTTCTAACAGAATACTAACTCAGCCTGCGTTCTAACAGAATGTGGATTCAGATCAAAAATTACTAACTCAGTCTGTGTTCTAACAGAATGTGGACTCAGATTTTGTTCAAAAATTACTCTGTCTCTGTTCTAACAGAATATGGACTCAGCCTGTGTTCTAACAGAATACTCACACAGCCTGTGCTCTAACAGAATACTAACTAAGTCAGTGTTTTAAGAGAATATGGATTCAGATTATTTTCAAAGAATACTCACTCAGCCTGTGTTCGAACAAAATATGGACTCAGTTTATTTTTATATATTACCCACTCAGGCTGTGTTTTAACAGAATGTGGACTCAGATTTTGATCAAAAATTATTAACTCAGTCTGTTTTCTAACAGAATATGGACGCAGTCTATGTTTAAAGAATACTCACTGAGCCTGTGTTCTAATAGAATACACACTCAGCCTGGTTTTTAATAAAATTCTCACTCAGCCAGTGTACTAACAGGAAATTGACTCAGATTATTTTCAAAGAATACTCAATGAGCCTGTTTACTAACAGAATACTCACTCAGCCTGTGTTCTAACGGAATACTCACTCAGCGAGGGTTCTACCAGATTATGGATTCAGATTATTTTAAAATAATACACACTCCGCCTGTGTTCTAACAGAATATGGACTCAGTCTATGTTTAAAGAATACTCACTCAGCCTCTGTCCTAACAGAATACTCACTCAGCGAGAGTTCTACCAGAATATGGATTCAGATTATTTTAAAATAATACTCACTCCGCCTGTGTTCTAACAGAATATGGACTCAGTCTATGTTTAAAGAATACTCACACAGCCTGTTTTCTAACAGAATACTAATTCAGCCTCTGTTTTAACAGAATGTGGACTCATATTTTATTAAAAGAATACTCACTCAGTCTGTGTAATAAAGAATATGGACTCAGTTTATTTTTAAATAATATCCACTCAGCCTGTGTTCTAACAGAATACTCACTCAGCCTGGGTTTTAACAAAATACTAACTCAGCAAGTGTTCTAACTGTATATTGACTCTGATTGTTTTCAAAGAATACTCACTAAGCCAGTGTTCTACCAGAATATGGATTCAGATTATTTTCAAAGAATACTCACTCAGCCTGTGTTCTAACAGAATGTGGACTCAGTCTCTATTTAAAGAATACTCACTCACCGAAGTGTTCTAACAGAACACTCACTCAGCCTGTGTTCTAACAGAATACTAACTCAGCCTGCGTTTAAACAGAATGTGGATTCAGGTCAAAAATTACTAACTCAGTCTGTGTTCTAATAGAATGTGGACTCAGATTTTGTTCAAAAATTACACTGTCTGTTTTCTAACAGAATATGGACTCAGCCTGTGTTCAAACAGAATACTCACACAGCCTGTGTTCTAACAGAATACTCACTCAGCCAGTGTTTTAAGAGAATATGGATTCAGATGATTTTTAAAGAATACTCACTCAGCCTGTGTTCGAACAAAATATGGACTCAGTTTATTTTTATATATTACCCACTCAGGCTGTGTTTTAACAGAATGTGGACTCAGATTTTGATCAAAAATTATTAACTCAGTCTGTTTTCTAACAGAATATGGACGCAGTCTATGTTTAAAGAATACTCACTGAATCTGTGTTCTAATAGAATACATACTCAGCCTGGTTTTTAATAAAATACACACGCAGCCAGTGTACTAACAGGATATTGACTCAGATTATTTTCAAAGAATACTCAATGAGCCTGTTTACTAACAGAATACTCACTCAGCCTGTGTTCTAACAGAATACTCACTCAGCTAGAGTTCTACCAGAATATAGATTCAGATTATTTTTAAATAATACTCACTTAGCCTGTGTTCTAACAGAATATGGACTCAGTCTACGTTTAAAGAATACTCACTCAGCCTGTGTTCTAACAGAATACTCACTCAGCGAGAGTTCTACCAGAATATGGATTCTGATTATTTGAAAATAATACTCACTCAGCCTGTGTTCTAACAGAATGTGGACTCAGTCTATATTTAAAGAATACTCACTCACCTCAGTGTTCTAACAGAACACTCACTCAGCCTGTGTTCTAACAGAATACTAACTCAGCCTGCGTTCTAACAGAATGTGGATTCAGATCAAAAATTACTAACTCAGTCTGTGTTCTAAAAGAATGTGGACTCAGATTTTGTTCAAAAATTACCCTGTCTGTGTTGTAACATAATATGGACTCCGCCTGTGTGCTAACAGAATACTCACACAGCCTGTGTTCTAACAGAATACTAAGTAAGCCAGTGTTTTAAGAGAATATGGATTCAGATTATTTTCAAAGAATACTCACTCAGCCAGTGTTTTAAGAGAATATGGATTCAGATTATTTTCAAAGAATACTCACTCAGCCTGTGTTCGAACAAAATATGGACTCAGTTTATTTTTATATATTACCCACTCAGGCTGTGTTTTAACGGAATGTGGACTCAGAATTTGATCAAAAATTATTAACTCAGTCTGTTTTCTAACAGAATATGGACTCAGTCTATGTTTAGAGAATACTCACTCAGCCTGTGTTCTAAATAATATGGACTCAGTTTATTTTTAATAATAACCGCTCAGCCTGTGTTCTAACAGAATACCCACCGAGCCTGGGTTTTAACAAAATACTAACTCAGTAAGTGTTCTAACAGGATATTGACTCAGATTATTTTCAAAGAGTACTCACTCAGCCTGTGTTCTAACAGAATGTGGACTCAGTCTATATTTAAGGAATACTCACTCACCTAAGTGTTCTAACAGAACACTCGCTCAGCCTGTGTTCTAACAGAATACTAACTCAGCCTGCGTTTTAACAGAATGTGGATTCAGATCAAAAATTACTAACTCAGTCTGTGTTCTAATAGAATGTGGACTCAGATTTTGTTCAAAAATTACACTGTCTGTGTTCTAACAGAATATGGAGTCAGCCTGTGTTATAACAGAATACTCACACAGACTGTGTTCTAACAGAATACTCACTCAGCGAGAGTTCTACCAGAATATGGATTCAGATTATTTTAAAATAATACTCACTCCGCCTGTGTTCTAACAGAATATGGACTCAGTCTATGTTTAAAGAATACTCACACAGCCTGTGTTCTAACAGAATACTAGTTCAGCCTGTGTTTTAACAGAATGTGGACTCAGATTTTATTAAAAGAATACTCACTCAGTCTGTGTTATAAAAATATGGAGTCAGTTTATTTTTAAATAATACCCACGCAGCCTGTTTTCTAACAGAATACTCACTCAGCATGGGTTTTAACAAATACTAACTCAGCCAGTGTTCTAACAGGATATTGACTCAGATTGTTTTCAAAGAATACTCACTCAGCCAGTGTTCTACCAGAATATGGATTCAGATTATTTTCAAAGAATACTCACTCAGCCTGTGTTCTAACAGAATGTGGACTCAGATATTGATCAAAAATTACTAACTCAGTCTGTGTTCCAGCAGAATTAGGACGTAGTCTATGTTTAAAGAATACTCACTCAGCCTGTGTTCTAATAGAATACACACTCAGCCTGGTTTTTAATAAGATATTCACGAAGCCAGTGTAGTAACAGGATATTGACTCAGAGTATTTTCAAAGAATACTCAATGAGCCTGTTTACTAACAGAATACTCACTCAGCCTGTGTTCTAACAGAATACTCACTCAGCGAGAGTTCTACCAGAATATGGATTCTGATTATTTGAAAATAATACTCACTCAGCCTGTGTTCTAACAGAATGTGGACTCAGTCTATATTTAAAGAATACTCACTCACCTCAGTGTTCTAACAGAACACTCACTCAGCCTGTGTTCTAACAGAATACTAACTCAGCCTGCGTTCTAACAGAATGTGGATTCAGATAAAAAATTACTAACTCAGTCTGTGTTCTAACAGAATGTGGACTCAGATTTTGTTCAAAAATTACTCTGTCTCTGTTCTAACAGAATATGGACTCAGCCTGTGTTCTAACAGAATACTCACACAGCCTGTGCTCTAACAGAATACTAACTAAGTCAGTGTTTTAAGAGAATATGGATTCAGATTATTTTCAAAGAATACTCACTCAGCCTGTGTTCGAACAAAATATGGACTCAGTTTTTGATCAAAAATTATTAACTCAGTCTGTTTTCTAACAGAATATGGACGCTGTGTTTTAACAGAATGTGGACTCAGATTTTGATCAAAAATTATTAACTCAGTCTGTTTTCTAACAGAATATGGACGCAGTCTATGTTTAAAGAATACTCACTGAGCCTGTGTTCTAATAGAATACACACTCAGCCTGGTTTTTAATAAAATTCTCACTCAGCCAGTGTACTAACAGGAAATTGACTCAGATTATTTTCAAAGAATACTCAATGAGCCTGTTTACTAACAGAATACTCACTCAGCCTGTGTTCTAACGGAATACTCACTCAGCGAGGGTTCTACCAGATTATGGATTCAGATTATTTTAAAATAATACTCACTCCGCCTGTGTTGTAACAGAATATGGACTCAGTCTATGTTTAAAGAATACTCACTCAGCCTCTGTCCTAACAGAATACTCACTCAGCGAGAGTTCTACCAGAATATGGATTCAGATTATTTTAAAATAATACTCACTCCGCCTGTGTTCTAACAGAATATGGACTCAGTCTATGTTTAAAGAATACTCACACAGCCTGTGTTCTAACAGAATACTAATTCAGCCTATGTTTTAACAGAATGTGGACTCATATTTTATTAAAAGAATACTCACTCAGTCTGTGTTATAAAGAATATGGACTCAGTTTATTTTTAAATAATATCCACTCAGCCTGTGTTCTAACAGAATACTCACTCAGCCTGGGTTTTAACAAAATACTAACTCAGCAAGTGTTCTAACTGTATATTGACTCAGATTGTTTTCAAAGAATACTCACTCAGCCAGTGATCTACCAGAATATGGATTCAGATTATTTTCAAAGAATACTCACTCAGCCTGTGTTCTAACAGAATGTGGACTCAGAATTTGATCAAAAATTATTAACTCAGTCTGTTTTCTAACAGAATATGGACTCAGTCTATGTTTAGAGAATACTCACTCAGCCTGTGTTCTAAATAATATGGATTCAGTTTATTTTTAATAATAAACACTCTGCCTGTGTTCTAACAGAATACCCACCGAGCCTGGGTTTTAACAAAATACTAACTCAGCAAGTGTTCTAACAAGATATTGACTCAGATTATTTTCAAAGAATACTCACTCAGCCTGTTTTCTAACAGAATATGTACTCAGTCTATATTTAAAGAATACTCACTCACCTAAGTGTTCTAACAGAACACTCACTCAGCCTGAGTTCTAACAGAATACTAACTCAGCCTGTGTTTTAACAGAATGTGGATTCAGATCAAAAATTACTAACTCAGTCTGTGTTCTAACAGAATATGGACTGAGAATATGTTTAAAGAATACTCACACAGCCTGTGTTCTAACAGAAAACTAGTTCAGCCTGTGTTTTAACAGAATGTGGACTCAGATTTTATTAAAAGAATACTCACTCAGCCTGTGTTTTAACAGAATGTGGATTCAGATCAAGAATTACTAACTCAGTCTGTGTTCCAGCAGAATTAGGACGCAGTCTATGTTTAAAGAATAATCACTCAGCCTGTGTTCTAAAAGAATAGGCACTCAGCCTGGTTTTTAATAAGATATTCACGCAGCCAGTGTACTAACAGGATATTGACTCAGAGTATTTTCAAGGAATACTCAATGAGCCTGTTTATTAACAGAATACTCACTCAGCCTGTGTTCTAACAGAATATTCACTCAGCGAGAGTTCTACCAGAATATGGATTCTGATTATTTGAAAATAATACTCACTCAGCCTGTGTTCTAACAGAATGTGGACTCCGTCTCTATTTAAAGAATACTCACTCACCGAAGTGTTCTAACAGAACACTCGCTCAGCCTGTGTTCTAACAGAATACTAACTCAGCCTGCGTTTTAACAGAATGTGGATTAAGAGCAAAAATTACTAACTCAGTCTGTGTTCTAATAGAATGTGGACTCAGATTTTCTTCAAAAATTACACTGTCTGTGTTCTAACAGAATATGGAGTCAGCCTGTGTTCTAACAGAATACTCACACAGCCTGTGTTCTAACAGAATACTCACACAGCCTGTGTTCTAACAGAATACTCACTCAGCCAGTGTTTTAAGAGAATATGGATTCAGATTATTTTCAAAGAATACTCACTCAGCCTGTGTTCGAACAAAATATGGACTCAGTTTATTTTTATATATTACCCACTCAGGCTTTGTTTTAACAGAATGTGGACTCAGATTTTGATCAAAAATTATTAACTCAGTATGTTTTCTAACAGAATATGGACGCAGTCTATGTTTAAAGAATACTCACTCAGCCTGTGTTCTAATAGAATACACACTCAGCCTGGTTTTTAATAAAATACTGACGCAGCCAGTGTACTAACAGGATATTGACTCAGATTATTTTCAAAGAATACTCAATGAGCCTGTTTACTAACAGAATACTCACTCAGCCTCTGTCCTAACAGAATACTCACTCAGCGAGAGTTCTACCAGAATATGGATTCAGATTATTTTAAAATAATACTCACTCCGCCTGTGTTCTAACAGAATATGGACTCAGTCTATGTTTAAAGAATACTCACGCAGCCTGTGTTCTAACAGAATACTAATTCAGCCTCTGTTTTAACAGAATGTGGACTCATATTTTATTAAAAGAATACTCAGTCTGTGTTATAAAGAATATGGACTCAGTTTATTTTTAAATAATATCCACTCAGCCTGTGTTCTAACAGAATACTCACTCAGCCTGGGTTTTAACAAAATACTAACTCAGCAAGTGTTCTAACTGTATATTGACTCAGATTGTTTTCAAAGAATACTCACTCAGCCAGTGTTCTACCAGAATATGGATTCAGATTATTTTCAAAGAATACTCACTCAGCCTGTGTTCTAACAGAATGTGGACTCAGAATTTGATCAAAAATTATTAACTCAGTCTGTTTTCTAACAGAATATGGACTCAGTCTATGTTTAGAGAATACTCACTCAGCCTGTGTTCTAAATAATATGGACTCAGTTTATTTTTAATAATAAACACTCTGCCTCTGTTCTAACAGAATACCCACCGAGCCTGGGTTTTAACAAAATACTAACTCAGCAAGTGTTCTAACAAGATATTGACTCAGATTATTTTCAAAGAATACTCACTCAGCCTGTTTTCTAACAGAATATGTACTCAGTCTATATTTAAAGAATACTCACTCACCTAAGTGTTCTAACAGAACACTCACTCAGCCTGTGTTCTAACAGAATACTAACTCAGCCTGTGTTTTAACAGAATGTGGATTCAGATCAAAAATTACTAACTCAGTCTGTGTTCTAACAGAATATGGACTCAGAATATGTTTAAAGAATACTCACACAGCCTGTGTTCTAACAGAACACTCACTCAGCCTGTGTTCTAACAGAATACTAACTCAGCCTGCGTTTTAACAGAATGTGGATTAAGATCAAAAATTAATAACTCAGTCTGTGTTCTAATAGAATGTGGACTCAGATTTTCTTCAAAAATTACACTGTCTGTGTTCTAACAGAATATGGAGTCAGCCTGTGTTCTAACAGAATACTCACACAGCCTGTGTTCTAACAGAATACTAGTTCAGCCTGTGTTTTAACAGAATGTGGACTCAGATTTTATTAAAAGAATACTCACTCAGTCTGTGTTATAAAAATATGGAGTCAGTTTATTTTTAAATAATACCCACGCAGCCTGTGTTCTAACAGAATACTCACTCAGCATGGGTTTTAACAAATACTAACTCAGCAAGTGTTCTAACATGATATTGACTCAGATTGTTTTCAAAGAATACTCACTCAGCCAGTGTTCTACCAGAATATGGATTCAGATTATTTTCAAAGAATACTCACTCAGCCTGTGTTCTAACAGAATGTGGACTCAGATATTGATCAAAAATTACTAACTCAGTCTGTGTTCCAGCAGAATTAGGACGCAGTCTATGTTTAAAGAATACTCACTCAGCCTGTGTTCTAATAGAATACACACTCAGCCTGGTTTTTAATAAGATATTCACGCAGCCAGTGTACTAACAGGATATTGACTCAGAGTATTTTCAAAGAATACTCAATGAGCCTGTTTACTAACAGAATACTCACTCAGCCTGTGTTCTAACAGAATACTCACTCAGCGAGAGTTCTACCAGAATATGGATTCTGATTATTTGAAAATAATACTCACTCAGCCTGTGTTCTAACAGAATGTGGACTCAGTCTATATTTAAAGAATACTCACTAACCTCAGTGTTCTAACAGAACACTCACTCAGCCTGTGTTCTAACAGAATACTAACTCAGCCTGCGTTCTAACAGAATGTGGATTCAGATAAAAAATTACTAACTCAGTCTGTGTTCTAACAGAATGTGGACTCAGAATTTGATCAAAAATTATTAACTCAGTCTGTTTTCTAACAGAATATGGACTCAGTCTATGTTTAGAGAATACTCACTCAGCCTGTGTTCTAAATAATATGGATTCAGTTTATTTTTAATAATAAACACTCTGCCTGTGTTCTAACAGAATACACACCGAGCCTGGGTTTTAACAAAATACTAACTCAGCAAGTGTTCTAACAAGATATTGACTCAGATTATTTTCAAAGAATACTCACTCAGCCTGTTTTCTAACAGAATATGTACTCAGTCTATATTTAAAGAATACTCACTCACCTAAGTGTTCTAACAGAACACTCACTCAGCCTGTGTTCTAACAGAATACTAACTCAGCCTGTGTTTTAACAGAATGTGGATTCAGATCAAAAATTACTAACTCAGTCTGTGTTCTAACAGAATATGGACTGAGAATATGTTTAAAGAATACTCACACAGCCTGTGTTCTAACAGAAAACTAGTTCAGCCTGTGTTTTAACAGAATGTGGACTCAGATTTTATTAAAAGAATACTCACTCAGCCTGTGTTTTAACAGAATGTGGATTCAGATCAAGAATTACTAACTCAGTCTGTGTTCCAGCAGAATTAGGACGCAGTCTATGTTTAAAGAATAATCACTCAGCCTGTGTTCTAAAAGAATAGGCACTCAGCCTGGTTTATAATAAGATATTCACGCAGCCAGTGTACTAACAGGATATTGACTCAGAGTATTTTCAAGGAATACTCAATGAGCCTGTTTATTAACAGAATACTCACTCAGCCTGTGTTCTAACAGAATACTCACTCAGCGAGAGTTCTACCAGAATAAGGATTCAGATTATTTTAAAATAATACTCACTCAGCCTGTGTTCTAACAGAATGTGGACTCAGTCTCTATTTAAAGAATACTCACTCACCGAAGTGTTCTAACAGAACACTCGCTCAGCCTGTGTTCTAACAGAATACTAACTCAGCCTGCGTTTTAACAGAATGTGGATTCAGATCAAAAATTACTAACTCAGTCTGTGTTCTAATAGAATGTGGACTCAGATTTTCTTCAAAAATTACACTGTCTGTGTTCTAACAGAATATGGAGTCAGCCTGTGTTCTAACAGAATACTCACACAGCCTGTGTTCTAACAGAATACTCACTCAGCCAGTGTTTTAAGAGAATATGGATTCAGATTATTTTCAAAGAATACTCACTCAGCCTGTGTTCGAACAAAATATGGACTCAGTTTATTTTTATATATTACCCACTCAGGCTTTGTTTTAACAGAATGTGGACTCAGATTTTGATCAAAAATTATTAACTCAGTCTGTTTTCTAACAGAATATGGACGCAGTCTATGTTTAGAGAATACTCACTCAGCCTGTGTTCTAATAGAATACACACTCAGCCTGGTTTTTAATAAAATACTGACGCAGCCAGTGTACTAACAGGATATTGACTCAGATTATTTTCAAAGAATACTCAATGAGCCTGTTTACTAACAGAATACTCACTCAGCATGTGTTCTAACAGAATACTCACTCAGCGAGAGTTCTACCAGAATATGGATTCAGATTATTTTAAAATAATACTCACTCCGCCTGTGTTCTAACAGAATATGGACTCAGTCTATGTTTAAAGAATACTCACACAGCCTGTGTTCTAACAGAATACTAATTCAGCCTCTGTTTTAACAGAATGTGGACTCATATTTTATTAAAAGAATACTCACTCAGTCTGTGTTATAAAGAATATGGACTCAGTTTATTTTTAAATAATATCCACTCAGCCTGTGTTCTAACAGAATACTCACTCAGCCTGGGTTTTAACAAAATACTAACCCTGCAAGTGTTCTAACTGTATATTGACTCAGATTGTTTTCAAAGAATACTCACTCAGCCAGTGTTCTACCAGAATATGGATTCAGATTATTTTCAAAGAATACTCACTCAGCCTGTGTTCTAACAGAATGTGGACTCAGAATTTGATCAAAAATTATTAACTCAGTCTGTTTTCTAACAGAATATGGACTCAGTCTATGTTTAGAGAATACTCACTCAGCCTGTGTTCTAAATAATATGGACTCAGTTTATTTTTAATAATAAACACTCTGCCTCTGTTCTAACAGAATACCCACCGAGCCTGGGTTTTAACAAAATACTAACTCAGCAAGTGTTCTAACAAGATATTGACTCAGATTATTTTCAAAGAATACTCACTCAGCCTGTTTTCTAACAGAATATGGACTCAGTCTATATTTAAAGAATACTCACTCACCTAAGTGTTGTAACAGAACACTCACTCAGCCTGTGTTCTAACAGAATACTAACTGAGCCTGTGTTTTAACAGAATGTGGATTCAGATCAAAAATTACTAACTCAGTCTGTGTTCTAACAGAATATGGACTCAGAGTATGTTTAAAGAATACTCACACGGCCTGTGTTCTAACAGAACACTCGCTCAGCCTGTGTTCTAACAGAATACTAACTCAGCCTGCGTTTTAACAGAATGTGGATTCAGATCAAAAATTACTAACTCAGTCTGTGTTCTAACAGAATGTGGACTCAGATTTTGTCCAAAAATTACTCTGTCTGTGTTCTAACAGAATATGGACTCAGCCTGTGTTCTAACAGAATACTCACACAGCCTGTGTTCTAACACAATACTCACTCAGCCAGTGTTTTAAGAGAATATGGATTCAGATTATTTACAAAGAATACTCACTCAGCCTGTGTTCCAACAAAATATAGACTCAGTTTATTTTTATATATTACCCACCCAGGCTGTGTTTTAACAGAATGTGGACTCAGATTTTGATCAAAAATTATTAATTCAGTCTGTTTTCTAACAGAATATGGACGCAGTCTATGTTTAAAGAATACTCACTCAGCCTGTGTTCTAATAGAATACACACTCAGCCTGGTTTTTAATAAAATACTCACGCAGCCAGTGTACTAACAGGTATTGACTCAGATTATTTTCAAAGAATAATCAATGAGCCTGTTTACTAACAGAATACTCACTCAGCCTGTGTTCTAACAGAATACTCACTCAGCTAGGGTTCTACCACGATATGGATTCAGATTATTTTAAAATAATACTCACTCCGCCTGTGTTGTAACAGAATATGGACTCAGTTTATGTTTAAAGAATACTCACTCAGCCTCTGTCCTAACAGAATACTCACTCAGCGAGAGTTCTACCAGAATATGGATTCAGATTATTTTAAAATAATACTCACTCCGCCTGTGTTCTAACAGAATATGGACTCAGTCTATGTTTAAAGAATACTCACACAGCCTGTGTTCTAACAGAATACTAATTCAGCCTCTGTTTTAACAGAATGTGGACTCATATTTTATTAAAAGAATACTCACTCAGTCTGTGTTATAAAGAATATGGACTCAGTTTATTTTTAAATAATATCCACTCAGCCTGTGTTCTAACAGAATACTCACTCAGCCTGGGTTTTAACAAAATACTAACTCAGCAAGTGTTCTAACTGTATATTGACTCAGATTGTTTTCAAAGAATACTCACTCAGCCAGTGTTCTACCAGAATATGGATTCAGATTATTTTCAAAGAATACTCACTCAGCCTGTGTTCTAACAGAATGTGGACTCAGAATTTGATCAAAAATTATTAACTCAGTCTGTTTTCTAACAGAATATGGACTCAGTCTATGTTTAGAGAATACTCACTCAGCCTGTGTTCTAAATAATATGGACTCAGTTTATTTTTAATAATAAACACTCTGCCTCTGTTCTAACAGAATACCCACCGAGCCTGGGTTTTAACAAAATACTAACTCAGCAAGTGTTCTAACAAGATATTGACTCAGATTATTTTCAAAGAATACTCACTCAGCCTGTTTTCTAACAGAATATGGACTCAGTCTATATTTAAAGAATACTCACTCACCTAAGTGTTCTAACAGAACACTCACTCAGCCTGTGTTCTAACAGAATACTAACTCAGCCTGTGTTTTAACAGAATGTGGATTCAGATCAAAAATTACTAACTCAGTCTGTGTTCTAACAGAATATGGACTCAGAGTATGTTTAAAGAATACTCACACAGCCTGTGTTCTAACAGAACACTCGCTCAGCCTGTGTTCTAACAGAATACTAACTCAGCCTGCGTTTTAACAGAATGTGGATTAAGATCAAAAATTACTAACTCAGTCTGTGTTCTAATAGAATGTGGACTCAGATTTTCTTCAAAAATTACACTGTCTGTGTTCTAACAGAATATGGAGTCAGCCTTTGTTCTAACAGAATACTCACACAGCCTGTGTTCTAACAGAATACTCACACAGCCTGTGTTCTAACAGAATACTCACTCAGCCAGTGTTTTAAGAGAATATGGATTCAGATTATTTTCAAAGAATACTCACTCAGCCTGTGTTCGAACAAAATATGGACTCAGTTTATTTTTATATATTACCCACTCAGGCTTTGTTTTAACAGAATGTGGACTCAGATTTTGATCAAAAATTATTAACTCAGTCTGTTTTCTAACAGAATATGGACGCAGTCTATGTTTAGAGAATACTCACTCAGCCTGTGTTCTAAATAATATGGACTCAGTTTATTTTTAATAATAACCACTCAGCCTGTGTTCTAACAGAATACCCACCGAGCCTGGGTTTTAACAAAATACTAACTCAGCAAGTGTTCTAACAGGATATTGACTCAGATTATTTTCAAAGAGTACTCACTCAGCCTGTGTTCTAACAGAATGTGGACTCAGTCTATATTTAAGGAATACTCACTCACCTAAGTGTTCTAACAGAACACTCACTCAGCCTGTGTTCTAACAGAATACTAACTCAGCCTGCGTTTTAACAGAATGTGGATTCAGATCAAAAATTACTAACTCAGTCTGTGTTCTAACAGAATGTGGACTCAGATTTTGTCCAAAAATTACTCTGTCTGTGTTCTAACAGAATATGGACTCAGCCTGTGTTCTAACAGAATACTCACACAGCCTGTGTTCTAACACAATACTCACTCAGCCAGTGTTTTAAGAGAATATGGATTCAGATTATTTACAAAGAATACTCACTCAGCCTGTGTTCCAACAAAATATAGACTCAGTTTATTTTTATATATTACCCACCCAGGCTGTGTTTTAACAGAATGTGGACTCAGATTTTGATCAAAAATTATTAATTCAGTCTGTTTTCTAACAGAATATGGACGCAGTCTATGTTTAAAGAATACTCACTCAGCCTGTGTTCTAATAGAATACACACTCAGCCTGGTTTTTAATAAAATACTCACGCAGCCAGTGTACTAACAGGTATTGACTCAGATTATTTTCAAAGAATAATCAATGAGCCTGTTTACTAACAGAATACTCACTCAGCCTGTGTTCTAACAGAATACTCACTCAGCTAGGGTTCTACCACGATATGGATTCAGATTATTTTAAAATAATACTCACTCCGCCTGTGTTGTAACAGAATATGGACTCAGTTTATGTTTAAAGAATACTCACTCAGCCTCTGTCCTAACAGAATACTCACTCAGCGAGAGTTCTACCAGAATATGGATTCAGATTATTTTAAAATAATACTCACTCCGCCTGTGTTCTAACAGAATATGGACTCAGTCTATGTTTAAAGAATACTCACACAGCCTGTGTTCTAACAGAATACTAATTCAGCCTCTGTTTTAACAGAATGTGGACTCATATTTTATTAAAAGAATACTCACTCAGTCTGTGTTATAAAGAATATGGACTCAGTTTATTTTTAAATAATATCCACTCAGCCTGTGTTCTAACAGAATACTCACTCAGCCTGGGTTTTAACAAAATACTAACTCAGCAAGTGTTCTAACTGTATATTGACTCAGATTGTTTTCAAAGAATACTCACTCAGCCAGTGTTCTACCAGAATATGGATTCAGATTATTTTCAAAGAATACTCACTCAGCCTGTGTTCTAACAGAATGTGGACTCAGAATTTGATCAAAAATTATTAACTCAGTCTGTTTTCTAACAGAATATGGACTCAGTCTATGTTTAGAGAATACTCACTCAGCCTGTGTTCTAAATAATATGGACTCAGTTTATTTTTAATAATAAACACTCTGCCTCTGTTCTAACAGAATACCCACCGAGCCTGGGTTTTAACAAAATACTAACTCAGCAAGTGTTCTAACAAGATATTGACTCAGATTATTTTCAAAGAATACTCACTCAGCCTGTTTTCTAACAGAATATGGACTCAGTCTATATTTAAAGAATACTCACTCACCTAAGTGTTCTAACAGAACACTCACTCAGCCTGTGTTCTAACAGAATACTAACTCAGCCTGTGTTTTAACAGAATGTGGATTCAGATCAAAAATTACTAACTCAGTCTGTGTTCTAACAGAATATGGACTCAGAGTATGTTTAAAGAATACTCACACAGCCTGTGTTCTAACAGAACACTCGCTCAGCCTGTGTTCTAACAGAATACTAACTCAGCCTGCGTTTTAACAGAATGTGGATTAAGATCAAAAATTACTAACTCAGTCTGTGTTCTAATAGAATGTGGACTCAGATTTTCTTCAAAAATTACACTGTCTGTGTTCTAACAGAATATGGAGTCAGCCTTTGTTCTAACAGAATACTCACACAGCCTGTGTTCTAACAGAATACTCACACAGCCTGTGTTCTAACAGAATACTCACTCAGCCAGTGTTTTAAGAGAATATGGATTCAGATTATTTTCAAAGAATACTCACTCAGCCTGTGTTCGAACAAAATATGGACTCAGTTTATTTTTATATATTACCCACTCAGGCTTTGTTTTAACAGAATGTGGACTCAGATTTTGATCAAAAATTATTAACTCAGTCTGTTTTCTAACAGAATATGGACGCAGTCTATGTTTAGAGAATACTCACTCAGCCTGTGTTCTAAATAATATGGACTCAGTTTATTTTTAATAATAACCACTCAGCCTGTGTTCTAACAGAATACCCACCGAGCCTGGGTTTTAACAAAATACTAACTCAGCAAGTGTTCTAACAGGATATTGACTCAGATTATTTTCAAAGAGTACTCACTCAGCCTGTGTTCTAACAGAATGTGGACTCAGTCTATATTTAAGGAATACTCACTCACCTAAGTGTTCTAACAGAACACTCACTCAGCCTGTGTTCTAACAGAATACTAACTCAGCCTGCGTTTTAACAGAATGTGGATTCAGATCAAAAATTACTAACTCAGTCTGTGTTCTAACAGAATGTGGACTCAGATTTTGTCCAAAAATTACTCTGTCTGTGTTCTAACAGAATATGGACTCAGCCTGTGTTCTAACAGAATACTCACACAGCCTGTGTTCTAACACAATACTCACTCAGCCAGTGTTTTAAGAGAATATGGATTCAGATTATTTACAAAGAATACTCACTCAGCCTGTGTTCCAACAAAATATAGACTCAGTTTATTTTTATATATTACCCACCCAGGCTGTGTTTTAACAGAATGTGGACTCAGATTTTGATCAAAAATTATTAATTCAGTCTGTTTTCTAACAGAATATGGACGCAGTCTATGTTTAAAGAATACTCACTCAGCCTGTGTTCTAATAGAATACACACTCAGCCTGGTTTTTAATAAAATACTCACGCAGCCAGTGTACTAACAGGTATTGACTCAGATTATTTTCAAAGAATAATCAATGAGCCTGTTTACTAACAGAATACTCACTCAGCCTGTGTTCTAACAGAATACTCACTCAGCTAGGGTTCTACCACGATATGGATTCAGATTATTTTAAAATAATACTCACTCCGCCTGTGTTGTAACAGAATATGGACTCAGTTTATGTTTAAAGAATACTCACTCAGCCTCTGTCCTAACAGAATACTCACTCAGCGAGAGTTCTACCAGAATATGGATTCAGATTATTTTAAAATAATACTCACTCCGCCTGTGTTCTAACAGAATATGGACTCAGTCTATGTTTAAAGAATACTCACACAGCCTGTGTTCTAACAGAATACTAATTCAGCCTCTGTTTTAACAGAATGTGGACTCATATTTTATTAAAAGAATACTCACTCAGTCTGTGTTATAAAGAATATGGACTCAGTTTATTTTTAAATAATATCCACTCAGCCTGTGTTCTAACAGAATACTCACTCAGCCTGGGTTTTAACAAAATACTAACTCAGCAAGTGTTCTAACTGTATATTGACTCAGATTGTTTTCAAAGAATACTCACTCAGCCAGTGTTCTACCAGAATATGGATTCAGATTATTTTCAAAGAATACTCACTCAGCCTGTGTTCTAACAGAATGTGGACTCAGAATTTGATCAAAAATTATTAACTCAGTCTGTTTTCTAACAGAATATGGACTCAGTCTATGTTTAGAGAATACTCACTCAGCCTGTGTTCTAAATAATATGGACTCAGTTTATTTTTAATAATAAACACTCTGCCTCTGTTCTAACAGAATACCCACCGAGCCTGGGTTTTAACAAAATACTAACTCAGCAAGTGTTCTAACAAGATATTGACTCAGATTATTTTCAAAGAATACTCACTCAGCCTGTTTTCTAACAGAATATGGACTCAGTCTATATTTAAAGAATACTCACTCACCTAAGTGTTCTAACAGAACACTCACTCAGCCTGTGTTCTAACAGAATACTAACTCAGCCTGTGTTTTAACAGAATGTGGATTCAGATCAAAAATTACTAACTCAGTCTGTGTTCTAACAGAATATGGACTCAGAGTATGTTTAAAGAATACTCACACAGCCTGTGTTCTAACAGAACACTCGCTCAGCCTGTGTTCTAACAGAATACTAACTCAGCCTGCGTTTTAACAGAATGTGGATTAAGATCAAAAATTACTAACTCAGTCTGTGTTCTAATAGAATGTGGACTCAGATTTTCTTCAAAAATTACACTGTCTGTGTTCTAACAGAATATGGAGTCAGCCTGTGTTCTAACAGAATACTCACACAGCCTGTGTTCTAACAGAATACTCACACAGCCTGTGTTCTAACAGAATACTCACTCAGCCAGTGTTTTAAGAGAATATGGATTCAGATTATTTTCAAAGAATACTCACTCAGCCTGTGTTCGAACAAAATATGGACTCAGTTTATTTTTATATATTACCCACTCAGGCTTTGTTTTAACAGAATGTGGACTCAGATTTTGATCAAAAATTATTAACTCAGTCTGTTTTCTAACAGAATATGGACGCAGTCTATGTTTAGAGAATACTCACTCAGCCTGTGTTCTAAATAATATGGACTCAGTTTATTTTTAATAATAACCACTCAGCCTGTGTTCTAACAGAATACCCACCGAGCCTGGGTTTTAACAAAATACTAACTCAGCAAGTGTTCTAACAGGATATTGACTCAGATTATTTTCAAAGAGTACTCACTCAGCCTGTGTTCTAACAGAATGTGGACTCAGTCTATATTTAAGGAATACTCACTCACCTAAGTGTTCTAACAGAACACTCACTCAGCCTGTGTTCTAACAGAATACTAACTCAGCCTGCGTTTTAACAGAATGTGGATTCAGATCAAAAATTACTAACTCAGTCTGTGTTCTAACAGAATGTGGACTCAGATTTTGTCCAAAAATTACTCTGTCTGTGTTCTAACAGAATATGGACTCAGCCTGTGTTCTAACAGAATACTCACACAGCCTGTGTTCTAACACAATACTCACTCAGCCAGTGTTTTAAGAGAATATGGATTCAGATTATTTACAAAGAATACTCACTCAGCCTGTGTTCCAACAAAATATAGACTCAGTTTATTTTTATATATTACCCACCCAGGCTGTGTTTTAACAGAATGTGGACTCAGATTTTGATCAAAAATTATTAATTCAGTCTGTTTTCTAACAGAATATGGACGCAGTCTATGTTTAAAGAATACTCACTCAGCCTGTGTTCTAATAGAATACACACTCAGCCTGGTTTTTAATAAAATACTCACGCAGCCAGTGTACTAACAGGTATTGACTCAGATTATTTTCAAAGAATAATCAATGAGCCTGTTTACTAACAGAATACTCACTCAGCCTGTGTTCTAACAGAATACTCACTCAGCTAGGGTTCTACCACGATATGGATTCAGATTATTTTAAAATAATACTCACTCCGCCTGTGTTGTAACAGAATATGGACTCAGTTTATGTTTAAAGAATACTCACTCAGCCTCTGTCCTAACAGAATACTCACTCAGCGAGAGTTCTACCAGAATATGGATTCAGATTATTTTAAAATAATACTCACTCCGCCTGTGTTCTAACAGAATATGGACTCAGTCTATGTTTAAAGAATACTCACACAGCCTGTGTTCTAACAGAATACTAATTCAGCCTCTGTTTTAACAGAATGTGGACTCATATTTTATTAAAAGAATACTCACTCAGTCTGTGTTATAAAGAATATGGACTCAGTTTATTTTTAAATAATATCCACTCAGCCTGTGTTCTAACAGAATACTCACTCAGCCTGGGTTTTAACAAAATTCTAACTCAGCAAGTGTTCTAACTGTATATTGACTCAGATTGTTTTCAAAGAATACTCACTCAGCCAGTGTTCTACCAGAATATGGATTCAGATTATTTTCAAAGAATACTCACTCAGCCTGTGTTCTAACAGAATGTGGACTCAGAATTTGATCAAAAATTATTAACTCAGTCTGTTTTCTAACAGAATATGGACTCAGTCTATGTTTAGAGAATACTCACTCAGCCTGTGTTCTAAATAATATGGACTCAGTTTATTTTTAATAATAAACACTCTGCCTCTGTTCTAACAGAATACCCACCGAGCCTGGGTTTTAACAAAATACTAACTCAGCAAGTGTTCTAACAAGATATTGACTCAGATTATTTTCAAAGAATACTCACTCAGCCTGTTTTCTAACAGAATATGGACTCAGTCTATATTTAAAGAATACTCACTCACCTAAGTGTTCTAACAGAACACTCACTCAGCCTGTGTTCTAACAGAATACTAACTCAGCCTGTGTTTTAACAGAATGTGGATTCAGATCAAAAATTACTAACTCAGTCTGTGTTCTAACAGAATATGGACTCAGAGTATGTTTAAAGAATACTCACACAGCCTGTGTTCTAACAGAACACTCGCTCAGCCTGTGTTCTAACAGAATACTAACTCAGCCTGCGTTTTAACAGAATGTGGATTAAGATCAAAAATTACTAACTCAGTCTGTGTTCTAATAGAATGTGGACTCAGATTTTCTTCAAAAATTACACTGTCTGTGTTCTAACAGAATATGGAGTCAGCCTGTGTTCTAACAGAATACTCACACAGCCTGTGTTCTAACAGAATACTCACACAGCCTGTGTTCTAACAGAATACTCACTCAGCCAGTGTTTTAAGAGAATATGGATTCAGATTATTTTCAAAGAATACTCACTCAGCCTGTGTTCGAACAAAATATGGACTCAGTTTATTTTTATATATTACCCACTCAGGCTTTGTTTTAACAGAATGTGGACTCAGATTTTGATCAAAAATTATTAACTCAGTCTGTTTTCTAACAGAATATGGACGCAGTCTATGTTTAGAGAATACTCACTCAGCCTGTGTTCTAAATAATATGGACTCAGTTTATTTTTAATAATAACCACTCAGCCTGTGTTCTAACAGAATACCCACCGAGCCTGGGTTTTAACAAAATACTAACTCAGCAAGTGTTCTAACAGGATATTGACTCAGATTATTTTCAAAGAGTACTCACTCAGCCTGTGTTCTAACAGAATGTGGACTCAGTCTATATTTAAGGAATACTCACTCACCTAAGTGTTCTAACAGAACACTCACTCAGCCTGTGTTCTAACAGAATACTAACTCAGCCAGCGTTTTAACAGAATGTGGATTCAGATCAAAAATTACTAACTCAGTCTGTGTTCTAACAGAATGTGGACTCAGATTTTGTCCAAAAATTACTCTGTCTGTGTTCTAACAGAATATGGACTCAGCCTGTGTTCTAACAGAATACTCACACAGCCTGTGTTCTAACACAATACTCACTCAGCCAGTGTTTTAAGAGAATATGGATTCAGATTATTTACAAAGAATACTCACTCAGCCTGTGTTCCAACAAAATATAGACTCAGTTTATTTTTATATATTACCCACCCAGGCTGTGTTTTAACAGAATGTGGACTCAGATTTTGATCAAAAATTATTAATTCAGTCTGTTTTCTAACAGAATATGGACGCAGTCTATGTTTAAAGAATACTCACTCACCCTGTGTTCTAATAGAATACACACTCAGCCTGGTTTTTAATAAAATACTCACGCAGCCAGTGTACTAACAGGTATTGACTCAGATTATTTTCAAAGAATAATCAATGAGCCTGTTTACTAACAGAATACTCACTCAGCCTGTGTTCTAACAGAATACTCACTCAGCTAGGGTTCTACCACGATATGGATTCAGATTATTTTAAAATAATACTCACTCCGCCTGTGTTGTAACAGAATATGGACTCAGTTTATGTTTAAAGAATACTCACTCAGCCTCTGTCCTAACAGAATACTCACTCAGCGAGAGTTCTACCAGAATATGGATTCAGATTATTTTAAAATAATACTCACTCCGCCTGTGTTCTAACAGAATATGGACTCAGTCTATGTTTAAAGAATACTCACACAGCCTGTGTTCTAACAGAATACTAATTCAGCCTCTGTTTTAACAGAATGTGGACTCATATTTTATTAAAAGAATACTCACTCAGTCTGTGTTATAAAGAATATGGACTCAGTTTATTTTTAAATAATATCCACTCAGCCTGTGTTCTAACAGAATACTCACTCAGCCTGGGTTTTAACAAAATACTAACTCAGCAAGTGTTCTAACTGTATATTGACTCAGATTGTTTTCAAAGAATACTCACTCAGCCAGTGTTCTACCAGAATATGGATTCAGATTATTTTCAAAGAATACTCACTCAGCCTGTGTTCTAACAGAATGTGGACTCAGAATTTGATCAAAAATTATTAACTCAGTCTGTTTTCTAACAGAATATGGACTCAGTCTATGTTTAGAGAATACTCACTCAGCCTGTGTTCTAAATAATATGGACTCAGTTTATTTTTAATAATAAACACTCTGCCTCTGTTCTAACAGAATACCCACCGAGCCTGGGTTTTAACAAAATACTAACTCAGCAAGTGTTCTAACAAGATATTGACTCAGATTATTTTCAAAGAATACTCACTCAGCCTGTTTTCTAACAGAATATGGACTCAGTCTATATTTAAAGAATACTCACTCACCTAAGTGTTCTAACAGAACACTCACTCAGACTGTGTTCTAACAGAATACTAACTCAGCCTGTGTTTTAACAGAATGTGGATTCAGATCAAAAATTACTAACTCAGTCTGTGTTCTAACAGAATATGGACTCAGAGTATGTTTAAAGAATACTCACACAGCCTGTGTTCTAACAGAACACTCGCTCAGCCTGTGTTCTAACAGAATACTAACTCAGCCTGCGTTTTAACAGAATGTGGATTAAGATCAAAAATTACTAACTCAGTCTGTGTTCTAATAGAATGTGGACTCAGATTTTCTTCAAAAATTACACTGTCTGTGTTCTAACAGAATATGGAGTCAGCCTGTGTTCTAACAGAATACTCACACAGCCTGTGTTCTAACAGAATACTCACACAGCCTGTGTTCTAACAGAATACTCACTCAGCCAGTGTTTTAAGAGAATATGGATTCAGATTATTTTCAAAGAATACTCACTCAGCCTGTGTTCGAACAAAATATGGACTCAGTTTATTTTTATATATTACCCACTCAGGCTTTGTTTTAACAGAATGTGGACTCAGATTTTGATCAAAAATTATTAACTCAGTCTGTTTTCTAACAGAATATGGACGCAGTCTATGTTTAGAGAATACTCACTCAGCCTGTGTTCTAAATAATATGGACTCAGTTTATTTTTAATAATAACCACTCAGCCTGTGTTCTAACAGAATACCCACCGAGCCTGGGTTTTAACAAAATACTAACTCAGCAAGTGTTCTAACAGGATATTGACTCAGATTATTTTCAAAGAGTACTCACTCAGCCTGTGTTCTAACAGAATGTGGACTCAGTCTATATTTAAGGAATACTCACTCACCTAAGTGTTCTAACAGAACACTCACTCAGCCTGTGTTCTAACAGAATACTAACTCAGCCTGCGTTTTAACAGAATGTGGATTCAGATCAAAAATTACTAACTCAGTCTGTGTTCTAACAGAATGTGGACTCAGATTTTGTCCAAAAATTACTCTGTCTGTGTTCTAACAGAATATGGACTCAGCCTGTG
Organism: Furipterus horrens; assembly: GCF_987537825.1. Lineage (NCBI taxonomy): Eukaryota > Metazoa > Chordata > Mammalia > Chiroptera > Furipteridae > Furipterus > Furipterus horrens. The sequence goes on along the minus strand of NW_028327190.1, from coordinate 1,469,169 downwards.
TTCTAACAGAATACTCACACAGCCTGTGTTCTAACACAATACTCACTCAGCCAGTGTTTTAAGAGAATATGGATTCAGATTATTTACAAAGAATACTCACTCAGCCTGTGTTCCAACAAAATATAGACTCAGTTTATTTTTATATATTACCCACCCAGGCTGTGTTTTAACAGAATGTGGACTCAGATTTTGATCAAAAATTATTAATTCAGTCTGTTTTCTAACAGAATATGGACGCAGTCTATGTTTAAAGAATACTCACTCAGCCTGTGTTCTAATAGAATACACACTCAGCCTGGTTTTTAATAAAATACTCACGCAGCCAGTGTACTAACAGGTATTGACTCAGATTATTTTCAAAGAATAATCAATGAGCCTGTTTACTAACAGAATACTCACTCAGCCTGTGTTCTAACAGAATACTCACTCAGCTAGGGTTCTACCACGATATGGATTCAGATTATTTTAAAATAATACTCACTCCGCCTGTGTTGTAACAGAATATGGACTCAGTTTATGTTTAAAGAATACTCACTCAGCCTCTGTCCTAACAGAATACTCACTCAGCGAGAGTTCTACCAGAATATGGATTCAGATTATTTTAAAATAATACTCACTCCGCCTGTGTTCTAACAGAATATGGACTCAGTCTATGTTTAAAGAATACTCACACAGCCTGTGTTCTAACAGAATACTAATTCAGCCTCTGTTTTAACAGAATGTGGACTCATATTTTATTAAAAGAATACTCACTCAGTCTGTGTTATAAAGAATATGGACTCAGTTTATTTTTAAATAATATCCACTCAGCCTGTGTTCTAACAGAATACTCACTCAGCCTGGGTTTTAACAAAATACTAACTCAGCAAGTGTTCTAACTGTATATTGACTCAGATTGTTTTCAAAGAATACTCACTCAGCCAGTGTTCTACCAGAATATGGATTCAGATTATTTTCAAAGAATACTCACTCAGCCTGTGTTCTAACAGAATGTGGACTCAGAATTTGATCAAAAATTATTAACTCAGTCTGTTTTCTAACAGAATATGGACTCAGTCTATGTTTAGAGAATACTCACTCAGCCTGTGTTCTAAATAATATGGACTCAGTTTATTTTTAATAATAAACACTCTGCCTCTGTTCTAACAGAATACCCACCGAGCCTGGGTTTTAACAAAATACTAACTCAGCAAGTGTTCTAACAAGATATTGACTCAGATTATTTTCAAAGAATACTCACTCAGCCTGTTTTCTAACAGAATATGGACTCAGTCTATATTTAAAGAATACTCACTCACCTAAGTGTTCTAACAGAACACTCACTCAGCCTGTGTTCTAACAGAATACTAACTCAGCCTGTGTTTTAACAGAATGTGGATTCAGATCAAAAATTACTAACTCAGTCTGTGTTCTAACAGAATATGGACTCAGAGTATGTTTAAAGAATACTCACACAGCCTGTGTTCTAACAGAACACTCGCTCAGCCTGTGTTCTAACAGAATACTAACTCAGCCTGCGTTTTAACAGAATGTGGATTAAGATCAAAAATTACTAACTCAGTCTGTGTTCTAATAGAATGTGGACTCAGATTTTCTTCAAAAATTACACTGTCTGTGTTCTAACAGAATATGGAGTCAGCCTGTGTTCTAACAGAATACTCACACAGCCTGTGTTCTAACAGAATACTCACACAGCCTGTGTTCTAACAGAATACTCACTCAGCCAGTGTTTTAAGAGAATATGGATTCAGATTATTTTCAAAGAATACTCACTCAGCCTGTGTTCGAACAAAATATGGACTCAGTTTATTTTTATATATTACCCACTCAGGCTTTGTTTTAACAGAATGTGGACTCAGATTTTGATCAAAAATTATTAACTCAGTCTGTTTTCTAACAGAATATGGACGCAGTCTATGTTTAGAGAATACTCACTCAGCCTGTGTTCTAAATAATATGGACTCAGTTTATTTTTAATAATAACCACTCAGCCTGTGTTCTAACAGAATACCCACCGAGCCTGGGTTTTAACAAAATACTAACTCAGCAAGTGTTCTAACAGGATATTGACTCAGATTATTTTCAAAGAGTACTCACTCAGCCTGTGTTCTAACAGAATGTGGACTCAGTCTATATTTAAGGAATACTCACTCACCTAAGTGTTCTAACAGAACACTCACTCAGCCTGTGTTCTAACAGAATACTAACTCAGCCTGCGTTTTAACAGAATGTGGATTCAGATCAAAAATTACTAACTCAGTCTGTGTTCTAACAGAATGTGGACTCAGATTTTGTCCAAAAATTACTCTGTCTGTGTTCTAACAGAATATGGACTCAGCCTGTGTTCTAACAGAATACTCACACAGCCTGTGTTCTAACACAATACTCACTCAGCCAGTGTTTTAAGAGAATATGGATTCAGATTATTTACAAAGAATACTCACTCAGCCTGTGTTCCAACAAAATATAGACTCAGTTTATTTTTATATATTACCCACCCAGGCTGTGTTTTAACAGAATGTGGACTCAGATTTTGATCAAAAATTATTAATTCAGTCTGTTTTCTAACAGAATATGGACGCAGTCTATGTTTAAAGAATACTCACTCAGCCTGTGTTCTAATAGAATACACACTCAGCCTGGTTTTTAATAAAATACTCACGCAGCCAGTGTACTAACAGGTATTGACTCAGATTATTTTCAAAGAATAATCAATGAGCCTGTTTACTAACAGAATACTCACTCAGCCTGTGTTCTAACAGAATACTCACTCAGCTAGGGTTCTACCACGATATGGATTCAGATTATTTTAAAATAATACTCACTCCGCCTGTGTTGTAACAGAATATGGACTCAGTTTATGTTTAAAGAATACTCACTCAGCCTCTGTCCTAACAGAATACTCACTCAGCGAGAGTTCTACCAGAATATGGATTCAGATTATTTTAAAATAATACTCACTCCGCCTGTGTTCTAACAGAATATGGACTCAGTCTATGTTTAAAGAATACTCACACAGCCTGTGTTCTAACAGAATACTAATTCAGCCTCTGTTTTAACAGAATGTGGACTCATATTTTATTAAAAGAATACTCACTCAGTCTGTGTTATAAAGAATATGGACTCAGTTTATTTTTAAATAATATCCACTCAGCCTGTGTTCTAACAGAATACTCACTCAGCCTGGGTTTTAACAAAATACTAACTCAGCAAGTGTTCTAACTGTATATTGACTCAGATTGTTTTCAAAGAATACTCACTCAGCCAGTGTTCTACCAGAATATGGATTCAGATTATTTTCAAAGAATACTCACTCAGCCTGTGTTCTAACAGAATGTGGACTCAGAATTTGATCAAAAATTATTAACTCAGTCTGTTTTCTAACAGAATATGGACTCAGTCTATGTTTAGAGAATACTCACTCAGCCTGTGTTCTAAATAATATGGACTCAGTTTATTTTTAATAATAAACACTCTGCCTCTGTTCTAACAGAATACCCACCGAGCCTGGGTTTTAACAAAATACTAACTCAGCAAGTGTTCTAACAAGATATTGACTCAGATTATTTTCAAAGAATACTCACTCAGCCTGTTTTCTAACAGAATATGGACTCAGTCTATATTTAAAGAATACTCACTCACCTAAGTGTTCTAACAGAACACTCACTCAGCCTGTGTTCTAACAGAATACTAACTCAGCCTGTGTTTTAACAGAATGTGGATTCAGATCAAAAATTACTAACTCAGTCTGTGTTCTAACAGAATATGGACTCAGAGTATGTTTAAAGAATACTCACACAGCCTGTGTTCTAACAGAACACTCGCTCAGCCTGTGTTCTAACAGAATACTAACTCAGCCTGCGTTTTAACAGAATGTGGATTAAGATCAAAAATTACTAACTCAGTCTGTGTTCTAATAGAATGTGGACTCAGATTTTCTTCAAAAATTACACTGTCTGTGTTCTAACAGAATATGGAGTCAGCCTGTGTTCTAACAGAATACTCACACAGCCTGTGTTCTAACAGAATACTCACACAGCCTGTGTTCTAACAGAATACTCACTCAGCCAGTGTTTTAAGAGAATATGGATTCAGATTATTTTCAAAGAATACTCACTCAGCCTGTGTTCGAACAAAATATGGACTCAGTTTATTTTTATATATTACCCACTCAGGCTTTGTTTTAACAGAATGTGGACTCAGATTTTGATCAAAAATTATTAACTCAGTCTGTTTTCTAACAGAATATGGACGCAGTCTATGTTTAGAGAATACTCACTCAGCCTGTGTTCTAAATAATATGGACTCAGTTTATTTTTAATAATAACCACTCAGCCTGTGTTCTAACAGAATACCCACCGAGCCTGGGTTTTAACAAAATACTAACTCAGCAAGTGTTCTAACAGGATATTGACTCAGATTATTTTCAAAGAGTACTCACTCAGCCTGTGTTCTAACAGAATGTGGACTCAGTCTATATTTAAGGAATACTCACTCACCTAAGTGTTCTAACAGAACACTCACTCAGCCTGTGTTCTAACAGAATACTAACTCAGCCTGCGTTTTAACAGAATGTGGATTCAGATCAAAAATTACTAACTCAGTCTGTGTTCTAACAGAATGTGGACTCAGATTTTGTCCAAAAATTACTCTGTCTGTGTTCTAACAGAATATGGACTCAGCCTGTGTTCTAACAGAATACTCACACAGCCTGTGTTCTAACACAATACTCACTCAGCCAGTGTTTTAAGAGAATATGGATTCAGATTATTTACAAAGAATACTCACTCAGCCTGTGTTCCAACAAAATATAGACTCAGTTTATTTTTATATATTACCCACCCAGGCTGTGTTTTAACAGAATGTGGACTCAGATTTTGATCAAAAATTATTAATTCAGTCTGTTTTCTAACAGAATATGGACGCAGTCTATGTTTAAAGAATACTCACTCAGCCTGTGTTCTAATAGAATACACACTCAGCCTGGTTTTTAATAAAATACTCACGCAGCCAGTGTACTAACAGGTATTGACTCAGATTATTTTCAAAGAATAATCAATGAGCCTGTTTACTAACAGAATACTCACTCAGCCTGTGTTCTAACAGAATACTCACTCAGCTAGGGTTCTACCACGATATGGATTCAGATTATTTTAAAATAATACTCACTCCGCCTGTGTTGTAACAGAATATGGACTCAGTTTATGTTTAAAGAATACTCACTCAGCCTCTGTCCTAACAGAATACTCACTCAGCGAGAGTTCTACCAGAATATGGATTCAGATTATTTTAAAATAATACTCACTCCGCCTGTGTTCTAACAGAATATGGACTCAGTCTATGTTTAAAGAATACTCACACAGCCTGTGTTCTAACAGAATACTAATTCAGCCTCTGTTTTAACAGAATGTGGACTCATATTTTATTAAAAGAATACTCACTCAGCCTGTGTTTTAACAGAATGTGGATTCAGATCAAAAATTACTAACTCAGTCTGTGTTCCAGCAGAATTAGGACGCAGTCTATGTTTAAAGAATAATCACTTAGCCTGTGTTCTAAAAGAATAGGCACTCCGCCTGGTTTTTAATAAGATATTCACGCAGCCAGGTACTAACAGGATATTGACTCAGAGTATTTTCAAAGAATACTCAATGAGCCTGTTTACTAACAGAATACTCACTCAGCCTGTGTTCTAACAGAATACTCACTCAGCGAGAGTTGTACCAGAATATGGATTCTGATTATTTGAAAATAATACTCACTCAGCCTGTGTTCTAACAGAATGTGGACTCAGTCTCTATTTAAAGAATACTCACTCACCGAAGTGTTCTAACAGAACACTCACTCAGCCTGTGTTCTAACAGAATAGTAACTCAGCCTGCGTTTTAACAGAATGTGGATTCAGATCAAAAATTACTAACTCAGTCTGTGTTCTAATAGAATGTGGACTCAGATTTTGTTCAAAAATTACACTGTCTGTTTTCTAACAGAATATGGACTCATCCTGTGTTCAAACAGAATACTCACACAGCCTGTGTTCTAACAGAATACTCACTCAGCCAGTGTTTTAAGAGAATATGGATTCAGATGATTTTTAAAGAATACTCACTCAGCCTGTGTTCGAACAAAATATGGACTCAGTTTATTTTTATATATTACCCACTCAGGCTGTGTTTTAACAGAATGTGGACTCAGATTTTGATCAAAAATTATTAACTCAGTCTGTTTTCTAACAGAATATGGACGCAGTCTATGTTTAAAGAATACTCACTGAATCTGTGTTCTAATAGAATACATACTCAGCCTGGTTTTTAATAAAATACACACGCAGCCAGTGTACTAACAGGATATTGACTCAGATTATTTTCAAAGAATACTCAATGAGCCTGTTTACTAACAGAATACTCACTCAGCCTGTGTTCTAACAGAATACTCACTCAGCTAGAGTTCTACCAGAATATAGATTCAGATTATTTTTAAATAATACTCACTTAGCCTGTGTTCTAACAGAATATGGACTCAGTCTACGTATAAAGAATACTCACTCAGCCTGTGTTCTAACAGAATACTCACTCAGCGAGAGTTCTACCAGAATATGGATTCTGATTATTTGAAAATAATACTCACTCAGCCTGTGTTCTAACAGAATGTGGACTCAGTCTATATTTAAAAAATACTCACTCACCTCAGTGTTCTAACAGAACACTCACTCAGCCTGTGTTCTAACAGAATACTAACTCAGCCTGCGTTCTAACAGAATGTGGATTCAGATCAAAAATTACTAACTCAGTCTGTGTTCTAAAAGAATGTGGACTCAGATTTTGTTCAAAAATTACCCTGTCTGTGTTGTAACATAATATGGACTCCGCCTGTGTGCTAACAGAATACTCACACAGCCTGTGTTCTAACAGAATACTAAGTAAGCCAGTGTTTTAAGAGAATATGGATTCAGATTATTTTCAAAGAATACTCACTCAGCCAGTGTTTTAAGAGAATATGGATTCAGATTATTTTCAAAGAATACTCACTCAGCCTGTGTTCGAACAAAATATGGACTCAGTTTATTTTTATATATTACCCACTCAGGCTGTGTTTTAACGGAATGTGGACTCAGAATTTGATCAAAAATTATTAACTCAGTCTGTTTTCTAACAGAATATGGACTCAGTCTATGTTTAGAGAATACTCACTCAGCCTGTGTTCTAAATAATATGGACTCAGTTTATTTTTAATAATAACCGCTCAGCCTGTGTTCTAACAGAATACCCACCGAGCCTGGGTTTTAACAAAATACTAACTCAGTAAGTGTTCTAACAGGATATTGACTCAGATTATTTTCAAAGAGTACTCACTCAGCCTGTGTTCTAACAGAATGTGGACTCAGTCTATATTTAAGGAATACTCACTCACCTAAGTGTTCTAACAGAACACTCGCTCAGCCTGTGTTCTAACAGAATACTAACTCAGCCTGCGTTTTAACAGAATGTGGATTCAGATCAAAAATTACTAACTCAGTCTGTGTTCTAATAGAATGTGGACTCAGATTTTGTTCAAAAATTACACTGTCTGTGTTCTAACAGAATATGGAGTCAGCCTGTGTTATAACAGAATACTCACACAGCCTGTGTTCTAACAGAATACTCACTCAGCGAGAGTTCTACCAGAATATGGATTCAGATTATTTTAAAATAATACTCACTCCGCCTGTGTTCTAACAGAATATGGACTCAGTCTATGTTTAAAGAATACTCACACAGCCTGTGTTCTAACAGAATACTAATTCAGCCTATGTTTTAACAGAATGTGGACTCATATTTTATTAAAAGAATACTCACTCAGTCTGTGTTATAAAGAATATGGACTCAGTTTATTTTTAAATAATATCCACTCAGCCTGTGTTCTAACAGAATACTCACTCAGCCTGGGTTTTAACAAAATACTAACTCAGCAAGTGTTCTAACAGGATATTGACTCAGATTGTTTTCATAGAATACTCACTCAGCCAGTGTTCTACCAGAATATGGATTCAGATTATTTTCAAAGAATACTCACTCAGCCTGTGTTCTAACAGAATGTGGACTCAGAATTTGATCAAAAATTATTAACTCAGTCTGTTTTCTAACAGAATATGGACTCAGTCTATGTTTAGAGAATACTCACTCAGCCTGTGTTCTAAATAATATGGACTCAGTTTATTTTTAATAATAAACACTCTGCCTGTGTTCTAACAGAATACCCACCGAGCCTGAGTTTTAACAAAATACTAACTCAGCAAGTGTTCTAACAGGATATTGACTCAGATTATTTTCAAAGAATACTCACTCAGCCTGTGTTCCAACAGAATATGTACTCAGTCTATATTTAAAGAATACTCACTCACCTAAGTGTTCTAACATAACACTCACTCAGCCTGTGTTCTAACAGAATACTAACTCAGCCTGTGTTTTAACAGAATGTGGATTCAGATCAAAAATTACTAACTCAGTCTGTGTTCTAACAGAATATGGACTCAGTCTATGTTTAAAGAATACTCACACAGCCTGTGTTCTAACAGAATACTAGTTCAGCCTGTGTTTTAACAGAATGTGGACTCAGATTTTATTAAAAGAATACTCACTCAGTCTGTGTTATAAAAATATGGAGTCAGTTTATTTTTAAATAATACCCACGCAGCCTGTTTTCTAACAGAATACTCACTCAGCATGGGTTTTAACAAATACTAACTCAGCCAGTGTTCTAACAGGATATTGACTCAGATTGTTTTCAAAGAATACTCACTCAGCCAGTGTTCTACCAGAATATGGATTCAGATTATTTTCAAAGAATACTCACTCAGCCTGTGTTCTAACAGAATGTGGACTCAGATATTGATCAAAAATTACTAACTCAGTCTGTGTTCCAGCAGAATTAGGACGTAGTCTATGTTTAAAGAATACTCACTCAGCCTGTGTTCTAATAGAATACACACTCAGCCTGGTTTTTAATAAGATATTCACGCAGCCAGTGTACTAACAGGATATTGACTCAGAGTATTTTCAAAGAATACTCAATGAGCCTGTTTACTAACAGAATACTCACTCAGCCTGTGTTCTAACAGAATACTCACTCAGCGAGAGTTCTACCAGAATATGGATTCTGATTATTTGAAAATAATACTCACTCAGCCTGTGTTCTAACAGAATGTGGACTCAGTCTATATTTAAAGAATACTCACTCACCTCAGTGTTCTAACAGAACACTCACTCAGCCTGTGTTCTAACAGAATACTAACTCAGCCTGCGTTCTAACAGAATGTGGATTCAGATCAAAAATTACTAACTCAGTCTGTGTTCTAACAGAATGTGGACTCAGATTTTGTTCAAAAATTACTCTGTCTCTGTTCTAACAGAATATGGACTCAGCCTGTGTTCTAACAGAATACTCACACAGCCTGTGCTCTAACAGAATACTAACTAAGTCAGTGTTTTAAGAGAATATGGATTCAGATTATTTTCAAAGAATACTCACTCAGCCTGTGTTCGAACAAAATATGGACTCAGTTTTTGATCAAAAATTATTAACTCAGTCTGTTTTCTAACAGAATATGGACGCTGTGTTTTAACAGAATGTGGACTCAGATTTTGATCAAAAATTATTAACTCAGTCTGTTTTCTAACAGAATATGGACGCAGTCTATGTTTAAAGAATACTCACTGAGCCTGTGTTCTAATAGAATACACACTCAGCCTGGTTTTTAATAAAATTCTCACTCAGCCAGTGTACTAACAGGAAATTGACTCAGATTATTTTCAAAGAATACTCAATGAGCCTGTTTACTAACAGAATACTCACTCAGCCTGTGTTCTAACGGAATACTCACTCAGCGAGGGTTCTACCAGATTATGGATTCAGATTATTTTAAAATAATACTCACTCCGCCTGTGTTGTAACAGAATATGGACTCAGTCTATGTTTAAAGAATACTCACTCAGCCTCTGTCCTAACAGAATACTCACTCAGCGAGAGTTCTACCAGAATATGGATTCAGATTATTTTAAAATAATACTCACTCCGCCTGTGTTCTAACAGAATATGGACTCAGTCTATGTTTAAAGAATACTCACACAGCCTGTGTTCTAACAGAATACTAATTCAGCCTATGTTTTAACAGAATGTGGACTCATATTTTATTAAAAGAATACTCACTCAGTCTGTGTTATAAAGAATATGGACTCAGTTTATTTTTAAATAATATCCACTCAGCCTGTGTTCTAACAGAATACTCACTCAGCCTGGGTTTTAACAAAATACTAACTCAGCAAGTGTTCTAACTGTATATTGACTCAGATTGTTTTCAAAGAATACTCACTCAGCCAGTGATCTACCAGAATATGGATTCAGATTATTTTCAAAGAATACTCACTCAGCCTGTGTTCTAACAGAATGTGGACTCAGAATTTGATCAAAAATTATTAACTCAGTCTGTTTTCTAACAGAATATGGACTCAGTCTATGTTTAGAGAATACTCACTCAGCCTGTGTTCTAAATAATATGGATTCAGTTTATTTTTAATAATAAACACTCTGCCTGTGTTCTAACAGAATACCCACCGAGCCTGGGTTTTAACAAAATACTAACTCAGCAAGTGTTCTAACAAGATATTGACTCAGATTATTTTCAAAGAATACTCACTCAGCCTGTTTTCTAACAGAATATGTACTCAGTCTATATTTAAAGAATACTCACTCACCTAAGTGTTCTAACAGAACACTCACTCAGCCTGTGTTCTAACAGAATACTAACTCAGCCTGTGTTTTAACAGAATGTGGATTCAGATCAAAAATTACTAACTCAGTCTGTGTTCTAACAGAATATGGACTGAGAATATGTTTAAAGAATACTCACACAGCCTGTGTTCTAACAGAAAACTAGTTCAGCCTGTGTTTTAACAGAATGTGGACTCAGATTTTATTAAAAGAATACTCACTCAGCCTGTGTTTTAACAGAATGTGGATTCAGATCAAGAATTACTAACTCAGTCTGTGTTCCAGCAGAATTAGGACGCAGTCTATGTTTAAAGAATAATCACTCAGCCTGTGTTCTAAAAGAATAGGCACTCAGCCTGGTTTTTAATAAGATATTCACGCAGCCAGTGTACTAACAGGATATTGACTCAGAGTATTTTCAAGGAATACTCAATGAGCCTGTTTATGAACAGAATACTCACTCAGCCTGTGTTCTAACAGAATATTCACTCAGCGAGAGTTCTACCAGAATATGGATTCTGATTATTTGAAAATAATACTCACTCAGCCTGTGTTCTAACAGAATGTGGACTCCGTCTCTATTTAAAGAATACACACTCACCGAAGTGTTCTAACAGAACACTCGCTCAGCCTGTGTTCTAACAGAATACTAACTCAGCCTGCGTTTTAACAGAATGTGGATTAAGAGCAAAAATTACTAACTCAGTCTGTGTTCTAATAGAATGTGGACTCAGATTTTCTTCAAAAATTACACTGTCTGTGTTCTAACAGAATATGGAGTCAGCCTGTGTTCTAACAGAATACTCACACAGCCTGTGTTCTAACAGAATACTCACACAGCCTGTGTTCTAACAGAATACTCACTCAGCCAGTGTTTTAAGAGAATATGGATTCAGATTATTTTCAAAGAATACTCACTCAGCCTGTGTTCGAACAAAATATGGACTCAGTTTATTTTTATATATTACCCACTCAGGCTTTGTTTTAACAGAATGTGGACTCAGATTTTGATCAAAAATTATTAACTCAGTATGTTTTCTAACAGAATATGGACGCAGTCTATGTTTAAAGAATACTCACTCAGCCTGTGTTCTAATAGAATACACACTCAGCCTGGTTTTTAATAAAATACTGACGCAGCCAGTGTACTAACAGGATATTGACTCAGATTATTTTCAAAGAATACTCAATGAGCCTGTTTACTAACAGAATACTCACTCAGCCTCTGTCCTAACAGAATACTCACTCAGCGAGAGTTCTACCAGAATATGGATTCAGATTATTTTAAAATAATACTCACTCCGCCTGTGTTCTAACAGAATATGGACTCAGTCTATGTTTAAAGAATACTCACGCAGCCTGTGTTCTAACAGAATACTAATTCAGCCTCTGTTTTAACAGAATGTGGACTCATATTTTATTAAAAGAATACTCAGTCTGTGTTATAAAGAATATGGACTCAGTTTATTTTTAAATAATATCCACTCAGCCTGTGTTCTAACAGAATACTCACTCAGCCTGGGTTTTAACAAAATACTAACTCAGCAAGTGTTCTAACTGTATATTGACTCAGATTGTTTTCAAAGAATACTCACTCAGCCAGTGTTCTACCAGAATATGGATTCAGATTATTTTCAAAGAATACTCACTCAGCCTGTGTTCTAACAGAATGTGGACTCAGAATTTGATCAAAAATTATTAACTCAGTCTGTTTTCTAACAGAATATGGACTCAGTCTATGTTTAGAGAATACTCACTCAGCCTGTGTTCTAAATAATATGGACTCAGTTTATTTTTAATAATAAACACTCTGCCTCTGTTCTAACAGAATACCCACCGAGCCTGGGTTTTAACAAAATACTAACTCAGCAAGTGTTCTAACAAGATATTGACTCAGATTATTTTCAAAGAATACTCACTCAGCCTGTTTTCTAACAGAATATGGACTCAGTCTATATTTAAAGAATACTCACTCACCTAAGTGTTCTAACAGAACACTCACTCAGCCTGTGTTCTAACAGAATACTAACTCAGCCTGCGTTTTAACAGAATGTGGATTAAGATCAAAAATTAATAACTCAGTCTGTGTTCTAATAGAATGTGGACTCAGATTTTCTTCAAAAATTACACTGTCTGTGTTCTAACAGAATATGGAGTCAGCCTGTGTTCTAACAGAATACTCACACAGCCTGTGTTCTAACAGAATACTAGTTCAGCCTGTGTTTTAACAGAATGTGGACTCAGATTTTATTAAAAGAATACTCACTCAGTCTGTGTTATAAAAATATGGAGTCAGTTTATTTTTAAATAATACCCACGCAGCCTGTGTTCTAACAGAATACTCACTCAGCATGGGTTTTAACAAATACTAACTCAGCCAGTGTTCTAACATGATATTGACTCAGATTGTTTTCAAAGAATACTCACTCAGCCAGTGTTCTACCAGAATATGGATTCAGATTATTTTCAAAGAATACTCACTCAGCCTGTGTTCTAACAGAATGTGGACTCAGATATTGATCAAAAATTACTAACTCAGTCTGTGTTCCAGCAGAATTAGGACGCAGTCTATGTTTAAAGAATACTCACTCAGCCTGTGTTCTAATAGAATACACACTCAGCCTGGTTTTTAATAAGATATTCACGCAGCCAGTGTACTAACAGGATATTTACTCAGAGTATTTTCAAAGAATACTCAATGAGCCTGTTTACTAACAGAATACTCACTCAGCCTGTGTTCTAACAGAATACTCACTCAGCGAGAGTTATACCAGAATATGGATTCTGATTATTTGAAAATAATACTCACTCAGCCTGTGTTCTAACAGAATGTGGACTCAGTCTATATTTAAAGAATACTCACTAACCTCAGTGTTCTAACAGAACACTCACTCAGCCTGTGTTCTAACAGAATACTAACTCAGCCTGCGTTCTAACAGAATGTGGATTCAGATAAAAAATTACTAACTCAGTCTGTGTTCTAACAGAATGTGGACTCAGATTTTGTTCAAAAATTACTCTGTCTCTGTTCTAACAGAATATGGACTCAGCCTGTGTTCTAACAGAATACTCACACAGCCTGTGCTCTAACAGAATACTAACTAAGTCAGTGTTTTAAGAGAATATGGATTCAGATTATTTTCAAAGAATACTCATTCAGCCTGTGTTCGAACAAAATATGGACTCAGTTTATTTTTATATATTACCCACTCAGGCTGTGTTTTAACAGAATGTGGACTCAGATTTTGATCAAAAATTATTAACTCAGTCTGTTTTCTAACAGAATATGGACGCAGTCTATGTTTAAAGAATACTCACTGAGCCTGTGTTCTAATAGAATACACACTCAGCCTGGTTTTTAATAAAATTCTCACTCAGCCAGTGTACTAACAGGATATTGACTCAGATTATTTTCAAAGAATACTCAATGAGCCTGTTTACTAACAGAATACTCACTCAGCCTGTGTTCTAACAGAATACTCACTCAGCGAGGGTTCTACCAGATTATGGATTCAGATTATTTTAAAATAATACTCACTCCGCCTGTGTTGTAACAGAATATGGACTCAGTCTATGTTTAAAGAATACTCACTCAGCCTATGTCCTAACAGAATACTCACTCAGCGAGAGTTCTACCAGAATATGGATTCAGATTATTTTAAAATAATACTCACTCCGCCTGTGTTCTAACAGAATATGGACTCAGTCTATGTTTAAAGAATACTCACACAGCCTGTGTTCTAACAGAATACTAATTCAGCCTCTGTTTTAACAGAATGTGGACTCATATTTTATTAAAAGAATACTCAGTCTGTGTTATAAAGAATATGGACTCAGTTTATTTTTAAATAATATCCACTCAGCCTGTGTTCTAACAGAATACTCACTCAGCCTGGGTTTTAACAAAATACTAACTCAGCAAGTGTTCTAACTGTATATTGACTCAGATTGTTTTCAAAGAATACTCACTCAGCCAGTGTTCTACCAGAATATGGATTCAGATTATTTTCAAAGAATACTCACTCAGCCTGTGTTCTAACAGAATGTGGACTCAGAATTTGATCAAAAATTATTAACTCAGTCTGTTTTCTAACAGAATATGGACTCAGTCTATGTTTAGAGAATACTCACTCAGCCTGTGTTCTAAATAATATGGATTCAGTTTATTTTTAATAATAAACACTCTGCCTGTGTTCTAACAGAATACACACCGAGCCTGGGTTTTAACAAAATACTAACTCAGCAAGTGTTCTAACAAGATATTGACTCAGATTATTTTCAAAGAATACTCACTCAGCCTGTTTTCTAACAGAATATGTACTCAGTCTATATTTAAAGAATACTCACTCACCTAAGTGTTCTAACAGAACACTCACTCAGCCTGTGTTCTAACAGAATACTAACTCAGCCTGTGTTTTAACAGAATGTGGATTCAGATCAAAAATTACTAACTCAGTCTGTGTTCTAACAGAATATGGACTGAGAATATGTTTAAAGAATACTCACACAGCCTGTGTTCTAACAGAAAACTAGTTCAGCCTGTGTTTTAACAGAATGTGGACTCAGATTTTATTAAAAGAATACTCACTCAGCCTGTGTTTTAACAGAATGTGGATTCAGATCAAGAATTACTAACTCAGTCTGTGTTCCAGCAGAATTAGGACGCAGTCTATGTTTAAAGAATAATCACTCAGCCTGTGTTCTAAAAGAATAGGCACTCAGCCTGGTTTATAATAAGATATTCACGCAGCCAGTGTACTAACAGGATATTGACTCAGAGTATTTTCAAGGAATACTCAATGAGCCTGTTTATTAACAGAATACTCACTCAGCCTGTGTTCTAACAGAATACTCACTCAGCGAGAGTTCTACCAGAATAAGGATTCAGATTATTTTAAAATAATACTCACTCAGCCTGTGTTCTAACAGAATGTGGACTCAGTCTCTATTTAAAGAATACTCACTCACCGAAGTGTTCTAACAGAACACTCGCTCAGCCTGTGTTCTAACAGAATACTAACTCAGCCTGCGTTTTAACAGAATGTGGATTCAGATCAAAAATTACTAACTCAGTCTGTGTTCTAATAGAATGTGGACTCAGATTTTCTTCAAAAATTACACTGTCTGTGTTCTAACAGAATATGGAGTCAGCCTGTGTTCTAACAGAATACTCACACAGCCTGTGTTCTAACAGAATACTCACTCAGCCAGTGTTTTAAGAGAATATGGATTCAGATTATTTTCAAAGAATACTCACTCAGCCTGTGTTCGAACAAAATATGGACTCAGTTTATTTTTATATATTACCCACTCAGGCTTTGTTTTAACAGAATGTGGACTCAGATTTTGATCAAAAATTATTAACTCAGTCTGTTTTCTAACAGAATATGGACGCAGTCTATGTTTAGAGAATACTCACTCAGCCTGTGTTCTAATAGAATACACACTCAGCCTGGTTTTTAATAAAATACTGACGCAGCCAGTGTACTAACAGGATATTGACTCAGATTATTTTCAAAGAATACTCAATGAGCCTGTTTACTAACAGAATACTCACTCAGCATGTGTTCTAACAGAATACTCACTCAGCGAGAGTTCTACCAGAATATGGATTCAGATTATTTTAAAATAATACTCACTCCGCCTGTGTTCTAACAGAATATGGACTCAGTCTATGTTTAAAGAATACTCACACAGCCTGTGTTCTAACAGAATACTAATTCAGCCTCTGTTTTAACAGAATGTGGACTCATATTTTATTAAAAGAATACTCACTCAGTCTGTGTTATAAAGAATATGGACTCAGTTTATTTTTAAATAATATCCACTCAGCCTGTGTTCTAACAGAATACTCACTCAGCCTGGGTTTTAACAAAATACTAACTCAGCAAGTGTTCTAACTGTATATTGACTCAGATTGTTTTCAAAGAATACTCACTCAGCCAGTGTTCTACCAGAATATGGATTCAGATTATTTTCAAAGAATACTCACTCAGCCTGTGTTCTAACAGAATGTGGACTCAGAATTTGATCAAAAATTATTAACTCAGTCTGTTTTCTAACAGAATATGGACTCAGTCTATGTTTAGAGAATACTCACTCAGCCTGTGTTCTAAATAATATGGACTCAGTTTATTTTTAATAATAAACACTCTGCCTCTGTTCTAACAGAATACCCACCGAGCCTGGGTTTTAACAAAATACTAACTCAGCAAGTGTTCTAACAAGATATTGACTCAGATTATTTTCAAAGAATACTCACTCAGCCTGTTTTCTAACAGAATATGGACTCAGTCTATATTTAAAGAATACTCACTCACCTAAGTGTTCTAACAGAACACTCACTCAGCCTGTGTTCTAACAGAATACTAACTCAGCCTGTGTTTTAACAGAATGTGGATTCAGATCAAAAATTACTAACTCAGTCTGTGTTCTAACAGAATATGGACTCAGAGTATGTTTAAAGAATACTCACACAGCCTGTGTTCTAACAGAACACTCGCTCAGCCTGTGTTCTAACAGAATACTAACTCAGCCTGCGTTTTAACAGAATGTGGATTCAGATCAAAAATTACTAACTCAGTCTGTGTTCTAACAGAATGTGGACTCAGATTTTGTCCAAAAATTACTCTGTCTGTGTTCTAACAGAATATGGACTCAGCCTGTGTTCTAACAGAATACTCACACAGCCTGTGTTCTAACACAATACTCACTCAGCCAGTGTTTTAAGAGAATATGGATTCAGATTATTTACAAAGAATACTCACTCAGCCTGTGTTCCAACAAAATATAGACTCAGTTTATTTTTATATATTACCCACCCAGGCTGTGTTTTAACAGAATGTGGACTCAGATTTTGATCAAAAATTATTAATTCAGTCTGTTTTCTAACAGAATATGGACGCAGTCTATGTTTAAAGAATACTCACTCAGCCTGTGTTCTAATAGAATACACACTCAGCCTGGTTTTTAATAAAATACTCACGCAGCCAGTGTACTAACAGGTATTGACTCAGATTATTTTCAAAGAATAATCAATGAGCCTGTTTACTAACAGAATACTCACTCAGCCTGTGTTCTAACAGAATACTCACTCAGCTAGGGTTCTACCACGATATGGATTCAGATTATTTTAAAATAATACTCACTCCGCCTGTGTTGTAACAGAATATGGACTCAGTTTATGTTTAAAGAATACTCACTCAGCCTCTGTCCTAACAGAATACTCACTCAGCGAGAGTTCTACCAGAATATGGATTCAGATTATTTTAAAATAATACTCACTCCGCCTGTGTTCTAACAGAATATGGACTCAGTCTATGTTTAAAGAATACTCACACAGCCTGTGTTCTAACAGAATACTAATTCAGCCTCTGTTTTAACAGAATGTGGACTCATATTTTATTAAAAGAATACTCACTCAGTCTGTGTTATAAAGAATATGGACTCAGTTTATTTTTAAATAATATCCACTCAGCCTGTGTTCTAACAGAATACTCACTCAGCCTGGGTTTTAACAAAATACTAACTCAGCAAGTGTTCTAACTGTATATTGACTCAGATTGTTTTCAAAGAATACTCACTCAGCCAGTGTTCTACCAGAATATGGATTCAGATTATTTTCAAAGAATACTCACTCAGCCTGTGTTCTAACAGAATGTGGACTCAGAATTTGATCAAAAATTATTAACTCAGTCTGTTTTCTAACAGAATATGGACTCAGTCTATGTTTAGAGAATACTCACTCAGCCTGTGTTCTAAATAATATGGACTCAGTTTATTTTTAATAATAAACACTCTGCCTCTGTTCTAACAGAATACCCACCGAGCCTGGGTTTTAACAAAATACTAACTCAGCAAGTGTTCTAACAAGATATTGACTCAGATTATTTTCAAAGAATACTCACTCAGCCTGTTTTCTAACAGAATATGGACTCAGTCTATATTTAAAGAATACTCACTCACCTAAGTGTTCTAACAGAACACTCACTCAGCCTGTGTTCTAACAGAATACTAACTCAGCCTGTGTTTTAACAGAATGTGGATTCAGATCAAAAATTACTAACTCAGTCTGTGTTCTAACAGAATATGGACTCAGAGTATGTTTAAAGAATACTCACACAGCCTGTGTTCTAACAGAACACTCGCTCAGCCTGTGTTCTAACAGAATACTAACTCAGCCTGCGTTTTAACAGAATGTGGATTAAGATCAAAAATTACTAACTCAGTCTGTGTTCTAATAGAATGTGGACTCAGATTTTCTTCAAAAATTACACTGTCTGTGTTCTAACAGAATATGGAGTCAGCCTGTGTTCTAACAGAATACTCACACAGCCTGTGTTCTAACAGAATACTCACACAGCCTGTGTTCTAACAGAATACTCACTCAGCCAGTGTTTTAAGAGAATATGGATTCAGATTATTTTCAAAGAATACTCACTCAGCCTGTGTTCGAACAAAATATGGACTCAGTTTATTTTTATATATTACCCACTCAGGCTTTGTTTTAACAGAATGTGGACTCAGATTTTGATCAAAAATTATTAACTCAGTCTGTTTTCTAACAGAATATGGACGCAGTCTATGTTTAGAGAATACTCACTCAGCCTGTGTTCTAAATAATATGGACTCAGTTTATTTTTAATAATAACCACTCAGCCTGTGTTCTAACAGAATACCCACCGAGCCTGGGTTTTAACAAAATACTAACTCAGCAAGTGTTCTAACAGGATATTGACTCAGATTATTTTCAAAGAGTACTCACTCAGCCTGTGTTCTAACAGAATGTGGACTCAGTCTATATTTAAGGAATACTCACTCACCTAAGTGTTCTAACAGAACACTCACTCAGCCTGTGTTCTAACAGAATACTAACTCAGCCTGCGTTTTAACAGAATGTGGATTCAGATCAAAAATTACTAACTCATTCTGTGTTCTAACAGAATGTGGACTCAGATTTTGTCCAAAAATTACTCTGTCTGTGTTCTAACAGAATATGGACTCAGCCTGTGTTCTAACAGAATACTCACACAGCCTGTGTTCTAACACAATACTCACTCAGCCAGTGTTTTAAGAGAATATGGATTCAGATTATTTACAAAGAATACTCACTCAGCCTGTGTTCCAACAAAATATAGACTCAGTTTATTTTTATATATTACCCACCCAGGCTGTGTTTTAACAGAATGTGGACTCAGATTTTGATCAAAAATTATTAATTCAGTCTGTTTTCTAACAGAATATGGACGCAGTCTATGTTTAAAGAATACTCACTCAGCCTGTGTTCTAATAGAATACACACTCAGCCTGGTTTTTAATAAAATACTCACGCAGCCAGTGTACTAACAGGTATTGACTCAGATTATTTTCAAAGAATAATCAATGAGCCTGTTTACTAACAGAATACTCACTCAGCCTGTGTTCTAACAGAATACTCACTCAGCTAGGGTTCTACCACGATATGGATTCAGATTATTTTAAAATAATACTCACTCCGCCTGTGTTGTAACAGAATATGGACTCAGTTTATGTTTAAAGAATACTCACTCAGCCTCTGTCCTAACAGAATACTCACTCAGCGAGAGTTCTACCAGAATATGGATTCAGATTATTTTAAAATAATACTCACTCCGCCTGTGTTCTAACAGAATATGGACTCAGTCTATGTTTAAAGAATACTCACACAGCCTGTGTTCTAACAGAATACTAATTCAGCCTCTGTTTTAACAGAATGTGGACTCATATTTTATTAAAAGAATACTCACTCAGTCTGTGTTATAAAGAATATGGACTCAGTTTATTTTTAAATAATATCCACTCAGCCTGTGTTCTAACAGAATACTCACTCAGCCTGGGTTTTAACAAAATACTAACTCAGCAAGTGTTCTAACTGTATATTGACTCAGATTGTTTTCAAAGAATACTCACTCAGCCAGTGTTCTACCAGAATATGGATTCAGATTATTTTCAAAGAATACTCACTCAGCCTGTGTTCTAACAGAATGTGGACTCAGAATTTGATCAAAAATTATTAACTCAGTCTGTTTTCTAACAGAATATGGACTCAGTCTATGTTTAGAGAATACTCACTCAGCCTGTGTTCTAAATAATATGGACTCAGTTTATTTTTAATAATAAACACTCTGCCTCTGTTCTAACAGAATACCCACCGAGCCTGGGTTTTAACAAAATACTAACTCAGCAAGTGTTCTAACAAGATATTGACTCAGATTATTTTCAAAGAATACTCACTCAGCCTGTTTTCTAACAGAATATGGACTCAGTCTATATTTAAAGAATACTCACTCACCTAAGTGTTCTAACAGAACACTCACTCAGCCTGTGTTCTAACAGAATACTAACTCAGCCTGTGTTTTAACAGAATGTGGATTCAGATCAAAAATTACTAACTCAGTCTGTGTTCTAACAGAATATGGACTCAGAGTATGTTTAAAGAATACTCACACAGCCTGTGTTCTAACAGAACACTCGCTCAGCCTGTGTTCTAACAGAATACTAACTCAGCCTGCGTTTTAACAGAATGTGGATTAAGATCAAAAATTACTAACTCAGTCTGTGTTCTAATAGAATGTGGACTCAGATTTTCTTCAAAAATTACACTGTCTGTGTTCTAACAGAATATGGAGTCAGCCTGTGTTCTAACAGAATACTCACACAGCCTGTGTTCTAACAGAATACTCACACAGCCTGTGTTCTAACAGAATACTCACTCAGCCAGTGTTTTAAGAGAATATGGATTCAGATTATTTTCAAAGAATACTCACTCAGCCTGTGTTCGAACAAAATATGGACTCAGTTTATTTTTATATATTACCCACTCAGGCTTTGTTTTAACAGAATGTGGACTCAGATTTTGATCAAAAATTATTAACTCAGTCTGTTTTCTAACAGAATATGGACGCAGTCTATGTTTAGAGAATACTCACTCAGCCTGTGTTCTAAATAATATGGACTCAGTTTATTTTTAATAATAACCACTCAGCCTGTGTTCTAACAGAATACCCACCGAGCCTGGGTTTTAACAAAATACTAACTCAGCAAGTGTTCTAACAGGATATTGACTCAGATTATTTTCAAAGAGTACTCACTCAGCCTGTGTTCTAACAGAATGTGGACTCAGTCTATATTTAAGGAATACTCACTCACCTAAGTGTTCTAACAGAACACTCACTCAGCCTGTGTTCTAACAGAATACTAACTCAGCCTGCGTTTTAACAGAATGTGGATTCAGATCAAAAATTACTAACTCAGTCTGTGTTCTAACAGAATGTGGACTCAGATTTTGTCCAAAAATTACTCTGTCTGTGTTCTAACAGAATATGGACTCAGCCTGTGTTCTAACAGAATACTCACACAGCCTGTGTTCTAACACAATACTCACTCAGCCAGTGTTTTAAGAGAATATGGATTCAGATTATTTACAAAGAATACTCACTCAGCCTGTGTTCCAACAAAATATAGACTCAGTTTATTTTTATATATTACCCACCCAGGCTGTGTTTTAACAGAATGTGGACTCAGATTTTGATCAAAAATTATTAATTCAGTCTGTTTTCTAACAGAATATGGACGCAGTCTATGTTTAAAGAATACTCACTCAGCCTGTGTTCTAATAGAATACACACTCAGCCTGGTTTTTAATAAAATACTCACGCAGCCAGTGTACTAACAGGTATTGACTCAGATTATTTTCAAAGAATAATCAATGAGCCTGTTTACTAACAGAATACTCACTCAGCCTGTGTTCTAACAGAATACTCACTCAGCTAGGGTTCTACCACGATATGGATTCAGATTATTTTAAAATAATACTCACTCCGCCTGTGTTGTAACAGAATATGGACTCAGTTTATGTTTAAAGAATACTCACTCAGCCTCTGTCCTAACAGAATACTCACTCAGCGAGAGTTCTACCAGAATATGGATTCAGATTATTTTAAAATAATACTCACTCCGCCTGTGTTCTAACAGAATATGGACTCAGTCTATGTTTAAAGAATACTCACACAGCCTGTGTTCTAACAGAATACTAATTCAGCCTCTGTTTTAACAGAATGTGGACTCATATTTTATTAAAAGAATACTCACTCAGTCTGTGTTATAAAGAATATGGACTCAGTTTATTTTTAAATAATATCCACTCAGCCTGTGTTCTAACAGAATACTCACTCAGCCTGGGTTTTAACAAAATACTAACTCAGCAAGTGTTCTAACTGTATATTGACTCAGATTGTTTTCAAAGAATACTCACTCAGCCAGTGTTCTACCAGAATATGGATTCAGATTATTTTCAAAGAATACTCACTCAGCCTGTGTTCTAACAGAATGTGGACTCAGAATTTGATCAAAAATTATTAACTCAGTCTGTTTTCTAACAGAATATGGACTCAGTCTATGTTTAGAGAATACTCACTCAGCCTGTGTTCTAAATAATATGGACTCAGTTTATTTTTAATAATAAACACTCTGCCTCTGTTCTAACAGAATACCCACCGAGCCTGGGTTTTAACAAAATACTAACTCAGCAAGTGTTCTAACAAGATATTGACTCAGATTATTTTCAAAGAATACTCACTCAGCCTGTTTTCTAACAGAATATGGACTCAGTCTATATTTAAAGAATACTCACTCACCTAAGTGTTCTAACAGAACACTCACTCAGCCTGTGTTCTAACAGAATACTAACTCAGCCTGTGTTTTAACAGAATGTGGATTCAGATCAAAAATTACTAACTCAGTCTGTGTTCTAACAGAATATGGACTCAGAGTATGTTTAAAGAATACTCACACAGCCTGTGTTCTAACAGAACACTCGCTCAGCCTGTGTTCTAACAGAATACTAACTCAGCCTGCGTTTTAACAGAATGTGGATTAAGATCAAAAATTACTAACTCAGTCTGTGTTCTAATAGAATGTGGACTCAGATTTTCTTCAAAAATTACACTGTCTGTGTTCTAACAGAATATGGAGTCAGCCTGTGTTCTAACAGAATACTCACACAGCCTGTGTTCTAACAGAATACTCACACAGCCTGTGTTCTAACAGAATACTCACTCAGCCAGTGTTTTAAGAGAATATGGATTCAGATTATTTTCAAAGAATACTCACTCAGCCTGTGTTCGAACAAAATATGGACTCAGTTTATTTTTATATATTACCCACTCAGGCTTTGTTTTAACAGAATGTGGACTCAGATTTTGATCAAAAATTATTAACTCAGTCTGTTTTCTAACAGAATATGGACGCAGTCTATGTTTAGAGAATACTCACTCAGCCTGTGTTCTAAATAATATGGACTCAGTTTATTTTTAATAATAACCACTCAGCCTGTGTTCTAACAGAATACCCACCGAGCCTGGGTTTTAACAAAATACTAACTCAGCAAGTGTTCTAACAGGATATTGACTCAGATTATTTTCAAAGAGTACTCACTCAGCCTGTGTTCTAACAGAATGTGGACTCAGTCTATATTTAAGGAATACTCACTCACCTAAGTGTTCTAACAGAACACTCACTCAGCCTGTGTTCTAACAGAATACTAACTCAGCCTGCGTTTTAACAGAATGTGGATTCAGATCAAAAATTACTAACTCAGTCTGTGTTCTAACAGAATGTGGACTCAGATTTTGTCCAAAAATTACTCTGTCTGTGTTCTAACAGAATATGGACTCAGCCTGTGTTCTAACAGAATACTCACACAGCCTGTGTTCTAACACAATACTCACTCAGCCAGTGTTTTAAGAGAATATGGATTCAGATTATTTACAAAGAATACTCACTCAGCCTGTGTTCCAACAAAATATAGACTCAGTTTATTTTTATATATTACCCACCCAGGCTGTGTTTTAACAGAATGTGGACTCAGATTTTGATCAAAAATTATTAATTCAGTCTGTTTTCTAACAGAATATGGACGCAGTCTATGTTTAAAGAATACTCACTCACCCTGTGTTCTAATAGAATACACACTCAGCCTGGTTTTTAATAAAATACTCACGCAGCCAGTGTACTAACAGGTATTGACTCAGATTATTTTCAAAGAATAATCAATGAGCCTGTTTACTAACAGAATACTCACTCAGCCTGTGTTCTAACAGAATACTCACTCAGCTAGGGTTCTACCACGATATGGATTCAGATTATTTTAAAATAATACTCACTCCGCCTGTGTTGTAACAGAATATGGACTCAGTTTATGTTTAAAGAATACTCACTCAGCCTCTGTCCTAACAGAATACTCACTCAGCGAGAGTTCTACCAGAATATGGATTCAGATTATTTTAAAATAATACTCACTCCGCCTGTGTTCTAACAGAATATGGACTCAGTCTATGTTTAAAGAATACTCACACAGCCTGTGTTCTAACAGAATACTAATTCAGCCTCTGTTTTAACAGAATGTGGACTCATATTTTATTAAAAGAATACTCACTCAGTCTGTGTTATAAAGAATATGGACTCAGTTTATTTTTAAATAATATCCACTCAGCCTGTGTTCTAACAGAATACTCACTCAGCCTGGGTTTTAACAAAATACTAACTCAGCAAGTGTTCTAACTGTATATTGACTCAGATTGTTTTCAAAGAATACTCACTCAGCCAGTGTTCTACCAGAATATGGATTCAGATTATTTTCAAAGAATACTCACTCAGCCTGTGTTCTAACAGAATGTGGACTCAGAATTTGATCAAAAATTATTAACTCAGTCTGTTTTCTAACAGAATATGGACTCAGTCTATGTTTAGAGAATACTCACTCAGCCTGTGTTCTAAATAATATGGACTCAGTTTATTTTTAATAATAAACACTCTGCCTCTGTTCTAACAGAATACCCACCGAGCCTGGGTTTTAACAAAATACTAACTCAGCAAGTGTTCTAACAAGATATTGACTCAGATTATTTTCAAAGAATACTCACTCAGCCTGTTTTCTAACAGAATATGGACTCAGTCTATATTTAAAGAATACTCACTCACCTAAGTGTTCTAACAGAACACTCACTCAGCCTGTGTTCTAACAGAATACTAACTCAGCCTGTGTTTTAACAGAATGTGGATTCAGATCAAAAATTACTAACTCAGTCTGTGTTCTAACAGAATATGGACTCAGAGTATGTTTAAAGAATACTCACACAGCCTGTGTTCTAACAGAACACTCGCTCAGCCTGTGTTCTAACAGAATACTAACTCAGCCTGCGTTTTAACAGAATGTGGATTAAGATCAAAAATTACTAACTCAGTCTGTGTTCTAATAGAATGTGGACTCAGATTTTCTTCAAAAATTACACTGTCTGTGTTCTAACAGAATATGGAGTCAGCCTGTGTTCTAACAGAATACTCACACAGCCTGTGTTCTAACAGAATACTCACACAGCCTGTGTTCTAACAGAATACTCACTCAGCCAGTGTTTTAAGAGAATATGGATTCAGATTATTTTCAAAGAATACTCACTCAGCCTGTGTTCGAACAAAATATGGACTCAGTTTATTTTTATATATTACCCACTCAGGCTTTGTTTTAACAGAATGTGGACTCAGATTTTGATCAAAAATTATTAACTCAGTCTGTTTTCTAACAGAATATGGACGCAGTCTATGTTTAGAGAATACTCACTCAGCCTGTGTTCTAAATAATATGGACTCAGTTTATTTTTAATAATAACCACTCAGCCTGTGTTCTAACAGAATACCCACCGAGCCTGGGTTTTAACAAAATACTAACTCAGCAAGTGTTCTAACAGGATATTGACTCAGATTATTTTCAAAGAGTACTCACTCAGCCTGTGTTCTAACAGAATGTGGACTCAGTCTATATTTAAGGAATACTCACTCACCTAAGTGTTCTAACAGAACACTCACTCAGCCTGTGTTCTAACAGAATACTAACTCAGCCTGCGTTTTAACAGAATGTGGATTCAGATCAAAAATTACTAACTCAGTCTGTGTTCTAACAGAATGTGGACTCAGATTTTGTCCAAAAATTACTCTGTCTGTGTTCTAACAGAATATGGACTCAGCCTGTGTTCTAACAGAATACTCACACAGCCTGTGTTCTAACACAATACTCACTCAGCCAGTGTTTTAAGAGAATATGGATTCAGATTATTTACAAAGAATACTCACTCAGCCTGTGTTCCAACAAAATATAGACTCAGTTTATTTTTATATATTACCCACCCAGGCTGTGTTTTAACAGAATGTGGACTCAGATTTTGATCAAAAATTATTAATTCAGTCTGTTTTCTAACAGAATATGGACGCAGTCTATGTTTAAAGAATACTCACTCACCCTGTGTTCTAATAGAATACACACTCAGCCTGGTTTTTAATAAAATACTCACGCAGCCAGTGTACTAACAGGTATTGACTCAGATTATTTTCAAAGAATAATCAATGAGCCTGTTTACTAACAGAATACTCACTCAGCCTGTGTTCTAACAGAATACTCACTCAGCTAGGGTTCTACCACGATATGGATTCAGATTATTTTAAAATAATACTCACTCCGCCTGTGTTGTAACAGAATATGGACTCAGTTTATGTTTAAAGAATACTCACTCAGCCTCTGTCCTAACAGAATACTCACTCAGCGAGAGTTCTACCAGAATATGGATTCAGATTATTTTAAAATAATACTCACTCCGCCTGTGTTCTAACAGAATATGGACTCAGTCTATGTTTAAAGAATACTCACACAGCCTGTGTTCTAACAGAATACTAATTCAGCCTCTGTTTTAACAGAATGTGGACTCATATTTTATTAAAAGAATACTCACTCAGTCTGTGTTATAAAGAATATGGACTCAGTTTATTTTTAAATAATATCCACTCAGCCTGTGTTCTAACAGAATACTCACTCAGCCTGGGTTTTAACAAAATACTAACTCAGCAAGTGTTCTAACTGTATATTGACTCAGATTGTTTTCAAAGAATACTCACTCAGCCAGTGTTCTACCAGAATATGGATTCAGATTATTTTCAAAGAATACTCACTCAGCCTGTGTTCTAACAGAATGCGGACTCAGAATTTGATCAAAAATTATTAACTCAGTCTGTTTTCTAACAGAATATGGACTCAGTCTATGTTTAGAGAATACTCACTCAGCCTGTGTTCTAAATAATATGGACTCAGTTTATTTTTAATAATAAACACTCTGCCTCTGTTCTAACAGAATACCCACCGAGCCTGGGTTTTAACAAAATACTAACTCAGCAAGTGTTCTAACAAGATATTGACTCAGATTATTTTCAAAGAATACTCACTCAGCCTGTTTTCTAACAGAATATGGACTCAGTCTATATTTAAAGAATACTCACTCACCTAAGTGTTCTAACAGAACACTCACTCAGCCTGTGTTCTAACAGAATACTAACTCAGCCTGTGTTTTAACAGAATGTAGATTCAGATCAAAAATTACTAACTCAGTCTGTGTTCTAACAGAATATGGACTCAGAGTATGTTTAAAGAATACTCACACAGCCTGTGTTCTAACAGAACACTCGCTCAGCCTGTGTTCTAACAGAATACTAACTCAGCCTGCGTTTTAACAGAATGTGGATTAAGATCAAAAATTACTAACTCAGTCTGTGTTCTAATAGAATGTGGACTCAGATTTTCTTCAAAAATTACACTGTCTGTGTTCTAACAGAATATGGAGTCAGCCTGTGTTCTAACAGAATACTCACACAGCCTGTGTTCTAACAGAATACTCACACAGCCTGTGTTCTAACAGAATACTCACTCAGCCAGTGTTTTAAGAGAATATGGATTCAGATTATTTTCAAAGAATACTCACTCAGCCTGTGTTCGAACAAAATATGGACTCAGTTTATTTTTATATATTACCCACTCAGGCTTTGTTTTAACAGAATGTGGACTCAGATTTTGATCAAAAATTATTAACTCAGTCTGTTTTCTAACAGAATATGGACGCAGTCTATGTTTAGAGAATACTCACTCAGCCTGTGTTCTAAATAATATGGACTCAGTTTATTTTTAATAATAACCACTCAGCCTGTGTTCTAACAGAATACCCACCGAGCCTGGGTTTTAACAAAATACTAACTCAGCAAGTGTTCTAACAGGATATTGACTCAGATTATTTTCAAAGAGTACTCACTCAGCCTGTGTTCTAACAGAATGTGGACTCAGTCTATATTTAAGGAATACTCACTCACCTAAGTGTTCTAACAGAACACTCACTCAGCCTGTGTTCTAACAGAATACTAACTCAGCCTGCGTTTTAACAGAATGTGGATTCAGATCAAAAATTACTAACTCAGTCTGTGTTCTAACAGAATGTGGACTCAGATTTTGTCCAAAAATTACTCTGTCTGTGTTCTAACAGAATATGGACTCAGCCTGTGTTCTAACAGAATACTCACACAGCCTGTGTTCTAACACAATACTCACTCAGCCAGTGTTTTAAGAGAATATGGATTCAGATTATTTACAAAGAATACTCACTCAGCCTGTGTTCCAACAAAATATAGACTCAGTTTATTTTTATATATTACCCACCCAGGCTGTGTTTTAACAGAATGTGGACTCAGATTTTGATCAAAAATTATTAATTCAGTCTGTTTTCTAACAGAATATGGACGCAGTCTATGTTTAAAGAATACTCACTCAGCCTGTGTTCTAATAGAATACACACTCAGCCTGGTTTTTAATAAAATACTCACGCAGCCAGTGTACTAACAGGTATTGACTCAGATTATTTTCAAAGAATAATCAATGAGCCTGTTTACTAACAGAATACTCACTCAGCCTGTGTTCTAACAGAATACTCACTCAGCTAGGGTTCTACCACGATATGGATTCAGATTATTTTAAAATAATACTCACTCCGCCTGTGTTGTAACAGAATATGGACTCAGTTTATGTTTAAAGAATACTCACTCAGCCTCTGTCCTAACAGAATACTCACTCAGCGAGAGTTCTACCAGAATATGGATTCAGATTATTTTAAAATAATACTCACTCCGCCTGTGTTCTAACAGAATATGGACTCAGTCTATGTTTAAAGAATACTCACACAGCCTGTGTTCTAACAGAATACTAATTCAGCCTCTGTTTTAACAGAATGTGGACTCATATTTTATTAAAAGAATACTCACTCAGCCTGTGTTTTAACAGAATGTGGATTCAGATCAAAAATTACTAACTCAGTCTGTGTTCCAGCAGAATTAGGACGCAGTCTATGTTTAAAGAATAATCACTTAGCCTGTGTTCTAAAAGAATAGGCACTCCGCCTGGTTTTTAATAAGATATTCACGCAGCCAGGTACTAACAGGATATTGACTCAGAGTATTTTCAAAGAATACTCAATGAGCCTGTTTACTAACAGAATACTCACTCAGCCTGTGTTCTAACAGAATACTCACTCAGCGAGAGTTGTACCAGAATATGGATTCTGATTATTTGAAAATAATACTCACTCAGCCTGTGTTCTAACAGAATGTGGACTCAGTCTCTATTTAAAGAATACTCACTCACCGAAGTGTTCTAACAGAACACTCACTCAGCCTGTGTTCTAACAGAATACTAACTCAGCCTGCGTTTTAACAGAATGTGGATTCAGATCAAAAATTACTAACTCAGTCTGTGTTCTAATAGAATGTGGACTCAGATTTTGTTCAAAAATTACACTGTCTGTTTTCTAACAGAATATGGACTCAGCCTGTGTTCAAACAGAATACTCACACAGCCTGTGTTCTAACAGAATACTCACTCAGCCAGTGTTTTAAGAGAATATGGATTCAGATGATTTTTAAAGAATACTCACTCGGCCTGTGTTCGAACAAAATATGGACTCAGTTTATTTTTATATATTACCCACTCAGGCTGTGTTTTAACAGAATGTGGACTCAGATTTTGATCAAAAATTATTAACTCAGTCTGTTTTCTAACAGAATATGGACGCAGTCTATGTTTAAAGAATACTCACTGAATCTGTGTTCTAATAGAATACATACTCAGCCTGGTTTTTAATAAAATACACACGCAGCCAGTGTACTAACAGGATATTGACTCAGATTATTTTCAAAGAATACTCAATGAGCCTGTTTACTAACAGAATACTCACTCAGCCTGTGTTCTAACAGAATACTCACTCAGCTAGAGTTCTACCAGAATATAGATTCAGATTATTTTTAAATAATACTCACTTAGCCTGTGTTCTAACAGAATATGGACTCAGTCTACGTTTAAAGAATATTCACTCAGCCTGTGTTCTAACAGAATACTCACTCAGCGAGAGTTCTACCAGAATATGGATTCTGATTATTTGAAAATAATACTCACTCAGCCTGTGTTCTAACAGAATGTGGACTCAGTCTATATTTAAAGAATACTCACTCACCTCAGTGTTCTAACAGAACACTCACTCAGCCTGTGTTCTAACAGAATACTAACTCAGCCTGTGTTTTAACAGAATGTGGATTCAGATCAAAAATTACTAACTCAGTCTGTGTTCTAACAGAATATGGACTGAGAATATGTTTAAAGAATACTCACACAGCCTGTGTTCTAACAGAAAACTAGTTCAGCCTGTGTTTTAACAGAATGTGGACTCAGATTTTATTAAAAGAATACTCACTCAGCCTGTGTTTTAACAGAATGTGGATTCAGATCAAGAATTACTAACTCAGTCTGTGTTCCAGCAGAATTAGGACGCAGTCTATGTTTAAAGAATAATCACTCAGCCTGTGTTCTAAAAGAATAGGCACTCAGCCTGGTTTTTAATAAGATATTCACGCAGCCAGTGTACTAACAGGATATTGACTCAGAGTATTTTCAAGGAATACTCAATGAGCCTGTTTATTAACAGAATACTCACTCAGCCTGTGTTCTAACAGAATATTCACTCAGCGAGAGTTCTACCAGAATATGGATTCTGATTATTTGAAAATAATACTCACTCAGCCTGTGTTCTAACAGAATGTGGACTCCGTCTCTATTTAAAGAATACTCACTCACCGAAGTGTTCTAACAGAACACTCGCTCAGCCTGTGTTCTAACAGAATACTAACTCAGCCTGCGTTTTAACAGAATGTGGATTAAGAGCAAAAATTACTAACTCAGTCTGTGTTCTAATAGAATGTGGACTCAGATTTTCTTCAAAAATTACACTGTCTGTGTTCTAACAGAATATGGAGTCAGCCTGTGTTCTAACAGAATACTCACACAGCCTGTGTTCTAACAGAATACTCACACAGCCTGTGTTCTAACAGAATACTCACTCAGCCAGTGTTTTAAGAGAATATGGATTCAGATTATTTTCAAAGAATACTCACTCAGCCTGTGTTCGAACAAAATATGGACTCAGTTTATTTTTATATATTACCCACTCAGGCTTTGTTTTAACAGAATGTGGACTCAGATTTTGATCAAAAATTATTAACTCAGTATGTTTTCTAACAGAATATGGACGCAGTCTATGTTTAAAGAATACTCACTCAGCCTGTGTTCTAATAGAATACACACTCAGCCTGGTTTTTAATAAAATACTGACGCAGCCAGTGTACTAACAGGATATTGACTCAGATTATTTTCAAAGAATACTCAATGAGCCTGTTTACTAACAGAATACTCACTCAGCCCCTGTCCTAACAGAATACTCACTCAGCGAGAGTTCTACCAGAATATGGATTCAGATTATTTTAAAATAATACTCACTCCGCCTGTGTTCTAACAGAATATGGACTCAGTCTATGTTTAAAGAATACTCACGCAGCCTGTGTTCTAACAGAATACTAATTCAGCCTCTGTTTTAACAGAATGTGGACTCATATTTTATTAAAAGAATACTCACTCAGTCTGTGTTATAAAGAATATGGACTCAGTTTATTTTTAAATAATATCCACTCAGCCTGTGTTCTAACAGAATACTCACTCAGCCTGGGTTTTAACAAAATACTAACTCAGCAAGTGTTCTAACTGTATATTGACTCAGATTGTTTTCAAAGAATACTCACTCAGCCAGTGTTCTACCAGAATATGGATTCAGATTATTTTCAAAGAATACTCACTCAGCCTGTGTTCTAACAGAATGTGGACTCAGAATTTGATCAAAAATTATTAACTCAGTCTGTTTTCTAACAGAATATGGACTCAGTCTATGTTTAGAGAATACTCACTCAGCCTGTGTTCTAAATAATATGGACTCAGTTTATTTTTAATAATAAACACTCTGCCTGTGTTCTAACAGAATACCCACCGAGCCTGGGTTTTAACAAAATACTAACTCAGCAAGTGTTCTAACAAGATATTGACTCAGATTATTTTCAAAGAATACTCACTCAGCCTGTTTTCTAACAGAATATGGACTCAGTCTATATTTAAAGAATACTCACTCACCTAAGTGTTCTAACAGAACACTCACTCAGCCTGTGTTCTAACAGAATACTAACTCAGCCTGTGTTTTAACAGAATGTGGATTCAGATCAAAAATTACTAACTCAGTCTGTGTTCTAACAGAATATGGACTGAGAATATGTTTAAAGAATACTCACACAGCCTGTGTTCTAACAGAACACTCGCTCAGCCTGTGTTCTAACAGAATACTAACTCAGCCTGCGTTTTAACAGAATGTGGATTAAGATCAAAAATTACTAACTCAGTCTGTGTTCTAATAGAATGTGGACTCAGATTTTCTTCAAAAATTACACTGTCTGTGTTCTAACAGAATATGGAGTCAGCCTGTGTTCTAACAGAATACTCACACAGCCTGTGTTCTAACAGAATACTAGTTCAGCCTGTGTTTTAACAGAATGTGGACTCAGATTTTATTAAAAGAATACTCACTCAGTCTGTGTTATAAAAATATGGAGTCAGTTTATTTTTAAATAATACCCACGCAGCCTGTGTTCTAACAGAATACTCACTCAGCATGGGTTTTAACAAATACTAACTCAGCCAGTGTTCTAACATGATATTGACTCAGATTGTTTTCAAAGAATACTCACTCAGCCAGTGTTCTACCAGAATATGGATTCAGATTATTTTCAAAGAATACTCACTCAGCCTGTGTTCTAACAGAATGTGGACTCAGATATTGATCAAAAATTACTAACTCAGTCTGTGTTCCAGCAGAATTAGGACGCAGTCTATGTTTAAAGAATACTCACTCAGCCTGTGTTCTAATAGAATACACACTCAGCCTGGTTTTTAATAAGATATTCACGCAGCCAGTGTACTAACAGGATATTGACTCAGAGTATTTTCAAAGAATACTCAATGAGCCTGTTTACTAACAGAATACTCACTCAGCCTGTGTTCTAACAGAATACTCACTCAGCAAGAGTTCTACCAGAATATGGATTCTGATTATTTGAAAATAATACTCACTCAGCCTGTGTTCTAACAGAATGTGGACTCAGTCTATATTTAAAGAATACTCACTCACCTCAGTGTTCTAACAGAACACTCACTCAGCCTGTGTTCTAACAGAATACTAACTCAGCCTGCGTTCTAACAGAATGTGGATTCAGATAAAAAATTACTAACTCAGTCTGTGTTCTAACAGAATGTGGACTCAGATTTTGTTCAAAAATTACTCTGTCTCTGTTCTAACAGAATATGGACTCAGCCTGTGTTCTAACAGAATACTCACACAGCCTGTGCTCTAACAGAATACTAACTAAGTCAGTGTTTTAAGAGAATATGGATTCAGATTATTTTCAAAGAATACTCATTCAGCCTGTGTTCGAACAAAATATGGACTCAGTTTATTTTTATATATTACCCACTCAGGCTGTGTTTTAACAGAATGTGGACTCAGATTTTGATCAAAAATTATTAACTCAGTCTGTTTTCTAACAGAATATGGACGCAGTCTATGTTTAAAGAATACTCACTGAGCCTGTGTTCTAATAGAATACACACTCAGCCTGGTTTTTAATAAAATTCTCACTCAGCCAGTGTACTAACAGGATATTGACTCAGATTATTTTCAAAGAATACTCAATGAGCCTGTTTACTAACAGAATACTCACTCAGCCTGTGTTCTAACAGAATACTCACTCAGCGAGGGTTCTACCAGATTATGGATTCAGATTATTTTAAAATAA
Source organism: Furipterus horrens (assembly GCF_987537825.1). NCBI lineage: Eukaryota > Metazoa > Chordata > Mammalia > Chiroptera > Furipteridae > Furipterus > Furipterus horrens. The sequence continues at coordinate 1,434,330 of NW_028327190.1, read as the reverse complement.
TACTCACTCCGCCTGTGTTGTAACAGAATATGGACTCAGTCTATGTTTAAAGAATACTCACTCAGCCTATGTCCTAACAGAATACTCACTCAGCGAGAGTTCTACCAGAATATGGATTCAGATTATTTTAAAATAATACTCACTCCGCCTGTGTTCTAACAGAATATGGACTCAGTCTATGTTTAAAGAATACTCACACAGCCTGTGTTCTAACAGAATACTAATTCAGCCTCTGTTTTAACAGAATGTGGACTCATATTTTATTAAAAGAATACTCACTCAGTCTGTGTTATAAAGAATATGGACTCAGTTTATTTTTAAATAATATCCACTCAGCCTGTGTTCTAACAGAATACTCACTCAGCCTGGGTTTTAACAAAATACTAACTCAGCAAGTGTTCTAACTGTATATTGACTCAGATTGTTTTCAAAGAATACTCACTCAGCCAGTGTTCTACCAGAATATGGATTCAGATTATTTTCAAAGAATACTCACTCAGCCTGTGTTCTAACAGAATGTGGACTCAGAATTTGATCAAAAATTATTAACTCAGTCTGTTTTCTAACAGAATATGGACTCAGTCTATGTTTAGAGAATACTCACTCAGCCTGTGTTCTAAATAATATGGATTCAGTTTATTTTTAATAATAAACACTCTGCCTGTGTTCTAACAGAATACACACCGAGCCTGGGTTTTAACAAAATACTAACTCAGCAAGTGTTCTAACAAGATATTGACTCAGATTATTTTCAAAGAATACTCACTCAGCCTGTTTTCTAACAGAATATGTACTCAGTCTATATTTAAAGAATACTCACTCACCTAAGTGTTCTAACAGAACACTCACTCAGCCTGTGTTCTAACAGAATACTAACTCAGCCTGTGTTTTAACAGAATGTGGATTCAGATCAAAAATTACTAACTCAGTCTGTGTTCTAACAGAATATGGACTGAGAATATGTTTAAAGAATACTCACACAGCCTGTGTTCTAACAGAAAACTAGTTCAGCCTGTGTTTTAACAGAATGTGGACTCAGATTTTATTAAAAGAATACTCACTCAGCCTGTGTTTTAACAGAATGTGGATTCAGATCAAGAATTACTAACTCAGTCTGTGTTCCAGCAGAATTAGGACGCAGTCTATGTTTAAAGAATAATCACTCAGCCTGTGTTCTAAAAGAATAGGCACTCAGCCTGGTTTTTAATAAGATATTCACGCAGCCAGTGTACTAACAGGATATTGACTCAGAGTATTTTCAAGGAATACTCAATGAGCCTGTTTATTAACAGAATACTCACTCAGCCTGTGTTCTAACAGAATACTCACTCAGCGAGAGTTCTACCAGAATAAGGATTCAGATTATTTTAAAATAATACTCACTCAGCCTGTGTTCTAACAGAATGTGGACTCAGTCTCTATTTAAAGAATACTCACTCACCGAAGTGTTCTAACAGAACACTCGCTCAGCCTGTGTTCTAACAGAATACTAACCCAGCCTGCGTTTTAACAGAATGTGGATTCAGATCAAAAATTACTAACTCAGTCTGTGTTCTAATAGAATGTGGACTCAGATTTTCTTCAAAAATTACACTGTCTGTGTTCTAACAGAATATGGAGTCAGCCTGTGTTCTAACAGAATACTCACACAGCCTGTGTTCTAACAGAATACTCACTCAGCCAGTGTTTTAAGAGAATATGGATTCAGATTATTTTCAAAGAATACTCACTCAGCCTGTGTTCGAACAAAATATGGACTCAGTTTATTTTTATATATTACCCACTCAGGCTTTGTTTTAACAGAATGTGGACTCAGATTTTGATCAAAAATTATTAACTCAGTCTGTTTTCTAACAGAATATGGACGCAGTCTATGTTTAGAGAATACTCACTCAGCCTGTGTTCTAATAGAATACACACTCAGCCTGGTTTTTAATAAAATACTGACGCAGCCAGTGTACTAACAGGATATTGACTCAGATTATTTTCAAAGAATACTCAATGAGCCTGTTTACTAACAGAATACTCACTCAGCATGTGTTCTAACAGAATACTCACTCAGCGAGAGTTCTACCAGAATATGGATTCAGATTATTTTAAAATAATACTCACTCCGCCTGTGTTCTAACAGAATATGGACTCAGTCTATGTTTAAAGAATACTCACACAGCCTGTGTTCTAACAGAATACTAATTCAGCCTCTGTTTTAACAGAATGTGGACTCATATTTTATTAAAAGAATACTCACTCAGTCTGTGTTATAAAGAATATGGACTCAGTTTATTTTTAAATAATATCCACTCAGCCTGTGTTCTAACAGAATACTCACTCAGCCTGGGTTTTAACAAAATACTAACTCAGCAAGTGTTCTAACTGTATATTGACTCAGATTGTTTTCAAAGAATACTCACTCAGCCAGTGTTCTACCAGAATATGGATTCAGATTATTTTCAAAGAATACTCACTCAGCCTGTGTTCTAACAGAATGTGGACTCAGAATTTGATCAAAAATTATTAACTCAGTCTGTTTTCTAACAGAATATGGACTCAGTCTATGTTTAGAGAATACTCACTCAGCCTGTGTTCTAAATAATATGGACTCAGTTTATTTTTAATAATAAACACTCTGCCTCTGTTCTAACAGAATACCCACCGAGCCTGGGTTTTAACAAAATACTAACTCAGCAAGTGTTCTAACAAGATATTGACTCAGATTTTTTTCAAAGAATACTCACTCAGCCTGTTTTCTAACAGAATATGGACTCAGTCTATATTTAAAGAATACTCACTCACCTAAGTGTTCTAACAGAACACTCACTCAGCCTGTGTTCTAACAGAATACTAACTCAGCCTGTGTTTTAACAGAATGTGGATTCAGATCAAAAATTACTAACTCAGTCTGTGTTCTAACAGAATATGGACTCAGAGTATGTTTAAAGAATACTCACACAGCCTGTGTTCTAACAGAACACTCGCTCAGCCTGTGTTCTAACAGAATACTAACTCAGCCTGCGTTTTAACAGAATGTGGATTCAGATCAAAAATTACTAACTCAGTCTGTGTTCTAACAGAATGTGGACTCAGATTTTGTCCAAAAATTACTCTGTCTGTGTTCTAACAGAATATGGACTCAGCCTGTGTTCTAACAGAATACTCACACAGCCTGTGTTCTAACACAATACTCACTCAGCCAGTGTTTTAAGAGAATATGGATTCAGATTATTTACAAAGAATACTCACTCAGCCTGTGTTCCAACAAAATATAGACTCAGTTTATTTTTATATATTACCCACCCAGGCTGTGTTTTAACAGAATGTGGACTCAGATTTTGATCAAAAATTATTAATTCAGTCTGTTTTCTAACAGAATATGGACGCAGTCTATGTTTAAAGAATACTCACTCAGCCTGTGTTCTAATAGAATACACACTCAGCCTGGTTTTTAATAAAATACTCACGCAGCCAGTGTACTAACAGGTATTGACTCAGATTATTTTCAAAGAATAATCAATGAGCCTGTTTACTAACAGAATACTCACTCAGCCTGTGTTCTAACAGAATACTCACTCAGCTAGGGTTCTACCACGATATGGATTCAGATTATTTTAAAATAATACTCACTCCGCCTGTGTTGTAACAGAATATGGACTCAGTTTATGTTTAAAGAATACTCACTCAGCCTCTGTCCTAACAGAATACTCACTCAGCGAGAGTTCTACCAGAATATGGATTCAGATTATTTTAAAATAATACTCACTCCGCCTGTGTTCTAACAGAATATGGACTCAGTCTATGTTTAAAGAATACTCACACAGCCTGTGTTCTAACAGAATACTAATTCAGCCTCTGTTTTAACAGAATGTGGACTCATATTTTATTAAAAGAATACTCACTCAGTCTGTGTTATAAAGAATATGGACTCAGTTTATTTTTAAATAATATCCACTCAGCCTGTGTTCTAACAGAATACTCACTCAGCCTGGGTTTTAACAAAATACTAACTCAGCAAGTGTTCTAACTGTATATTGACTCAGATTGTTTTCAAAGAATACTCACTCAGCCAGTGTTCTACCAGAATATGGATTCAGATTATTTTCAAAGAATACTCACTCAGCCTGTGTTCTAACAGAATGTGGACTCAGAATTTGATCAAAAATTATTAACTCAGTCTGTTTTCTAACAGAATATGGACTCAGTCTATGTTTAGAGAATACTCACTCAGCCTGTGTTCTAAATAATATGGACTCAGTTTATTTTTAATAATAAACACTCTGCCTCTGTTCTAACAGAATACCCACCGAGCCTGGGTTTTAACAAAATACTAACTCAGCAAGTGTTCTAACAAGATATTGACTCAGATTATTTTCAAAGAATACTCACTCAGCCTGTTTTCTAACAGAATATGGACTCAGTCTATATTTAAAGAATACTCACTCACCTAAGTGTTCTAACAGAACACTCACTCAGCCTGTGTTCTAACAGAATACTAACTCAGCCTGTGTTTTAACAGAATGTGGATTCAGATCAAAAATTACTAACTCAGTCTGTGTTCTAACAGAATATGGACTCAGAGTATGTTTAAAGAATACTCACACAGCCTGTGTTCTAACAGAACACTCGCTCAGCCTGTGTTCTAACAGAATACTAACTCAGCCTGCGTTTTAACAGAATGTGGATTAAGATCAAAAATTACTAACTCAGTCTGTGTTCTAATAGAATGTGGACTCAGATTTTCTTCAAAAATTACACTGTCTGTGTTCTAACAGAATATGGAGTCAGCCTGTGTTCTAACAGAATACTCACACAGCCTGTGTTCTAACAGAATACTCACACAGCCTGTGTTCTAACAGAATACTCACTCAGCCAGTGTTTTAAGAGAATATGGATTCAGATTATTTTCAAAGAATACTCACTCAGCCTGTGTTCGAACAAAATATGGACTCAGTTTATTTTTATATATTACCCACTCAGGCTTTGTTTTAACAGAATGTGGACTCAGATTTTGATCAAAAATTATTAACTCAGTCTGTTTTCTAACAGAATATGGACGCAGTCTATGTTTAGAGAATACTCACTCAGCCTGTGTTCTAAATAATATGGACTCAGTTTATTTTTAATAATAACCACTCAGCCTGTGTTCTAACAGAATACCCACCGAGCCTGGGTTTTAACAAAATACTAACTCAGCAAGTGTTCTAACAGGATATTGACTCAGATTATTTTCAAAGAGTACTCACTCAGCCTGTGTTCTAACAGAATGTGGACTCAGTCTATATTTAAGGAATACTCACTCACCTAAGTGTTCTAACAGAACACTCACTCAGCCTGTGTTCTAACAGAATACTAACTCAGCCTGCGTTTTAACAGAATGTGGATTCAGATCAAAAATTACTAACTCAGTCTGTGTTCTAACAGAATGTGGACTCAGATTTTGTCCAAAAATTACTCTGTCTGTGTTCTAACAGAATATGGACTCAGCCTGTGTTCTAACAGAATACTCACACAGCCTGTGTTCTAACACAATACTCACTCAGCCAGTGTTTTAAGAGAATATGGATTCAGATTATTTACAAAGAATACTCACTCAGCCTGTGTTCCAACAAAATATAGACTCAGTTTATTTTTATATATTACCCACCCAGGCTGTGTTTTAACAGAATGTGGACTCAGATTTTGATCAAAAATTATTAATTCAGTCTGTTTTCTAACAGAATATGGACGCAGTCTATGTTTAAAGAATACTCACTCAGCCTGTGTTCTAATAGAATACACACTCAGCCTGGTTTTTAATAAAATACTCACGCAGCCAGTGTACTAACAGGTATTGACTCAGATTATTTTCAAAGAATAATCAATGAGCCTGTTTACTAACAGAATACTCACTCAGCCTGTGTTCTAACAGAATACTCACTCAGCTAGGGTTCTACCACGATATGGATTCAGATTATTTTAAAATAATACTCACTCCGCCTGTGTTGTAACAGAATATGGACTCAGTTTATGTTTAAAGAATACTCACTCAGCCTCTGTCCTAACAGAATACTCACTCAGCGAGAGTTCTACCAGAATATGGATTCAGATTATTTTAAAATAATACTCACTCCGCCTGTGTTCTAACAGAATATGGACTCAGTCTATGTTTAAAGAATACTCACACAGCCTGTGTTCTAACAGAATACTAATTCAGCCTCTGTTTTAACAGAATGTGGACTCATATTTTATTAAAAGAATACTCACTCAGTCTGTGTTATAAAGAATATGGACTCAGTTTATTTTTAAATAATATCCACTCAGCCTGTGTTCTAACAGAATACTCACTCAGCCTGGGTTTTAACAAAATACTAACTCAGCAAGTGTTCTAACTGTATATTGACTCAGATTGTTTTCAAAGAATACTCACTCAGCCAGTGTTCTACCAGAATATGGATTCAGATTATTTTCAAAGAATACTCACTCAGCCTGTGTTCTAACAGAATGTGGACTCAGAATTTGATCAAAAATTATTAACTCAGTCTGTTTTCTAACAGAATATGGACTCAGTCTATGTTTAGAGAATACTCACTCAGCCTGTGTTCTAAATAATATGGACTCAGTTTATTTTTAATAATAAACACTCTGCCTCTGTTCTAACAGAATACCCACCGAGCCTGGGTTTTAACAAAATACTAACTCAGCAAGTGTTCTAACAAGATATTGACTCAGATTATTTTCAAAGAATACTCACTCAGCCTGTTTTCTAACAGAATATGGACTCAGTCTATATTTAAAGAATACTCACTCACCTAAGTGTTCTAACAGAACACTCACTCAGCCTGTGTTCTAACAGAATACTAACTCAGCCTGTGTTTTAACAGAATGTGGATTCAGATCAAAAATTACTAACTCAGTCTGTGTTCTAACAGAATATGGACTCAGAGTATGTTTAAAGAATACTCACACAGCCTGTGTTCTAACAGAACACTCGCTCAGCCTGTGTTCTAACAGAATACTAACTCAGCCTGCGTTTTAACAGAATGTGGATTAAGATCAAAAATTACTAACTCAGTCTGTGTTCTAATAGAATGTGGACTCAGATTTTCTTCAAAAATTACACTGTCTGTGTTCTAACAGAATATGGAGTCAGCCTGTGTTCTAACAGAATACTCACACAGCCTGTGTTCTAACAGAATACTCACACAGCCTGTGTTCTAACAGAATACTCACTCAGCCAGTGTTTTAAGAGAATATGGATTCAGATTATTTTCAAAGAATACTCACTCAGCCTGTGTTCGAACAAAATATGGACTCAGTTTATTTTTATATATTACCCACTCAGGCTTTGTTTTAACAGAATGTGGACTCAGATTTTGATCAAAAATTATTAACTCAGTCTGTTTTCTAACAGAATATGGACGCAGTCTATGTTTAGAGAATACTCACTCAGCCTGTGTTCTAAATAATATGGACTCAGTTTATTTTTAATAATAACCACTCAGCCTGTGTTCTAACAGAATACCCACCGAGCCTGGGTTTTAACAAAATACTAACTCAGCAAGTGTTCTAACAGGATATTGACTCAGATTATTTTCAAAGAGTACTCACTCAGCCTGTGTTCTAACAGAATGTGGACTCAGTCTATATTTAAGGAATACTCACTCACCTAAGTGTTCTAACAGAACACTCACTCAGCCTGTGTTCTAACAGAATACTAACTCAGCCTGCGTTTTAACAGAATGTGGATTCAGATCAAAAATTACTAACTCAGTCTGTGTTCTAACAGAATGTGGACTCAGATTTTGTCCAAAAATTACTCTGTCTGTGTTCTAACAGAATATGGACTCAGCCTGTGTTCTAACAGAATACTCACACAGCCTGTGTTCTAACACAATACTCACTCAGCCAGTGTTTTAAGAGAATATGGATTCAGATTATTTACAAAGAATACTCACTCAGCCTGTGTTCCAACAAAATATAGACTCAGTTTATTTTTATATATTACCCACCCAGGCTGTGTTTTAACAGAATGTGGACTCAGATTTTGATCAAAAATTATTAATTCAGTCTGTTTTCTAACAGAATATGGACGCAGTCTATGTTTAAAGAATACTCACTCAGCCTGTGTTCTAATAGAATACACACTCAGCCTGGTTTTTAATAAAATACTCACGCAGCCAGTGTACTAACAGGTATTGACTCAGATTATTTTCAAAGAATAATCAATGAGCCTGTTTACTAACAGAATACTCACTCAGCCTGTGTTCTAACAGAATACTCACTCAGCTAGGGTTCTACCACGATATGGATTCAGATTATTTTAAAATAATACTCACTCCGCCTGTGTTGTAACAGAATATGGACTCAGTTTATGTTTAAAGAATACTCACTCAGCCTCTGTCCTAACAGAATACTCACTCAGCGAGAGTTCTACCAGAATATGGATTCAGATTATTTTAAAATAATACTCACTCCGCCTGTGTTCTAACAGAATATGGACTCAGTCTATGTTTAAAGAATACTCACACAGCCTGTGTTCTAACAGAATACTAATTCAGCCTCTGTTTTAACAGAATGTGGACTCATATTTTATTAAAAGAATACTCACTCAGTCTGTGTTATAAAGAATATGGACTCAGTTTATTTTTAAATAATATCCACTCAGCCTGTGTTCTAACAGAATACTCACTCAGCCTGGGTTTTAACAAAATACTAACTCAGCAAGTGTTCTAACTGTATATTGACTCAGATTGTTTTCAAAGAATACTCACTCAGCCAGTGTTCTACCAGAATATGGATTCAGATTATTTTCAAAGAATACTCACTCAGCCTGTGTTCTAACAGAATGTGGACTCAGAATTTGATCAAAAATTATTAACTCAGTCTGTTTTCTAACAGAATATGGACTCAGTCTATGTTTAGAGAATACTCACTCAGCCTGTGTTCTAAATAATATGGACTCAGTTTATTTTTAATAATAAACACTCTGCCTCTGTTCTAACAGAATACCCACCGAGCCTGGGTTTTAACAAAATACTAACTCAGCAAGTGTTCTAACAAGATATTGACTCAGATTATTTTCAAAGAATACTCACTCAGCCTGTTTTCTAACAGAATATGGACTCAGTCTATATTTAAAGAATACTCACTCACCTAAGTGTTCTAACAGAACACTCACTCAGCCTGTGTTCTAACAGAATACTAACTCAGCCTGTGTTTTAACAGAATGTGGATTCAGATCAAAAATTACTAACTCAGTCAGTGTTCTAACAGAATATGGACTCAGAGTATGTTTAAAGAATACTCACACAGCCTGTGTTCTAACAGAACACTCGCTCAGCCTGTGTTCTAACAGAATACTAACTCAGCCTGCGTTTTAACAGAATGTGGATTAAGATCAAAAATTACTAACTCAGTCTGTGTTCTAATAGAATGTGGACTCAGATTTTCTTCAAAAATTACACTGTCTGTGTTCTAACAGAATATGGAGTCAGCCTGTGTTCTAACAGAATACTCACACAGCCTGTGTTCTAACAGAATACTCACACAGCCTGTGTTCTAACAGAATACTCACTCAGCCAGTGTTTTAAGAGAATATGGATTCAGATTATTTTCAAAGAATACTCACTCAGCCTGTGTTCGAACAAAATATGGACTCAGTTTATTTTTATATATTACCCACTCAGGCTTTGTTTTAACAGAATGTGGACTCAGATTTTGATCAAAAATTATTAACTCAGTCTGTTTTCTAACAGAATATGGACGCAGTCTATGTTTAGAGAATACTCACTCAGCCTGTGTTCTAAATAATATGGACTCAGTTTATTTTTAATAATAACCACTCAGCCTGTGTTCTAACAGAATACCCACCGAGCCTGGGTTTTAACAAAATACTAACTCAGCAAGTGTTCTAACAGGATATTGACTCAGATTATTTTCAAAGAGTACTCACTCAGCCTGTGTTCTAACAGAATGTGGACTCAGTCTATATTTAAGGAATACTCACTCACCTAAGTGTTCTAACAGAACACTCACTCAGCCTGTGTTCTAACAGAATACTAACTCAGCCTGCGTTTTAACAGAATGTGGATTCAGATCAAAAATTACTAACTCAGTCTGTGTTCTAACAGAATGTGGACTCAGATTTTGTCCAAAAATTACTCTGTCTGTGTTCTAACAGAATATGGACTCAGCCTGTGTTCTAACAGAATACTCACACAGCCTGTGTTCTAACACAATACTCACTCAGCCAGTGTTTTAAGAGAATATGGATTCAGATTATTTACAAAGAATACTCACTCAGCCTGTGTTCCAACAAAATATAGACTCAGTTTATTTTTATATATTACCCACCCAGGCTGTGTTTTAACAGAATGTGGACTCAGATTTTGATCAAAAATTATTAATTCAGTCTGTTTTCTAACAGAATATGGACGCAGTCTATGTTTAAAGAATACTCACTCAGCCTGTGTTCTAATAGAATACACACTCAGCCTGGTTTTTAATAAAATACTCACGCAGCCAGTGTACTAACAGGTATTGACTCAGATTATTTTCAAAGAATAATCAATGAGCCTGTTTACTAACAGAATACTCACTCAGCCTGTGTTCTAACAGAATACTCACTCAGCTAGGGTTCTACCACGATATGGATTCAGATTATTTTAAAATAATACTCACTCCGCCTGTGTTGTAACAGAATATGGACTCAGTTTATGTTTAAAGAATACTCACTCAGCCTCTGTCCTAACAGAATACTCACTCAGCGAGAGTTCTACCAGAATATGGATTCAGATTATTTTAAAATAATACTCACTCCGCCTGTGTTCTAACAGAATATGGACTCAGTCTATGTTTAAAGAATACTCACACAGCCTGTGTTCTAACAGAATACTAATTCAGCCTCTGTTTTAACAGAATGTGGACTCATATTTTATTAAAAGAATACTCACTCAGTCTGTGTTATAAAGAATATGGACTCAGTTTATTTTTAAATAATATCCACTCAGCCTGTGTTCTAACAGAATACTCACTCAGCCTGGGTTTTAACAAAATACTAACTCAGCAAGTGTTCTAACTGTATATTGACTCAGATTGTTTTCAAAGAATACTCATTCAGCCAGTGTTCTACCAGAATATGGATTCAGATTATTTTCAAAGAATACTCACTCAGCCTGTGTTCTAACAGAATGTGGACTCAGAATTTGATCAAAAATTATTAACTCAGTCTGTTTTCTAACAGAATATGGACTCAGTCTATGTTTAGAGAATACTCACTCAGCCTGTGTTCTAAATAATATGGACTCAGTTTATTTTTAATAATAAACACTCTGCCTCTGTTCTAACAGAATACCCACCGAGCCTGGGTTTTAACAAAATACTAACTCAGCAAGTGTTCTAACAAGATATTGACTCAGATTATTTTCAAAGAATACTCACTCAGCCTGTTTTCTAACAGAATATGGACTCAGTCTATATTTAAAGAATACTCACTCACCTAAGTGTTCTAACAGAACACTCACTCAGCCTGTGTTCTAACAGAATACTAACTCAGCCTGTGTTTTAACAGAATGTGGATTCAGATCAAAAATTACTAACTCAGTCTGTGTTCTAACAGAATATGGACTCAGAGTATGTTTAAAGAATACTCACACAGCCTGTGTTCTAACAGAACACTCGCTCAGCCTGTGTTCTAACAGAATACTAACTCAGCCTGCGTTTTAACAGAATGTGGATTAAGATCAAAAATTACTAACTCAGTCTGTGTTCTAATAGAATGTGGACTCAGATTTTCTTCAAAAATTACACTGTCTGTGTTCTAACAGAATATGGAGTCAGCCTGTGTTCTAACAGAATACTCACACAGCCTGTGTTCTAACAGAATACTCACACAGCCTGTGTTCTAACAGAATACTCACTCAGCCAGTGTTTTAAGAGAATATGGATTCAGATTATTTTCAAAGAATACTCACTCAGCCTGTGTTCGAACAAAATATGGACTCAGATTATTTTTATATATTACCCACTCAGGCTTTGTTTTAACAGAATGTGGACTCAGATTTTGATCAAAAATTATTAACTCAGTCTGTTTTCTAACAGAATATGGACGCAGTCTATGTTTAGAGAATACTCACTCAGCCTGTGTTCTAAATAATATGGACTCAGTTTATTTTTAATAATAACCACTCAGCCTGTGTTCTAACAGAATACCCACCGAGCCTGGGTTTTAACAAAATACTAACTCAGCAAGTGTTCTAACAGGATATTGACTCAGATTATTTTCAAAGAGTACTCACTCAGCCTGTGTTCTAACAGAATGTGGACTCAGTCTATATTTAAGGAATACTCACTCACCTAAGTGTTCTAACAGAACACTCACTCAGCCTGTGTTCTAACAGAATACTAACTCAGCCTGCGTTTTAACAGAATGTGGATTCAGATCAAAAATTACTAACTCAGTCTGTGTTCTAACAGAATGTGGACTCAGATTTTGTCCAAAAATTACTCTGTCTGTGTTCTAACAGAATATGGACTCAGCCTGTGTTCTAACAGAATACTCACACAGCCTGTGTTCTAACACAATACTCACTCAGCCAGTGTTTTAAGAGAATATGGATTCAGATTATTTACAAAGAATACTCACTCAGCCTGTGTTCCAACAAAATATAGACTCAGTTTATTTTTATATATTACCCACCCAGGCTGTGTTTTAACAGAATGTGGACTCAGATTTTGATCAAAAATTATTAATTCAGTCTGTTTTCTAACAGAATATGGACGCAGTCTATGTTTAAAGAATACTCACACAGCCTGTGTTCTAACAGAATATGGACTCAGTCTATGTTTAAAGAATACTCACACAGCCTGTGTTCTAACAGAATACTAGTTCAGCCTGTGTTTTAACAGAATGTGGACTCAGATTTTATTAAAAGAATACTCACTCAGTCTGTGTTATAAAAATATGGAGTCAGTTTATTTTTAAATAATACCCACGCAGCCTGTTTTCTAACAGAATACTCACTCAGCATGGGTTTTAACAAATACTAACTCAGCCAGTGTTCTAACAGGATATTGACTCAGATTGTTTTCAAAGAATACTCACTCAGCCAGTGTTCTACCAGAATATGGATTCAGATTATTTTCAAAGAATACTCACTCAGCCTGTGTTCTAACAGAATGTGGACTCAGATATTGATCAAAAATTACTAACTCAGTCTGTGTTCCAGCAGAATTAGGACGTAGTCTATGTTTAAAGAATACTCACTCAGCCTGTGTTCTAATAGAATACACACTCAGCCTGGTTTTTAATAAGATATTCACGCAGCCAGTGTACTAACAGGATATTGACTCAGAGTATTTTCAAAGAATACTCAATGAGCCTGTTTACTAACAGAATACTCACTCAGCCTGTGTTCTAACAGAATACTCACTCAGCGAGAGTTCTACCAGAATATGGATTCTGATTATTTGAAAATAATACTCACTCAGCCTGTGTTCTAACAGAATGTGGACTCAGTCTATATTTAAAGAATACTCACTCACCTCAGTGTTCTAACAGAACACTCACTCAGCCTGTGTTCTAACAGAATACTAACTCAGCCTGCGTTCTAACAGAATGTGGATTCAGATCAAAAATTACTAACTCAGTCTGTGTTCTAACAGAATGTGGACTCAGATTTTGTTCAAAAATTACTCTGTCTCTGTTCTAACAGAATATGGACTCAGCCTGTGTTCTAACAGAATACTCACACAGCCTGTGCTCTAACAGAATACTAACTAAGTCAGTGTTTTAAGAGAATATGGATTCAGATTATTTTCAAAGAATACTCACTCAGCCTGTGTTCGAACAAAATATGGACTCAGTTTTTGATCAAAAATTATTAACTCAGTCTGTTTTCTAACAGAATATGGACGCTGTGTTTTAACAGAATGTGGACTCAGATTTTGATCAAAAATTATTAACTCAGTCTGTTTTCTAACAGAATATGGACGCAGTCTATGTTTAAAGAATACTCACTGAGCCTGTGTTCTAATAGAATACACACTCAGCCTGGTTTTTAATAAAATTCTCACTCAGCCAGTGTACTAACAGGAAATTGACTCAGATTATTTTCAAAGAATACTCAATGAGCCTGTTTACTAACAGAATACTCACTCAGCCTGTGTTCTAACGGAATACTCACTCAGCGAGGGTTCTACCAGATTATGGATTCAGATTATTTTAAAATAATACTCACTCCGCCTGTGTTGTAACAGAATATGGACTCAGTCTATGTTTAAAGAATACTCACTCAGCCTCTGTCCTAACAGAATACTCACTCAGCGAGAGTTCTACCAGAATATGGATTCAGATTATTTTAAAATAATACTCACTCCGCCTGTGTTCTAACAGAATATGGACTCAGTCTATGTTTAAAGAATACTCACACAGCCTGTGTTCTAACAGAATACTAATTCAGCCTATGTTTTAACAGAATGTGGACTCATATTTTATTAAAAGAATACTCACTCAGTCTGTGTTATAAAGAATATGGACTCAGTTTATTTTTAAATAATATCCACTCAGCCTGTGTTCTAACAGAATACTCACTCAGCCTGGGTTTTAACAAAATGCTAACTCAGCAAGTGTTCTAACAGGATATTGACTCAGATTGTTTTCAAAGAATACTCACTCAGCCAGTGTTCTACCAGAATATGGATTCAGATTATTTTCAAAGAATACTCACTCAGCCTGTGTTCTAACAGAATGTGGACTCAGAATTTGATCAAAAATTATTAACTCAGTCTGTTTTCTAACAGAATATGGACTCAGTCTATGTTTAGAGAATACTCACTCAGCCTGTGTTCTAAATAATATGGACTCAGTTTATTTTTAATAATAAACACTCTGCCTGTGTTCTAACAGAATACCCACCGAGCCTGAGTTTTAACAAAATACTAACTCAGCAAGTGTTCTAACAGGATATTGACTCAGATTATTTTCAAAGAATACTCACTCAGCCTGTGTTCCAACAGAATATGTACTCAGTCTATATTTAAAGAATACTCACTCACCTAAGTGTTCTAACATAACACTCACTCAGCCTGTGTTCTAACAGAATACTAACTCAGCCTGTGTTTTAACAGAATGTGGATTCAGATCAAAAATTACTAACTCAGTCTGTGTTCTAACAGAATATGGACTCAGTCTATGTTTAAAGAATACTCACACAGCCTGTGTTCTAACAGAATACTAGTTCAGCCTGTGTTTTAACAGAATGTGGACTCAGATTTTATTAAAAGAATACTCACTCAGTCTGTGTTATAAAAATATGGAGTCAGTTTATTTTTAAATAATACCCACGCAGCCTGTTTTCTAACAGAATACTCACTCAGCATGGGTTTTAACAAATACTAACTCAGCCAGTGTTCTAACAGGATATTGACTCAGATTGTTTTCAAAGAATACTCACTCAGCCAGTGTTCTACCAGATTATGGATTCAGATTATTTTAAAATAATACTCACTCCGCCTGTGTTGTAACAGAATATGGACTCAGTCTATGTTTAAAGAATACTCACTCAGCCTCTGTCCTAACAGAATACTCACTCAGCGAGAGTTCTACCAGAATATGGATTCAGATTATTTTAAAATAATACTCACTCCGCCTGTGTTCTAACAGAATATGGACTCAGTCTATGTTTAAAGAATACTCACACAGCCTGTGTTCTAACAGAATACTAATTCAGCCTATGTTTTAACAGAATGTGGACTCATATTTTATTAAAAGAATACTCACTCAGTCTGTGTTATAAAGAATATGGACTCAGTTTATTTTTAAATAATATCCACTCAGCCTGTGTTCTAACAGAATACTCACTCAGCCTGGGTTTTAACAAAATGCTAACTCAGCAAGTGTTCTAACAGGATATTGACTCAGATTGTTTTCAAAGAATACTCACTCAGCCAGTGTTCTACCAGAATATGGATTCAGATTATTTTCAAAGAATACTCACTCAGCCTGTGTTCTAACAGAATGTGGACTCAGAATTTGATCAAAAATTATTAACTCAGTCTGTTTTCTAACAGAATATGGACTCAGTCTATGTTTAGAGAATACTCACTCAGCCTGTGTTCTAAATAATATGGACTCAGTTTATTTTTAATAATAAACACTCTGCCTGTGTTCTAACAGAATACCCACCGAGCCTGAGTTTTAACAAAATACTAACTCAGCAAGTGTTCTAACAGGATATTGACTCAGATTATTTTCAAAGAATACTCACTCAGCCTGTGTTCCAACAGAATATGTACTCAGTCTATATTTAAAGAATACTCACTCACCTAAGTGTTCTAACATAACACTCACTCAGCCTGTGTTCTAACAGAATACTAACTCAGCCTGTGTTTTAACAGAATGTGGATTCAGATCAAAAATTACTAACTCAGTCTGTGTTCTAACAGAATATGGACTCAGTCTATGTTTAAAGAATACTCACACAGCCTGTGTTCTAACAGAATACTAGTTCAGCCTGTGTTTTAACAGAATGTGGACTCAGATTTTATTGAAAGAATACTCATCAGTCTGTGTTATAAAAATATGGAGTCAGTTTATTTTTAAATAATACCCACGCAGCCTGTTTTCTAACAGAATACTCACTCAGCATGGGTTTTAACAAATACTAACTCAGCCAGTGTTCTAACAGGATATTGACTCAGATTGTTTTCAAAGAATACTCACTCAGCCAGTGTTCTACCAGAATATGGATTCAGATTATTTTCAAAGAATACTCACTCAGCCTGTGTTCTAACAGAATGTGGACTCAGATATTGATCAAAAATTACTAACTCAGTCTGTGTTCCAGCAGAATTAGGACGTAGTCTATGTTTAAAGAATACTCACTCAGCCTGTGTTCTAATAGAATACACACTCAGCCTGGTTTTTAATAAGATATTCACGCAGCCAGTGTACTAACAGGATATTGACTCAGAGTATTTTCAAAGAATACTCAATGAGCCTGTTTACTAACAGAATACTCACTCAGCCTGTGTTCTAACAGAATACTCACTCAGCGAGAGTTCTACCAGAATATGGATTCTGATTATTTGAAAATAATACTCACTCAGCCTGTGTTCTAACAGAATGTGGACTCAGTCTATATTTAAAGAATACTCACTCACCTCAGTGTTCTAACAGAACACTCACTCAGCCTGTGTTCTAACAGAATACTAACTCAGCCTGCGTTCTAACAGAATGTGGATTCAGATCAAAAATTACTAACTCAGTCTGTGTTCTAACAGAATGTGGACTCAGATTTTGTTCAAAAATTACTCTGTCTCTGTTCTAACAGAATATGGACTCAGCCTGTGTTCTAACAGAATACTCACACAGCCTGTGCTCTAACAGAATACTAACTAAGTCAGTGTTTTAAGAGAATATGGATTCAGATTATTTTCAAAGAATACTCACTCAGCCTGTGTTCGAACAAAATATGGACTCAGTTTTTGATCAAAAATTATTAACTCAGTCTGTTTTCTAACAGAATATGGACGCTGTGTTTTAACAGAATGTGGACTCAGATTTTGATCAAAAATTATTAACTCAGTCTGTTTTCTAACAGAATATGGACGCAGTCTATGTTTAAAGAATACTCACTGAGCCTGTGTTCTAATAGAATACACACTCAGCCTGGTTTTTAATAAAATTCTCACTCAGCCAGTGTACTAACAGGAAATTGACTCAGATTATTTTCAAAGAATACTCAATGAGCCTGTTTACTAACAGAATACTCACTCAGCCTGTGTTCTAACGGAATACTCACTCAGCGAGGGTTCTACCAGATTATGGATTCAGATTATTTTAAAATAATACTCACTCCGCCTGTGTTGTAACAGAATATGGACTCAGTCTATGTTTAAAGAATACTCACTCAGCCTCTGTCCTAACAGAATACTCACTCAGCGAGAGTTCTACCAGAATATGGATTCAGATTATTTTAAAATAATACTCACTCCGCCTGTGTTCTAACAGAATATGGACTCAGTCTATGTTTAAAGAATACTCACACAGCCTGTGTTCTAACAGAATACTAATTCAGCCTATGTTTTAACAGAATGTGGACTCATATTTTATTAAAAGAATACTCACTCAGTCTGTGTTATAAAGAATATGGACTCAGTTTATTTTTAAATAATATCCACTCAGCCTGCGTTCTAACAGAATACTCACTCAGCCTGGGTTTTAACAAAATACTAACTCAGCAAGTGTTCTAACTGTATATTGACTCAGATTGTTTTCAAAGAATACTCACTCAGCCAGTGATCTACCAGAATATGGATTCAGATTATTTTCAAAGAATACTCACTCAGCCTGTGTTCTAACAGAATGTGGACTCAGAATTTGATCAAAAATTATTAACTCAGTCTGTTTTCTAACAGAATATGGACTCAGTCTATGTTTAGAGAATACTCACTCAGCCTGTGTTCTAAATAATATGGATTCAGTTTATTTTTAATAATAAACACTCTGCCTGTGTTCTAACAGAATACCCACCGAGCCTGGGTTTTAACAAAATACTAACTCAGCAAGTGTTCTAACAAGATATTGACTCAGATTATTTTCAAAGAATACTCACTCAGCCTGTTTTCTAACAGAATATGTACTCAGTCTATATTTAAAGAATACTCACTCACCTAAGTGTTCTAACAGAACACTCACTCAGCCTGTGTTCTAACAGAATACTAACTCAGCCTGTGTTTTAACAGAATGTGGATTCAGATCAAAAATTACTAACTCAGTCTGTGTTCTAACAGAATATGGACTGAGAATATGTTTAAAGAATACTCACACAGCCTGTGTTCTAACAGAAAACTAGTTCAGCCTGTGTTTTAACAGAATGTGGACTCAGATTTTATTAAAAGAATACTCACTCAGCCTGTGTTTTAACAGAATGTGGATTCAGATCAAGAATTACTAACTCAGTCTGTGTTCCAGCAGAATTAGGACGCAGTCTATGTTTAAAGAATAATCACTCAGCCTGTGTTCTAAAAGAATAGGCACTCAGCCTGGTTTTTAATAAGATATTCACGCAGCCAGTGTACTAACAGGATATTGACTCAGATTATTTTCAAAGAATACTCACTCAGCCTGTGTTCCAACAGAATATGTACTCAGTCTATATTTAAAGAATACTCACTCACCTAAGTGTTCTAACATAACACTCACTCAGCCTGTGTTCTAACAGAATACTAACTCAGCCTGTGTTTTAACAGAATGTGGATTCAGATCAAAAATTACTAACTCAGTCTGTGTTCTAACAGAATATGGACTCAGTCTATGTTTAAAGAATACTCACACAGCCTGTGTTCTAACAGAATACTAGTTCAGCCTGTGTTTTAACAGAATGTGGACTCAGATTTTATTGAAAGAATACTCATCAGTCTGTGTTATAAAAATATGGAGTCAGTTTATTTTTAAATAATACCCACGCAGCCTGTTTTCTAACAGAATACTCACTCAGCATGGGTTTTAACAAATACTAACTCAGCCAGTGTTCTAACAGGATATTGACTCAGATTGTTTTCAAAGAATACTCACTCAGCCAGTGTTCTACCAGAATATGGATTCAGATTATTTTCAAAGAATACTCACTCAGCCTGTGTTCTAACAGAATGTGGACTCAGATATTGATCAAAAATTACTAACTCAGTCTGTGTTCCAGCAGAATTAGGACGTAGTCTATGTTTAAAGAATACTCACTCAGCCTGTGTTCTAATAGAATACACACTCAGCCTGGTTTTTAATAAGATATTCACGCAGCCAGTGTACTAACAGGATATTGACTCAGAGTATTTTCAAAGAATACTCAATGAGCCTGTTTACTAACAGAATACTCACTCAGCCTGTGTTCTAACAGAATACTCACTCAGCGAGAGTTCTACCAGAATATGGATTCTGATTATTTGAAAATAATACTCACTCAGCCTGTGTTCTAACAGAATGTGGACTCAGTCTATATTTAAAGAATACTCACTCACCTCAGTGTTCTAACAGAACACTCACTCAGCCTGTGTTCTAACAGAATACTAACTCAGCCTGCGTTCTAACAGAATGTGGATTCAGATCAAAAATTACTAACTCAGTCTGTGTTCTAACAGAATGTGGACTCAGATTTTGTTCAAAAATTACTCTGTCTCTGTTCTAACAGAATATGGACTCAGCCTGTGTTCTAACAGAATACTCACACAGCCTGTGCTCTAACAGAATACTAACTAAGTCAGTGTTTTAAGAGAATATGGATTCAGATTATTTTCAAAGAATACTCACTCAGCCTGTGTTCGAACAAAATATGGACTCAGTTTTTGATCAAAAATTATTAACTCAGTCTGTTTTCTAACAGAATATGGACGCTGTGTTTTAACAGAATGTGGACTCAGATTTTGATCAAAAATTATTAACTCAGTCTGTTTTCTAACAGAATATGGACGCAGTCTATGTTTAAAGAATACTCACTGAGCCTGTGTTCTAATAGAATACACACTCAGCCTGGTTTTTAATAAAATTCTCACTCAGCCAGTGTACTAACAGGAAATTGACTCAGATTATTTTCAAAGAATACTCAATGAGCCTGTTTACTAACAGAATACTCACTCAGCCTGTGTTCTAACGGAATACTCACTCAGCGAGGGTTCTACCAGATTATGGATTCAGATTATTTTAAAATAATACTCACTCCGCCTGTGTTGTAACAGAATATGGACTCAGTCTATGTTTAAAGAATACTCACTCAGCCTCTGTCCTAACAGAATACTCACTCAGCGAGAGTTCTACCAGAATATGGATTCAGATTATTTTAAAATAATACTCACTCCGCCTGTGTTCTAACAGAATATGGACTCAGTCTATGTTTAAAGAATACTCACACAGCCTGTGTTCTAACAGAATACTAATTCAGCCTATGTTTTAACAGAATGTGGACTCATATTTTATTAAAAGAATACTCACTCAGTCTGTGTTATAAAGAATATGGACTCAGTTTATTTTTAAATAATATCCACTCAGCCTGCGTTCTAACAGAATACTCACTCAGCCTGGGTTTTAACAAAATACTAACTCAGCAAGTGTTCTAACTGTATATTGACTCAGATTGTTTTCAAAGAATACTCACTCAGCCAGTGATCTACCAGAATATGGATTCAGATTATTTTCAAAGAATACTCACTCAGCCTGTGTTCTAACAGAATGTGGACTCAGAATTTGATCAAAAATTATTAACTCAGTCTGTTTTCTAACAGAATATGGACTCAGTCTATGTTTAGAGAATACTCACTCAGCCTGTGTTCTAAATAATATGGATTCAGTTTATTTTTAATAATAAACACTCTGCCTGTGTTCTAACAGAATACCCACCGAGCCTGGGTTTTAACAAAATACTAACTCAGCAAGTGTTCTAACAAGATATTGACTCAGATTATTTTCAAAGAATACTCACTCAGCCTGTTTTCTAACAGAATATGTACTCAGTCTATATTTAAAGAATACTCACTCACCTAAGTGTTCTAACAGAACACTCACTCAGCCTGTGTTCTAACAGAATACTAACTCAGCCTGTGTTTTAACAGAATGTGGATTCAGATCAAAAATTACTAACTCAGTCTGTGTTCTAACAGAATATGGACTGAGAATATGTTTAAAGAATACTCACACAGCCTGTGTTCTAACAGAAAACTAGTTCAGCCTGTGTTTTAACAGAATGTGGACTCAGATTTTATTAAAAGAATACTCACTCAGCCTGTGTTTTAACAGAATGTGGATTCAGATCAAGAATTACTAACTCAGTCTGTGTTCCAGCAGAATTAGGACGCAGTCTATGTTTAAAGAATAATCACTCAGCCTGTGTTCTAAAAGAATAGGCACTCAGCCTGGTTTTTAATAAGATATTCACGCAGCCAGTGTACTAACAGGATATTGACTCAGAGTATTTTCAAGGAATACTCAATGAGCCTGTTTATTAACAGAATACTCACTCAGCCTGTGTTCTAACAGAATATTCACTCAGCGAGAGTTCTACCAGAATATGGATTCTGATTATTTGAAAATAATACTCACTCAGCCTGTGTTCTAACAGAATGTGGACTCCGTCTCTATTTAAAGAATACTCACTCACCGAAGTGTTCTAACAGAACACTCGCTCAGCCTGTGTTCTAACAGAATACTAACTCAGCCTGCGTTTTAACAGAATGTGGATTAAGAGCAAAAATTACTAACTCAGTCTGTGTTCTAATAGAATGTGGACTCAGATTTTCTTCAAAAATTACACTGTCTGTGTTCTAACAGAATATGGAGTCAGCCTGTGTTCTAACAGAATACTCACACAGCCTGTGTTCTAACAGAATACTCACACAGCCTGTGTTCTAACAGAATACTCACTCAGCCAGTGTTTTAAGAGAATATGGATTCAGATTATTTTCAAAGAATACTCACTCAGCCTGTGTTCGAACAAAATATGGACTCAGTTTATTTTTATATATTACCCACTCAGGCTTTGTTTTAACAGAATGTGGACTCAGATTTTGATCAAAAATTATTAACTCAGTATGTTTTCTAACAGAATATGGACGCAGTCTATGTTTAAAGAATACTCACTCAGCCTGTGTTCTAATAGAATACACACTCAGCCTGGTTTTTAATAAAATACTGACGCAGCCAGTGTACTAACAGGATATTGACTCAGATTATTTTCAAAGAATACTCAATGAGCCTGTTTACTAACAGAATACTCACTCAGCCTCTGTCCTAACAGAATACTCACTCAGCGAGAGTTCTACCAGAATATGGATTCAGATTATTTTAAAATAATACTCACTCCGCCTGTGTTCTAACAGAATATGGACTCAGTCTATGTTTAAAGAATACTCACGCAGCCTGTGTTCTAACAGAATACTAATTCAGCCTCTGTTTTAACAGAATGTGGACTCATATTTTATTAAAAGAATACTCACTCAGTCTGTGTTATAAAGAATATGGACTCAGTTTATTTTTAAATAATATCCACTCAGCCTGTGTTCTAACAGAATACTCACTCAGCCTGGGTTTTAACAAAATACTAACTCAGCAAGTGTTCTAACTGTATATTGACTCAGATTGTTTTCAAAGAATACTCACTCAGCCAGTGTTCTACCAGAATATGGATTCAGATTATTTTCAAAGAATACTCACTCAGCCTGTGTTCTAACAGAATGTGGACTCAGAATTTGATCAAAAATTATTAACTCAGTCTGTTTTCTAACAGAATATGGACTCAGTCTATGTTTAGAGAATACTCACTCAGCCTGTGTTCTAAATAATATGGACTCAGTTTATTTTTAATAATAAACACTCTGCCTGTGTTCTAACAGAATACCCACCGAGCCTGGGTTTTAACAAAATACTAACTCAGCAAGTGTTCTAATAGGATATTGACTCAGATTATTTTCAAAGAGTACTCACTCAGCCTGTGTTCTAACAGAATGTGGACTCAGTCTATATTTAAGGAATACTCACTCACCTAAGTGTTCTAACAGAACACTCACTCAGCCTGTGTTCTAACAGAATACTAACTCAGCCTGCGTTTTAACAGAATGTAAATTCAGATCAAAAATTACTAACTCAGTCTGTGTTCTAATAGAATGTGGACTCAGATTTTGTCCAAAAATTACTCTGTCTGTGTTCTAACAGAATATGGACTCAGCCTGTGTTCTAACAGAATACTCACACAGCCTGTGTTCTAACACAATACTCACTCAGCCTGTGTTTTAAGAGAATATGGATTCAGATTATTTACAAAGAATACTCACTCAGCCTGTGTTCGAACAAAATATAGACTCAGTTTATTTTTATATATTACCCACCCAGGCTATGTTTTAACAGAATGTGGACTCAGATTTTGATCAAAAATTATTAATTCAGTCTGTTTTCTAACAGAATATGGACGCAGTCTATGTTTAAAGAATACTCACTCAGCCTGTGTTCTAATAGAATACACACTCAGCCTGGTTTTTAATAAAATACTCACGCAGCCAGTGTACTAACAGGTATTGACTCAGATTATTTTCAAAGAATAATCAATGAGCCTGTTTACTAACAGAATACTCACTCAGCCTGTGTTCTAACAGAATACTCACTCAGCTAGGGTTCTACCAGGATATGGATTCAGATTATTTTAAAATAATACTCACTCAGCCTGTGTTCTAACATAATATGGACTCAGTCTATGTGTAAAGGATACTCACTAAGCCTGTGTTATAAAGAATATGGACTCAGTTTATTTATAAATAATATCCACTCAGCCTGTGTTCTAACAGAATACTCACTCAGCCTGGGTTTTAACAAAATACTAACTCAGCAAGTGTTCTAACAGGATATTGACTCAGACTGTTTTCAAAGAATACTCACTCAGCCAGTGTTCTACCAGAATATGGATTCAGATTATTTTCAAAGAATACTCACTCAGCCTGTGTTCTAACAGAATATGGACTCAGTCTATGTTTAAAGAATACTCACTCAGCCTGTGTTCTAACAGAATACTAATTCACCTGTGTTTTCACAGAATGTGGACTCAGATTTTATTAAAAGAATACTCACTCAGTCTGTGTTATAAAGAATATGGACTCAGTTTATTTTTAAATAATATCCACTCAGCCTGTGTTCTAACAGAATACTCACTCAGACTGGGTTTTAACAAAATACTAACTCAGCAAGTGTTCTAACAGGATATTGACTCAGACTGTTTTCAAAGAATACTCACTCAGCCAGTGTTCTACCAGAATATGGATTCAGATTATTTTCAAAAATACTCACTCAGCCTGTGTTCTAACAGAATATGGACTCAGATATTGATCAAAAATTACTAACTCAGCCTGTGTTCGAGCAGAATTAGGACGCAGTCTATGTTTAAAGAATACTCACTCAGCCTGTGTTCTAATAGAATACGCACTCAGCCTGGTTTTTAATAAAATATTCACGCAGCCAGTGTACTAACAGGATATGGACTCAGAGTATTTTCAAAGAATACTCAATGAGCCTGTTTAATAACAGAATACTCACTCAGCCTGTTTTTTAACAGAATACTCACTCAGCGAGAGTTCTACCAGAATATGGATTCTGATTATTTGAAAATAATACTCACTCAGCATGTGTTCTAAAAGAATGTGGACTCAGTCTATATTTAAAGAATACTCAGTCACCTCAGTGTTCTAACAGAACACTCACTCAGCCTGTGTTCTAACAGAATACTAACTCAGCCTGCGTTCTAACAGAATGTGGATTCAGATCAAAAATTACTAACTCAGTCTGTGTTCTAACAGAATGTGGACTCAGATTTTCTTCAAAAATTACTCTGTCTGTGTTCTAACAGAATATGGACTAAGCCTGTGTTCTAACAGAATACTCACACAGCCTGTGTTCTAACAGAATACTAACTAAGCCAGTGTTTTAAGAGAATATGGATTCAGATTATTTTCAAAGAATACTCACTCAGCCAGTGTTTTAAGAGAATATGGATTCAGATTATTTTCAAAGAATACTCACTCAGCCAGTGTTTTAAGAGAATATGGATTCAGATTATTTTCAAAGAATACTAACTCAGCCTGTGTTCGAACAAAATATGGACTCAGTTTATTTTTATATATTACCCACTCAGGCTGTGTTTTAACAGAATGTGGACTGAGAATTTGATCAAAAATTATTAACTCAGTCTGTTTTCTAACAGAATATGGACTCAGTCTCTGTTTAGAGAATACTCACTCAGCCTGTGTTCTAAATAATATGGACTCAGTTTATTTTTAATAATAACCACTCAGCCTGTGTTCTAACAGAATACCCACCGAGCCTGGGTTTTAACAAAATACTAACTCAACAAGTGTTCTAACAGGATATTGACTCAGATTTTTTTCAAAGAGTACTCACTCAGCCTGTGTTCTAACAGAATATGGACTCAGTCTATATTTAAAGAATACTCACTCACCTAAGTGTTCTAACAGAACACTCACTCAGCCTGTGTTCTAACAGAATACTAACTCAGCCTGCGTTCTAACATAATGTGGATTCAGATCAAAAATTACTAACTCAGTCTGTGTTCTTACAGAATGTGGACTCAGATATTGATCAAAAATTACTAACTCAGCCTGTGTTCGAGCAGAATTAGGACGCAGTCTATGTTTAAAGAATACTCACTCAGCCTGTGTTCTAATAGAATACGCACTCAGCCTGGTTTTTAATAAAATATTCACGCAGCCAGTGTACTAACAGGATATTGACTCAGAGTATTTTCAAGGAATACTCAATGAGCCTGTTTAGTAACAGAATACTCACTCAGCCTGTTTTCTAACAGAATACTCACTCAGCGAGAGTTCTACCAGAATATGGATTCTGATTATTTGAAAATAATACTCACTCAGCCTGTGTTCTAACAGAATGTGGACTCAGTCTATATTTAAAGAATACTCACTCACCTCAGTGTTCTAACAGAACACTCACTCAGCCTGTGTTCTAACAGAATACTAACTCAGCCTGCGTTCTAACAGAATGTGGATTCAGATCAAAAATTACTAACTCAGTCTGTGTTCTAACAGAATGTGGACTCAGATTTTGTTCAAAAATTACTCTGTGTTCTAACAGAATATGGACTCAGCCTGTGTTCTAACAGAATACTCACACAGCCTGTGTTCTAACAGAATACTAACTAAGCCAGTGTTTTAAGAGAATATGGATTCAGATTATTTTCAAAGAATACTCACTCAGCCAGTGTTTTAAGAGAATATGGATTCGGATTATTTTCAAAGAATACTCACTCAGCCTGTGTTCGAACAAAATATGGACTCAGTTTATTTTTATATATTACCAACTCAGCCTGTGTTCTAAATAATATGGACTCAGTTTATTTTTAATAATAACCACTCAGCCTGTGTTCTAAGAGAATACCCACCGAGCCTGGGTTTTAACAAAATACTAACTCAGCAAGTGTTCTAACAGGATATTGACTCAGATTATTTTCAAAGAGTACTCACTCAGCCTGTGTTGTAACAGAATATGGACTCAGTCTATATTTAAAGAATACTCACTCACCTAAGTGTTCTAACAGAACACTCACTCAGCCTGTGTTCTAACAGAATACTAACTCAGCCTGCGTTCTAACAGAATGTGGATTCAGATCAAAAATTACTAACTCAGTCTGTGTTCTAACAGAATGTGGACTCAGATTTTGTTCAAAAATTACTCTGTCTGTGTTCTAACAGAATATGGACTCAGCCTGTGTTCTAACAGAATACTCATACAGCCTGTGTTCTAACAGAATACTCACTCAGCCAGTGTTTTAAGAGAATATGGATTCAGATTATTTTCAAAGAATACTCACTCAGAATGTGTTCGAACAAAATATGGACTCAGTTTTTTTTTTATATATTACCCACTCAGGCTGTGTTTTAACAGAATGTGGACTCAGATTTGATCAAAAATTATTAACTCAGTCTGTTTTCTAACAGAATATGGACGCAGTCTATGTTTAAAGAATACTCACTCAGCCTGTGTTCTAATAGAATACACACTCAGCCTGGTTTTCAATAAAATACTCACGCAGCCAGTGTACTAACAGGATATTGACTCAGATTATTTTCAAAGAATACTCAATGAGCCTGTTTACTAACAGATTACTCACTCAGCCTGTGTTCTAACAGAATACTCACTCAGCTAGAGTTCTACCAGAATATGGATTCAGATTATTTTAAAATACTACTCACTCAGCCTGTGTTCTAACAGAATATGGACTCAATCTATGTTTAAAGAATACTCACTCAGCCTGTGTTCTAACAGAATACTAATTCAGCCTGTGTTTTAACAGAATGTGGACTCAGATTTTATTAAAAGAATACTCACTCAGTCTGTGTTATAAAGAATATGGACTTAGTTTATTTTTAAATAATATCCACTCAGCCTGTGAACTAACACAATACTCACTCAGCCTGGGTTTTAAAAAATACTAACTCAGCAAGTGTTCTAACAGGATATTGACTCAGATTGTTTTCAAAGAATACTCACTCAGCCTGTGTTCTAACAGAATGTGGACTCAGATATTGATCAAAAATTACTAACTCAGTCTGTGTTCTAGCAGAACTAGGATGCAGTCTATGTTTAAAGAATACTCACTCAGCCTGTGTTCCAAAAGAATAGGCACTCAGACTGGTTTTTAATAAAATATTCACGCAGCCAGGGTACTAACAGGATATTGACTCAGAGTATTTTCAAAGAATACTCAATGAGCCTGTTTACTAACAGAATACTCACTCAGCCTGTGTTCTAACAGAATACTCACTCAGTGAGAGTTCTACCAGAATATGGATTCTGATTATTTGAAAATAATACTCACTCAGCTTGTGTTCTAACAGAATGTGGACTCAGTCTATATTTAAAGAATACTCACTCACCTCAGTGTTCTAACAGAACACTCATTCAGCCTGTGTTCTAACAGAATGTGGATTCAGATCAAAAATTACTAATTCAGTCTGTGTTCTAACAGAATGTGGACTCAGATTTTGTTCAAAAATTACTCTGTCTGTGTTCTAACAGAATATGGACACAGCCTATGTTCTAACAGAATACTCACACAGCCTGTGTTCTAACAGAATACTAACTAAGCCAGTGTTTTAAGAGAATATGGATTCAGATTATTTTCAAAGAATACTCACTTATCCAGTTTTTAAGAGAATATGGATTCAGATTATTTTCAAAGAATACTCAGCCTGTTTTCGAACCAAATATGGACTCAGTTTATTTTTATATATTACCCACTCAGGCTGTGTTTTAACAGAATGTGGACTCAGAATTTGATCAAAAATTATTAACTCAGTCTGTTTTCTAACAGAATATGGACTCAGTCTATGTTGAGAGAATACTCACTCAGCCTGTGTTCTAAATAATATGGACTCAGTTTATTTTTAATAATAACCACTCATCCTGTGTTCTAACAGAATACCCACCGAGCCTGGGTTTTAACAAAATACTAACTCAGCAAGTGTTCTAACAGTATATTGACTCAGATTATTTTCAAAGAGTACTCACTCAGCCTGTGTTCTAACAGAATATAGACTCAGTCTATATTTAAAGAATACTCACTCAGCCTGTGTTCTAACAGAATACTCACTCAGCGAGAGTTCTACCAGAATATGAATTCAGATTATTTTAAAATAATACTCACTCAGCCTGTATTCTAACAGAATGTGGACTCAGATATTGATCAAAAATTACTAACTCAGTCTGTGTTCTAGCAGAATTAGGACGCAGTCTATGTTTAAAGAATACTCACTCAGCCTGGGTTCTAAAAGAATAGGCACTCAGCCTGGTTTTTAATAAAATATTCACGCAGCCAGTGTAGTAACAGGATATTGACTCAGAGTATTTTCAAAGAATACTCAATGAGCCTGTTTACTCACAGAATACTCACTCAGCCTGTGTTCTAACTGAATACTCACTCAGCGAGAGTTCTACCAGAATATGGATTCTGATTATTTTAAAATAATACTCACTCAGCCTGTGTTCTAACAGAATATGGACTCAGTCTATGTTTAAAGAATACTCACGCAGCCTGTGTTCTAACAGAATACTCACTCAGCGAGAGTTCTACCAGAATATGGATTCACATTATTTTAAAATAATACTCACTCCGCCTGTGTTCTAACAGAATACTAATTCAGCCTGTGTTTTAACAGAATGTGGATTTAGATCAAAAATTACTAACTCAGTCTGTGTTCTAAAAGAATATGGACTCAGATTTAGTTCAAAAATTACTCTGTGTTCTAACAGAATATGGACTCAGCCTGTGTTCTAACAGAATACTCACACAGCCTGTGTTCTAACTGAATACTAACTAAGCCACTTTTTTAAGAAAATATGGATTCAGATTATTTTCAAAGAATACTCACTCAGCCAGTGTTTTAAGAGAATATGGATTCAGATTATTTTCAAAGAATTCTCACTCAGCCTGTGTTCGAACAAAATATGGACTCAGTTTATTTTTATATATTACCCACTCAGGCTGTGTTTTAACAGAATGTGGACTCAGATCAAAAATTACTTACTCAGTCTGTGTTCTAACAGAATGTGGACTCAGATTTTGTTCAAAAATTACACTTTCTGTGTTCTAACAGAATATGGACTCAGCCTGTGTTCTAACAGAATACTCACACAGCCTGTGTTCTAACAGAATACTCACTCAGCCAGTGTTTTAAGAGAATATGGATTCAGATTATTTTCAAAGAATACTCACTCAGCCTGTGTTCGAACAAAATATGGACTCAGTTTATTTTTATATATTACCCACCCAGGCTGTGTTTTAACAGAATGTGGACTCAGATTTTGATCAAAAATTATTAACTCAGTCTGTTTTCTAACAGAATATGGACGCAGTCTTTGTTTAAAGAATACTCACTCAGCCTGTGTTCTAATAGAATACACACACAGCCTGGTTTTTAATAAAATACTCACGCAGCCAGTGTACTAACAGGATATTGACTCAGAATATTTTCAAAGAATACTCAATGAGCCTGTTTACTAACAGATTACTCACTCAGCCTGTGTTCTAACAGAATACTCACTCAGCTAGAGTTCTACCAGAATATGGATTCAGATTATTTTAAAATAATACTCACTCAGCCTGTGTTCTAACAGAATATGGACTCAGTCTATGTTTAAAGAATACTCACTCAGCCTGTATTCTAATAGAATACTCACTCAGCGAGAGTTCTACCAGAATATGGATTCAGATTATTTTAAAATAATACTCACTCCGCCTGTATTCTAACAGAATATGGACTCAGTCTATGTTTAAAGAATACTCACTCAGCCTGTGTTCTAACAGAATACTAATTCAGCCTGTGTTTTAACAGAATGTGGACTCAGATTTTATTAAAAGAATACTCACTCACTCTGTGTTATAAAGAATATGGACTTAGTTTATTTTTAAATAATATCCACTCAGCCTGTGTACTAACACAATACTCACTCAGCCTGGGTTTTAACAAAATACTAACTCAGCAAGTGTTCTAACAGGATATTGAATCAGATTGTTTTCAAAGAATACTCACTCAGCCAGTGTTCTACCAGAATATGGATTCAGATTATTTTCAAAGAATACTCACTCACCCTGTGTTCTAACAGAATACTCACTCAGCGAGAGTTCTACCAGAATATGGATTCTGATTATTTGAAAATAATACTCACTCAGCCTGTGTTCTAACAGAATGTGGACTCAGTCTATATTTAAAGAATACTCACTCACCTCAGTGTTCTAACAGAACACTCACTCAGCCTGTGTTCTAACAGAATGTGGATTCAGATCAAAAATTACTAACTCAGTCTGTGTTCTAACAGAATGTGGACTCAGATTTTGTTCAAAAATTACTCTGTCTGTGTTCTAACAGAATATGGACACAGCCTATGTTCTAACAGAATACTCACACAGCCTGTGTTCTAACAGAATACTAACTAAGCCAGTGTTTTTAGAGAATATGGATTCAGATTATTTTCAAAGAATACTCACTTAGCCAGTTTTTAAGAGAATATGGATTCAGATTATTTTCAAAGAATACTCAGCCTGTTTTCGAACCAAATATGGACTCAGTTTATTTTTATATATTACCCACTCAGGCTGTGTTTTAACAGAATGTGGACTCAGAATTTGATCAAAAATTATTAACTCAGTCTGTTTTCTAACAGAATATGGACTCAGTCTATGTTGAGAGAATACTCACTCAGCCTGTGTTCTAAATAATATGGACTCAGTTTATTTTTAATAATAACCACTCATCCTGTGTTCTAACAGAATACCCACCGAGCCTGGGTTTTAACAAAATACTAACTCAGCAAGTGTTCTAACAGGATATTGACTCAGATTATTTTCAAAGAGTACTCACTCAGCCTGTGTTCTAACAGAATATGGACTCAGTCTATATTTAAAGAATACTCACTCAGCCTGTGTTCTAACAGAATACTCACTCAGCGAGAGTTCTACCAGAATATGGATTCAGATTATTTTAAAATAATACTCACTCAGCCTGTGTTCTAACAGAATGTGGACTCAGATATTGATCAAAAATTACTAACTCAGTCTGTGTTCTAGCAGAATTAGGACGCAGTCTATGTTTAAAGAATACTCACTCAGCCTGTGTTCTAAAAGAATAGGCACTCAGCGTGGTTTTTAATAAAATATTCACGCAGCCAGTGTAGTAACAGGATATTGACTCAGAGTATTTTCAAAGAATACTCAATGAGCCTGTTTACTAACAGAATACTCACTCAGCCTGTGTTCTAACTGAATACTCACTCAGCGAGAGTTCTACCAGAATATGGATTCTGATTATTTTATAATAATACTCACTCCGCCTGTGTTCTAACAGAATACTAATTCAGCCTGTGTTTTAACAGAATGTGGATTTAGATCAAAAATTACTAACTCAGTCTGTGTTCTAAAAGAATGTGGACTCATATTTTGTTCAAAATTACTCTGTGTTCTAACAGAATATGGACTCCGCCTGTGTTCTAACAGAATACTCACACAGCCTGTGTTCTAACAGAATACTAACTAAGCCACTTTTTTAAGAGAATATCGATTCAGATTATTTTCAAAGAATACTCACTCAGCCAGTGTTTTAAGAGAATATGGATTCAGATTATTTTCAAAGAATTCTCACTCAGCCTGTGTTCGAACAAAATATGGACTCAGTTTATTTTTATATATTACCCACTCAGGCTGTGTTTTAACAGAATGTGGTCTCAGATCAAAAATTACTTACTCAGTCTGTGTTCTAACAGAATGTGGACTCAGATTTTGTTCAAAAATTACACTTTCTGTGTTCTAACAGAATATGGACTCAGCCTGTGTTCTAACAGAATACTCACACAGCCTGTGTTCTAACAGAATACTCACTCATCCAGTGTTCTAACAGAATACTAACTCAGCCTGCGTTTTAACAGAATGTGGATTCAGATCAAAAATTACTAACTCAGTCTGTGTTCTAACAGAATGTGGACTCAGATTTTGTTCAAAAATTACTCTGTCTGTGTTCTAACAGAATATGGACTCAGCCTGGGTTCTAACAGAATACTCACACACCCTGTGTTCTAACAGAATACTCACTCAGCCAGTGTTTTAAGAGAATATGGATTCAGATTATTTTCAAAGAATACTCACTCAGCCTGTGTTCGAACAAAATATGGACTCAGTTTATTTTTATATATTACCCACCCAGGCTGTGTTTTAACAGAATGTGGACTCAGATTTTGATCAAAAATTATTAACTCAGTCTGTTTTCTAACAGAATATGGACGCAGTCTTTGTTTAAAGAATACTCACTCAGCCTGTGTTCTAATAGAATACACCCACAGCCTGGTTTTTAATAAAATACTCACCCAGCCAGTGTACTAACAGGATATTGACTCAGATTATTTTCAAAGAATACTCAATGAGCCTGTTTACTAACAGATTACTCACTCAGCCTGTGTTCTAACACAATACTCACTCAGCTAGAGTTCTACTAGAATATGGATTCAGATTATTTTAAAATAATACTCACTCAGCCTGTGTTCTAACAGAATATGGACTCAGTCTATGTTTAAAGAATACTCACTCAGCCTGTGTTCTAATAGAATACTCACTCAGCGAGAGTTCTACCAGAATATGGATTCAGATTACTTTAAAATAATACTCACTCCGCCTGTGTTCTAACAGAATATGGACTCAGTCTATGTTTAAAGAATACTCACTCAGCCTGTGTTCTAACAGAATACTAATTCAGCCTGTGTTTTAACAGAATGTGGACTCAGATTTTATTAAAAGAATACTCACTCAGTCTGTGTTATAAAGAATATGGACTCAGTTTATTTTTAAATAATATCCACTCAGCCTGTGTTCTAACAGAATACTCACTCAGCCTGGGTTTTAACAAAATACTAACTCAGCAAGTGTTCTAACAGTATATTGACTCAGATTGTTTTCAAAGAATACTCACTCAGCCAGTGTTCTACCAGAATATGGATTCAGATTATTTTCAAAGAATTCTCACTCAGCCTGTGTTCTAACAGAATGTGGACTCAGATATTGATCAAAAATTACTAACTCAGTCTGTGTTCCAACAGAATTAGGACGCACACTATGTTTAAAGAATACTCACTCAGCCTGTGTTCTAAAAGAATAGGCACTCAGCCTGGTTTTTAATAAAATATTCACGCAGGCAGTGTAGTAACAGGATATTGACTCAGAGTATTTTCAAAGAATACTCAAAGAGCCTGTTTACTAACAGAATACTCACTCAGCCTGTGTTCTAACAGAATACTCACTCAGCGAGAGTTCTACCAGAATATGGATTCTGATTATTTTAAAATAATACTCACTCAGCCTGTGTTCTAACAGAATATGGACTCAGTCTATGTTTAAAGAATACTCACTCAGCCTGTGTTCTAACAGAATACTCACTCAGCGAGAGTTCTACCAGAATATGGATTCACATTATTTTAAAATAATACTCACTCCGCCTGTGTTCTAACAGAATACTAATTCAGCCTGTGTTTTAACAGAATGTGGATTCAGATCAAAAATTACTAACTCAGTCTGTGTTCTAACAGAATGTGGACTCAGATTTTGTTCAAAAATTACACTGTCTGTGTTCTAACAGAATATGGACTCAGCCTGTGTTCTAACAGAATACTCACACAGCCTGTGTTCTAACAGAATACTCACTCAGCCAGTGTTTTAAGAGAATATGGATTCCGATTAT
The DNA here is from genome assembly GCF_987537825.1 of Furipterus horrens. Classification (NCBI taxonomy): domain Eukaryota; kingdom Metazoa; phylum Chordata; class Mammalia; order Chiroptera; family Furipteridae; genus Furipterus; species Furipterus horrens. The sequence continues at coordinate 1,399,578 of NW_028327190.1, read as the reverse complement.
TTTCAAAGAATACTCACTCAGCCTGTGTTCTAACAGAATGTGGACTCAGATATTGATCAAAAATTACTAACTCAGTCTGTGTTCTAGCAGAATTAGGACGCAGTCTATGTTTAAAGAATACTCACTCAGCCTGTGTTGTAAAAGAATAGGAACTCAGCCGGGTTTTTAATAAAATATTCACGCAGCCAGTGTACTAACAGGATATTGACTCAGAGTATATTCAAAGAATACTCAATGAGCCTGTTTACTAACAGAATACTCACTCATCCTGTGTTCTAACAGAATACTCACTCAGCGAGAGTTATACCAGAATATGGATTCTGATTATTTGAAAATAATACTCACTCAGCCTGTGTTCTAACAGAATATGGACTCAGTCTATGTTTAGAGAATACTCACTCAGCCTGTGTTCTAAATAATATGGACTCAGTTTATTTTTAATAATAACCACTCAGCCTGTGTTCTAACAGAATACCCACCGAGCCAGAGTTTTAACAAAATACTAACTCAGCAAGTGTTCTAACAGGATATTGACTCAGTCTATGTTTAAAGAATACTCACTCACCTAAGTGTTCTAACAGAACACTCACTCAGCCTGTGTTCTAACAGAATACTAACTCAGCCTGCGTTTTAACAGAATGTGGATTCAGATCAAAAATTACTAACTCAGTCTGTGTTCTAACAGAATGTGGACTCAGATTTTGTTCAAAAATTACTCTGTCTGTGTTCTAACAGAATATGGACTCAGCCTGTGTTCTAACAGAATACTCACTCAGCCTGTGTTCTAACAGAATATGGACTCAGTCTATGTTTAAAGAATACTCACTCAGCCTGTGTTCTAATAGAATACTCACTCAGCGAGAGTTCTACCAGAATATGGATTCAGATTATTTTAAAATAATACTCACTCCGCCTGTATTCTAACAGAATATGGACTCAGTCTATGTTTAAAGAATACTCACTCAGCCTGTGTTCTAACAGAATACTAATTCAGCCTGTTTTAACAGAATGTGGACTCAGATTTTATTAAAAGAATACTCACTCACTCTGTGTTATAAAGAATATGGACTTAGTTTATTTTTAAATAATATCCACTCAGCCTGTGTACTAACACAATACTCACTCAGCCTGGGTTTTAACAAAATAGTAACTCAGCAAGTGTTCTAACAGGATATTGAATCAGATTGTTTTCAAAGAATACTCACTCAACCAGTGTTCTACCACAATATGGATTCAGATTATTTTCAAAGAATACTCACTCAGCCTGTGTTCTAACAGAATACTCACTCAGCGAGAGTTCTACCAGAATATGGATTCTGATTATTTGAAAATAATACTCACTCAGCCTGTGTTCTAACAGAATGTGGACTCAGTCTATATTTAAAGAATACTCACTCACCTCAGTGTTCTAACAGAACACTCACTCAGCCTGTGTTCTAACAGAATGTGGATTCAGATCAAAAATTACTAACTCAGTCTGTGTTCTAACAGAATGTGGACTCAGATTTTGTTCAAAAATTACTCTGTCTGTGTTCTAACAGAATATGGACACAGCCTATGTTCTAACAGAATACTCACACAGCCTGTGTTCTAACAGAATACTAACTAAACCAGTGTTTTTAGAGAATATGGATTCAGATTATTTTCAAAGAATACTCACTTAGCCAGTTTTTAAGAGAATATGGATTCAGATTATTTTCAAAGAATGCTCAGCCTGTTTTCGAACCAAATATGGACTCAGTTTATTTTTATATATTACCCACTCAGGCTGTGTTTTAACAGAATGTGGACTCAGAATTTGATCAAAAATTATTAACTCAGTCTGTTTTCTAACAGAATATGGACTCAGTCTATGTTGAGAGAATACTCACTCAGCCTGTGTTCTAAATAATATGGACTCAGTTTATTTTTAATAATAACCACTCATCCTGTGTTCTAACAGAATACCCACCGAGCCTGGGTTTTAACAAAATACTAACTCAGCAAGTGTTCTAACAGGATATTGACTCAGATTATTTTCAAAGAGTACTCACTCAGCCTGTGTTCTAACAGAATATGGACTCAGTCTATATTTAAAGAATACTCACTCAGCCTGTGTTCTAACAGAATACTCACTCAGCGAGAGTTCTACCAGAATATGGATTCAGATTATTTTAAAATAATACTCACTCAGCCTGTGTTCTAACAGAATGTGGACTCAGATATTGATCAAAAATTACTAACTCAGTCTGTGTTCCAACAGAATTAGGACGCACACTATGTTTAAAGAATACTCACTCAGCCTGTGTTCTAAAAGAATAGGCACTCAGCCTGGTTTTTAATAAAATATTCACGCAGGCAGTGTAGTAACAAGATATTGACTCAGAGTATTTTCAAAGAATACTCAAAGAGCCTGTTTACTAACAGAATACTCACTCAGCCTGTGTTCTAACAGAATACTCACTCAGCGAGAGTTCTACCAGAATATGGATTCTGATTATTTTAAAATAATACTCACTCAGCCTGTGTTCTAACAGAATATGGACTCAGTCTATGTTTAAAGAATACTCACTCAGCCTGTGTTCTAACAGAATACTCACTCAGCGAGAGTTCTACCAGAATATGGATTCACATTATTTTAAAATAATACTCACTCCGCCTGTGTTCTAACAGAATACTAATTCAGCCTGTGTTTTAACAGAATGTGGATTCAGATCAAAAATTACTAACTCAGTCTGTGTTCTAACAGAATGTGGACTCAGATTTTGTTCAAAAATTACACTGTCTGTGTTCTAACAGAATATGGACTCAGCCTGTGTTCTAACAGAATACTCACACAGCCTGTGTTCTAACAGAATACTCACTCAGCCAGTGTTTTAAGAGAATATGGATTCCGATTATTTTCAAAGAATACTCACTCAGCCTGTGTTCTAACAGAATGTGGACTCAGATATTGATCAAAAATTACTAACTCAGTCTGTGTTCTAGCAGAATTAGGACGCAGTCTATGTTTAAAAAATACTCACTCAGCCTGTGTTGTAAAAGAATAGGAACTCAGCCGGGTTTTTAATAAAATATTCACGCAGCCAGTGTACTAACAGGATATTGACTCAGAGTATATTCAAAGAATACTCAATGAGCCTGTTTACTAACAGAATACTCACTCATCCTGTGTTCTAACAGAATACTCACTCAGCGAGAGTTCTACCAGAATATGGATTCTGATTATTTGAAAATAATACTCACTCAGCCTGTGTTCTAACAGAATATGGACTCAGTCTATGTTTAGAGAATACTCACTCAGCCTGTGTTCTAAATAATATGGACTCAGTTTATTTTTAATAATAACCACTCAGCCTGTGTTCTAACAGAATACCCACCGAGCCAGAGTTTTAACAAAATACTAACTCAGCAAGTGTTCTAACAGGATATTGACTCAGTCTATGTTTAAAGAATACTCACTCACCTAAGTGTTCTAACAGAACACTCACTCAGCCTGTGTTCTAACAGAATACTAACTCAGCCTGCGTTTTAACAGAATGTGGATTCAGATCAAAAATTACTAACTCAGTCTGTGTTCTATCAGAATGTGGACTCAGATTTTGCTCAAAAATTACTCTGTCTGTGTTCTAACAGAATATGGACTCAGCCTGTGTTCTAACAGAATACTCACACAGCCTGTGTTCTAACAGAATACTCACTCAGCCAGTGTTTTAAGAGAATATGGATTCAGATTATTTTCAAAGAATACTCACTCAGCCTGTGTTCGAACAAAATATGGACTCGGTTTATTTTTATATATTACCCACTCAGGCTGTGTTTTAACAGAATGTGGACTCAGATTTTGATCAAAAATTATTAACTCAGTCTGTTTTCTAACAGAATATGGACGCAGTCTATGTTTAAAGAATACTCACTCAACCTGTGTTCTAACAGAATACTCACTCTGCCTGGGTTTTAACAAATACTAACTCAGCAAGTGTTCTAACAGGATATTGACTCAGATTGTTTTCAAAGAATACTCACTCAGCCAGTGTTCTAACAGAATGTGGACTCAGATATTGATCAAAAATTACTAACTCAGTCTGTGTTCCAGCAGAATTAGGACGCAGTCTATGTTTAAAGAATACTCACTCAGCCTGTGTTCTAAAAGAATAGGCACTCAGCCTGGTTTTTAATAAGATATTCACGCAGCCAGTGTACTAACAGGATATTGACTCAGAGTATTTTCAAAGAATACTCAATGAGCCTGTTTACTAACAGAATACTCACTCAGCCTGTGTTCTAACAGAATACTCACTCAGCGAGAGTTCTACCAGAATATGGATTCTGATTATTTGAAAATAATACTCACTCAGCCTGTGTTCTAACAGAATGTGGACTCAGTCTATATTTAAAGAATACTCACTCACCTCAGTGTTCTAACAGAACACTCACTCAGCCTGTGTTCTAACAGAATACTAACTCAGCCTGCGTTCTAACAGAATACTAACTCAGCCTGCGTTTTAACAGAATGTGGATTCAGATCAAAAATTACTAACTCAGTCTGTGTTCTAACAGAATGTGGACTCAGATTTTGTTCAAAGATTACTCTGTCTGTGTTCTAACAGAAAATGGACTCAGCCTGTGTTCTAACAGAATACTCACACAGCCTGTGTTCTAACAGAATACTAACTAAGTCAGTGTTTTAAGAGAATATGGATTCAGATTATTTTCAAAGAATACTCACTCAGCCTGTGTTGGAACAAAATATGGACTCGGTTTATTTTTATATATTACCCAGTCAGGCTGTGTTTTAACTGAATGTGGACTCAGAATTTGATCAAAAATTATTAACTCAGTCTGTTTTCTAACAGAATATGGACTCAGTCTAGGTTTAGAGAATACTCACTCAGCCTGTGTTCTAAATAATATGGACTCAGTTTATTTTTATATAATAACCGCTCAGCCTGTGTTCTAACAGAATACCCACCGAGCCTGGGTTTTAACAAAATACTAACTCAGCAAGTGTTCTAACAGGATATTGACTCAGATTATTTTCAAAGAGTACTCACTCAGCCTGTGTTCTAACAGGATATGGACTCAGTCTATACTTAAAGAATACTCACTCACCTAAGTGTTCTAACAGAACACTCACTCAGCCTGTGTTCTAACAGAATACTAACTCAGCCTGCGTTTTAACAGAATGTGGATTCAGATCAAAAATTACTAACTCAGTCTGTGTTCTAATAGAATGTGGACTCAGATTTTGTTCAAAAATTACACTGTCTGTGTTCTAACAGAATATGGACTCAGCCTGTGTTCTAACAGAATACTCACACAGCCTGTGTTCTAACAGAATACTCACTCAGCCAGTGTTTTAAGAGAATATGGATTCAGATTATTTTCAAAGAATACTCACTCAGCCTGTGTTCGAACAAAATATGGACTCAGTTTATTTTTATATATTACCCACTCTGGCTGTGTTTTAACAGAATGTGGACTCAGAATTTGATCAAAAATTATTAACTCAGTCTGTTTTCTAACAGAATATGGACTCAGTCTATGTTTAGAGAATACTCACTCAGCCTGTGTTCTAAATAATATGGACTCAGTTTATTTTTAATAATAAACACTCCGCCTGTGTTCTAACAGAATACCCACCGAGCCTGGGTTTTAACAAAATACTAACTCAGCAAGTGTTCTAACAGGATATTGACTCAGATTATTTTCAAAGAATACTCACTCAGCCTGTGTTCTAACAGAATATGTACTCAGTCTATATTTAAGAATACTCACTCACCTAAGTGTTCTAACAGAACACTCACTCAGCCTGTGTTCTAACAGAATACTAACTCAGCCTGTGTTTTAACAAAATGTGGATTCAGATCAAAAATTACTAACTCAGTCTGTGTTCTAACAGAATATGGACTCAGTCTATGTTTAAAGAATACTCACACAGCCTGTGTTCTAACAGAATACTAGTTCAGCCTGTGTTTTAACAGAATGTGGACTCAGATTTTATTAAAAGAATACTCACTCAGTCTGTGTTATAAAAATATGCACTCAGTTTATTTTTAAATAATACCCACTCAGCCTGTGTTCTAATAGAATACTCACTCAGCCTGGGTTTTAACAAATACTAACTCAGCAAGTGTTCTAACAGGATATTGACTCAGATTGTTTTCAACGAATACTCACTCAGCCAGTGTTCTACCAGAATATGGATTCAGATTATTTTCAAAGAATACTCACTCAGCCTGTGTTCTAACAGAATGTGGACTCAGATATTGATCAAAAATTACTAACTCAGTCTGTGTCCTAGCAGAATTAGGACGCAGTCTATGTTTAAAGAATACTCACTCAGCCTGTGTTCTAAAAGAATAGGCACTCAGCCTGGTTTTTAATAAGATATTCATGCAGCCAGTGTACTAATAGGATATTGACTCAGAGTATTTTCAAAGAATACTAAAAGAGCCTGTTTACTAACAGAATACTCACTCAGCCTGTGTTCTAACAGAATACTCACTCAGCGAGAGTTCTACCAGAATATGGATTCTGATTATTTGAAAATAATACTCACTCAGCCTGTGTTCTAACAGAATGTGGACTCAGTCTCTATTTAAAGAATACTCACTCACCGAAGTGTTCTAACAGAACACTCACTCAGCCTGTGTTCTAACAGAATACTAACTCAGCCTGCGTTTTAACAGAATGTGGATTCAGATCAAAAATTACTAACTCAGTCTGTGTTCTAATAGAATGTGGACTCAGATTTTGTTCAAAAATTACACTGTCTGTGTTCTAACAGAATATGGACTCAGCCTGTGTTCTAACAGAATACTCACACAGCCTGTGTTCTAACAGAATACTAACTAAGCCAGTGTTTTAAGAGAATATGGATTCAGATTATTTTCAAAGAATACTCACTCAGCCAGTGTTCTACCAGAATATGGATTCAGATTATTTTCAAAGAAAACTCACTCAGCCTGTGTTCTAACAGAATGTGGACTCGGTTTATTTTTATATATTATCCACTCAGGCTGTGTTTTAACAAAATGTGGACTCAGAATTTGATCAAAAATTATTAACTCAGTCTGTTTTCTAACAGAATATGGACTCAGTCTATGTTTAGAGAATACTCACTCAGCCTGTGTTCTAAATAATATGGACTCAGTTTATTTTTATATAATAACCGCTCAGCCTGTGTTCTAACAGAATCCACACCGAGCCTGGGTTTTAACAAAATACTAACTCAGCAAGTGTTCTAACAGTATATTGACTCAGATTATTTTCAAAGAGTACTCACTCAGCCTGTGTTCTAACAGAATATTGACTCAGTCTATATTTAAAGAATACTCACTCACCTAAGTGTTCTAACAGAACACTCACTCAGCCTGTATTCTAACAGAATACAAACTCAGCCTGCGTTTTAACAGAATGTGGATTCAGAACAAAAATTACTAACTCAGTCTGTGTTCTAACAGAATGTGGACTCAGATTTTGTTCAAAAATTACTCTGTCTGTGTTCTAACAGAATATGGACTCAGCCTGTGTTCTAACAGAATACTCACACAGCCTGTGTTCTAACAGAATACTCACTCAGCCAGTGTTTTAAGAGAATATGGATTCAGATTACTTTCAAAGAATACTCACTCAGCCTGTGTTCGAACAAAATATGGACTCAGTTTATTTTTATATATTACCCACTCAGGCTGTGTTTTAACAGAATGTGGACTCAGATTTTGATCAAAAATTATTAACTCAGTCTGTTTTCTAACAGAATATGGACGGAGTCTATGTTTAAAGAATACTCACTCAGCCTGTGTTCTAATAGAATACACACTCAGCCTGGTTTTTAATAAAATACTGACGCAGCCAGTGTACTAACAGGAGATTGACTCAGAATATTTTCAAAGAATACTCAATGAGCCTGTTTACTAACAGAATACTCACTCAGCCTGTGTTCTAACAGAATACTCACTCAGCGAGAGTTCTACCAGAATATGGATTCAGAATATTTTAAAATAATATTAACTCCGCCTGTGTTCTAACAGAATATGGACGCAGTCTATGTTTAAAGAATACTCACTCAGCCTGTGTTCTAGCAGAATACTAATGCAGCCTGTGTTTTAACAGAATGTGGACTCAGATTTTATTAAAAGAATACTCACTCAGTCTGTGTTATAAAGAATATGGACTCAGTTTATTTTTAAATAATATCCACTCAGCCTGTGTTCTAACAGAATACTCACTCAGCCTGGGTTTTAACAAAATACTAACTCAGCAAGTGTTCTAACAGGATATTGACTCAGATTGCTTTCAAAGAATACTCACTCAGCCAGTGTTCTACCAGAATATGGATTCAGATTACTTTCAAAGAATACTCACTCAGCCTGTGTTCTAACAGAATGTGGACTCAGATATTGATCAAAAATTATTAACTCAGTCTGTGTTCTGGCAGAATTAGGACGCAGTCTATGTTTAAAGAATACTCACTCAGCCTGTGTTCTAATAGAATACGCACTCAGCCTGGTTTTTAATAAAATATTCATGCAGCCAGTGTACTAACAGGATATTGATTCAGAGTATTTTCGAAGAATACTCAATGAGCCTGTGTACTACCAGAATACTCACTCAGCCTGTGTTCTAACAGAATAATCACTCAGCGAGAGTTCTACCAGAATATGGATTCTGATTATTTGAAAATAATACTCACTCAGCCTGTGTTCTAACAGAATGTGGACTCAGTCTATATTTAAAGAATACTCACTCACCTCAGTGTTCTAACAGAACACTCACTCAGCCTGTGTTCTAACAGAATACTAACTCAGCCTGCGTTCTAACAGAATGTGGATTCAGATCAAAAATTACTAACTCAGTCTGTGTTCTAACAGAATGTGGACTCAGATTTTGTTCAAAGATTACTCTGTCTGTGTTCTAACAGAATATGGACTCAGCCTGTGTTCTAACAGAATACTCACACAGCCTGTGTTCTAACAGAATACTAACTAAGCCAGTGTTTTAAGAGAATATGGATTCAGATTATTTTCAAAGAATACTCACTCAGCCAGTGTTCTACCAGAATATGGATTCAGATTATTTTCAAAGAAAACTCACTCAGCCTGTGTTCTAACAGAATGTGGACTCGGTTTATTTTTATATATTACCCACTCAGGCTGTGTTTTAACAAAATGTGGACTCAGAATTTGATCAAAAATTATTAACGCTGTCTGTTTTCTAACAGAATATGGACTCAGTCTATGTTTAGAGAATACTCACTCAGCCTGTGTTCTAAATAATATGGACTCAGTTTATTTTTATATAATAACCGCTCAGCCTGTGTTCTAACAGAATCCACACCGAGCCTGGGTTTTAACAAAATACTAACTCAGCAAGTGTTCTAACAGTATATTGACTCAGATTATTTTCAAAGAGTACTCACTCAGCCTGTGTTCTAACAGAATATTGACTCAGTCTATATTTAAAGAATACTCACTCACCTAAGTGTTCTAACAGAACACTCACTCAGCCTGTATTCTAACAGAATACAAACTCAGCCTGCGTTTTAACAGAATGTGGATTCAGAACAAAAATTACTAACTCAGTCTGTGTTCTAACAGAATGTGGACTCAGATTTTGTTCAAAAATTACTCTGTCTGTGTTCTAACAGAATATGGACTCAGCCTGTGTTCTAACAGAATACTCACACAGCCTGTGTTCTAACAGAATACTCACTCAGCCAGTGTTTTAAGAGAATATGGATTCAGATTACTTTCAAAGAATACTCACTCAGCCTGTGTTCGAACAAAATATGGACTCAGTTTATTTTTATATATTACCCACTCAGGCTGTGTTTTAACAGAATGTGGACTCAGATTTTGATCAAAAATTATTAACTCAGTCTGTTTTCTAACAGAATATGGACGGAGTCTATGTTTAAAGAATACTCACTCAGCCTGTGTTCTAATAGAATACACACTCAGCCTGGTTTTTAATAAAATACTGACGCAGCCAGTGTACTAACAGGAGATTGACTCAGAATATTTTCAAAGAATACTCAATGAGCCTGTTTACTAACAGAATACTCACTCAGCCTGTGTTCTAACAGAATACTCACTCAGCGAGAGTTCTACCAGAATATGGATTCAGAATATTTTAAAATAATACTAACTCCGCCTGTGTTCTAACAGAATATGGACTCAGTCTATGTTTAAAGAATACTCACTCAGCCTGTGTTCTAACAGAATACTAATTCAGCCTGTGTTTTAACAGAATGTGGACTCAGATTTTATTAAAAGAATACTCACTCAGTCTGTGTTATAAAGAATATGGACTCAGTTTATTTTTAAATAATATCCACTCAGCCTGTGTTCTAACAGAATACTCACTCAGCCTGGGTTTTAACAAAATACTAACTCAGCAAGTGTTCTAACAGGATATTGACTCAGATTGCTTTCAAAGAATACTCACTCAGCCAGTGTTCTACCAGAATATGGATTCAGATTACTTTCAAAGAATACTCACTCAGCCTGTGTTCTAACAGAATGTGGACTCAGATATTGATCAAAAATTATTAACTCAGTCTGTGTTCTGGCAGAATTAGGACGCAGTCTATGTTTAAAGAATACTCACTCAGCCTGTGTTCTAATAGAATACGCACTCAGCCTGGTTTTTAATAAAATATTCATGCAGCCAGTGTACTAACAGGATATTGATTCAGAGTATTTTCGAAGAATACTCAATGAGCCTGTGTACTACCAGAATACTCACTCAGCCTGTGTTCTAACAGAATAATCACTCAGCGAGAGTTCTACCAGAATATGGATTCTGATTATTTGAAAATAATACTCACTCAGCCTGTGTTCTAACAGAATGTGGACTCAGTCTATATTTAAAGAATACTCACTCACCTCAGTGTTCTAACAGAACACTCACTCAGCCTGTGTTCTAACAGAATACTAACTCAGCCTGCGTTCTAACAGAATGTGGATTCAGATCAAAAATTACTAACTCAGTCTGTGTTCTAACAGAATGTGGACTCAGATTTTGTTCAAAGATTACTCTGTCTGTGTTCTAACAGAATATGGACTCAGCCTGTGTTCTAACAGAATACTCACACAGCCTGTGTTCTAACAGAATACTAACTAAGCCAGTGTTTTAAGAGAATATGGATTCAGATTATTTTCAAAGAATACTCACTCAGCCAGTGTTCTACCAGAATATGGATTCAGATTATTTTCAAAGAAAACTCACTCAGCCTGTGTTCTAACAGAATGTGGACTCGGTTTATTTTTATATATTACCCACTCAGGCTGTGTTTTAACAAAATGTGGACTCAGAATTTGATCAAAAATTATTAACTCAGTCTGTTTTCTAACAGAATATGGACTCAGTCTATGTTTAGAGAATACTCACTCAGCCTGTGTTCTAAATAATATGGACTCAGTTTATTTTTATATAATAACCGCTCAGCCTGTGTTCTAACAGAATCCACACCGAGCCTGGGTTTTAACAAAATACTAACTCAGCAAGTGTTCTAACAGTATATTGACTCAGATTATTTTCAAAGAGTACTCACTCAGCCTGTGTTCTATCAGAATATTGACTCAGTCTATATTTAAAGAATACTCACTCACCTAAGTGTTCTAACAGAACACTCACTCAGCCTGTATTCTAACAGAATACAAACTCAGCCTGCGTTTTAACAGAATGTGGATTCAGAACAAAAATTACTAACTCAGTCTGTGTTCTAACAGAATGTGGACTCAGATTTTGTTCAAAAATTACTCTGTCTGTGTTCTAACAGAATATGGACTCAGCCTGTGTTCTAACAGAATACTCACACAGCCTGTGTTCTAACAGAATACTCACTCAGCCAGTGTTTTAAGAGAATATGGATTCAGATTACTTTCAAAGAATACTCACTCAGCCTGTGTTCGAACAAAATATGGACTCAGTTTATTTTTATATATTACCCACTCAGGCTGTGTTTTAACAGAATGTGGACTCAGATTTTGATCAAAAATTATTAACTCAGTCTGTTTTCTAACAGAATATGGACGGAGTCTATGTTTAAAGAATACTCACTCAGCCTGTGTTCTAATAGAATACACACTCAGCCTGGTTTTTAATAAAATACTGACGCAGCCAGTGTACTAACAGGAGATTGACTCAGAATATTTTCAAAGAATACTCAATGAGCCTGTTTACTAACAGAATACTCACTCAGCCTGTGTTCTAACAGAATACTCACTCAGCGAGAGTTCTACCAGAATATGGATTCAGAATATTTTAAAATAATACTAACTCCGCCTGTGTTCTAACAGAATATGGACTCAGTCTATGTTTAAAGAATACTCACTCAGCCTGTGTTCTAGCAGAATACTAATTCAGCCTGTGTTTTAACAGAATGTGGACTCAGATTTTATTAAAAGAATACTCACTCAGTCTGTGTTATAAAGAATATGGACTCAGTTTATTTTTAAATAATATCCACTCAGCCTGTGTTCTAACAGAATACTCACTCAGCCTGGGTTTTAACAAAATACTAACTCAGCAAGTGTTCTAACAGGATATTGACTCAGATTGCTTTCAAAGAATACTCACTTAGCCAGTGTTCTACCAGAATATGGATTCAGATTACTTTCAAAGAATACTCACTCAGCCTGTGTTCTAACAGAATGTGGACTCAGATATTGATCAAAAATTATTAACTCAGTCTGTGTTCTGGCAGAATTAGGACGCAGTCTATGTTTAAAGAATACTCACTCAGCCTGTGTTCTAATAGAATACGCACTCAGCCTGGTTTTTAATAAAATATTCATGCAGCCAGTGTACTAACAGGATATTGATTCAGAGTATTTTCGAAGAATACTCAATGAGCCTGTGTACTACCAGAATACTCACTCAGCCTGTGTTCTAACAGAATAATCACTCAGCGAGAGTTCTACCAGAATATGGATTCTGATTATTTGAAAATAATACTCACTCAGCCTGTGTTCTAACAGAATGTGGACTCAGTCTATATTTAAAGAATACTCACTCACCTCAGTGTTCTAACAGAACACTCACTCAGCCTGTGTTCTAACAGAATACTAACTCAGCCTGCGTTCTAACAGAATGTGGATTCAGATCAAAAATTACTAACTCAGTCTGTGTTCTAACAGAATGTGGACTCAGATTTTGTTCAAAGATTACTCTGTCTGTGTTCTAACAGAATATGGACTCAGCCTGTGTTCTAACAGAATACTCACACAGCCTGTGTTCTAACAGAATACTAACTAAGCCAGTGTTTTAAGAGAATATGGATTCAGATTATTTTCAAAGAATACTCACTCAGCCAGTGTTCTACCAGAATATGGATTCAGATTATTTTCAAAGAAAACTCACTCAGCCTGTGTTCTAACAGAATGTGGACTCGGTTTGTTTTTATATATTACCCACTCAGGCTGTGTTTTAACAAAATGTGGACTCAGAATTTGATCAAAAATTATTAACTCAGTCTGTTTTCTAACAGAATATGGACTCAGTCTATGTTTAGAGAATACTCACTCAGCCTGTGTTCTAAATAATATGGACTCAGTTTATTTTTATATAATAACCGCTCAGCCTGTGTTCTAACAGAATCCACACCGAGCCTGGGTTTTAACAAAATACTAACTCAGCAAGTGTTCTAACAGTATATTGACTCAGATTATTTTCAAAGAGTACTCACTCAGCCTGTGTTCTATCAGAATATTGACTCAGTCTATATTTAAAGAATACTCACTCACCTAAGTGTTCTAACAGAACACTCACTCAGCCTGTATTCTAACAGAATACAAACTCAGCCTGCGTTTTAACAGAATGTGGATTCAGAACAAAAATTACTAACTCAGTCTGTGTTCTAACAGAATGTGGACTCAGATTTTGTTCAAAAATTACTCTGTCTGTGTTCTAACAGAATATGGACTCAGCCTGTGTTCTAACAGAATACTCACACAGCCTGTGTTCTAACAGAATACTCACTCAGCCAGTGTTTTAAGAGAATATGGATTCAGATTACTTTCAAAGAATACTCACTCAGCCTGTGTTCGAACAAAATATGGACTCAGTTTATTTTTATATATTACCCACTCAGGCTGTGTTTTAACAGAATGTGGACTCAGATTTTGATCAAAAATTATTAACTCAGTCTGTTTTCTAACAGAATATGGACGGAGTCTATGTTTAAAGAATACTCACTCAGCCTGTGTTCTAATAGAATACACACTCAGCCTGGTTTTTAATAAAATACTGACGCAGCCAGTGTACTAACAGGAGATTGACTCAGAATATTTTCAAAGAATACTCAATGAGCCTGTTTACTAACAGAATACTCACTCAGCCTGTGTTCTAACAGAATACTCACTCAGCGAGAGTTCTACCAGAATATGGATTCAGAATATTTTAAAATAATATTAACTCCGCCTGTGTTCTAACAGAATATGGACTCAGTCTATGTTTAAAGAATACTCACTCAGCCTGTGTTCTAGCAGAATACTAATTCAGCCTGTGTTTTAACAGAATGTGGACTCAGATTTTATTAAAAGAATACTCACTCAGTCTGTGTTATAAAGAATATGGACTCAGTTTATTTTTAAATAATATCCACTCAGCCTGTGTTCTAACAGAATACTCACTCAGCCTGGGTTTTAACAAAATACTAACTCAGCAAGTGTTCTAACAGGATATTGACTCAGATTGCTTTCAAAGAATACTCACTCAGCCAGTGTTCTACCAGAATATGGATTCAGATTACTTTCAAAGAATACTCACTCAGCCTGTGTTCTAACAGAATGTGGACTCAGATATTGATCAAAAATTATTAACTCAGTCTGTGTTCTGGCAGAATTAGGACGCAGTCTATGTTTAAAGAATACTCACTCAGCCTGTGTTCTAATAGAATACGCACTCAGCCTGGTTTTTAATAAAATATTCATGCAGCCAGTGTACTAACAGGATATTGATTCAGAGTATTTTCGAAGAATACTCAATGAGCCTGTGTACTACCAGAATACTCACTCAGCCTGTGTTCTAACAGAATAATCACTCAGCGAGAGTTCTACCAGAATATGGATTCTGATTATTTGAAAATAATACTCACTCAGCCTGTGTTCTAACAGAATGTGGACTCAGTCTATATTTAAAGAATACTCACTCACCTCAGTGTTCTAACAGAACACTCACTCAGCCTGTGTTCTAACAGAATACTAACTCAGCCTGCGTTCTAACAGAATGTGGATTCAGATCAAAAATTACTAACTCAGTCTGTGTTCTAACAGAATGTGGACTCAGATTTTGTTCAAAGATTACTCTGTCTGTGTTCTAACAGAATATGGACTCAGCCTGTGTTCTAACAGAATACTCACACAGCCTGTGTTCTAACAGAATACTAACTAAGCCAGTGTTTTAAGAGAATATGGATTCAGATTATTTTCAAAGAATACTCACTCAGCCAGTGTTCTACCAGAATATGGATTCAGATTATTTTCAAAGAAAACTCACTCAGCCTGTGTTCTAACAGAATGTGGACTCGGTTTATTTTTATATATTACCCACTCAGGCTGTGTTTTAACAAAATGTGGACTCAGAATTTGATCAAAAATTATTAACTCAGTCTGTTTTCTAACAGAATATGGACTCAGTCTATGTTTAGAGAATACTCACTCAGCCTGTGTTCTAAATAATATGGACTCAGTTTATTTTTATATAATAACCGCTCAGCCTGTGTTCTAACAGAATCCACACCGAGCCTGGGTTTTAACAAAATACTAACTCAGCAAGTGTTCTAACAGTATATTGACTCAGATTATTTTCAAAGAGTACTCACTCAGCCTGTGTTCTAACAGAATATTGACTCAGTCTATATTTAAAGAATACTCACTCACCTAAGTGTTCTAACAGAACACTCACTCAGCCTGTATTCTAACAGAATACAAACTCAGCCTGCGTTTTAACAGAATGTGGATTCAGAACAAAAATTACTAACTCAGTCTGTGTTCTAACAGAATGTGGACTCAGATTTTGTTCAAAAATTACTCTGTCTGTGTTCTAACAGAATATGGACTCAGCCTGTGTTCTAACAGAATACTCACACAGCCTGTGTTCTAACAGAATACTCACTCAGCCAGTGTTTTAAGAGAATATGGATTCAGATTACTTTCAAAGAATACTCACTCAGCCTGTGTTCGAACAAAATATGGACTCAGTTTATTTTTATATATTACCCACTCAGGCTGTGTTTTAACAGAATGTGGACTCAGATTTTTATCAAAAATTATTAACTCAGTCTGTTTTCTAAAAGAATATGGACGGAGTCTATGTTTAAAGAATACTCACTCAGCCTGTGTTCTAATAGAATACACACTCAGCATGGTTTTTAATAAAATACTGACGCAGCCAGTGTACTAACAGGAGATTGACTCAGAATATTTTCAAAGAATACTCAATGAGCCTGTTTACTAACAGAATACTCACTCAGCCTGTGTTCTAACAGAATACTCACTCAGCGAGAGTTCTACCAGAATATGGATTCAGAATATTTTAAAATAATACTAACTCCGCCTGTGTTCTAACAGAATATGGACTCAGTCTATGTTTAAAGAATACTCACTCAGCCTGTGTTCTAGCAGAATACTAATTCAGCCTGTGTTTTAACAGAATGTGGACTCAGATTTTATTAAAAGAATACTCACTCAGTCTGTGTTATAAAGAATATGGACTCAGTTTATTTTTAAATAATATCCACTCAGCCTGTGTTCTAACAGAATACTCACTCAGCCTGGGTTTTAACAAAATACTAACTCAGCAAGTGTTCTAACAGGATATTGACTCAGATTGCTTTCAAAGAATACTCACTCAGCCAGTGTTCTACCAGAATATGGATTCAGATTACTTTCAAAGAATACTCACTCAGCCTGTGTTCTAACAGAATGTGGACTCAGATATTGATCAAAAATTATTAACTCAGTCTGTGTTCTGGCAGAATTAGGACGCAGTCTATGTTTAAAGAATACTCACTCAGCCTGTGTTCTAATAGAATACGCACTCAGCCTGGTTTTTAATAAAATATTCATGCAGCCAGTGTACTAACAGGATATTGATTCAGAGTATTTTCGAAGAATACTCAATGAGCCTGTGTACTACCAGAATACTCACTCAGCCTGTGTTCTAACAGAATAATCACTCAGCGAGAGTTCTACCAGAATATGGATTCTGATTATTTGAAAATAATACTCACTCAGCCTGTGTTCTAACAGAATGTGGACTCAGTCTATATTTAAAGAATACTCACTCACCTCAGTGTTCTAACAGAACACTCACTCAGCCTGTGTTCTAACAGAATACTAACTCAGCCTGCGTTCTAACAGAATGTGGATTCAGATCAAAAATTACTAACTCAGTCTGTGTTCTAACAGAATGTGGACTCAGATTTTGTTCAAAGATTACTCTGTCTGTGTTCTAACAGAATATGGACTCAGCCTGTGTTCTAACAGAATACTCACACAGCCTGTGTTCTAACAGAATACTAACTAAGCCAGTGTTTTAAGAGAATATGGATTCAGATTATTTTCAAAGAATACTCACTCAGCCAGTGTTCTACCAGAATATGGATTCAGATTATTTTCAAAGAAAACTCACTCAGCCTGTGTTCTAACAGAATGTGGACTCGGTTTGTTTTTATATATTACCCACTCAGGCTGTGTTTTAACAAAATGTGGACTCAGAATTTGATCAAAAATTATTAACTCAGTCTGTTTTCTAACAGAATATGGACTCAGTCTATGTTTAGAGAATACTCACTCAGCCTGTGTTCTAAATAATATGGACTCAGTTTATTTTTATATAATAACCGCTCAGCCTGTGTTCTAACAGAATCCACACCGAGCCTGGGTTTTAACAAAATACTAACTCAGCAAGTGTTCTAACAGTATATTGACTCAGATTATTTTCAAAGAGTACTCACTCAGCCTGTGTTCTAACAGAATATTGACTCAGTCTATATTTAAAGAATACTCACTCACCTAAGTGTTCTAACAGAACACTCACTCAGCCTGTATTCTAACAGAATACAAACTCAGCCTGCGTTTTAACAGAATGTGGATTCAGAACAAAAATTACTAACTCAGTCTGTGTTCTAACAGAATGTGGACTCAGATTTTGTTCAAAAATTACTCTGTCTGTGTTCTAACAGAATATGGACTCAGCCTGTGTTCTAACAGAATACTCACACAGCCTGTGTTCTAACAGAATACTCACTCAGCCAGTGTTTTAAGAGAATATGGATTCAGATTACTTTCAAAGAATACTCACTCAGCCTGTGTTCGAACAAAATATGGACTCAGTTTATTTTTATATATTACCCACTCAGGCTGTGTTTTAACAGAATGTGGACTCAGATTTTGATCAAAAATTATTAACTCAGTCTGTTTTCTAACAGAATATGGACGGAGTCTATGTTTAAAGAATACTCACTCAGCCTGTGTTCTAATAGAATACACACTCAGCCTGGTTTTTAATAAAATACTGACGCAGCCAGTGTACTAACAGGAGATTGACTCAGAATATTTTCAAAGAATACTCAATGAGCCTGTTTACTAACAGAATACTCACTCAGCCTGTGTTCTAACAGAATACTCACTCAGCGAGAGTTCTACCAGAATATGGATTCAGAATATTTTAAAATAATACTAACTCCGCCTGTGTTCTAACAGAATATGGACTCAGTCTATGTTTAAAGAATACTCACTCAGCCTGTGTTCTAACAGAATACTAATTCAGCCTGTGTTTTAACAGAATGTGGACTCAGATTTTATTAAAAGAATACTCACTCAGTCTGTGTTATAAAGAATATGGACTCAGTTTATTTTTAAATAATATCCACTCAGCCTGTGTTCTAACAGAATACTCACTCAGCCTGGGTTTTAACAAAATACTAACTCAGCAAGTGTTCTAACAGGATATTGACTCAGATTGCTTTCAAAGAATACTCACTCAGCCAGTGTTCTACCAGAATATGGATTCAGATTACTTTCAAAGAATACTCACTCAGCCTGTGTTCTAACAGAATGTGGACTCAGATATTGATCAAAAATTATTAACTCAGTCTGTGTTCTGGCAGAATTAGGACGCAGTCTATGTTTAAAGAATACTCACTCAGCCTGTGTTCTAATAGAATACGCACTCAGCCTGGTTTTTAATAAAATATTCATGCAGCCAGTGTACTAACAGGATATTGATTCAGAGTATTTTCGAAGAATACTCAATGAGCCTGTGTACTACCAGAATACTCACTCAGCCTGTGTTCTAACAGAATAATCACTCAGCGAGAGTTCTACCAGAATATGGATTCTGATTATTTGAAAATAATACTCACTCAGCCTGTGTTCTAACAGAATGTGGACTCAGTCTATATTTAAAGAATACTCACTCACCTCAGTGTTCTAACAGAACACTCACTCAGCCTGTGTTCTAACAGAATACTAACTCAGCCTGCGTTCTAACAGAATGTGGATTCAGATCAAAAATTACTAACTCAGTCTGTGTTCTAACAGAATGTGGACTCAGATTTTGTTCAAAGATTACTCTGTCTGTGTTCTAACAGAATATGGACTCAGCCTGTGTTCTAACAGAATACTCACACAGCCTGTGTTCTAACAGAATACTAACTAAGCCAGTGTTTTAAGAGAATATGGATTCAGATTATTTTCAAAGAATACTCACTCAGCCAGTGTTCTACCAGAATATGGATTCAGATTATTTTCAAAGAAAACTCACTCAGCCTGTGTTCTAACAGAATGTGGACTCGGTTTGTTTTTATATATTACCCACTCAGGCTGTGTTTTAACAAAATGTGGACTCAGAATTTGATCAAAAATTATTAACTCAGTCTGTTTTCTAACAGAATATGGACTCAGTCTATGTTTAGAGAATACTCACTCAGCCTGTGTTCTAAATAATATGGACTCAGTTTATTTTTATATAATAACCGCTCAGCCTGTGTTCTAACAGAATCCACACCGAGCCTGGGTTTTAACAAAATACTAACTCAGCAAGTGTTCTAACAGTATATTGACTCAGATTATTTTCAAAGAGTACTCACTCAGCCTGTGTTCTAACAGAATATTGACTCAGTCTATATTTAAAGAATACTCACTCACCTAAGTGTTCTAACAGAACACTCACTCAGCCTGTATTCTAACAGAATACAAACTCAGCCTGCGTTTTAACAGAATGTGGATTCAGAACAAAAATTACTAACTCAGTCTGTGTTCTAACAGAATGTGGACTCAGATTTTGTTCAAAAATTACTCTGTCTGTGTTCTAACAGAATATGGACTCAGCCTGTGTTCTAACAGAATACTCACACAGCCTGTGTTCTAACAGAATACTCACTCAGCCAGTGTTTTAAGAGAATATGGATTCAGATTACTTTCAAAGAATACTCACTCAGCCTGTGTTCGAACAAAATATGGACTCAGTTTATTTTTATATATTACCCACTCAGGCTGTGTTTTAACAGAATGTGGACTCAGATTTTGATCAAAAATTATTAACTCAGTCTGTTTTCTAACAGAATATGGACGGAGTCTATGTTTAAAGAATACTCACTCAGCCTGTGTTCTAATAGAATACACACTCAGCCTGGTTTTTAATAAAATACTGACGCAGCCAGTGTACTAACAGGAGATTGACTCAGAATATTTTCAAAGAATACTCAATGAGCCTGTTTACTAACAGAATACTCACTCAGCCTGTGTTCTAACAGAATACTCACTCAGCGAGAGTTCTACCAGAATATGGATTCAGAATATTTTAAAATAATACTAACTCCGCCTGTGTTCTAACAGAATATGGACTCAGTCTATGTTTAAAGAATACTCACTCCGCCTGTGTTCTAACAGAATACTAATTCAGCCTGTGTTTTAACAGAATGTGGACTCAGATTTTATTAAAAGAATACTCACTCAGTCTGTGTTATAAAGAATATGGACTCAGTTTATTTTTAAATAATATCCACTCAGCCTGTGTTCTAACAGAATACTCACTCAGCCTGGGTTTTAACAAAATACTAACTCAGCAAGTGTTCTAACAGGATATTGACTCAGATTGCTTTCAAAGAATACTCACTCAGCCAGTGTTCTACCAGAATATGGATTCAGATTACTTTCAAAGAATACTCACTCAGCCTGTGTTCTAACAGAATGTGGACTCAGATATTGATCAAAAATTATTAACTCAGTCTGTGTTCTGGCAGAATTAGGACGCAGTCTATGTTTAAAGAATACTCACTCAGCCTGTGTTCTAATAGAATACGCACTCAGCCTGGTTTTTAATAAAATATTCATGCAGCCAGTGTACTAACAGGATATTGATTCAGAGCATTTTCGAAGAATACTCAATGAGCCTGTGTACTACCGGAATACTCACTCAGCCTGTGTTCTAACAGAATAATCACTCAGCGAGAGTTCTACCAGAATATGGATTCTGATTATTTGAAAATAATACTCACTCAGCCTGTGTTCTAACAGAATGTGGACTCAGTCTATATTTAAAGAATACTCACTCACCTCAGTGTTCTAACAGAACACTCACTCAGCCTGTGTTCTAACAGAATACTAACTCAGCCTGCGTTCTAACAGAATGTGGATTCAGATCAAAAATTACTAACTCAGTCTGTGTTCTAACAGAATGTGGACTCGGTTTATTTTTATATATTACCCACTCAGGCTGTGTTTTAACAGAATGTGGAATCAGATTTTGATCAAAAATTATTAACTCAGTCTGTTTTCTTACAGAATATGGACGTAGTCTATGTTTAAAGAATACTCACTCAGCCTGTGTTTTAATAGAATACACACTCAGCCTGGTTTTTAATAAAATACTCACGCAGCCAGTGTACTAACAGGATATTGACTCAGATTATTTTCAAAGAATACTCAATGAGCCTGTTTACTAACAGAATACTCACTCAGCTAGAGTTCTACCAGAATATGGATTCAGATTATTTTAAAATAATACTCACTCAGCCTGTGTTCTAACAGAATATGGACTCAGTCTATGTTTAAAGAATACTCACTCAGCCTGTGTTCTAACAGAATACTCACTCAGCTAGAGTTCTACCAGAATATGGATTCAGATTATTTTAAAATAATACTCACTCCGCCTGTGTTCTAACAGAATATGGACTCAGTGTATGTTTAAAGAATACTCAATCAGGCTGTGTTCTAACAGAATACTAATTCAGCCTCTGTTTTAACAGAATGTGGACTCAGATTTTATTAAAAGAATACTCACTCAGTCTGTTTTCTAACAGAATATGTACTCAGTCTATATTTAAAGAATACTCACTCACCTAAGTGTTCTAACAGAACACTCACTCAGCCTGTGTTCTAACACAATACTCACTCAGCCTGGGTTTTAACAAAATACTAACTCAGCAAGTGTTCTAACAGGATATTGACTCAGATTGTTTTCAAAGAATACTCACTCAACCAGTGTTCTACCAGAATATGGATTTAGATTATTTTCAAAGGATACTCACTCAGCCTGTGTTCTAACAGAATGTGGACTCAGATATTGATCAAAAATTACTAACTCAGTCTGTGTTCTAGCAGAATTAGGACGCAGTCTATGTTTAAATAATACTCACTCAGCCTGTGTTATAAAAGAATAGGAACTCAGCCGGGTTTCTAATAAAATATTCACGCAGCCAGTGTACTAACAGGATATTGACTCAGAGTATATTCAAAGAATACTCAATGAGCCTGTTTACTAACAGAATACTCACTCAGCCTGTGTTCTAACAGAATACTAACTAAGTCAGTGTTTTAAGAGAATATGGATTCAGATTATTTTCAAAGAATACTCACTCAGCCTGTGTTGGAACAAAATATGGACTCGGTTTATTTTTATATATTACCCAGTCAGGCTGTGTTTTAACTGAATGTGGACTCAGAATTTGATCAAAATTTATTAACTCAGTCTGTTTTCTAACAGAATATGGACTCAGTCTAGGTTTAGAGAATACTCACTCAGCCTGTGTTCTAAATAATATGGACTCAGTTTATTTTTATATAATAACCGCTCAGCCTGTGTTCTAACAGAATACCCACCGAGCCTGGGTTTTAACAAAATACTAACTCAGCAAGTGTTCTAACAGGATATTGACTCAGATTATTTTCAAAGAGTACTCACTCAGCCTGTGTTCTAACAGGATATGGACTCAGTCTATACTTAAAGAATACTCACTCACCTAAGTGTTCTAACAGAACACTCACTCAGCCTGTGTTCTAACAGAATACTAACTCAGCCTGCGTTTTAACAGAATGTGGATTCAGATCAAAAATTACTAACTCAGTCTGTGTTCTAATAGAATGTGGACTCAGATTTTGTTCAAAAATTACACTGTCTGTGTTCTAACAGAATATGGACTCAGCCTGTGTTCTAACAGAATACTCACACAGCCTGTGTTTTAAGAGAATATGGATTCAGATTATTTTCAAAGAATACTCACTCAGCCTGTGTTCGAACAAAATATGGACTCAGTTTATTTTTATATATTACCCACTCTGGCTGTGTTTTAACAGAATGTGGACTCAGAATTTGATCAAAAATTATTAACTCAGTCTGTTTTCTAACAGAATATGGACTCAGTCTATGTTTAGAGAATACTCACTCAGCCTGTGTTCTAAATAATATGGACTCAGTTTATTTTTAATAATAAACACTCCGCCTGTGTTCTAACAGAATACCCACCGAGCCTGGGTTTTAACAAAATACTAACTCAGCAAGTGTTCTAACAGGATATTGACTCAGATTATTTTCAAAGAATACTCACTCAGCCTGTGTTCTAACAGAATATGTACTCAGTCTATATTTAAGAATACTCACTCACCTAAGTGTTCTAACAGAACACTCACTCAGCCTGTGTTCTAACAGAATACTAACTCAGCCTGTGTTTTAACAAAATGTGGATTCAGATCAAAAATTACTAACTCAGTCTGTGTTCTAACAGAATATGGACTCAGTCTATGTTTAAAGAATACTCACACAGCCTGTGTTCTAACAGAATACTAGTTCAGCCTGTGTTTTAACAGAATGTGGACTCAGATTTTATTAAAAGAATACTCACTCAGTCTGTGTTATAAAAATATGCACTCAGTTTATTTTTAAATAATACCCACTCAGCCTGTGTTCTAATAGAATACTCACTCAGCCTGGGTTTTAACAAATACTAACTCAGCAAGTGTTCTAACAGGATATTGACTCAGATTGTTTTCAACGAATACTCACTCAGCCAGTGTTCTACCAGAATATGGATTCAGATTATTTTCAAAGAATACTCACTCAGCCTGTGTTCTAACAGAATGTGGACTCAGATATTGATCAAAAATTACTAACTCAGTCTGTGTCCTAGCAGAATTAGGACGCAGTCTATGTTTAAAGAATACTCACTCAGCCTGTGTTCTAAAAGAATAGGCACTCAGCCTGGTTTTTAATAAGATATTCATGCAGCCAGTGTACTAATAGGATATTGACTCAGAGTATTTTCAAAGAATACTAAAAGAGCCTGTTTACTAACAGAATACTCACTCAGCCTGTGTTCTAACAGAATACTCACTCAGCGAGAGTTCTACCAGAATATGGATTCTGATTATTTGAAAATAATACTCACTCAGCCTGTGTTCTAACAGAATGTGGACTCAGTCTCTATTTAAAGAATACTCACTCACCGAAGTGTTCTAACAGAACACTCACTCAGCCTGTGTTCTAACAGAATACTAACTCAGCCTGCGTTTTAACAGAATGTGGATTCAGATCAAAAATTACTAACTCAGTCTGTGTTCTAATAGAATGTGGACTCAGATTTTGTTCAAAAATTACACTGTCTGTGTTCTAACAGAATATGGACTCAGCCTGTGTTCTAACAGAATACTCACACAGCCTGTGTTCTAACAGAATACTAACTAAGCCAGTGTTTTAAGAGAATATGGATTCAGATTATTTTCAAAGAATACTCACTCAGCCAGTGTTCTACCAGAATATGGATTCAGATTATTTTCAAAGAAAACTCACTCAGCCTGTGTTCTAACAGAATGTGGACTCGGTTTATTTTTATATATTATCCACTCAGGCTGTGTTTTAACAAAATGTGGACTCAGAATTTGATCAAAAATTATTAACTCAGTCTGTTTTCTAACAGAATATGGACTCAGTCTATGTTTAGAGAATACTCACTCAGCCTGTGTTCTAAATAATATGGACTCAGTTTATTTTTATATAATAACCGCTCAGCCTGTGTTCTAACAGAATCCACACCGAGCCTGGGTTTTAACAAAATACTAACTCAGCAAGTGTTCTAACAGTATATTGACTCAGATTATTTTCAAAGAGTACTCACTCAGCCTGTGTTCTAACAGAATATTGACTCAGTCTATATTTAAAGAATACTCACTCACCTAAGTGTTCTAACAGAACACTCACTCAGCCTGTATTCTAACAGAATACAAACTCAGCCTGCGTTTTAACAGAATGTGGATTCAGAACAAAAATTACTAACTCAGTCTGTGTTCTAACAGAATGTGGACTCAGATTTTGTTCAAAAATTACTCTGTCTGTGTTCTAACAGAATATGGACTCAGCCTGTGTTCTAACAGAATACTCACACAGCCTGTGTTCTAACAGAATACTCACTCAGCCAGTGTTTTAAGAGAATATGGATTCAGATTACTTTCAAAGAATACTCACTCAGCCTGTGTTCGAACAAAATATGGACTCAGTTTATTTTTATATATTACCCACTCAGGCTGTGTTTTAACAGAATGTGGACTCAGATTTTGATCAAAAATTATTAACTCAGTCTGTTTTCTAACAGAATATGGACGGAGTCTATGTTTAAAGAATACTCACTCAGCCTGTGTTCTAATAGAATACACACTCAGCCTGGTTTTTAATAAAATACTGACGCAGCCAGTGTACTAACAGGAGATTGACTCAGAATATTTTCAAAGAATACTCAATGAGCCTGTTTACTAACAGAATACTCACTCAGCCTGTGTTCTAACAGAATACTCACTCAGCGAGAGTTCTACCAGAATATGGATTCAGAATATTTTAAAATAATATTAACTCCGCCTGTGTTCTAACAGAATATGGACGCAGTCTATGTTTAAAGAATACTCACTCAGCCTGTGTTCTAGCAGAATACTAATGCAGCCTGTGTTTTAACAGAATGTGGACTCAGATTTTATTAAAAGAATACTCACTCAGTCTGTGTTATAAAGAATATGGACTCAGTTTATTTTTAAATAATATCCACTCAGCCTGTGTTCTAACAGAATACTCACTCAGCCTGGGTTTTAACAAAATACTAACTCAGCAAGTGTTCTAACAGGATATTGACTCAGATTGCTTTCAAAGAATACTCACTCAGCCAGTGTTCTACCAGAATATGGATTCAGATTACTTTCAAAGAATACTCACTCAGCCTGTGTTCTAACAGAATGTGGACTCAGATATTGATCAAAAATTATTAACTCAGTCTGTGTTCTGGCAGAATTAGGACGCAGTCTATGTTTAAAGAATACTCACTCAGCCTGTGTTCTAATAGAATACGCACTCAGCCTGGTTTTTAATAAAATATTCATGCAGCCAGTGTACTAACAGGATATTGATTCAGAGTATTTTCGAAGAATACTCAATGAGCCTGTGTACTACCAGAATACTCACTCAGCCTGTGTTCTAACAGAATAATCACTCAGCGAGAGTTCTACCAGAATATGGATTCTGATTATTTGAAAATAATACTCACTCAGCCTGTGTTCTAACAGAATGTGGACTCAGTCTATATTTAAAGAATACTCACTCACCTCAGTGTTCTAACAGAACACTCACTCAGCCTGTGTTCTAACAGAATACTAACTCAGCCTGCGTTCTAACAGAATGTGGATTCAGATCAAAAATTACTAACTCAGTCTGTGTTCTAACAGAATGTGGACTCAGATTTTGTTCAAAGATTACTCTGTCTGTGTTCTAACAGAATATGGACTCAGCCTGTGTTCTAACAGAATACTCACACAGCCTGTGTTCTAACAGAATACTAACTAAGCCAGTGTTTTAAGAGAATATGGATTCAGATTATTTTCAAAGAATACTCACTCAGCCAGTGTTCTACCAGAATATGGATTCAGATTATTTTCAAAGAAAACTCACTCAGCCTGTGTTCTAACAGAATGTGGACTCGGTTTATTTTTATATATTACCCACTCAGGCTGTGTTTTAACAAAATGTGGACTCAGAATTTGATCAAAAATTATTAACGCTGTCTGTTTTCTAACAGAATATGGACTCAGTCTATGTTTAGAGAATACTCACTCAGCCTGTGTTCTAAATAATATGGACTCAGTTTATTTTTATATAATAACCGCTCAGCCTGTGTTCTAACAGAATCCACACCGAGCCTGGGTTTTAACAAAATACTAACTCAGCAAGTGTTCTAACAGTATATTGACTCAGATTATTTTCAAAGAGTACTCACTCAGCCTGTGTTCTAACAGAATATTGACTCAGTCTATATTTAAAGAATACTCACTCACCTAAGTGTTCTAACAGAACACTCACTCAGCCTGTATTCTAACAGAATACAAACTCAGCCTGCGTTTTAACAGAATGTGGATTCAGAACAAAAATTACTAACTCAGTCTGTGTTCTAACAGAATGTGGACTCAGATTTTGTTCAAAAATTACTCTGTCTGTGTTCTAACAGAATATGGACTCAGCCTGTGTTCTAACAGAATACTCACACAGCCTGTGTTCTAACAGAATACTCACTCAGCCAGTGTTTTAAGAGAATATGGATTCAGATTACTTTCAAAGAATACTCACTCAGCCTGTGTTCGAACAAAATATGGACTCAGTTTATTTTTATATATTACCCACTCAGGCTGTGTTTTAACAGAATGTGGACTCAGATTTTGATCAAAAATTATTAACTCAGTCTGTTTTCTAACAGAATATGGACGGAGTCTATGTTTAAAGAATACTCACTCAGCCTGTGTTCTAATAGAATACACACTCAGCCTGGTTTTTAATAAAATACTGACGCAGCCAGTGTACTAACAGGAGATTGACTCAGAATATTTTCAAAGAATACTCAATGAGCCTGTTTACTAACAGAATACTCACTCAGCCTGTGTTCTAACAGAATACTCACTCAGCGAGAGTTCTACCAGAATATGGATTCAGAATATTTTAAAATAATACTAACTCCGCCTGTGTTCTAACAGAATATGGACTCAGTCTATGTTTAAAGAATACTCACTCAGCCTGTGTTCTAACAGAATACTAATTCAGCCTGTGTTTTAACAGAATGTGGACTCAGATTTTATTAAAAGAATACTCACTCAGTCTGTGTTATAAAGAATATGGACTCAGTTTATTTTTAAATAATATCCACTCAGCCTGTGTTCTAACAGAATACTCACTCAGCCTGGGTTTTAACAAAATACTAACTCAGCAAGTGTTCTAACAGGATATTGACTCAGATTGCTTTCAAAGAATACTCACTCAGCCAGTGTTCTACCAGAATATGGATTCAGATTACTTTCAAAGAATACTCACTCAGCCTGTGTTCTAACAGAATGTGGACTCAGATATTGATCAAAAATTATTAACTCAGTCTGTGTTCTGGCAGAATTAGGACGCAGTCTATGTTTAAAGAATACTCACTCAGCCTGTGTTCTAATAGAATACGCACTCAGCCTGGTTTTTAATAAAATATTCATGCAGCCAGTGTACTAACAGGATATTGATTCAGAGTATTTTCGAAGAATACTCAATGAGCCTGTGTACTACCAGAATACTCACTCAGCCTGTGTTCTAACAGAATAATCACTCAGCGAGAGTTCTACCAGAATATGGATTCTGATTATTTGAAAATAATACTCACTCAGCCTGTGTTCTAACAGAATGTGGACTCAGTCTATATTTAAAGAATACTCACTCACCTCAGTGTTCTAACAGAACACTCACTCAGCCTGTGTTCTAACAGAATACTAACTCAGCCTGCGTTCTAACAGAATGTGGATTCAGATCAAAAATTACTAACTCAGTCTGTGTTCTAACAGAATGTGGACTCAGATTTTGTTCAAAGATTACTCTGTCTGTGTTCTAACAGAATATGGACTCAGCCTGTGTTCTAACAGAATACTCACACAGCCTGTGTTCTAACAGAATACTAACTAAGCCAGTGTTTTAAGAGAATATGGATTCAGATTATTTTCAAAGAATACTCACTCAGCCAGTGTTCTACCAGAATATGGATTCAGATTATTTTCAAAGAAAACTCACTCAGCCTGTGTTCTAACAGAATGTGGACTCGGTTTATTTTTATATATTACCCACTCAGGCTGTGTTTTAACAAAATGTGGACTCAGAATTTGATCAAAAATTATTAACTCAGTCTGTTTTCTAACAGAATATGGACTCAGTCTATGTTTAGAGAATACTCACTCAGCCTGTGTTCTAAATAATATGGACTCAGTTTATTTTTATATAATAACCGCTCAGCCTGTGTTCTAACAGAATCCACACCGAGCCTGGGTTTTAACAAAATACTAACTCAGCAAGTGTTCTAACAGTATATTGACTCAGATTATTTTCAAAGAGTACTCATTCAGCCTGTGTTCTATCAGAATATTGACTCAGTCTATATTTAAAGAATACTCACTCACCTAAGTGTTCTAACAGAACACTCACTCAGCCTGTATTCTAACAGAATACAAACTCAGCCTGCGTTTTAACAGAATGTGGATTCAGAACAAAAATTACTAACTCAGTCTGTGTTCTAACAGAATGTGGACTCAGATTTTGTTCAAAAATTACTCTGTCTGTGTTCTAACAGAATATGGACTCAGCCTGTGTTCTAACAGAATACTCACACAGCCTGTGTTCTAACAGAATACTCACTCAGCCAGTGTTTTAAGAGAATATGGATTCAGATTACTTTCAAAGAATACTCACTCAGCCTGTGTTCGAACAAAATATGGACTCAGTTTATTTTTATATATTACCCACTCAGGCTGTGTTTTAACAGAATGTGGACTCAGATTTTGATCAAAAATTATTAACTCAGTCTGTTTTCTAACAGAATATGGACGGAGTCTATGTTTAAAGAATACTCACTCAGCCTGTGTTCTAATAGAATACACACTCAGCCTGGTTTTTAATAAAATACTGACGCAGCCAGTGTACTAACAGGAGATTGACTCAGAATATTTTCAAAGAATACTCAATGAGCCTGTTTACTAACAGAATACTCACTCAGCCTGTGTTCTAACAGAATACTCACTCAGCGAGAGTTCTACCAGAATATGGATTCAGAATATTTTAAAATAATACTAACTCCGCCTGTGTTCTAACAGAATATGGACTCAGTCTATGTTTAAAGAATACTCACTCAGCCTGTGTTCTAGCAGAATACTAATTCAGCCTGTGTTTTAACAGAATGTGGACTCAGATTTTATTAAAAGAATACTCACTCAGTCTGTGTTATAAAGAATATGGACTCAGTTTATTTTTAAATAATATCCACTCAGCCTGTGTTCTAACAGAATACTCACTCAGCCTGGGTTTTAACAAAATACTAACTCAGCAAGTGTTCTAACAGGATATTGACTCAGATTGCTTTCAAAGAATACTCACTCAGCCAGTGTTCTACCAGAATATGGATTCAGATTACTTTCAAAGAATACTCACTCAGCCTGTGTTCTAACAGAATGTGGACTCAGATATTGATCAAAAATTATTAACTCAGTCTGTGTTCTGGCAGAATTAGGACGCAGTCTATGTTTAAAGAATACTCACTCAGCCTGTGTTCTAATAGAATACGCACTCAGCCTGGTTTTTAATAAAATATTCATGCAGCCAGTGTACTAACAGGATATTGATTCAGAGTATTTTCGAAGAATACTCAATGAGCCTGTGTACTACCAGAATACTCACTCAGCCTGTGTTCTAACAGAATAATCACTCAGCGAGAGTTCTACCAGAATATGGATTCTGATTATTTGAAAATAATACTCACTCAGCCTGTGTTCTAACAGAATGTGGACTCAGTCTATATTTAAAGAATACTCACTCACCTCAGTGTTCTAACAGAACACTCACTCAGCCTGTGTTCTAACAGAATACTAACTCAGCCTGCGTTCTAACAGAATGTGGATTCAGATCAAAAATTACTAACTCAGTCTGTGTTCTAACAGAATGTGGACTCAGATTTTGTTCAAAGATTACTCTGTCTGTGTTCTAACAGAATATGGACTCAGCCTGTGTTCTAACAGAATACTCACACAGCCTGTGTTCTAACAGAATACTAACTAAGCCAGTGTTTTAAGAGAATATGGATTCAGATTATTTTCAAAGAATACTCACTCAGCCAGTGTTCTACCAGAATATGGATTCAGATTATTTTCAAAGAAAACTCACTCAGCCTGTGTTCTAACAGAATGTGGACTCGGTTTATTTTTATATATTACCCACTCAGGCTGTGTTTTAACAAAATGTGGACTCAGAATTTGATCAAAAATTATTAACTCAGTCTGTTTTCTAACAGAATATGGACTCAGTCTATGTTTAGAGAATACTCACTCAGCCTGTGTTCTAAATAATATGGACTCAGTTTATTTTTATATAATAACCGCTCAGCCTGTGTTCTAACAGAATCCACACCGAGCCTGGGTTTTAACAAAATACTAACTCAGCAAGTGTTCTAACAGTATATTGACTCAGATTATTTTCAAAGAGTACTCACTCAGCCTGTGTTCTATCAGAATATTGACTCAGTCTATATTTAAAGAATACTCACTCACCTAAGTGTTCTAACAGAACACTCACTCAGCCTGTATTCTAACAGAATACAAACTCAGCCTGCGTTTTAACAGAATGTGGATTCAGAACAAAAATTACTAACTCAGTCTGTGTTCTAACAGAATGTGGACTCAGATTTTGTTCAAAAATTACTCTGTCTGTGTTCTAACAGAATATGGACTCAGCCTGTGTTCTAACAGAATACTCACACAGCCTGTGTTCTAACAGAATACTCACTCAGCCAGTGTTTTAAGAGAATATGGATTCAGATTACTTTCAAAGAATACTCACTCAGCCTGTGTTCGAACAAAATATGGACTCAGTTTATTTTTATATATTACCCACTCAGGCTGTGTTTTAACAGAATGTGGACTCAGATTTTGATCAAAAATTATTAACTCAGTCTGTTTTCTAACAGAATATGGACGGAGTCTATGTTTAAAGAATACTCACTCAGCCTGTGTTCTAATAGAATACACACTCAGCCTGGTTTTTAATAAAATACTGACGCAGCCAGTGTACTAACAGGAGATTGACTCAGAATATTTTCAAAGAATACTCAATGAGCCTGTTTACTAACAGAATACTCACTCAGCCTGTGTTCTAACAGAATACTCACTCAGCGAGAGTTCTACCAGAATATGGATTCAGAATATTTTAAAATAATATTAACTCCGCCTGTGTTCTAACAGAATATGGACTCAGTCTATGTTTAAAGAATACTCACTCAGCCTGTGTTCTAGCAGAATACTAATTCAGCCTGTGTTTTAACAGAATGTGGACTCAGATTTTATTAAAAGAATACTCACTCAGTCTGTGTTATAAAGAATATGGACTCAGTTTATTTTTAAATAATATCCACTCAGCCTGTGTTCTAACAGAATACTCACTCAGCCTGGGTTTTAACAAAATACTAACTCAGCAAGTGTTCTAACAGGATATTGACTCAGATTGCTTTCAAAGAATACTCACTCAGCCAGTGTTCTACCAGAATATGGATTCAGATTACTTTCAAAGAATACTCACTCAGCCTGTGTTCTAACAGAATGTGGACTCAGATATTGATCAAAAATTATTAACTCAGTCTGTGTTCTGGCAGAATTAGGACGCAGTCTATGTTTAAAGAATACTCACTCAGCCTGTGTTCTAATAGAATACGCACTCAGCCTGGTTTTTAATAAAATATTCATGCAGCCAGTGTACTAACAGGATATTGATTCAGAGTATTTTCGAAGAATACTCAATGAGCCTGTGTACTACCAGAATACTCACTCAGCCTGTGTTCTAACAGAATAATCACTCAGCGAGAGTTCTACCAGAATATGGATTCTGATTATTTGAAAATAATACTCACTCAGCCTGTGTTCTAACAGAATGTGGACTCAGTCTATATTTAAAGAATACTCACTCACCTCAGTGTTCTAACAGAACACTCACTCAGCCTGTGTTCTAACAGAATACTAACTCAGCCTGCGTTCTAACAGAATGTGGATTCAGATCAAAAATTACTAACTCAGTCTGTGTTCTAACAGAATGTGGACTCAGATTTTGTTCAAAGATTACTCTGTCTGTGTTCTAACAGAATATGGACTCAGCCTGTGTTCTAACAGAATACTCACACAGCCTGTGTTCTAACAGAATACTAACTAAGCCAGTGTTTTAAGAGAATATGGATTCAGATTATTTTCAAAGAATACTCACTCAGCCAGTGTTCTACCAGAATATGGATTCAGATTATTTTCAAAGAAAACTCACTCAGCCTGTGTTCTAACAGAATGTGGACTCGGTTTGTTTTTATATATTACCCACTCAGGCTGTGTTTTAACAAAATGTGGACTCAGAATTTGATCAAAAATTATTAACTCAGTCTGTTTTCTAACAGAATATGGACTCAGTCTATGTTTAGAGAATACTCACTCAGCCTGTGTTCTAAATAATATGGACTCAGTTTATTTTTATATAATAACCGCTCAGCCTGTGTTCTAACAGAATCCACACCGAGCCTGGGTTTTAACAAAATACTAACTCAGCAAGTGTTCTAACAGTATATTGACTCAGATTATTTTCAAAGAGTACTCACTCAGCCTGTGTTCTATCAGAATATTGACTCAGTCTATATTTAAAGAATACTCACTCACCTAAGTGTTCTAACAGAACACTCACTCAGCCTGTATTCTAACAGAATACAAACTCAGCCTGCGTTTTAACAGAATGTGGATTCAGAACAAAAATTACTAACTCAGTCTGTGTTCTAACAGAATGTGGACTCAGATTTTGTTCAAAAATTACTCTGTCTGTGTTCTAACAGAATATGGACTCAGCCTGTGTTCTAACAGAATACTCACACAGCCTGTGTTCTAACAGAATACTCACTCAGCCAGTGTTTTAAGAGAATATGGATTCAGATTACTTTCAAAGAATACTCACTCAGCCTGTGTTCGAACAAAATATGGACTCAGTTTATTTTTATATATTACCCACTCAGGCTGTGTTTTAACAGAATGTGGACTCAGATTTTTATCAAAAATTATTAACTCAGTCTGTTTTCTAACAGAATATGGACGGAGTCTATGTTTAAAGAATACTCACTCAGCCTGTGTTCTAATAGAATACACACTCAGCATGGTTTTTAATAAAATACTGACGCAGCCAGTGTACTAACAGGAGATTGACTCAGAATATTTTCAAAGAATACTCAATGAGCCTGTTTACTAACAGAATACTCACTCAGCCTGTGTTCTAACAGAATACTCACTCAGCGAGAGTTCTACCAGAATATGGATTCAGAATATTTTAAAATAATATTAACTCCGCCTGTGTTCTAACAGAATATGGACTCAGTCTATGTTTAAAGAATACTCACTCAGCCTGTGTTCTAGCAGAATACTAATTCAGCCTGTGTTTTAACAGAATGTGGACTCAGATTTTATTAAAAGAATACTCACTCAGTCTGTGTTATAAAGAATATGGACTCAGTTTATTTTTAAATAATATCCACTCAGCCTGTGTTCTAACAGAATACTCACTCAGCCTGGGTTTTAACAAAATACTAACTCAGCAAGTGTTCTAACAGGATATTGACTCAGATTGCTTTCAAAGAATACTCACTCAGCCAGTGTTCTACCAGAATATGGATTCAGATTACTTTCAAAGAATACTCACTCAGCCTGTGTTCTAACAGAATGTGGACTCAGATATTGATCAAAAATTATTAACTCAGTCTGTGTTCTGGCAGAATTAGGACGCAGTCTATGTTTAAAGAATACTCACTCAGCCTGTGTTCTAATAGAATACGCACTCAGCCTGGTTTTTAATAAAATATTCATGCAGCCAGTGTACTAACAGGATATTGATTCAGAGTATTTTCGAAGAATACTCAATGAGCCTGTGTACTACCAGAATACTCACTCAGCCTGTGTTCTAACAGAATAATCACTCAGCGAGAGTTCTACCAGAATATGGATTCTGATTATTTGAAAATAATACTCACTCAGCCTGTGTTCTAACAGAATGTGGACTCAGTCTATATTTAAAGAATACTCACTCACCTCAGTGTTCTAACAGAACACTCACTCAGCCTGTGTTCTAACAGAATACTAACTCAGCCTGCGTTCTAACAGAATGTGGATTCAGATCAAAAATTACTAACTCAGTCTGTGTTCTAACAGAATGTGGACTCAGATTTTGTTCAAAGATTACTCTGTCTGTGTTCTAACAGAATATGGACTCAGCCTGTGTTCTAACAGAATACTCACACAGCCTGTGTTCTAACAGAATACTAACTAAGCCAGTGTTTTAAGAGAATATGGATTCAGATTATTTTCAAAGAATACTCACTCAGCCAGTGTTCTACCAGAATATGGATTCAGATTATTTTCAAAGAAAACTCACTCAGCCTGTGTTCTAACAGAATGTGGACTCGGTTTATTTTTATATATTACCCACTCAGGCTGTGTTTTAACAAAATGTGGACTCAGAATTTGATCAAAAATTATTAACTCAGTCTGTTTTCTAACAGAATATGGACTCAGTCTATGTTTAGAGAATACTCACTCAGCCTGTGTTCTAAATAATATGGACTCAGTTTATTTTTATATAATAACCGCTCAGCCTGTGTTCTAACAGAATCCACACCGAGCCTGGGTTTTAACAAAATACTAACTCAGCAAGTGTTCTAACAGTATATTGACTCAGATTATTTTCAAAGAGTACTCACTCAGCCTGTGTTCTATCAGAATATTGACTCAGTCTATATTTAAAGAATACTCACTCACCTAAGTGTTCTAACAGAACACTCACTCAGCCTGTATTCTAACAGAATACAAACTCAGCCTGCGTTTTAACAGAATGTGGATTCAGAACAAAAATTACTAACTCAGTCTGTGTTCTAACAGAATGTGGACTCAGATTTTGTTCAAAAATTACTCTGTCTGTGTTCTAACAGAATATGGACTCAGCCTGTGTTCTAACAGAATACTCACACAGCCTGTGTTCTAACAGAATACTCACTCAGCCAGTG
The DNA here is from genome assembly GCF_987537825.1 of Furipterus horrens. NCBI lineage: Eukaryota > Metazoa > Chordata > Mammalia > Chiroptera > Furipteridae > Furipterus > Furipterus horrens. Next base: position 1,363,211 of record NW_028327190.1, on the reverse strand, counting down.
TTTTAAGAGAATATGGATTCAGATTACTTTCAAAGAATACTCACTCAGCCTGTGTTCGAACAAAATATGGACTCAGTTTATTTTTATATATTACCCACTCAGGCTGTGTTTTAACAGAATGTGGACTCAGATTTTGATCAAAAATTATTAACTCAGTCTGTTTTCTAACAGAATATGGACGGAGTCTATGTTTAAAGAATACTCACTCAGCCTGTGTTCTAATAGAATACACACTCAGCCTGGTTTTTAATAAAATACTGACGCAGCCAGTGTACTAACAGGAGATTGACTCAGAATATTTTCAAAGAATACTCAATGAGCCTGTTTACTAACAGAATACTCACTCAGCCTGTGTTCTAACAGAATACTCACTCAGCGAGAGTTCTACCAGAATATGGATTCAGAATATTTTAAAATAATATTAACTCCGCCTGTGTTCTAACAGAATATGGACTCAGTCTATGTTTAAAGAATACTCACTCAGCCTGTGTTCTAGCAGAATACTAATTCAGCCTGTGTTTTAACAGAATGTGGACTCAGATTTTATTAAAAGAATACTCACTCAGTCTGTGTTATAAAGAATATGGACTCAGTTTATTTTTAAATAATATCCACTCAGCCTGTGTTCTAACAGAATACTCACTCAGCCTGGGTTTTAACAAAATACTAACTCAGCAAGTGTTCTAACAGGATATTGACTCAGATTGCTTTCAAAGAATACTCACTCAGCCAGTGTTCTACCAGAATATGGATTCAGATTACTTTCAAAGAATACTCACTCAGCCTGTGTTCTAACAGAATGTGGACTCAGATATTGATCAAAAATTATTAACTCAGTCTGTGTTCTGGCAGAATTAGGACGCAGTCTATGTTTAAAGAATACTCACTCAGCCTGTGTTCTAATAGAATACGCACTCAGCCTGGTTTTTAATAAAATATTCATGCAGCCAGTGTACTAACAGGATATTGATTCAGAGTATTTTCGAAGAATACTCAATGAGCCTGTGTACTACCAGAATACTCACTCAGCCTGTGTTCTAACAGAATAATCACTCAGCGAGAGTTCTACCAGAATATGGATTCTGATTATTTGAAAATAATACTCACTCAGCCTGTGTTCTAACAGAATGTGGACTCAGTCTATATTTAAAGAATACTCACTCACCTCAGTGTTCTAACAGAACACTCACTCAGCCTGTGTTCTAACAGAATACTAACTCAGCCTGCGTTCTAACAGAATGTGGATTCAGATCAAAAATTACTAACTCAGTCTGTGTTCTAACAGAATGTGGACTCAGATTTTGTTCAAAGATTACTCTGTCTGTGTTCTAACAGAATATGGACTCAGCCTGTGTTCTAACAGAATACTCACACAGCCTGTGTTCTAACAGAATACTAACTAAGCCAGTGTTTTAAGAGAATATGGATTCAGATTATTTTCAAAGAATACTCACTCAGCCAGTGTTCTACCAGAATATGGATTCAGATTATTTTCAAAGAAAACTCACTCAGCCTGTGTTCTAACAGAATGTGGACTCGGTTTGTTTTTATATATTACCCACTCAGGCTGTGTTTTAACAAAATGTGGACTCAGAATTTGATCAAAAATTATTAACTCAGTCTGTTTTCTAACAGAATATGGACTCAGTCTATGTTTAGAGAATACTCACTCAGCCTGTGTTCTAAATAATATGGACTCAGTTTATTTTTATATAATAACCGCTCAGCCTGTGTTCTAACAGAATCCACACCGAGCCTGGGTTTTAACAAAATACTAACTCAGCAAGTGTTCTAACAGTATATTGACTCAGATTATTTTCAAAGAGTACTCACTCAGCCTGTGTTCTATCAGAATATTGACTCAGTCTATATTTAAAGAATACTCACTCACCTAAGTGTTCTAACAGAACACTCACTCAGCCTGTATTCTAACAGAATACAAACTCAGCCTGCGTTTTAACAGAATGTGGATTCAGAACAAAAATTACTAACTCAGTCTGTGTTCTAACAGAATGTGGACTCAGATTTTGTTCAAAAATTACTCTGTCTGTGTTCTAACAGAATATGGACTCAGCCTGTGTTCTAACAGAATACTCACACAGCCTGTGTTCTAACAGAATACTCACTCAGCCAGTGTTTTAAGAGAATATGGATTCAGATTACTTTCAAAGAATACTCACTCAGCCTGTGTTCGAACAAAATATGGACTCAGTTTATTTTTATATATTACCCACTCAGGCTGTGTTTTAACAGAATGTGGACTCAGATTTTTATCAAAAATTATTAACTCAGTCTGTTTTCTAACAGAATATGGACGGAGTCTATGTTTAAAGAATACTCACTCAGCCTGTGTTCTAATAGAATACACACTCAGCATGGTTTTTAATAAAATACTGACGCAGCCAGTGTACTAACAGGAGATTGACTCAGAATATTTTCAAAGAATACTCAATGAGCCTGTTTACTAACAGAATACTCACTCAGCCTGTGTTCTAACAGAATACTCACTCAGCGAGAGTTCTACCAGAATATGGATTCAGAATATTTTAAAATAATATTAACTCCGCCTGTGTTCTAACAGAATATGGACTCAGTCTATGTTTAAAGAATACTCACTCAGCCTGTGTTCTAGCAGAATACTAATTCAGCCTGTGTTTTAACAGAATGTGGACTCAGATTTTATTAAAAGAATACTCACTCAGTCTGTGTTATAAAGAATATGGACTCAGTTTATTTTTAAATAATATCCACTCAGCCTGTGTTCTAACAGAATACTCACTCAGCCTGGGTTTTAACAAAATACTAACTCAGCAAGTGTTCTAACAGGATATTGACTCAGATTGCTTTCAAAGAATACTCACTCAGCCAGTGTTCTACCAGAATATGGATTCAGATTACTTTCAAAGAATACTCACTCAGCCTGTGTTCTAACAGAATGTGGACTCAGATATTGATCAAAAATTATTAACTCAGTCTGTGTTCTGGCAGAATTAGGACGCAGTCTATGTTTAAAGAATACTCACTCAGCCTGTGTTCTAATAGAATACGCACTCAGCCTGGTTTTTAATAAAATATTCATGCAGCCAGTGTACTAACAGGATATTGATTCAGAGTATTTTCGAAGAATACTCAATGAGCCTGTGTACTACCAGAATACTCACTCAGCCTGTGTTCTAACAGAATAATCACTCAGCGAGAGTTCTACCAGAATATGGATTCTGATTATTTGAAAATAATACTCACTCAGCCTGTGTTCTAACAGAATGTGGACTCAGTCTATATTTAAAGAATACTCACTCACCTCAGTGTTCTAACAGAACACTCACTCAGCCTGTGTTCTAACAGAATACTAACTCAGCCTGCGTTCTAACAGAATGTGGATTCAGATCAAAAATTACTAACTCAGTCTGTGTTCTAACAGAATGTGGACTCAGATTTTGTTCAAAGATTACTCTGTCTGTGTTCTAACAGAATATGGACTCAGCCTGTGTTCTAACAGAATACTCACACAGCCTGTGTTCTAACAGAATACTAACTAAGCCAGTGTTTTAAGAGAATATGGATTCAGATTATTTTCAAAGAATACTCACTCAGCCAGTGTTCTACCAGAATATGGATTCAGATTATTTTCAAAGAAAACTCACTCAGCCTGTGTTCTAACAGAATGTGGACTCGGTTTATTTTTATATATTACCCACTCAGGCTGTGTTTTAACAAAATGTGGACTCAGAATTTGATCAAAAATTATTAACTCAGTCTGTTTTCTAACAGAATATGGACTCAGTCTATGTTTAGAGAATACTCACTCAGCCTGTGTTCTAAATAATATGGACTCAGTTTATTTTTATATAATAACCGCTCAGCCTGTGTTCTAACAGAATCCACACCGAGCCTGGGTTTTAACAAAATACTAACTCAGCAAGTGTTCTAACAGTATATTGACTCAGATTATTTTCAAAGAGTACTCACTCAGCCTGTGTTCTATCAGAATATTGACTCAGTCTATATTTAAAGAATACTCACTCACCTAAGTGTTCTAACAGAACACTCACTCAGCCTGTATTCTAACAGAATACAAACTCAGCCTGCGTTTTAACAGAATGTGGATTCAGAACAAAAATTACTAACTCAGTCTGTGTTCTAACAGAATGTGGACTCAGATTTTGTTCAAAAATTACTCTGTCTGTGTTCTAACAGAATATGGACTCAGCCTGTGTTCTAACAGAATACTCACACAGCCTGTGTTCTAACAGAATACTCACTCAGCCAGTGTTTTAAGAGAATATGGATTCAGATTACTTTCAAAGAATACTCACTCAGCCTGTGTTCGAACAAAATATGGACTCAGTTTATTTTTATATATTACCCACTCAGGCTGTGTTTTAACAGAATGTGGACTCAGATTTTGATCAAAAATTATTAACTCAGTCTGTTTTCTAACAGAATATGGACGGAGTCTATGTTTAAAGAATACTCACTCAGCCTGTGTTCTAATAGAATACACACTCAGCCTGGTTTTTAATAAAATACTGACGCAGCCAGTGTACTAACAGGAGATTGACTCAGAATATTTTCAAAGAATACTCAATGAGCCTGTTTACTAACAGAATACTCACTCAGCCTGTGTTCTAACAGAATACTCACTCAGCGAGAGTTCTACCAGAATATGGATTCAGAATATTTTAAAATAATATTAACTCCGCCTGTGTTCTAACAGAATATGGACTCAGTCTATGTTTAAAGAATACTCACTCAGCCTGTGTTCTAGCAGAATACTAATTCAGCCTGTGTTTTAACAGAATGTGGACTCAGATTTTATTAAAAGAATACTCACTCAGTCTGTGTTATAAAGAATATGGACTCAGTTTATTTTTAAATAATATCCACTCAGCCTGTGTTCTAACAGAATACTCACTCAGCCTGGGTTTTAACAAAATACTAACTCAGCAAGTGTTCTAACAGGATATTGACTCAGATTGCTTTCAAAGAATACTCACTCAGCCAGTGTTCTACCAGAATATGGATTCAGATTACTTTCAAAGAATACTCACTCAGCCTGTGTTCTAACAGAATGTGGACTCAGATATTGATCAAAAATTATTAACTCAGTCTGTGTTCTGGCAGAATTAGGACGCAGTCTATGTTTAAAGAATACTCACTCAGCCTGTGTTCTAATAGAATACGCACTCAGCCTGGTTTTTAATAAAATATTCATGCAGCCAGTGTACTAACAGGATATTGATTCAGAGTATTTTCGAAGAATACTCAATGAGCCTGTGTACTACCAGAATACTCACTCAGCCTGTGTTCTAACAGAATAATCACTCAGCGAGAGTTCTACCAGAATATGGATTCTGATTATTTGAAAATAATACTCACTCAGCCTGTGTTCTAACAGAATGTGGACTCAGTCTATATTTAAAGAATACTCACTCACCTCAGTGTTCTAACAGAACACTCACTCAGCCTGTGTTCTAACAGAATACTAACTCAGCCTGCGTTCTAACAGAATGTGGATTCAGATCAAAAATTACTAACTCAGTCTGTGTTCTAACAGAATGTGGACTCAGATTTTGTTCAAAGATTACTCTGTCTGTGTTCTAACAGAATATGGACTCAGCCTGTGTTCTAACAGAATACTCACACAGCCTGTGTTCTAACAGAATACTAACTAAGCCAGTGTTTTAAGAGAATATGGATTCAGATTATTTTCAAAGAATACTCACTCAGCCAGTGTTCTACCAGAATATGGATTCAGATTATTTTCAAAGAAAACTCACTCAGCCTGTGTTCTAACAGAATGTGGACTCGGTTTGTTTTTATATATTACCCACTCAGGCTGTGTTTTAACAAAATGTGGACTCAGAATTTGATCAAAAATTATTAACTCAGTCTGTTTTCTAACAGAATATGGACTCAGTCTATGTTTAGAGAATACTCACTCAGCCTGTGTTCTAAATAATATGGACTCAGTTTATTTTTATATAATAACCGCTCAGCCTGTGTTCTAACAGAATCCACACCGAGCCTGGGTTTTAACAAAATACTAACTCAGCAAGTGTTCTAACAGTATATTGACTCAGATTATTTTCAAAGAGTACTCACTCAGCCTGTGTTCTATCAGAATATTGACTCAGTCTATATTTAAAGAATACTCACTCACCTAAGTGTTCTAACAGAACACTCACTCAGCCTGTATTCTAACAGAATACAAACTCAGCCTGCGTTTTAACAGAATGTGGATTCAGAACAAAAATTACTAACTCAGTCTGTGTTCTAACAGAATGTGGACTCAGATTTTGTTCAAAAATTACTCTGTCTGTGTTCTAACAGAATATGGACTCAGCCTGTGTTCTAACAGAATACTCACACAGCCTGTGTTCTAACAGAATACTCACTCAGCCAGTGTTTTAAGAGAATATGGATTCAGATTACTTTCAAAGAATACTCACTCAGCCTGTGTTCGAACAAAATATGGACTCAGTTTATTTTTATATATTACCCACTCAGGCTGTGTTTTAACAGAATGTGGACTCAGATTTTGATCAAAAATTATTAACTCAGTCTGTTTTCTAACAGAATATGGACGGAGTCTATGTTTAAAGAATACTCACTCAGCCTGTGTTCTAATAGAATACACACTCAGCCTGGTTTTTAATAAAATACTGACGCAGCCAGTGTACTAACAGGAGATTGACTCAGAATATTTTCAAAGAATACTCAATGAGCCTGTTTACTAACAGAATACTCACTCAGCCTGTGTTCTAACAGAATACTCACTCAGCGAGAGTTCTACCAGAATATGGATTCAGAATATTTTAAAATAATATTAACTCCGCCTGTGTTCTAACAGAATATGGACTCAGTCTATGTTTAAAGAATACTCACTCAGCCTGTGTTCTAGCAGAATACTAATTCAGCCTGTGTTTTAACAGAATGTGGACTCAGATTTTATTAAAAGAATACTCACTCAGTCTGTGTTATAAAGAATATGGACTCAGTTTATTTTTAAATAATATCCACTCAGCCTGTGTTCTAACAGAATACTCACTCAGCCTGGGTTTTAACAAAATACTAACTCAGCAAGTGTTCTAACAGGATATTGACTCAGATTGCTTTCAAAGAATACTCACTCAGCCAGTGTTCTACCAGAATATGGATTCAGATTACTTTCAAAGAATACTCACTCAGCCTGTGTTCTAACAGAATGTGGACTCAGATATTGATCAAAAATTATTAACTCAGTCTGTGTTCTGGCAGAATTAGGACGCAGTCTATGTTTAAAGAATACTCACTCAGCCTGTGTTCTAATAGAATACGCACTCAGCCTGGTTTTTAATAAAATATTCATGCAGCCAGTGTACTAACAGGATATTGATTCAGAGTATTTTCGAAGAATACTCAATGAGCCTGTGTACTACCAGAATACTCACTCAGCCTGTGTTCTAACAGAATAATCACTCAGCGAGAGTTCTACCAGAATATGGATTCTGATTATTTGAAAATAATACTCACTCAGCCTGTGTTCTAACAGAATGTGGACTCAGTCTATATTTAAAGAATACTCACTCACCTCAGTGTTCTAACAGAACACTCACTCAGCCTGTGTTCTAACAGAATACTAACTCAGCCTGCGTTCTAACAGAATGTGGATTCAGATCAAAAATTACTAACTCAGTCTGTGTTCTAACAGAATGTGGACTCAGATTTTGTTCAAAGATTACTCTGTCTGTGTTCTAACAGAATATGGACTCAGCCTGTGTTCTAACAGAATACTCACACAGCCTGTGTTCTAACAGAATACTAACTAAGCCAGTGTTTTAAGAGAATATGGATTCAGATTATTTTCAAAGAATACTCACTCAGCCAGTGTTCTACCAGAATATGGATTCAGATTATTTTCAAAGAAAACTCACTCAGCCTGTGTTCTAACAGAATGTGGACTCGGTTTATTTTTATATATTACCCACTCAGGCTGTGTTTTAACAAAATGTGGACTCAGAATTTGATCAAAAATTATTAACTCAGTCTGTTTTCTAACAGAATATGGACTCAGTCTATGTTTAGAGAATACTCACTCAGCCTGTGTTCTAAATAATATGGACTCAGTTTATTTTTATATAATAACCGCTCAGCCTGTGTTCTAACAGAATCCACACCGAGCCTGGGTTTTAACAAAATACTAACTCAGCAAGTGTTCTAACAGTATATTGACTCAGATTATTTTCAAAGAGTACTCACTCAGCCTGTGTTCTAACAGAATATTGACTCAGTCTATATTTAAAGAATACTCACTCACCTAAGTGTTCTAACAGAACACTCACTCAGCCTGTATTCTAACAGAATACAAACTCAGCCTGCGTTTTAACAGAATGTGGATTCAGAACAAAAATTACTAACTCAGTCTGTGTTCTAACAGAATGTGGACTCAGATTTTGTTCAAAAATTACTCTGTCTGTGTTCTAACAGAATATGGACTCAGCCTGTGTTCTAACAGAATACTCACACAGCCTGTGTTCTAACAGAATACTCACTCAGCCAGTGTTTTAAGAGAATATGGATTCAGATTACTTTCAAAGAATACTCACTCAGCCTGTGTTCGAACAAAATATGGACTCAGTTTATTTTTATATATTACCCACTCAGGCTGTGTTTTAACAGAATGTGGACTCAGATTTTTATCAAAAATTATTAACTCAGTCTGTTTTCTAACAGAATATGGACGGAGTCTATGTTTAAAGAATACTCACTCAGCCTGTGTTCTAATAGAATACACACTCAGCATGGTTTTTAATAAAATACTGACGCAGCCAGTGTACTAACAGGAGATTGACTCAGAATATTTTCAAAGAATACTCAATGAGCCTGTTTACTAACAGAATACTCACTCAGCCTGTGTTCTAACAGAATACTCACTCAGCGAGAGTTCTACCAGAATATGGATTCAGAATATTTTAAAATAATACTAACTCCGCCTGTGTTCTAACAGAATATGGACTCAGTCTATGTTTAAAGAATACTCACTCAGCCTGTGTTCTAGCAGAATACTAATTCAGCCTGTGTTTTAACAGAATGTGGACTCAGATTTTATTAAAAGAATACTCACTCAGTCTGTGTTATAAAGAATATGGACTCAGTTTATTTTTAAATAATATCCACTCAGCCTGTGTTCTAACAGAATACTCACTCAGCCTGGGTTTTAACAAAATACTAACTCAGCAAGTGTTCTAACAGGATATTGACTCAGATTGCTTTCAAAGAATACTCACTCAGCCAGTGTTCTACCAGAATATGGATTCAGATTACTTTCAAAGAATACTCACTCAGCCTGTGTTCTAACAGAATGTGGACTCAGATATTGATCAAAAATTACTAACTCAGTCTGTGTTCCAGCAGAATTAGGACGCAGTCTATGTTTAAAGAATACTCACTCAGCCTGTGTTCTAAAAGAATAGGCACTCAGCCTGGTTTTTAATAAGATATTCACGCAGCCAGTGTACTAACAGGATATTGACTCAGAGTATTTTCAAAGAATACTCAATGAGCCTGTTTACTAACAGAATACTCACTCAGCCTGTGTTCTAACAGAATACTCACTCAGCGAGAGTTCTACCAGAATATGGATTCTGATTATTTGAAAATAATACTCACTCAGCCTGTGTTCTAACAGAATGTGGACTCAGTCTATATTTAAAGAATACTCACTCACCTCAGTGTTCTAACAGAACACTCACTCAGCCTGTGTTCTAACAGAATACTAACTCAGCCTGCGTTCTAACAGAATGTGGATTCAGATCAAAAATTACTAACTCAGTCTGTGTTCTAACAGAATGTGGACTCAGATTTTGTTCAAAGATTACTCTGTCTGTGTTCTAACAGAAAATGGACTCAGCCTGTGTTCTAACAGAATACTCACACAGCCTGTGTTCTAACAGAATACTAACTAAGTCAGTGTTTTAAGAGAATATGGATTCAGATTATTTTCAAAGAATACTCACTCAGCCAGTGTTCTACCAGAATATGGATTCAGATTATTTTCAAAGAAAACTCACTCAGCCTGTGTTCTAACAGAATGTGGACTCGGTTTGTTTTTATATATTACCCACTCAGGCTGTGTTTTAACAAAATGTGGACTCAGAATTTGATCAAAAATTATTAACTCAGTCTGTTTTCTAACAGAATATGGACTCAGTCTATGTTTAGAGAATACTCACTCAGCCTGTGTTCTAAATAATATGGACTCAGTTTATTTTTATATAATAACCGCTCAGCCTGTGTTCTAACAGAATCCACACCGAGCCTGGGTTTTAACAAAATACTAACTCAGCAAGTGTTCTAACAGTATATTGACTCAGATTATTTTCAAAGAGTACTCACTCAGCCTGTGTTCTAACAGAATATTGACTCAGTCTATATTTAAAGAATACTCACTCACCTAAGTGTTCTAACAGAACACTCACTCAGCCTGTATTCTAACAGAATACAAACTCAGCCTGCGTTTTAACAGAATGTGGATTCAGAACAAAAATTACTAACTCAGTCTGTGTTCTAACAGAATGTGGACTCAGATTTTGTTCAAAAATTACTCTGTCTGTGTTCTAACAGAATATGGACTCAGCCTGTGTTCTAACAGAATACTCACACAGCCTGTGTTCTAACAGAATACTCACTCAGCCAGTGTTTTAAGAGAATATGGATTCAGATTACTTTCAAAGAATACTCACTCAGCCTGTGTTCGAACAAAATATGGACTCAGTTTATTTTTATATATTACCCACTCAGGCTGTGTTTTAACAGAATGTGGACTCAGATTTTGATCAAAAATTATTAACTCAGTCTGTTTTCTAACAGAATATGGACGGAGTCTATGTTTAAAGAATACTCACTCAGCCTGTGTTCTAATAGAATACACACTCAGCCTGGTTTTTAATAAAATACTGACGCAGCCAGTGTACTAACAGGAGATTGACTCAGAATATTTTCAAAGAATACTCAATGAGCCTGTTTACTAACAGAATACTCACTCAGCCTGTGTTCTAACAGAATACTCACTCAGCGAGAGTTCTACCAGAATATGGATTCAGAATATTTTAAAATAATACTAACTCCGCCTGTGTTCTAACAGAATATGGACTCAGTCTATGTTTAAAGAATACTCACTCAGCCTGTGTTCTAACAGAATACTAATTCAGCCTGTGTTTTAACAGAATGTGGACTCAGATTTTATTAAAAGAATACTCACTCAGTCTGTGTTATAAAGAATATGGACTCAGTTTATTTTTAAATAATATCCACTCAGCCTGTGTTCTAACAGAATACTCACTCAGCCTGGGTTTTAACAAAATACTAACTCAGCAAGTGTTCTAACAGGATATTGACTCAGATTGCTTTCAAAGAATACTCACTCAGCCAGTGTTCTACCAGAATATGGATTCAGATTACTTTCAAAGAATACTCACTCAGCCTGTGTTCTAACAGAATGTGGACTCAGATATTGATCAAAAATTATTAACTCAGTCTGTGTTCTGGCAGAATTAGGACGCAGTCTATGTTTAAAGAATACTCACTCAGCCTGTGTTCTAATAGAATACGCACTCAGCCTGGTTTTTAATAAAATATTCATGCAGCCAGTGTACTAACAGGATATTGATTCAGAGTATTTTCGAAGAATACTCAATGAGCCTGTGTACTACCAGAATACTCACTCAGCCTGTGTTCTAACAGAATAATCACTCAGCGAGAGTTCTACCAGAATATGGATTCTGATTATTTGAAAATAATACTCACTCAGCCTGTGTTCTAACAGAATGTGGACTCAGTCTATATTTAAAGAATACTCACTCACCTCAGTGTTCTAACAGAACACTCACTCAGCCTGTGTTCTAACAGAATACTAACTCAGCCTGCGTTCTAACAGAATGTGGATTCAGATCAAAAATTACTAACTCAGTCTGTGTTCTAACAGAATGTGGACTCAGATTTTGTTCAAAGATTACTCTGTCTGTGTTCTAACAGAATATGGACTCAGCCTGTGTTCTAACAGAATACTCACACAGCCTGTGTTCTAACAGAATACTAACTAAGCCAGTGTTTTAAGAGAATATGGATTCAGATTATTTTCAAAGAATACTCACTCAGCCAGTGTTCTACCAGAATATGGATTCAGATTATTTTCAAAGAAAACTCACTCAGCCTGTGTTCTAACAGAATGTGGACTCGGTTTGTTTTTATATATTACCCACTCAGGCTGTGTTTTAACAAAATGTGGACTCAGAATTTGATCAAAAATTATTAACTCAGTCTGTTTTCTAACAGAATATGGACTCAGTCTATGTTTAGAGAATACTCACTCAGCCTGTGTTCTAAATAATATGGACTCAGTTTATTTTTATATAATAACCGCTCAGCCTGTGTTCTAACAGAATCCACACCGAGCCTGGGTTTTAACAAAATACTAACTCAGCAAGTGTTCTAACAGTATATTGACTCAGATTATTTTCAAAGAGTACTCACTCAGCCTGTGTTCTAACAGAATATTGACTCAGTCTATATTTAAAGAATACTCACTCACCTAAGTGTTCTAACAGAACACTCACTCAGCCTGTATTCTAACAGAATACAAACTCAGCCTGCGTTTTAACAGAATGTGGATTCAGAACAAAAATTACTAACTCAGTCTGTGTTCTAACAGAATGTGGACTCAGATTTTGTTCAAAAATTACTCTGTCTGTGTTCTAACAGAATATGGACTCAGCCTGTGTTCTAACAGAATACTCACACAGCCTGTGTTCTAACAGAATACTCACTCAGCCAGTGTTTTAAGAGAATATGGATTCAGATTACTTTCAAAGAATACTCACTCAGCCTGTGTTCGAACAAAATATGGACTCAGTTTATTTTTATATATTACCCACTCAGGCTGTGTTTTAACAGAATGTGGACTCAGATTTTGATCAAAAATTATTAACTCAGTCTGTTTTCTAACAGAATATGGACGGAGTCTATGTTTAAAGAATACTCACTCAGCCTGTGTTCTAATAGAATACACACTCAGCCTGGTTTTTAATAAAATACTGACGCAGCCAGTGTACTAACAGGAGATTGACTCAGAATATTTTCAAAGAATACTCAATGAGCCTGTTTACTAACAGAATACTCACTCAGCCTGTGTTCTAACAGAATACTCACTCAGCGAGAGTTCTACCAGAATATGGATTCAGAATATTTTAAAATAATACTAACTCCGCCTGTGTTCTAACAGAATATGGACTCAGTCTATGTTTAAAGAATACTCACTCAGCCTGTGTTCTAACAGAATACTAATTCAGCCTGTGTTTTAACAGAATGTGGACTCAGATTTTATTAAAAGAATACTCACTCAGTCTGTGTTATAAAGAATATGGACTCAGTTTATTTTTAAATAATATCCACTCAGCCTGTGTTCTAACAGAATACTCACTCAGCCTGGGTTTTAACAAAATACTAACTCAGCAAGTGTTCTAACAGGATATTGACTCAGATTGCTTTCAAAGAATACTCACTCAGCCAGTGTTCTACCAGAATATGGATTCAGATTACTTTCAAAGAATACTCACTCAGCCTGTGTTCTAACAGAATGTGGACTCAGATATTGATCAAAAATTATTAACTCAGTCTGTGTTCTGGCAGAATTAGGACGCAGTCTATGTTTAAAGAATACTCACTCAGCCTGTGTTCTAATAGAATACACACTCAGCCTGGTTTTTAATAAAATATTCATGCAGCCAGTGTACTAACAGGATATTGATTCAGAGTATTTTCGAAGAATACTCAATGAGCCTGTGTACTACCGGAATACTCACTCAGCCTGTGTTCTAACAGAATAATCACTCAGCGAGAGTTCTACCAGAATATGGATTCTGATTATTTGAAAATAATACTCACTCAGCCTGTGTTCTAACAGAATGTGGACTCAGTCTATATTTAAAGAATACTCACTCACCTCAGTGTTCTAACAGAACACTCACTCAGCCTGTGTTCTAACAGAATACTAACTCAGCCTGCGTTCTAACAGAATGTGGATTCAGATCAAAAATTACTAACTCAGTCTGTGTTCTAACAGAATGTGGACTCAGATTTTGTTCAAAGATTACTCTGTCTGTGTTCTAACAGAATATGGACTCAGCCTGTGTTCTAACAGAATACTCACACAGCCTGTGTTCTAACAGAATACTAACTAAGCCAGTGTTTTAAGAGAATATGGATTCAGATTATTTTCAAAGAATACTCACTCAGCCAGTGTTCTACCAGAATATGGATTCAGATTATTTTCAAAGAAAACTCACTCAGCCTGTGTTCTAACAGAATGTGGACTCGGTTTATTTTTATATATTACCCACTCAGGCTGTGTTTTAACAAAATATGGACTCAGAATTTGATCAAAAATTATTAACTCAGTCTGTTTTCTAACAGAATATGGACTCAGTCTATGTTTAGAGAATACTCACTCAGACTGTGTTCTAAATAATATGGACTCAGTTTATTTTTATATAATAACCGCTCAGCCTGTGTTCTAACAGAATCCACACCGAGCCTGGGTTTTAACAAAATACTAACTCAGCAAGTGTTCTAACAGTATATTGACTCAGATTATTTTCAAAGAGTACTCACTCAGCCTGTGTTCTAACAGAATATTGACTCAGTCTATATTTAAAGAATACTCACTCACCTAAGTGTTCTAACAGAACACTCACTCAGCCTGTATTCTAACAGAATACAAACTCAGCCTGCGTTTTAACAGAATGTGGATTCAGAACAAAAATTACTAACTCAGTCTGTGTTCTAACAGAATGTGGACTCAGATTTTGTTCAAAAATTACTCTGTCTGTGTTCTAACAGAATATGGACTCAGCCTGTGTTCTAACAGAATACTCACACAGCCTGTGTTCTAACAGAATACTCACTCAGCCAGTGTTTTAAGAGAATATGGATTCAGATTACTTTCAAAGAATACTCACTCAGCCTGTGTTCGAACAAAATATGGACTCAGTTTATTTTTATATATTACCCACTCAGGCTGTGTTTTAACAGAATGTGGACTCAGATTTTGATCAAAAATTATTAACTCAGTCTGTTTTCTAACAGAATATGGACGGAGTCTATGTTTAAAGAATACTCACTCAGCCTGTGTTCTAATAGAATACACACTCAGCCTGGTTTTTAATAAAATACTGACGCAGCCAGTGTACTAACAGGAGATTGACTCAGAATATTTTCAAAGAATACTCAATGAGCCTGTTTACTAACAGAATACTCACTCAGCCTGTGTTCTAACAGAATACTCACTCAGCGAGAGTTCTACCAGAATATGGATTCAGAATATTTTAAAATAATACTAACTCCGCCTGTGTTCTAACAGAATATGGACGGAGTCTATGTTTAAAGAATACTCACTCAGCCTGTGTTCTAATAGAATACACACTCAGCCTGGTTTTTAATAAAATACTGACGCAGCCAGTGTACTAACAGGAGATTGACTCAGAATATTTTCAAAGAATACTCAATGAGCCTGTTTACTAACAGAATACTCACTCAGCCTGTGTTCTAACAGAATACTCACTCAGCGAGAGTTCTACCAGAATATGGATTCAGAATATTTTAAAATAATACTAACTCCGCCTGTGTTCTAACAGAATATGGACTCAGTCTATGTTTAAAGAATACTCACTCAGCCTGTGTTCTAACAGAATACTAATTCAGCCTGTGTTTTAACAGAATGTGGACTCAGATTTTATTAAAAGAATACTCACTCAGTCTGTGTTATAAAGAATATGGACTCAGTTTATTTTTAAATAATATCCACTCAGCCTGTGTTCTAACAGAATACTCACTCAGCCTGGGTTTTAACAAAATACTAACTCAGCAAGTGTTCTAACAGGATATTGACTCAGATTGCTTTCAAAGAATACTCACTCAGCCAGTGTTCTACCAGAATATGGATTCAGATTACTTTCAAAGAATACTCACTCAGCCTGTGTTCTAACAGAATGTGGACTCAGATATTGATCAAAAATTATTAACTCAGTCTGTGTTCTGGCAGAATTAGGACGCTGTCTATGTTTAAAGAATACTCACTCAGCCTGTGTTCTAATAGAATACACACTCAGCCTGGTTTTTAATAAAATATTCATGCAGCCAGTGTACTAACAGGATATTGATTCAGAGTATTTTCGAAGAATACTCAATGAGCCTGTGTACTACCGGAATACTCACTCAGCCTGTGTTCTAACAGAATAATCACTCAGCGAGAGTTCTACCAGAATATGGATTCTGATTATTTGAAAATAATACTCACTCAGCCTGTGTTCTAACAGAATGTGGACTCAGTCTATATTTAAAGAATACTCACTCACCTCAGTGTTCTAACAGAACACTCACTCAGCCTGTGTTCTAACAGAATACTAACTCAGCCTGCGTTCTAACAGAATGTGGATTCAGATCAAAAATTACTAACTCAGTCTGTGTTCTAACAGAATGTGGACTCAGATTTTGTTCAAAGATTACTCTGTCTGTGTTCTAACAGAATATGGACTCAGCCTGTGTTCTAACAGAATACTCACACAGCCTGTGTTCTAACAGAATACTAACTAAGCCAGTGTT
Organism: Furipterus horrens; assembly: GCF_987537825.1. Taxonomy (NCBI): domain Eukaryota; kingdom Metazoa; phylum Chordata; class Mammalia; order Chiroptera; family Furipteridae; genus Furipterus; species Furipterus horrens. The sequence goes on along the minus strand of NW_028327190.1, from coordinate 1,346,573 downwards.
TTAAGAGAATATGGATTCAGATTATTTTCAAAGAATACTCACTCAGCCAGTGTTCTACCAGAATATGGATTCAGATTATTTTCAAAGAAAACTCACTCAGCCTGTGTTCTAACAGAATGTGGACTCGGTTTATTTTTATATATTACCCACTCAGGCTGTGTTTTAACAAAATATGGACTCAGAATTTGATCAAAAATTATTAACTCAGTCTGTTTTCTAACAGAATATGGACTCAGTCTATGTTTAGAGAATACTCACTCAGACTGTGTTCTAAATAATATGGACTCAGTTTATTTTTATATAATAACCGCTCAGCCTGTGTTCTAACAGAATCCACACCGAGCCTGGGTTTTAACAAAATACTAACTCAGCAAGTGTTCTAACAGTATATTGACTCAGATTATTTTCAAAGAGTACTCACTCAGCCTGTGTTCTAACAGAATATTGACTCAGTCTATATTTAAAGAATACTCACTCACCTAAGTGTTCTAACAGAACACTCACTCAGCCTGTATTCTAACAGAATACAAACTCAGCCTGCGTTTTAACAGAATGTGGATTCAGAACAAAAATTACTAACTCAGTCTGTGTTCTAACAGAATGTGGACTCAGATTTTGTTCAAAAATTACTCTGTCTGTGTTCTAACAGAATATGGACTCAGCCTGTGTTCTAACAGAATACTCACACAGCCTGTGTTCTAACAGAATACTCACTCAGCCAGTGTTTTAAGAGAATATGGATTCAGATTACTTTCAAAGAATACTCACTCAGCCTGTGTTCGAACAAAATATGGACTCAGTTTATTTTTATATATTACCCACTCAGGCTGTGTTTTAACAGAATGTGGACTCAGATTTTGATCAAAAATTATTAACTCAGTCTGTTTTCTAACAGAATATGGACGGAGTCTATGTTTAAAGAATACTCACTCAGCCTGTGTTCTAATAGAATACACACTCAGCCTGGTTTTTAATAAAATACTGACGCAGCCAGTGTACTAACAGGAGATTGACTCAGAATATTTTCAAAGAATACTCAATGAGCCTGTTTACTAACAGAATACTCACTCAGCCTGTGTTCTAACAGAATACTCACTCAGCGAGAGTTCTACCAGAATATGGATTCAGAATATTTTAAAATAATACTAACTCCGCCTGTGTTCTAACAGAATATGGACTCAGTCTATGTTTAAAGAATACTCACTCCGCCTGTGTTCTAACAGAATACTAATTCAGCCTGTGTTTTAACAGAATGTGGACTCAGATTTTATTAAAAGAATACTCACTCAGTCTGTGTTATAAAGAATATGGACTCAGTTTATTTTTAAATAATATCCACTCAGCCTGTGTTCTAACAGAATACTCACTCAGCCTGGGTTTTAACAAAATACTAACTCAGCAAGTGTTCTAACAGGATATTGACTCAGATTGCTTTCAAAGAATACTCACTCAGCCAGTGTTCTACCAGAATATGGATTCAGATTACTTTCAAAGAATACTCACTCAGCCTGTGTTCTAACAGAATGTGGACTCAGATATTGATCAAAAATTATTAACTCAGTCTGTGTTCTGGCAGAATTAGGACGCAGTCTATGTTTAAAGAATACTCACTCAGCCTGTGTTCTAATAGAATACGCACTCAGCCTGGTTTTTAATAAAATATTCATGCAGCCAGTGTACTAACAGGATATTGATTCAGAGCATTTTCGAAGAATACTCAATGAGCCTGTGTACTACCAGAATACTCACTCAGCCTGTGTTCTAACAGAATAATCACTCAGCGAGAGTTCTACCAGAATATGGATTCTGATTATTTGAAAATAATACTCACTCAGCCTGTGTTCTAACAGAATGTGGACTCAGTCTATATTTAAAGAATACTCACTCACCTCAGTGTTCTAACAGAACACTCACTCAGCCTGTGTTCTAACAGAATACTAACTCAGCCTGCGTTCTAACAGAATGTGGATTCAGATCAAAAATTACTAACTCAGTCTGTGTTCTAACAGAATGTGGACTCGGTTTATTTTTATATATTACCCACTCAGGCTGTGTTTTAACAGAATGTGGAATCAGATTTTGATCAAAAATTATTAACTCAGTCTGTTTTCTTACAGAATATGGACGTAGTCTATGTTTAAAGAATACTCACTCAGCCTGTGTTTTAATAGAATACACACTCAGCCTGGTTTTTAATAAAATACTCACGCAGCCAGTGTACTAACAGGATATTGACTCAGATTATTTTCAAAGAATACTCAATGAGCCTGTTTACTAACAGAATACTCACTCAGCTAGAGTTCTACCAGAATATGGATTCAGATTATTTTAAAATAATACTCACTCAGCCTGTGTTCTAACAGAATATGGACTCAGTCTATGTTTAAAGAATACTCACTCAGCCTGTGTTCTAACAGAATACTCACTCAGCTAGAGTTCTACCAGAATATGGATTCAGATTATTTTAAAATAATACTCACTCCGCCTGTGTTCTAACAGAATATGGACTCAGTGTATGTTTAAAGAATACTCAATCAGGCTGTGTTCTAACAGAATACTAATTCAGCCTCTGTTTTAACAGAATGTGGACTCAGATTTTATTAAAAGAATACTCACTCAGTCTGTTTTCTAACAGAATATGTACTCAGTCTATATTTAAAGAATACTCACTCACCTAAGTGTTCTAACAGAACACTCACTCAGCCTGTGTTCTAACACAATACTCACTCAGCCTGGGTTTTAACAAAATACTAACTCAGCAAGTGTTCTAACAGGATATTGACTCAGATTGTTTTCAAAGAATACTCACTCAACCAGTGTTCTACCAGAATATGGATTTAGATTATTTTCAAAGGATACTCACTCAGCCTGTGTTCTAACAGAATGTGGACTCAGATATTGATCAAAAATTACTAACTCAGTCTGTGTTCTAGCAGAATTAGGACGCAGTCTATGTTTAAATAATACTCACTCAGCCTGTGTTATAAAAGAATAGGAACTCAGCCGGGTTTCTAATAAAATATTCACGCAGCCAGTGTACTAACAGGATATTGACTCAGAGTATATTCAAAGAATACTCAATGAGCCTGTTTACTAACAGAATACTCACTCAGCCTGTGTTCTAACAGAATAATCACTCAGCGAGAGTTCTACCAGAATATGGATTCTGATTATTTGAAAATAATACTCACTCAGCCTGTGTTCTAACAGAATGTGGACTCAGTCTATATTTAAAGAATACTCACTCACTTCAGTGTTCTAACAGAACACTCACTCAGCCTGTGTTCTAACAGAATGTGGACTCAGTCTCTATTTAAAGATACTCACTCACCTCAGTGTTCTAACAGAACACTCACTCAGCCTGTGTTCTAACAGAATACTAACTCAGCCTGCGTTCTAACAGAATGTGGATTCATATCAAAAATTACTAACTCAGTCTGTGTTCTAACAGAATGTGGACTCAGATTTTGTTCAAAGATTACTCTGTCTGTGTTCTAACAGAATATGGACTCAGCCTGTGTTCTAACAGAATACTCACACAGCCTGTGTTCTAACAGAATACTAACTAAGTCAGTGTTTTAAGAGAATATGGATTCAGATTATTTTCAAAGAATACTCACTCAGCCAGTGTTTTAAGAGAATATGGATTCAGATTATTTTCAGAGAATACTCACTCAGCCTGTGTTCGAACACAATATGGACTCGGTTTATTTTTATATATTACCCAGTCAGGCTGTGTTTCAACAGAATGTGGACTCAGAATTTGATCAAAAATTATTAACTCAGTCTGTTTTCTAACAGAATATGGACTCAGTCTATGTTTAGAGAATACTCACTCAGCCTGTGTTCTAAATAATATGGACTCAGTTTATTTTTAATAATAAACACTCTGCCTGTGTTCTAACAGAATACCCACCGAGCCTGGGTTTTAACAAAATACTAACTCAGCAAGTGTTCTAACAGGATATTGACTCAGATTATTTTAAAATAATACTCACTCCGCCTGTGTTCTAACAGAATATGTACTCAGTCTATTTTTAAAGAATACTCACTCACCTAAGTGTTCTAACAGAACACTCACTCAGCCTGTGTTCTAACAGAATACTAACTCAGCCTGTGTTTTAACAGAATGTGGATTCAGATCAAAAATTACTAACTCAGTCTGTGTTCTAACAGAATATGGACTCAGTCTATGTTTAAAGAATACTCACTCAGCCTGTGTTCTAACAGAATACTCAATCAGCTAGAGTTCTACCAGAATATGGATTCAGATTATTTTAAAATAATACTCACTCAGCCTGTGTTCTAACAGAATATGGACTCAGTCTATGTTTAAAGAATACTCACTCAGCCTGTGTTCTAACAGAATACTCACTCAGCGAGAGTTCTACCAGAATATGGATTCAGATTATTTTAAAATAATACTCACTCCGCCTGTGTTCTAACAGAATATGGACTCAGTGTATGTTTAAAGAATACTCACTCAGCCTGTGTTCTAACAGAATACTAATTCAGCCTGTGTTTTAACAGAATGTGGACTCAGATTTTATTAAAAGAATACTCACTCAGTCTGTGTTATAAAGAATATGGACTCAGTTTATTTTTAAATAATACCCACTCAGCCTGTGTTCTAACAGAATACTCACTCAGCCTGGGTTTTAACAAATACTAACTCAGCAAGTGTTCTAACAGGATATTGACTCAGACTGTTTTCAAAGAATACTCACTCAGCCAGTGTTCTACCAGAATATGGATTCAGATTATTTTCAAAGAATTCTCACTCAGCCTGTATTCTAACAGAATGTGGACTCAGATATTGATCAAAAATTACTAACTCAGTCTGTGTTCTAGCAGAATTAGGACGCAGTCTATGTTTAAAGAATACTCACTCAGCCTGTGTTCTAACAGAATGTGGACTCAGTCTATATTTAAAGAATACTCACTCACCTCAGTGTTCTAACAGAACACTCACTCAGCCTGTGTTCTAACAGAATACTAACTCAGCCTGCGTTCTAACAGAATGTGGATTCAGATCAAAAATTACTAACTCAGTCTGTGTTCTAACAGAATGTGAACTCAGATTTTGTTCAAAGATTACTCTGTCTGTGTTCTAACAGAATATGGACTCAGCCTGTGTTCTAACAGAATACTCACACAGCCTGTGTTCTAACAGAATACTAACTAAGCCAGTGTTTTAAGAGAATATGGATTCAGATTATTTTCAGAGAATACTCACTCAGCCTGTGTTCGAACAAAATATGGACTCAGTTTATTTTTATATATTACCCACTCAGGCTGTGTTTTAACAGAATGTGGACTCAGAATTTGATCAAAAATTATTAACTCAGTCTGTTTTCTAACAGAATATGGACTCAGTCTATGTTGAGAGAATACTCACTCACCCTGTGTTCTAAATAATATGGACTCAGTTTATTTTTAATAATAACCGCTCAGCCTGTTTTCTAACAGAATATGGACTCAGTCTATGTTTAGAGAATACTCACTCAGCCTGTGTTCTAAATAATATGGATTCAGTTTATTTTTAATAATAACCGCTCTGCCTGTGTTCTAACAGAATACCCACCGAGCCTGGGTTTTAACAAAATACTAACTCAGCAAGTGTTCTAACAGGATATTGACTCAGATTATTTTCAAAGAGTACTCACTCAGCCTGTGCTCTAACAGAATATGGACTCAGTCTATATTTAAAGAATACTCACTCACCTAAGTGTTCTAACAGAACACTCACTCAGCCTGTGTTCTAACAGAATACTCACTCAGCCTGGTTTTTAACAAAATACTAACTCAGCAAGTGTTCTAACAGGATATTGACTCAGATTGTTTTCAAAGAATACTCACTCAGCCAGTGTTCTACCAGAATATGGATTCAGATTATTTTCAAAGGATACTCACTCAGCCTGTGTTCTAACAGAATGTGGACTCAGATATTGATCAAAAATTACTAACTCAGTCTGTGTTCTAGCAGCATTAGGACGCAGTCTATGTTTAAAGAATACTCACTCAGCCTGTGTTATAAAAGAATAGGAACTCAGCCGGGTTTTTAATAAAATATTCACGCAGCCAGTGTACTAACAGGATATTGACTCAGAGTATATTCAAAGAATACCCAATGAGCCTGTTTACTAACAGAATACTCACTCAGCCTGTGTTCTAACAGAATAATCACTCAGCGAGAGTTCTACCAGAATATGGATTCTGATTATTTGAAAATAATACTCACTCAGCCTGTGTTCTAACAGAATGTGGACTCAGTCTATATTTAAAGAATACTCACTCACTTCAGTGTTCTAACAGAACACTCACTCAGCCTGTGTTCTAACAGAATGTGGACTCAGTCTCTATTTAAAGATACTCACTCACCTCAGTGTTCTAACAGAACACTCACTCAGCCTGTGTTCTAACAGAATACTAACTCAGCCTGCGTTCTAACAGAATGTGGATTCATATCAAAAATTACTAACTCAGTCTGTGTTCTAACAGAATGTGGACTCAGATTTTGTTCAAAGATTACTCTGTCTGTGTTCTAACAGAATATGGACTCAGCCTGTGTTCTAACAGAATACTCACACAGCCTGTGTTCTAACAGAATACTAACTAAGTCAGTGTTTTAAGAGAATATGGATTCAGATTATTTTCAAAGAATACTCACTCAGCCAGTGTTTTAAGAGAATATGGATTCAGATTATTTTCAGAGAATACTCACTCAGCCTGTGTTCGAACACAATATGGACTCGGTTTATTTTTATATATTACCCAGTCAGGCTGTGTTTCAACAGAATGTGGACTCAGAATTTGATCAAAAATTATTAACTCAGTCTGTTTTCTAACAGAATATGGACTCAGTCTATGTTTAGAGAATACTCACTCAGCCTGTGTTCTAAATAATATGGACTCAGTTTATTTTTATATAATAACCGCTCAGCCTGTGTTCTAACAGAATACTCACCGAGCCTGGGTTTTAACAAAATACTAACTCAGCAAGTGTTCTAACAGGATATTGACTCAGATTATTTTCAAAGAGTACTCACTCAGCCTGTGTTCTAACATAATATGGACTCAGTCAATATTTAAAGAATACTCACTCACCTAAGTGTTCTAACAGAACACTCACTCAGCCTGTGTTCTAACAGAATACTAACTCAGCCTGCGTTTTAACAGAATGTGGATTCAGATCAAAAATTGCTAACTGAGTCTGTGTTCTAACAGAATGTGGACTCAGATTTTGTTCAAAAATTACTCTGTCTGTGTTCTAACAGAATATGGACTCAGCCTGTGTTCTAACAGAATACTCACACAGCCTGTGTTCTAACAGAATACTCACTCAGCCAGTGTTTTAAGAGAATATGGATTCAGATTATTTTCAAAGAATACTCACTCAGCCTGTGTTCGAACAAAATATGGACTCAGTTTATTTTTATATATTACCCACTCAGGCTGTGTTTTAACAGAATGTGGAATCAGATTTTGATCAAAAATTATTAACTCAGTCTGTTTTCTAACAGAATATGGACGCAGTCTATGTTTAAAGTATACTCACTCAGCCTGTGTTCTAATAGAATACACACTCAGCCTGGTTTTTAATAAAATACTCACGCAGCCAGTGTACTAACAGGATATTGACTCAGATTACTTTCAAAGAATACTCAATGAGCATGTTTACTAACAGAATACTCACTCAGCCTGTGTTCTAACAGAATACTCACTCAGCGAGGGTTCTACCAGATTATGGATTCAGATTATTTTAAAATAATACTCACTCCGCCTGTGTTCTAACAGAATATGGAATCAGTGTATGTTTAAAGAATACTCACTCAGCCTGTGTTCTAACAGAATACTAATTCAGCCTGTGTTTTAACAGAATGTGGACTCAGATTTTATTAAAAAATACTCACTCAGTCTGTGTTATAAAGAATATGGACTCAGTTTATTTTTAAATAATATCCACTCAGCCTGTGTTCTAACAGAATACTCACTCAGCCTGGGTTTTAACAAAATACTAACTCAGCAAGTGTTCTAACAGGATATTGACTCAGATTGCTTTCAAAGAATACTCACTCAGCCAGTGTTCTACCAGAATATGGATTCAGATTACTTTCAAAGAATACTCACTCAGCCTGTGTTCTAACAGAATGTGGACTCAGATATTGATCAAAAATTATTAACTCAGTCTGTGTTCTGGCAGAATTAGGACGCAGTCTATGTTTAAAGAATACTCACTCAGCCTGTGTTCTAATAGAATACGCACTCAGCCTGGTTTTTAATAAAATATTCATGCAGCCAGTGTACTAACAGGATATTGATTCAGAGTATTTTCGAAGAATACTCAATGAGCCTGTGTACTACCAGAATACTCACTCAGCCTGTGTTCTAACAGAATAATCACTCAGCGAGAGTTCTACCAAAATATGGATTCTGATTATTTGAAAATAATACTCACTCAGCCTGTGTTCTAACAGAATGTGGACTCAGTCTATATTTAAAGAATACTCACTCACCTCAGTGTTCTAACAGAACACTCACTCAGCCTGTGTTCTAACAGAATACTAACTCAGCCTGCGTTCTAACAGAATGTGGATTCAGATCAAAAATTACTAACTCAGTCTGTGTTCTAACAGAATGTGGACTCAGATTTTGTTCAAAGATTACTCTGTCTGTGTTCTAACAGAATATGGACTCAGCCTGTGTTCTAACAGAATACTCACACAGCCTGTGTTCTAACAGAATACTAACTAAGCCAGTGTTTTAAGAGAATATGGATTCAGATTATTTTCAAAGAATACTCACTCAGCCAGTGTTCTACCAGAATATGGATTCAGATTATTTTCAAAGAAAACTCACTCAGCCTGTGTTCTAACAGAATGTGGACTCGGTTTGTTTTTATATATTACCCACTCAGGCTGTGTTTTATCAAAATGTGGACTCAGAATTTGATCAAAAATTATTAACTCAGTCTGTTTTCTAACAGAATATGGACTCAGTCTATGTTTAGAGAATACTCACTCAGCCTGTGTTCTAAATAATATGGACTCAGTTTATTTTTATATAATAACCGCTCAGCCTGTGTTCTAACAGAATCCACACCGAGCCTGGGTTTTAACAAAATACTAACTCAGCAAGTGTTCTAACAGTATATTGACTCAGATTATTTTCAAAGAGTACTCACTCAGCCTGTGTTCTAACAGAATATTGACTCAGTCTATATTTAAAGAATACTCACTCACCTAAGTGTTCTAACAGAACACTCACTCAGCCTGTATTCTAACAGAATACAAACTCAGCCTGCGTTTTAACAGAATGTGGATTCAGAACAAAAATTACTAACTCAGTCTGTGTTCTAACAGAATGTGGACTCAGATTTTGTTCAAAAATTACTCTGTCTGTGTTCTAACAGAATATGGACTCAGCCTGTGTTCTAACAGAATACTCACACAGCCTGTGTTCTGACAGAATACTCACTCAGCCAGTGTTTTAAGAGAATATGGATTCAGATTACTTTCAAAGAATACTCACTCAGCCTGTGTTCGAACAAAATATGGACTCAGTTTATTTTTATATATTACCCACTAAGGCTGTGTTTTAACAGAATGTGGACTCAGATTTTGATCAAAAATTATTAACTCAGTCTGTTTTCTAACAGAATATGGACGGAGTCTATGTTTAAAGAATACTCACTCAGCCTGTGTTCTAATAGAATATACACTCAGCCTGGTTTTTAATAAAATACTGACGCAGCCAGTGTACTAACAGGAGATTGACTCAGAATATTTTCAAAGAATACTCAATGAGCCTGTTTACTAACAGAATACTCACTCAGCCTGTGTTCTAACAGAATACTCACTCAGCGAGAGTTCTACCAGAATATGGATTCAGAATATTTTAAAATAATACTAACTCCGCCTGTGTTCTAACAGAATATGGACTCAGTCTATGTTTAAAGAATACTCACTCAGCCTGTGTTCTAACAGAATACTAATTCAGCCTGTGTTTTAACAGAATGTGGACTCAGATTTTATTAAAAGAATACTCACTCAGTCTGTGTTATAAAGAATATGGACTCAGTTTATTTTTAAATAATATCCACTCAGCCTGTGTTCTAACAGAATACTCACTCAGCCTGGGTTTTAACAAAATACTAACTCAGCAAGTGTTCTAACAGGATATTGACTCAGATTGCTTTCAAAGAATACTCACTCAGCCAGTGTTCTACCAGAATATGGATTCAGATTACTTTCAAAGAATACTCACTCAGCCTGTGTTCTAACAGAATGTGGACTCAGATATTGATCAAAAATTATTAACTCAGTCTGTGTTCTGTCAGAATTAGGATGCAGTCTATGTTTAAAGAATACTCACTCAGCCTGTGTTCTAATAGAATACACACTCAGCCTGGTTTTTAATAAAATATTCATGCAGCCAGTGTACTAACAGGATATTGATTCAGAGTATTTTCGAAGAATACTCAATGAGCCTGTGTACTACCAGAATACTCACTCAGCCTGTGTTCTAACAGAATAATCACTCAGCGAGAGTTCTACCAGAATATGGATTCTGATTATTTGAAAATAATACTCACTCAGCCTGTGTTCTAACAGAATGTGGACTCAGTCTATATTTAAAGAATACTCACTCACCTCAGTGTTCTAACAGAACACTCACTCAGCCTGTGTTCTAACAGAATACTAACTCAGCCTGCGTTCTAACAGAATGTGGATTCAGATCAAAAATTACTAACTCAGTCTGTGTTCTAACAGAATGTGGACTCAGATTTTGATCAAAAATTATTAACTCAGTCTGTTTTCTAACAGAATATGGACGCAGTCTATGTTTAAAGTATACTCACTCAGCCTGTGTTCTAATAGAATACACACTCAGCCTGGTTTTTAATAAAATACTCACGCAGCCAGTGTACTAACAGGATATTGACTCAGATTACTTTCAAAGAATACTCAATGAGCATGTTTACTAACAGAATACTCACTCAGCCTGTGTTCTAACAGAATACTCACTCAGCGAGGGTTCTACCAGATTATGGATTCAGATTATTTTAAAATAATACTCACTCCGCCTGTGTTCTAACAGAATATGGAATCAGTGTATGTTTAAAGAATACTCACTCAGCCTGTGTTCTAACAGAATACTAATTCAGCCTGTGTTTTAACAGAATGTGGACTCAGATTTTATTAAAAGAATACTCACTCAGTCTGTGTTATAAAGAATATGGACTCAGTTTATTTTTAAATAATATCCACTCAGCCTGTGTTCTAACAGAATACTCACTCAGCCTGGGTTTTAACAAAATACTAACTCAGCAAGTGTTCTAACAGGATATTGACTCAGATTGCTTTCAAAGAATACTCACTCAGCCAGTGTTCTACCAGAATATGGATTCAGATTACTTTCAAAGAATACTCACTCAGCCTGTGTTCTAACAGAATGTGGACTCAGATATTGATCAAAAATTATTAACTCAGTCTGTGTTCTGGCAGAATTAGGACGCAGTCTATGTTTAAAGAATACTCACTCAGCCTGTGTTCTAATAGAATACACACTCAGCCTGGTTTTTAATAAAATATTCATGCAGCCAGTGTACTAACAGGATATTGATTCAGAGTATTTTCGAAGAATACTCAATGAGCCTGTGTACTACCAGAATACTCACTCAGCCTGTGTTCTAACAGAATAATCACTCAGCGAGAGTTCTACCAGAATATGGATTCTGATTATTTGAAAATAATACTCACTCAGCCTGTGTTCTAACAGAATGTGGACTCAGTCTATATTTAAAGAATACTCACTCACCTCAGTGTTCTAACAGAACACTCACTCAGCCTGTGTTCTAACAGAATACTAACTCAGCCTGCGTTCTAACAGAATGTGGATTCAGATCAAAAATTACTAACTCAGTCTGTGTTCTAACAGAATGTGGACTCAGATTTTGTTCAAAGATTACTCTGTCTGTGTTCTAACAGAATATGGACTCAGCCTGTGTTCTAACAGAATACTCACACAGCCTGTGTTCTAACAGAATACTAACTAAGCCAGTGTTTTAAGAGAATATGGATTCAGATTATTTTCAAAGAATACTCACTCAGCCAGTGTTCTACCAGAATATGGATTCAGATTATTTTCAAAGAAAACTCACTCAGCCTGTGTTCTAACAGAATGTGGACTCGGTTTGTTTTTATATATTACCCACTCAGGCTGTGTTTTAACAAAATGTGGACTCAGAATTTGATCAAAAATTATTAACTCAGTCTGTTTTCTAACAGAATATGGACTCAGTCTATGTTTAGAGAATACTCACTCAGCCTGTGTTCTAAATAATATGGACTCAGTTTATTTTTATATAATAACCGCTCAGCCTGTGTTCTAACAGAATCCACACCGAGCCTGGGTTTTAACAAAATACTAACTCAGCAAGTGTTCTAACAGTATATTGACTCAGATTATTTTCAAAGAGTACTCACTCAGCCTGTGTTCTAACAGAATATTGACTCAGTCTATATTTAAAGAATACTCACTCACCTAAGTGTTCTAACAGAACACTCACTCAGCCTGTATTCTAACAGAATACAAACTCAGCCTGCGTTTTAACAGAATGTGGATTCAGAACAAAAATTACTAACTCAGTCTGTGTTCTAACAGAATGTGGACTCAGATTTTGTTCAAAAATTACTCTGTCTGTGTTCTAACAGAATATGGACTCAGCCTGTGTTCTAACAGAATACTCACACAGCCTGTGTTCTAACAGAATACTCACTCAGCCAGTGTTTTAAGAGAATATGGATTCAGATTACTTTCAAAGAATACTCACTCAGCCTGTGTTCGAACAAAATATGGACTCAGTTTATTTTTATATATTACCCACTCAGGCTGTGTTTTAACAGAATGTGGACTCAGATTTTGATCAAAAATTATTAACTCAGTCTGTTTTCTAACAGAATATATACGGAGTCTATGTTTAAAGAATACTCACTCAGCCTGTGTTCTAATAGAATACACACTCAGCCTGGTTTTTAATAAAATACTGACGCAGCCAGTGTACTAACAGGAGATTGACTCAGAATATTTTCAAAGAATACTCAATGAGCCTGTTTACTAACAGAATACTCAGCCTGTGTTCTAACAGAATACTCACTCAGCGAGAGTTCTACCAGAATATGGATTCAGAATATTTTAAAATAATACTAACTCCGCCTGTGTTCTAACAGAATATGGACTCAGTCTATGTTTAAAGAATACTCACTCCGCCTGTGTTCTAACAGAATACTAATTCAGCCTGTGTTTTAACAGAATGTGGACTCAGATTTTATTAAAAGAATACTCACTCAGTCTGTGTTATAAAGAATATGGACTCAGTTTATTTTTAAATAATATCCACTCAGCCTGTGTTCTAACAGAATACTCACTCAGCCTGGGTTTTAACAAAATACTAACTCAGCAAGTGTTCTAACAGGATATTGACTCAGATTGCTTTCAAAGAATACTCACTCAACCAGTGTTCTACCAGAATATGGATTCAGATTACTTTCAAAGAATACTCACTCAGCCTGTGTTCTAACAGAATGTGGACTCAGATATTGATCAAAAATAATTAACTCAGTCTGTGTTCTGGCAGAATTAGGACGCAGTCTATGTTTAAAGAATACTCACTCAGCCTGTGTTCTAATAGAATACGCACTCAGCCTGGTTTTTAATAAAATATTCATGCAGCCAGTGTACTAACAGGATATTGATTCAGAGTATTTTCGAAGAATACTCAATGAGCCTGTGTACTACCAGAATACTCACTCAGCCTGTGTTCTAACAGAATAATCACTCAGCGAGAGTTCTACCAGAATATGGATTCTGATTATTTGAAAATAATACTCACTCAGCCTGTGTTCTAACAGAATGTGGACTCAGTCTATATTTAAAGAATACTCACTCACCTCAGTGTTCTAACAGAACACTCACTCAGCCTGTGTTCTAACAGAATACTAACTCAGCCTGCGTTCTAACAGAATGTGGATTCAGATCAAAAATTACTAACTCAGTCTGTGTTCTAACAGAATGTGGACTCAGATTTTGTTCAAAGATTACTCTGTCTGTGTTCTAACAGAATATGGACTCAGCCTGTGTTCTAACAGAATACTCACACAGCCTGTGTTCTAACAGAATACTAACTAAGCCAGTGTTTTAAGAGAATATGGATTCAGATTATTTTCAAAGAATACTCACTCAGCCAGTGTTCTACCAGAATATGGATTCAGATTATTTTCAAAGAAAACTCACTCAGCCTGTGTTCTAACAGAATGTGGACTCGGTTTGTTTTTATATATTACCCACTCAGGCTGTGTTTTAACAAAATGTGGACTCAGAATTTGATCAAAAATTATTAACTCAGTCTGTTTTCTAACAGAATATGGCCTCAGTCTATGTTTAGAGAATACTCACTCAGCCTGTGTTCTAAATAATATGGACTCAGTTTATTTTTATATAATAACCGCTCAGCCTGTGTTCTAACAGAATCCACACCGAGCCTGGGTTTTAACAAAATACTAACTCAGCAAGTGTTCTAACAGTATATTGACTCAGATTATTTTCAAAGAGTACTCACTCAGCCTGTGTTCTAACAGAATATTGACTCAGTCTATATTTAAAGAATACTCACTCACCTAAGTGTTCTAACAGAACACTCACTCAGCCTGTATTCTAACAGAATACAAACTCAGCCTGCGTTTTAACAGAATGCGGTTTCAGAACAAAAATTACTAACTCAGTCTGTGTTCTAACAGAATGTGGACTCAGATTTTGTTCAAAAATTACTCTGTCTGTGTTCTAACAGAATATGGACTCAGCCTGTGTTCTAACAGAATACTCACACAGCCTGTGTTCTAACAGAATACTCACTCAGCCAGTGTTTTAAGAGAATATGGATTCAGATTACTTTCAAAGAATACTCACTCAGCCTGTGTTCGAACAAAATATGGACTCAGTTTATTTTTATATATTACCCACTCAGGCTGTGTTTTAACAGAATGTGGACTCAGATTTTGATCAAAAATTATTAACTCAGTCTGTTTTCTAACAGAATATGGACGGAGTCTATGTTTAAAGAATACTCACTCAGCCTGTGTTCTAATAGAATACACACTCAGCCTGGTTTTTAATAAAATACTGACGCAGCCAGTGTACTAACAGGAGATTGACTCAGAATATTTTCAAAGAATACTCAATGAGCCTGTTTACTAACAGAATACTCACTCAGCCTGTGTTCTAACAGAATACTCACTCAGCGAGTGTTCTACCAGAATATGGATTCAGAATATTTTAAAATAATACTAACTCCGCCTGTGTTCTAACAGAATATGGACTCAGTCTATGTTTAAAGAATACTCACTCAGCCTGTGTTCTAACAGAATACTAATTCAGCCTGTGTTTTAACAGAATGTGGACTCAGATTTTATTAAAAGAATACTCACTCAGTCTGTGTTATAAAGAATATGGACTCAGTTTATTTTTAAATAATATCCACTCAGCCTGTGTTCTAACAGAATACTCACTCAGCCTGGGTTTTAACAAAATACTAACTCAGCAAGTGTTCTAACAGGATATTGACTCAGATTGCTTTCAAAGAATACTCACTCAGCCAGTGTTCTACCAGAATATGGATTCAGATTACTTTCAAAGAATACTCACTCAGCCTGTGTTCTAACAGAATGTGGACTCAGATATTGATCAAAAATTATTAACTCAGTCTGTGTTCTGGCAGAATTAGGACGCAGTCTATGTTTAAAGAATACTCACTCAGCCTGTGTTCTAATAGAATACGTACTCAGCCTGGTTTTTAATAAAATATTCATGCAGCCAGTGTACTAACAGGATATTGATTCAGAGTATTTTCGAAGAATACTCAATGAGCCTGTGTACTACCAGAATACTCACTCAGCCTGTGTTCTAACAGAATAATCACTCAGCGAGAGTTCTACCAGAATATGGATTCTGATTATTTGAAAATAATACTCACTCAGCCTGTGTTCTAACAGAATGTGGACTCAGTCTATATTTAAAGAATACTCACTCACCTCAGTGTTCTAACAGAACACTCACTCAGCCTGTGTTCTAACAGAATACTAACTCAGCCTGCGTTCTAACAGAATGTGGATTCAGATCAAAAATTACTAACTCAGTCTGTGTTCTAACAGAATGTGGACTCGGTTTATTTTTATATATTACCCACTCAGGCTGTGTTTTAACAGAATGTGGACTCAGAATTTGATCAAAAATTATTAACTCAGTCTGTTTTCTAACAGAATATGGACTCAGTCTATGTTGAGAGAATACTCACTCAGCCTGTGTTCTAAATAATATGGACTCAGTTTATTTTTAATAATAACCGCTCAGCCTGTGTTCTAACAGAATACCCACCGAGCCTGGGTTTTAACAAAATACTAACTCAGCTAGTGTTCTAACAGGATATTTACTCAGATTACTTTCAAAGAGTACTCACTCAGCCTGTGTTCTAACAGAATACTAACTCAGCCTGCGTTCTAACAGAATGTGGATTCAGATCAAAAATTACTAACTCAGTCTGTGTTCTAACAGAATGTGGACTCAGATTTTGTTCAAAGATTACTCTGTCTGTGTTCTAACAGAATATAGACTCAGCCTGTGTTCTAACAGAATACTCACACAGCCTGTGTTCTAACAGAATACTAACTAAGCCAGTGTTTTAAGAGAATATGGATTCAGATTATTTTCAAAGAATACTCACTCAGCCAGTGTTCTACCAGAATATGGATTCAGATTATTTTCAAAGAAAACTCACTCAGCCTGTGTTCTAACAGAATGTGGACTCGGTTTGTTTTTATATATTACCCACTCAGGCTGTGTTTTAACAAAATGTGGACTCAGAATTTGATCAAAAATTATTAACTCAGTCTGTTTTCTAACAGAATATGGACTCAGTCTATGTTTAGAGAATACTCACTCAGCCTGTGTTCTAAATAATATGGACTCAGTTTATTTTTATATAATAACCGCTCAGCCTGTGTTCTAACAGAATCCACACCGAGCCTGGGTTTTAACAAAATACTAACTCAGCAAAGTGTTCTAACAGTATATTGACTCAGATTATTTTCAAAGAGTACTCACTCAGCCTGTGTTCTAACAGAATATTGACTCAGTCTATATTTAAAGAATACTCACTCACCTAAGTGTTCTAACAGAACACTCACTCAGCCTGTATTCTAACAGAATACAAACTCAGCCTGCGTTTTAACAGAATGTGGATTCAGAACAAAAATTACTAACTCAGTCTGTGTTCTAACAGAATGTGGACTCAGATTTTGTTCAAAAATTACTCTGTCTGTGTTCTAACAGAATATGGACCCAGCCTGTGTTCTAACAGAATACTCACACAGCCTGTGTTCTAACAGAATACTCACTCAGCCTGGGTTTTAACAAAATACTAACTCAGCAAGTGTTCTAACAGGATATTGACTCAGATTGCTTTCAAAGAATACTCACTCAGCCAGTGTTCTACCAGAATATGGATTCAGATTACTTTCAAAGAATACTCACTCAGCCTGTGTTCTAACAGAATGTGGACTCAGATATTGATCAAAAATTATTAACTCAGTCTGTGTTCTGGCAGAATTAGGACGCAGTCTATGTTTAAAGAATACTCACTCAGCCTGTGTTCTAATAGAATACGCACTCAGCCTGGTTTTTAATAAAATATTCATGCAGCCAGTGTACTAACAGGATATTGATTCAGAGTATTTTCGAAGAATACTCAATGAGCCTGTGTACTACCAGAATACTCACTCAGCCTGTGTTCTAACAGAATAATCACTCAGCGAGAGTTCTACCAGAATATGGATTCTGATTATTTGAAAATAATACTCACTCAGCCTGTGTTCTAACAGAATGTGGACTCAGTCTATATTTAAAGAATACTCACTCACCTCAGTGTTCTAACAGAACACTCACTCAGCCTGTGTTCTAACAGAATACTAACTCAGCCTGCGTTCTAACAGAATGTGGATTCAGATCAAAAATTACTAACTCAGTCTGTGTTCTAACAGAATGTGGACTCGGTTTATTTTTATATATTACCCACTCAGGCTGTGTTTTAACAGAATGTGGACTCAGAATTTGATCAAAAATTATGAACTCAGTCTGTTTTCTAACAGAATATGGACTCAGTCTATGTTGAGAGAATACTCACTCAGCCTGTGTTCTAAATAATATGGACTCAGTTTATTTTTAATAATAACCGCTCAGCCTGTGTTCTAACAGAATACCCACCGAGCCTGGGTTTTAACAAAATACTAACTCAGCTAGTGTTCTAACAGGATATTTACTCAGATTACTTTCAAAGAGTACTCACTCAGCCTGTGTTCTAACAGAATACTAACTCAGCCTGCGTTCTAACAGAATGTGGATTCAGATCAAAAATTACTAACTCAGTCTGTGTTCTAACAGAATGTGGACTCAGATTTTGTTCAAAGATTACTCTGTCTGTGTTCTAACAGAATATGGACTCAGCCTGTGTTCTAACAGAATACTCACACAGCCTGTGTTCTAACAGAATACTAACTAAGCCAGTGTTTTAAGAGAATATGGATTCAGATTATTTTCAGAGAATACTCACTCAGCCTGTGTTCGAACAAAATATGGACTCAGTTTATTTTTATATATTACCCACTCAGGCTGTGTTTTAACAGAATGTGGACTCAGAATTTGATCAAAAATTATTAACTCAGTCTGTTTTCTAACAGAATATGGACTCAGTCTATGTTGAGAGAATACTCACTCAGCCTGTGTTCTAAATAATATGGACTCAGTTTATTTTTAATAATAACCGCTCAGCCTGTGTTCTAACAGAATACCCACCGAGCCTGGGTTTTAACAAAATACTAACTCAGAAAGTGTTCTAACAGGATATTGACTCAGATTATTTTCAAAGAGTACTCACTCAGCCTGTGTTCTAACAGAATATGGACTCAGTCTATATTTAAAGAATACTCACTCACCTAAGTGTTCTAACAGAACACTCACTCAGCCTGTGTTCTAACAGAATACTAACTCAGGCTGCGTTTTAACAGAATGTGGATTCAGATCAAAAATTACTAACTTAGTCTGTGTTCTAACAGAATGTGGACTCAGATTTTGTTCAAAAATTACTCTGTCTGTGTACTAACAGAATATGGACTCAGCCTGTGTTCTAACAGAATACTCACACAGCTTGTGTTCTAACAGAATACTCACTCAGCCAGTGTTTTAAGAGAATATGGATTCAGATTATTTTCAAAGAATACTCACTCAGCCTGTGTTCGAACAAAATATGGACTCAGTTTATTTTTATATATTACCCACTCAGGCTGTGTTTTAACAGAATGTGGACTCAGATTTTGATCAAAAATTATTAACTCAGTCTGTTTTCTAACAGAATATGGACGCAGTCTATGTTTCAAGAATACTCACTCAGCCTGTGTTCTAAATAATATGGACTCAGTTTATTTTTAATAATAACCACTCAGCCTGTGTTCTAACAGAATATGGACTCAGTCAATATTTAAAGAATACTCACTCACCTAAGTGTTCCAACAGAACACTCACTCAGCCTGTGTTCTAACAGAATACTAACTCAGCCTGCGTTTTAACAGAATGTGGATTCAGATCAAAAATTGCTAACTCAGTCTGTGTTCTAACAGAATGTGGACTCAGATTTTGTTCAAAAATTACTCTGTCTGTGTTCTAACAGAATATGGACTCAGCCTGTGTTCTAACAGAATACTCACACAGCCTGTGTTCTAACAGAATACTCACTCAGCCAGTGTTTTAAGAGAATATGGATTCAGATTATTTTCAAAGAATACTCACTCAGCCTGTGTTCGAACAAAATATGGACTCAGTTTATTTTTATATATTACCCACTCAGGCTGTGTTTTAACAGAATGTGGAATCAGATTTTGATCAAAAATTATTAACTCAGTCTGTTTTCTAACAGAATATGGACGCAGTCTATGTTTAAAGAAAACTCACTCAGCCTGTGTTCTAATAGAATACACACTCAGCCTGGTTTTTAATAAAATACTCACGCAGCCAGTGTACTAACAGAATATTGACTCAGATTATTTTCAAAGAATACTCAATGAGCCTGTTTACTAACAGAATACTCACTCAGCCTGTGTTCTAACAGAATGTGGACTCAGTCTATATTTAAATGATACTCACTCACCTCAGTGTTCTAACAGAATACTCACTCAGTTAGAGTTCTACCAGAATATGGATTCAGATTATTTTAAAATAATACTCACTCAGCCTGTGTTCTAACAGAATATGGACTCAGTCTATGTTTAAAGAATACTCACTCAGCCTGTGTTCTAACAGAATACTCACTCAGCGAGAGTTCTACCAGAATATGGATTCAGATTATTTTAAAATAATACTCACTCCGCCTGTGTTCTAACAGAATATGGACTCAGTGTATGTTTAAAGAATACTCACTCAGCCTGTGTTCTAACAGAATACTAATTCAGCCTGTGTTTTAACAGAATGTGGACTCAGATTTTATTAAAAGAATACTCACTCAGTCTGTGTTATAAAGAATATGGACTCAGTTTATTTTTAAATAATACCCACTCAGCCTGTGTTCTAACAGAATACTCACTCAGCCTGGGTTTTAACAAATACTAACTCAGCAAGTGTTCTAACAGGATATTGACTCAGACTGTTTTCAAAGAATACTCACTCAGCCAGTGTTCTACAAGAATATGGATTCAGATTATTTTCAAAGAATTCTCACTCAGCCTGTGTTCTAACAGAATGTGGACTCAGATATTGATCAAAAATTACTAACTCAGTCTGTGTTCTAGCAGAATTAGGACGCAGTCTATGTTTAAAGAATACTCACTCAGCCTGTGTTCTAACAGAATGTGGACTCAGTCTATATTTAAAGAATACTCACTCACCTCAGTGTTCTAACAGAACACTCACTCAGCCTGTGTTCTAACAGAATACTAACTCAGCCTGCGTTCTAACAGAATGTGGATTCAGGTCAAAAATTACTAACTCAGTCTGTGTTCTAACAGAATGTGGACTCAGATTTTGTTCAAAGATTACTCTGTCTGTGTTCTAACAGAATATGGACTCAGCCTGTGTTCTAACAGAATACTCACACAGCCTGTGTTCTAACAGAATACTAACTAAGCCAGTGTTTTAAGAGAATATGGATTCAGATTATTTTCAGAGAATACTCACTCAGCCTGTGTTCGAACAAAATATGGACTCAGTTTATTTTTATATATTACCCACTCAGGCTGTGTTTTAACAGAATGTGGACTCAGAATTTGATCAAAAATTATGAACTCAGTCTGTTTTCTAACAGAATATGGACTCAGTCTATGTTGAGAGAATACTCACTCACCCTGTGTTCTAAATAATATGGACTCAGTTTATTTTTAATAATAACCGCTCAGCCTGTGTTCTAACAGAATATGTACTCAGTCAATATTTAAAGAATACTCAGTCACCTAAGTGTTCCAACAGAACACTCACTCAGCCTGTGTTCTAACAGAATACTAACTCAGCCTGCGTTTTAACAGAATGTGGATTCAGATCAAAAATTGCTAACTCAGTCTGTGTTCTAACAGAATGTGGACTCAGATTTTGTTCAAAAATTACTCTGTCTGTGTTCTAACAGAATATGGACTCAGCCTGTGTTCTAACAGAATACTCACACAGCCTGTGTTCTAACAGAATACTCACTCAGCCAGTGTTTTAAGAGAATATGGATTCAGATTATTTTCAAAGAATACTCACTCAGCCTGTGTTCGAACAAAATATGGACTCAGTTTATTTTTATATATTACCCACTCAGGCCGTGTTTTAACAGAATGTGGACTCAGATTTTGATCAAAAATTATTAACTCAGTCTGTTTTCTAACAGAATATGGACGCAGTCTATGTTTAAAGAAAACTCACTCAGCCTGTGTTCTAATAGAATACACACTCAGCCTTGTTTTTAATAAAATACACACGCAGCCAGTTTACTAACAGGATATTGACTCAGATTATTTTCAAAGAATACTCAATGAGCCTCTTTACTAACAGAGTACTGACTCAGCTAGAGTTCTACCAGAATATGGATTCAGATTATTTTAAAATAATACTCACTCAGCCTGTGTTCTAACAGAATATGGACTCAGTCTATGTTTAAAGAATACTCACTCAGCCTGTGTTCTAACAGAATACTAATTCAGCCTGTGTTTTAACAGAATGTGGACTCAGATTTTATTAAAAGAATACTCACTCAGTCTGTGTTATAAAGAATATGGACTCAGTTTATTTTTAAATAATACCCACTCAGCCTGTGTTCTAACAGAATACTCACTCAGCCTGGGTTTTAACAAATACTAACTCAGCAAGTGTTCTAACAGGATATTGACTCAGATTGTTTTCAAAGAATACTCACTCAGCCAGTGTTCTACCAGAATATGGATTCAGATTATTTTCAAAGAATTCTCACTCAGCCTGTGTTCTAACAGAATGTGGACTCAGATATTGATCAAAAATTACTAACTCAGTCTGTGTTCTAGCAGAATTAGGACGCAGTCTATGTTTAAAGAATACTCACTCAGCCTGTGTTCTAACAGAATGTGGACTCAGTCTATATTTAAAGAATACTCACTCACCTCAGTGTTCTAACAGAACACTCACTCAGCCTGTGTTCTAACAGAATACTAACTCAGCCTGCGTTCTAACAGAATGTGGATTCAGGTCAAAAATTACTAAGTCTGTGTTCTAACAGAATGTGGACTCAGAATTTGATCAAAAATTATGAACTCAGTCTGTTTTCTAACAGAATATGGACTCAGTCTATGTTGAGAGAATACTCACTCAGCCTGTGTTCTAAATAATATGGACTCAGTTTATTTTTAATAATAACCGCTCAGCCTGTGTTCTAACAGAATATGGACTCAGTCAATATTTAAAGAATACTCACTCACCTAAGTGTTCTAACAGAACACTCACTCAGCCTGTGTTCTAACAGAATACTAACTCAGCCTGCGTTGTAACAGAATGTGGATTCAGATCAAAAATTGCTAACTCAGTCTGTGTTCTAACAGAATGTGGACTCAGATTTTGTTCAAAAATTACTCTGTCTGTGTTCTAACAGAATATGGACTCAGCCTGTGTTCTAACAGAACACTCACACAGCCTGTGTTCTAACAGAATACTCACTCAGCCAGTGTTTTAAGAGAATATGGATTCAGATTATTTTCAAAGAATACTCACTCAGCCTGTGTTCGAACAAAATATGGACTCAGTTTATTTTTATATATTACCCACTCAGGCTGTGTTTTAACAGAATGTGGAATCAGATTTTGATCAAAAATTATTAATTCAGTCTGTTTTCTAACAGAATATGGACGCAGTCTATGTTTAAAGAAAACTCACTCAGCCTGTGTTCTAATAGAATACACACTCAGCCTGGTTTTTAATAAAATACTCACGCAGCCAGTGTACTAACAGGATATTGACTCAGATTATTTTCAAAGAATACTCAATGAGCCTCTTTCCTAACAGAATACTCACTCAGCCTGTGTTCTAACAGAATACTCAATCAGCTAGAGTTCTACCAGAATATGGATTCAGATTATTTTAAAATAATACTCACTCAGCCTGTGTTCTAACAGAATATGGACTCAGT
This sequence comes from Furipterus horrens, assembly GCF_987537825.1. Taxonomy (NCBI): domain Eukaryota; kingdom Metazoa; phylum Chordata; class Mammalia; order Chiroptera; family Furipteridae; genus Furipterus; species Furipterus horrens. The sequence goes on along the minus strand of NW_028327190.1, from coordinate 1,322,848 downwards.
CTATGTTTAAAGAATACTCACTCAGCCTGTGTTCTAACAGAATACTCACTCAGCGAGAGTTCTACCAGAATATGGATTCAGATTATTTTAAAATAATACTCACTCCGCCTGTGTTCTAACAAAATATGGACTCAGTGTATGTTTAAAGAATACTCACTCAGCCTGTGTTCTAACAGAATACTAATTCAGCCTGTGTTTTAACAGAATGTGGACTCAGATTTTATTAAAAGAATACTCACTCAGTCTGTGTTATAAAGAATATGGACTCAGTTTATTTTTAAATAATACCCACTCAGCCTGTGTTCTAACAGAATACTCACTCAGCCTGGGTTTTAACAAATACTAACTCAGCAAGTGTTCTAACAGGATATTGACTCAGACTGTTTTCAAAGAATACTCACTCAGCCAGTGTTCTACCAGAATATGGATTCAGATTATTTTCAAAGAATTCTCACTCAGCCTGTGTTCTAACAGAATGTGGACTCAGATATTGATCAAAAATTACTAACTCAGTCTGTGTTCTAGCAGAATTAGGACGCAGTCTATGTTTAAAGAATACTCACTCAGCCTGTGTTCTAACAGAATGTGGACTCAGTCTATATTTAAAGAATGCTCACTCACCTCAGTGTTCTAACAGAACACTCACTCAGCCTGTGTTCTAACAGAATACTAACTCAGCCTGCGTTCTAACAGAATGTGGATTCAGGTCAAAAATTACTAACTCAGTCTGTGTTCTAACAGAATGTGGACTCAGATTTTGTTCAAAGATTACTCTGTCTGTGTTCTAACAGCATATGGACTCAGCCTGTGTTCTAACAGAATACTCACACAGCCTGTGTTCTAACAGAATACTAACTAAGCCAGTGTTTTAAGAGAATATGGATTCAGATTATTTTCAGAGAATACTCACTCAGCCTGTGTTTGAACAAAATATGGACTCAGTTTATTTTTAATAATAACCACTCAGCCTGTGTTCTAACAGAATATGGACTCAGTCAATATTTAAAGAATACTCACTCACCTAAGTGTTCCAACAGAACACTCACTCAGCCTGTGTTCTAACAGAATACTAACTCAGCCTGCGTTTTAACAGAATGTGGATTCAGATCAAAAATTGCTAACTCAGTCTGTGTTCTAACAGAATGTGGACTCAGATTTTGTTCAAAAATTACTCTGTCTGTGTTCTAACAGAATATGGACTCAGCCTGTGTTCTAACAGAATACTCACACAGCCTGTGTTCTAACAGAATACTCACTCAGCCAGTGTTTTAAGAGAATATGGATTCAGATTATTTTCAAAGAATACTCACTCAGCCTGTGTTCGAACAAAATATGGACTCAGTTTATTTTTATATATTACCCACTCAGGCTGTGTTTTAACAGAATGTGGAATCAGATTTTGATCAAAAATTATTAACTCAGTCTGTTTTCTAACAGAATATGGACGCAGTCTATGTTTAAAGAAAACTCACTCAGCCTGTGTTCTAATAGAATACACACTCAGCCTGGTTTTTAATAAAATACTCACGCAGCCAGTGTACTAACAGAATATTGACTCAGATTATTTTCAAAGAATACTCAATGAGCCTGTTTACTAACAGAATACTCACTCAGCCTGTGTTCTAACAGAATGTGGACTCAGTCTATATTTAAATGATACTCACTCACCTCAGTGTTCTAACAGAATACTCACTCAGTTAGAGTTCTACCAGAATATGGATTCAGATTATTTTAAAATAATACTCACTCAGCCTGTGTTCTAACAGAATATGGACTCAGTCTATGTTTAAAGAATACTCACTCAGCCTGTGTTCTAACAGAATACTCACTCAGCGAGAGTTCTACCAGAATATGGATTCAGATTATTTTAAAATAATACTCACTCCGCCTGTGTTCTAACAGAATATGGACTCAGTGTATGTTTAAAGAATACTCACTCAGCCTGTGTTCTAACAGAATACTAATTCAGCCTGTGTTTTAACAGAATGTGGACTCAGATTTTATTAAAAGAATACTCACTCAGTCTGTGTTATAAAGAATATGGACTCAGTTTATTTTTAAATAATACCCACTCAGCCTGTGTTCTAACAGAATACTCACTCAGCCTGGGTTTTAACAAATACTAACTCAGCAAGTGTTCTAACAGGATATTGACTCAGACTGTTTTCAAAGAATACTCACTCAGCCAGTGTTCTACAAGAATATGGATTCAGATTATTTTCAAAGAATTCTCACTCAGCCTGTGTTCTAACAGAATGTGGACTCAGATATTGATCAAAAATTACTAACTCAGTCTGTGTTCTAGCAGAATTAGGACGCAGTCTATGTTTAAAGAATACTCACTCAGCCTGTGTTCTAACAGAATGTGGACTCAGTCTATATTTAAAGAATACTCACTCACCTCAGTGTTCTAACAGAACACTCACTCAGCCTGTGTTCTAACAGAATACTAACTCAGCCTGCGTTCTAACAGAATGTGGATTCAGGTCAAAAATTACTAACTCAGTCTGTGTTCTAACAGAATGTGGACTCAGATTTTGTTCAAAGATTACTCTGTCTGTGTTCTAACAGAATATGGACTCAGCCTGTGTTCTAACAGAATACTCACACAGCCTGTGTTCTAACAGAATACTAACTAAGCCAGTGTTTTAAGAGAATATGGATTCAGATTATTTTCAGAGAATACTCACTCAGCCTGTGTTCGAACAAAATATGGACTCAGTTTATTTTTATATATTACCCACTCAGGCTGTGTTTTAACAGAATGTGGACTCAGAATTTGATCAAAAATTATGAACTCAGTCTGTTTTCTAATAGAATATGGACTCAGTCTATGTTGAGAGAATACTCACTCACCCTGTGTTCTAAATAATATGGACTCAGTTTATTTTTAATAATAACCGCTCAGCCTGTGTTCTAACAGAATATGTACTCAGTCAATATTTAAAGAATACTCAGTCACCTAAGTGTTCCAACAGAACACTCACTCAGCCTGTGTTCTAACAGAATACTAACTCAGCCTGCGTTTTAACAGAATGTGGATTCAGATCAAAAATTGCTAACTCAGTCTGTGTTCTAACAGAATGTGGACTCAGATTTTGTTCAAAAATTACTCTGTCTGTGTTCTAACAGAATATGGACTCAGCCTGTGTTCTAACAGAATACTCACACAGCCTGTGTTCTAACAGAATACTCACTCAGCCAGTGTTTTAAGAGAATATGGATTCAGATTATTTTCAAAGAATACTCACTCAGCCTGTGTTCGAACAAAATATGGACTCAGTTTATTTTTATATATTACCCACTCAGGCCGTGTTTTAACAGAATGTGGACTCAGATTTTGATCAAAAATTATTAACTCAGTCTGTTTTCTAACAGAATATGGACGCAGTCTATGTTTAAAGAAAACTCACTCAGCCTGTGTTCTAATAGAATACACACTCAGCCTTGTTTTTAATAAAATACTCACGCAGCCAGTTTACTAACAGGATATTGACTCAGATTATTTTCAAAGAATACTCAATGAGCCTCTTTACTAACAGAGTACTGACTCAGCTAGAGTTCTACCAGAATATGGATTCAGATTATTTTAAAATAATACTCACTCAGCCTGTGTTCTAACAGAATATGGACTCAGTCTATGTTTAAAGAATACTCACTCAGCCTGTGTTCTAACAGAATACTAATTCAGCCTGTGTTTTAACAGAATGTGGACTCAGATTTTATTAAAAGAATACTCACTCAGTCTGTGTTATAAAGAATATGGACTCAGTTTATTTTTAAATAATACCCACTCAGCCTGTGTTCTAACAGAATACTCACTCAGCCTGGGTTTTAACAAATACTAACTCAGCAAGTGTTCTAACAGGATATTGACTCAGATTGTTTTCAAAGAATACTCACTCAGCCAGTGTTCTACCAGAATATGGATTCAGATTATTTTCAAAGAATTCTCACTCAGCCTGTGTTCTAACAGAATGTGGACTCAGATATTGATCAAAAATTACTAACTCAGTCTGTGTTCTAGCAGAATTAGGACGCAGTCTATGTTTAAAGAATACTCACTCAGCCTGTGTTCTAACAGAATGTGGACTCAGTCTATATTTAAAGAATACTCACTCACCTCAGTGTTCTAACAGAACACTCACTCAGCCTGTGTTCTAACAGAATACTAACTCAGCCTGCGTTCTAACAGAATGTGGATTCAGGTCAAAAATTACTAAGTCTGTGTTCTAACAGAATGTGGACTCAGAATTTGATCAAAAATTATGAACTCAGTCTGTTTTCTAACAGAATATGGACTCAGTCTATGTTGAGAGAATACTCACTCAGCCTGTGTTCTAAATAATATGGACTCAGTTTATTTTTAATAATAACCGCTCAGCCTGTGTTCTAACAGAATATGGACTCAGTCAATATTTAAAGAATACTCACTCACCTAAGTGTTCTAACAGAACACTCACTCAGCCTGTGTTCTAACAGAATACTAACTCAGCCTGCGTTGTAACAGAATGTGGATTCAGATCAAAAATTGCTAACTCAGTCTGTGTTCTAACAGAATGTGGACTCAGATTTTGTTCAAAAATTACTCTGTCTGTGTTCTAACAGAATATGGACTCAGCCTGTGTTCTAACAGAACACTCACACAGCCTGTGTTCTAACAGAATACTCACTCAGCCAGTGTTTTAAGAGAATATGGATTCAGATTATTTTCAAAGAATACTCACTCAGCCTGTGTTCGAACAAAATATGGACTCAGTTTATTTTTATATATTACCCACTCAGGCTGTGTTTTAACAGAATGTGGAATCAGATTTTGATCAAAAATTATTAATTCAGTCTGTTTTCTAACAGAATATGGACGCAGTCTATGTTTAAAGAAAACTCACTCAGCCTGTGTTCTAATAGAATACACACTCAGCCTGGTTTTTAATAAAATACTCACGCAGCCAGTGTACTAACAGGATATTGACTCAGATTATTTTCAAAGAATACTCAATGAGCCTCTTTCCTAACAGAATACTCACTCAGCCTGTGTTCTAACAGAATACTCAATCAGCTAGAGTTCTACCAGAATATGGATTCAGATTATTTTAAAATAATACTCACTCAGCCTGTGTTCTAACAGAATATGGACTCAGTCTATGTTTAAAGAATACTCACTCAGCCTGTGTTCTAACAGAATACTCACTCAGCGAGAGTTCTACCAGAATATGGATTCAGATTATTTTAAAATAATACTCACTCCGCCTGTGTTCTAACAAAATATGGACTCAGTGTATGTTTAAAGAATACTCACTCAGCCTGTGTTCTAACAGAATACTAATTCAGCCTGTGTTTTAACAGAATGTGGACTCAGATTTTATTAAAAGAATACTCACTCAGTCTGTGTTATAAAGAATATGGACTCAGTTTATTTTTAAATAATACCCACTCAGCCTGTGTTCTAACAGAATACTCACTCAGCCTGGGTTTTAACAAATACTAACTCAGCAAGTGTTCTAACAGGATATTGACTCAGACTGTTTTCAAAGAATACTCACTCAGCCAGTGTTCTACAAGAATATGGATTCAGATTATTTTCAAAGAATTCTCACTCAGCCTGTGTTCTAACAGAATGTGGACTCAGATATTGATCAAAAATTACTAACTCAGTCTGTGTTCTAGCAGAATTAGGACGCAGTCTATGTTTAAAGAATACTCACTCAGCCTGTGTTCTAACAGAATGTGGACTCAGTCTATATTTAAAGAATACTCACTCACCTCAGTGTTCTAACAGAACACTCACTCAGCCTGTGTTCTAACAGAATACTAACTCAGCCTGCGTTCTAACAGAATGTGGATTCAGGTCAAAAATTACTAACTCAGTCTGTGTTCTAACAGAATGTGGACTCAGATTTTGTTCAAAGATTACTCTGTCTGTGTTCTAACAGAATATGGACTCAGCCTGTGTTCTAACAGAATACTCACACAGCCTGTGTTCTAACAGAATACTAACTAAGCCAGTGTTTTAAGAGAATATGGATTCAGATTATTTTCAGAGAATACTCACTCAGCCTGTGTTCGAACAAAATATGGACTCAGTTTATTTTTATATATTACCCACTCAGGCTGTGTTTTAACAGAATGTGGACTCAGAATTTGATCAAAAATTATGAACTCAGTCTGTTTTCTAACAGAATATGGACTCAGTCTATGTTGAGAGAATACTCACTCACCCTGTGTTCTAAATAATATGGACTCAGTTTATTTTTAATAATAACCGCTCAGCCTGTGTTCTAACAGAATATGTACTCAGTCAATATTTAAAGAATACTCAGTCACCTAAGTGTTCCAACAGAACACTCACTCAGCCTGTGTTCTAACAGAATACTAACTCAGCCTGCGTTTTAACAGAATGTGGATTCAGATCAAAAATTGCTAACTCAGTCTGTGTTCTAACAGAATGTGGACTCAGATTTTGTTCAAAAATTACTCTGTCTGTGTTCTAACAGAATATGGACTCAGCCTGTGTTCTAACAGAATACTCACACAGCCTGTGTTCTAACAGAATACTCACTCAGCCAGTGTTTTAAGAGAATATGGATTCAGATTATTTTCAAAGAATACTCACTCAGCCTGTGTTCGAACAAAATATGGACTCAGTTTATTTTTATATATTACCCACTCAGGCCGTGTTTTAACAGAATGTGGACTCAGATTTTGATCAAAAATTATTAACTCAGTCTGTTTTCTAACAGAATATGGACGCAGTCTATGTTTAAAGAAAACTCACTCAGCCTGTGTTCTAATAGAATACACACTCAGCCTTGTTTTTAATAAAATACTCACGCAGCCAGTTTACTAACAGGATATTGACTCAGATTATTTTCAAAGAATACTCAATGAGCCTCTTTACTAACAGAGTACTGACTCAGCTAGAGTTCTACCAGAATATGGATTCAGATTATTTTAAAATAATACTCACTCAGCCTGTGTTCTAACAGAATATGGACTCAGTCTATGTTTAAAGAATACTCACTCAGCCTGTGTTCTAACAGAATACTAATTCAGCCTGTGTTTTAACAGAATGTGGACTCAGATTTTATTAAAAGAATACTCACTCAGTCTGTGTTATAAAGAATATGGACTCAGTTTATTTTTAAATAATACCCACTCAGCCTGTGTTCTAACAGAATACTCACTCAGCCTGGGTTTTAACAAATACTAACTCAGCAAGTGTTCTAACAGGATATTGACTCAGATTGTTTTCAAAGAATACTCACTCAGCCAGTGTTCTACCAGAATATGGATTCAGATTATTTTCAAAGAATTCTCACTCAGCCTGTGTTCTAACAGAATGTGGACTCAGATATTGATCAAAAATTACTAACTCAGTCTGTGTTCTAGCAGAATTAGGACGCAGTCTATGTTTAAAGAATACTCACTCAGCCTGTGTTCTAACAGAATGTGGACTCAGTCTATATTTAAAGAATACTCACTCACCTCAGTGTTCTAACAGAACACTCACTCAGCCTGTGTTCTAACAGAATACTAACTCAGCCTGCGTTCTAACAGAATGTGGATTCAGGTCAAAAATTACTAAGTCTGTGTTCTAACAGAATGTGGACTCAGAATTTGATCAAAAATTATGAACTCAGTCTGTTTTCTAACAGAATATGGACTCAGTCTATGTTGAGAGAATACTCACTCAGCCTGTGTTCTAAATAATATGGACTCAGTTTATTTTTAATAATAACCGCTCAGCCTGTGTTCTAACAGAATATGGACTCAGTCAATATTTAAAGAATACTCACTCACCTAAGTGTTCTAACAGAACACTCACTCAGCCTGTGTTCTAACAGAATACTAACTCAGCCTGCGTTGTAACAGAATGTGGATTCAGATCAAAAATTGCTAACTCAGTCTGTGTTCTAACAGAATGTGGACTCAGATTTTGTTCAAAAATTACTCTGTCTGTGTTCTAACAGAATATGGACTCAGCCTGTGTTCTAACAGAACACTCACACAGCCTGTGTTCTAACAGAATACTCACTCAGCCAGTGTTTTAAGAGAATATGGATTCAGATTATTTTCAAAGAATACTCACTCAGCCTGTGTTCGAACAAAATATGGACTCAGTTTATTTTTATATATTACCCACTCAGGCTGTGTTTTAACAGAATGTGGAATCAGATTTTGATCAAAAATTATTAATTCAGTCTGTTTTCTAACAGAATATGGACGCAGTCTATGTTTAAAGAAAACTCACTCAGCCTGTGTTCTAATAGAATACACACTCAGCCTGGTTTTTAATAAAATACTCACGCAGCCAGTGTACTAAAAGGATATTGACTCAGATTATTTTCAAAGAATACTCAATGAGCCTCTTTCCTAACAGAATACTCACTCAGCCTGTGTTCTAACAGAATACTCAATCAGCTAGAGTTCTACCAGAATATGGATTCAGATTATTTTAAAATAATACTCACTCAGCCTGTGTTCTAACAGAATATGGACTCAGTCTATGTTTAAAGAATACTCACTCAGCCTGTGTTCTAACAGAATACTCACTCAGCGAGAGTTCTACCAGAATATGGATTCAGATTATTTTAAAATAATACTCACTCCGCCTGTGTTCTAACAAAATATGGACTCAGTGTATGTTTAAAGAATACTCACTCAGCCTGTGTTCTAACAGAATACTAATTCAGCCTGTGTTTTAACAGAATGTGGACTCAGATTTTATTAAAAGAATACTCACTCAGTCTGTGTTATAAAGAATATGGACTCAGTTTATTTTTAAATAATACCCACTCAGCCTGTGTTCTAACAGAATACTCACTCAGCCTGGGTTTTAACAAATACTAACTCAGCAAGTGTTCTAACAGGATATTGACTCAGACTGTTTTCAAAGAATACTCACTCAGCCAGTGTTCTACCAGAATATGGATTCAGATTATTTTCAAAGAATTCTCACTCAGCCTGTGTTCTAACAGAATGTGGACTCAGATATTGATCAAAAATTACTAACTCAGTCTGTGTTCTAGCAGAATTAGGACGCAGTCTATGTTTAAAGAATACTCACTCAGCCTGTGTTCTAACAGAATGTGGACTCAGTCTATATTTAAAGAATACTCACTCACCTCAGTGTTCTAACAGAACACTCACTCAGCCTGTGTTCTAACAGAATACTAACTCAGCCTGCGTTCTAACAGAATGTGGATTCAGGTCAAAAATTACTAACTCAGTCTGTGTTCTAACAGAATGTGGACTCAGATTTTGTTCAAAGATTACTCTGTCTGTGTTCTAACAGCATATGGACTCAGCCTGTGTTCTAACAGAATACTCACACAGCCTGTGTTCTAACAGAATACTAACTAAGCCAGTGTTTTAAGAGAATATGGATTCAGATTATTTTCAGAGAATACTCACTCAGCCTGTGTTCGAACAAAATATGGACTCAGTTTATTTTTATATATTACCCACTCAGGCTGTGTTTTAACAGAATGTGGACTCAGAATTTGATCAAAAATTATTAAGTCAGTCTGTTTTCTAACAGAATATGGACTCAGTCTATGTTGAGAGAATACTCACTCAGCCTGTGTTCTAAATAATATGGACTCAGTTTATTTTTAATAATAACCGCTCAGCCTGTGTTCTAACAGAATATGGACTCAGTCAATATTTAAAGAATACTCAGTCACCTAAGTGTTCCAACAGAACACTCACTCAGCCTGTGTTCTAACAGAATACTAACTCAGCCTGCGTTTTAACAGAATGTGGATTCAGATCAAAAATTGCTAACTCAGTCTGTGTTCTAACAGAATGTGGACTCAGATTTTGTTCAAAAATTACTCTGTCTGTGTTCTAACAGAATATGGACTCAGCCTGTGTTCTAACAGAATACTCACACAGCCTGTGTTCTAACAGAATACTCACTCAGCCAGTGTTTTAAGAGAATATGGATTCAGATTATTTTCAAAGAATACTCACTCAGCCTGTGTTCGAACAAAATATGGACTCAGTTTATTTTTATATATTACCCACTCAGGCCGTGTTTTAACCGAATGTGGACTCAGATTTTGATCAAAAATTATTAACTCAGTCTGTTTTCTAACAGAATATGGACGCAGTCTATGTTTAAAGAAAACTCACTCAGCCTGTGTTCTAATAGAATACACACTCAGCCTGGTTTTTAATAAAATACTCACGCAGCCAGTGTACTAACAGGATATTGACTCAGATTATTTCAAAGAATACTCAATGAGCCTGTTTACTAACAGAATACTCACTCAGCCTGTGTTCTAACAGAATACTCACTCAGCTAGAGTTCTACCACAATATGCATTCAGATTATTTTAAAATAATACTCACTCAGCCTGTGTTCTAACAGAATATGGACTCAGTCTATGTTTAAAGAATACTCACTCAGCCTGTGTTCTAACAGAATACTCACTCAGCGAGAGTTCTACCAGAATATGGATTCAGATTATTTTAAAATAATACTCACTCCGCCTGTGTTCTAACAGAATATGGACTCAGTCTATATTTAAAAAATACTCACTCAGCCTGTGTTCTAACAGAATACTAATTCAGCCTGTGTTTTAACAGAATGTGGACTCAGATTTTATTAAAAGAATACTCACTCAGTCTGTGTTATAAAGAATATGGACTCAGTTTATTTTTAAATAATACCCACTCAGCCTGTGTTCTAACAGAATACTCACTCAGCCTGGGTTTTAACAAATACTAACTCAGCAAGTGTTCTAACAGGATATTGACTCAGACTGTTTTCAAAGAATACTCACTCAGCCAGTGTTCTACCAGAATATGGATTCAGATTATTTTCAAAGAATTCTCACTCAGCCTGTGTTCTAACAGAATGTGGACTCAGATATTGATCAAAAATTACTAACTCAGTCTGTGTTCTAGCAGAATTAGGACGCAGTCTATGTTTAAAGAATACTCACTCAGCATGTGTTCTAACAGAATGTGGACTCAGTCTATATTTAAAGAATACTCACTCACCTCAGTGTTCTAACAGAACACTCACTCAGCCTGTGTTCTAACAGAATACTAACTCATCCTGTGTTCTAACAGAATGTGGATTCAGATCAAAAATTACTAAGTCTGTGTTCTAACAGAATGTGGACTCAGATTTTGTTCAAAGATTACTCTGTCTGTGTTCTAACAGAATATGGACTCAGTCTGTGTTCTAACAGAATACTCACACAGCCTGTGTTCTAACAGAATACTAACTAAGCCAGTGTTTTAAGAGAATATGGATTCAGATTATTTTCAGAGAATACTCACTCAGCCTGTGTTCGAACAAAATATGGACTCAGTTTATTTTTATATATTACCCACTCAGGCTGTGTTTTAACAGAATGTGGACTCAGAATTTGATCAAAAATTATGAACTCAGTCTGTTTTCTAACAGAATATGGACTCAGTCTATGTTGAGAGAATACTCACTCAGCCTGTGTTCTAAATAATATGGACTCAGTTTATTTTTAATAATAACTGCTCAGCCTGTGTTCTAACAGAATATGGACTCAGTCAATATTTAAAGAATACTCACTCACCTAAGTTTTCCAACAGAACACTCACTCAGCCTGTGTTCTAACAGAATACTAACTCAGCTTGCGTTTTAACAGAACGTGGATTCAGATCAAAAATTGCTAACTCAGTCTGTGTTCTAACAGAATGTGGACTCAGATTTTCTTCAAAAATTACTCTGTCTGTGTTCTAACAGAATATGGACTCAGCCTGTGTTCTAACAGAATACTCACACAGCCTGTGTTCTAACAGAATACTCACTCAGCCAGTGTTTTAAGAGAATATGGATTCAGATTATTTTCAAAGAATACTCACTCAGCCTGTGTTCTAACAGAATACTCACTCAGCGAGAGTTCTACCAGAATATGGATTCAGATTATTTTAAAATAATACTCACTCCGCCTGTGTTCTAACAGAATATGGACTCAGTCTATGTTTAAAAAATACTCACTCAGCCTGTGTTCTAACAGAATACTAATTCAGCCTGTGTTTTAACAGAATGTGGACTCAGATTTTATTAAAAGAATACTCACTCAGTCTGTGTTATAAAGAATATGGACTCAGTTTATTTTTAAATAATACCCACTCAGCCTGTGTTCTAACAGAATACTCACTCAGCCTTGGTTTTAACAAATACTAACTCAGCAAGTGTTCTAACAGGATATTGACTCAGACTGTTTTCAAAGAATACTCACTCAGCCAGTGTTCTACCAGAATATGGATTCAGATTATTTTCAAAGAATTCTCACTCAGCCTGTGTTCTAACAGAATGTGGACTCAGATATTGATCAAAAATTACTAACTCAGTCTGTGTTCTAGCAGAATTAGGACGCAGTCTATGTTTAAAGAATACTCACTCAGCATGTGTTCTAACAGAATGTGGACTCAGTCTATATTTAAAGAATACTCACTCACCTCAGTGTTCTAACAGAACACTCACTCAGCCTGTGTTCTAACAGAATACTAACTCAGCCTGTGTTCTAACAGAATGTGGATTCAGATCAAAAATTACTAAGTCTGTGTTCTAACAGAATGTGGACTCAGATTTTGTTCAAAGATTACTCTGTCTGTGTTCTAACAGAATATGGACTCAGTCTGTGTTCTAACAGAATACTCACACAGCCTGTGTTCTAACAGAATACTAACTAAGCCAGTGTTTTAAGAGAATATGGATTCAGATTATTTTCAGAGAATACTCACTCAACCTGTGTTCGAACAAAATATGGACTCAGTTTATTTTTATATATTACCCACTCAGGCTGTGTTTTAACAGAATGTGGACTCAGATTTTGATCAAAAATTATGAACTCAGTCTGTTTTCTAACAGAATATGGACTCAGTCTATGTTGAGAGAATACTCACTCAGCCTGTGTTCTAAATAATATGGACTCAGTTTATTTTTAATAATAACTGCTCAGCCTGTGTTCTAACAGAATATGGACTCAGTCTATATTTAAAGAATACTCACTCACCTAAGTTTTCCAACAGAACACTCACTCAGCCTGTGTTCTAACAGAATACTAACTCAGCCTGCGTTTTAACAGAATGTGGATTCAGATCAAAAATTGCTAACTCAGTCTGTGTTCTAACAGAATGTGGACTCAGATTTTGTTCAAAAATTACTCTGTCTGTGTTCTAACAGAATATGGACTCAGCCTGTGTTCTAACAGAATACTCACACAGCCTGTGTTCTAACAGAATACTCACTCAGCCAGTGTTTTAAGAGAATATGGATTCAGATTATTTTCAAAGAATACTCACTCAGCCTGTGTTCGAACAAAATATGGACTCAGTTTATTTTTATATATTACCCACTCAGGCTGTGTTTTAACAGAATGTGGAATCAGATTTTGATCAAAAATTATTAACTCGGTCTGTTTTCTAACAGAATATGGACGCAGTCTATGTTTAAAGAAAACTCACTCAGCCTGTGTTCTAATAGAATACACACTCAGCCTGGTTTTTAATAAAATACTCACGCAGCCAGTGTACTAACAGGATATTGACTCAGATTATTTTCAAAGAATACTCAATGAGCCTGTTTACTAACAGAATACTCACTCAGCCTGTGTTCTAACAGAATACTCACTCAGCTAGAGTTCTACCAGAATATGGATTCAGATTATTTTAAAATAATACTCACTCCGCCTGTGTTCTAACAGAATATGGACTCAGTCTATGTTTAAAAAATACTCACTCAGCCTGTGTTCTAACAGAATACTAATTCAGCCTGTGTTTTAACAGAATGTGGACTCAGATTTTATAAAAGAATACTCACTCAGTCTGTGTTATAAAGAATATGGACTCAGTTTATTTTTAAATAATACCCACTCAGCCTGTGTTCTAACAGAAAACTCACTCAGCCTGTGTTCTAACAGAATGTGGATTCGGTTTATTTTTATATATTACCCACTCAGGCTGTGTTTTAACAAAATGTGGACTCAGAATTTGATCAAAAATTATTAACTCAGTCTGTTTTCTAACAGAATATGGACTCAGTCTATGTTTAGAGAATACTCACTCAGCCTGTGTTCTAAATAATATGGACTCAGTTTATTTTTATATAATAACCGCTCAGCCTGTGTTCTAACAGAATCCACACCGAGCCTGGGTTTTAACAAAATACTAACTCAGCAAGTGTTCTAACAGTATATTGACTCAGATTATTTTCAAAGAGTACTCACTCAGCCTGTGTTCTATCAGAATATTGACTCAGTCTATATTTAAAGAATACTCACTCACCTAAGTGTTCTAACAGAACACTCACTCAGCCTGTATTCTAACAGAATACAAACTCAGCCTGCGTTTTAACAGAATGTGGATTCAGAACAAAAATTACTAACTCAGTCTGTGTTCTAACAGAATGTGGACTCAGATTTTGTTCAAAAATTACTCTGTCTGTGTTCTAACAGAATATGGACTCAGCCTGTGTTCTAACAGAATACTCACACAGCCTGTGTTCTAACAGAATACTCACTCAGCCAGTGTTTTAAGAGAATATGGATTCAGATTACTTTCAAAGAATACTCACTCAGCCTGTGTTCGAACAAAATATGGACTCAGTTTATTTTTATATATTACCCACTCAGGCTGTGTTTTAACAGAATGTGGACTCAGATTTTGATCAAAAATTATTAACTCAGTCTGTTTTCTAACAGAATATGGACGGAGTCTATGTTTAAAGAATACTCACTCAGCCTGTGTTCTAATAGAATACACACTCAGCCTGGTTTTTAATAAAATACTGACGCAGCCAGTGTACTAACAGGAGATTGACTCAGAATATTTTCAAAGAATACTCAATGAGCCTGTTTACTAACAGAATACTCACTCAGCCTGTGTTCTAACAGAATACTCACTCAGCGAGAGTTCTACCAGAATATGGATTCAGAATATTTTAAAATAATATTAACTCCGCCTGTGTTCTAACAGAATATGGACTCAGTCTATGTTTAAAGAATACTCACTCAGCCTGTGTTCTAGCAGAATACTAATTCAGCCTGTGTTTTAACAGAATGTGGACTCAGATTTTATTAAAAGAATACTCACTCAGTCTGTGTTATAAAGAATATGGACTCAGTTTATTTTTAAATAATATCCACTCAGCCTGTGTTCTAACAGAATACTCACTCAGCCTGGGTTTTAACAAAATACTAACTCAGCAAGTGTTCTAACAGGATATTGACTCAGATTGCTTTCAAAGAATACTCACTCAGCCAGTGTTCTACCAGAATATGGATTCAGATTACTTTCAAAGAATACTCACTCAGCCTGTGTTCTAACAGAATGTGGACTCAGATATTGATCAAAAATTATTAACTCAGTCTGTGTTCTGGCAGAATTAGGACGCAGTCTATGTTTAAAGAATACTCACTCAGCCTGTGTTCTAATAGAATACGCACTCAGCCTGGTTTTTAATAAAATATTCATGCAGCCAGTGTACTAACAGGATATTGATTCAGAGTATTTTCGAAGAATACTCAATGAGCCTGTGTACTACCAGAATACTCACTCAGCCTGTGTTCTAACAGAATAATCACTCAGCGAGAGTTCTACCAGAATATGGATTCTGATTATTTGAAAATAATACTCACTCAGCCTGTGTTCTAACAGAATGTGGACTCAGTCTATATTTAAAGAATACTCACTCACCTCAGTGTTCTAACAGAACACTCACTCAGCCTGTGTTCTAACAGAATACTAACTCAGCCTGCGTTCTAACAGAATGTGGATTCAGATCAAAAATTACTAACTCAGTCTGTGTTCTAACAGAATGTGGACTCAGATTTTGTTCAAAGATTACTCTGTCTGTGTTCTAACAGAATATGGACTCAGCCTGTGTTCTAACAGAATACTCACACAGCCTGTGTTCTAACAGAATACTAACTAAGCCAGTGTTTTAAGAGAATATGGATTCAGATTATTTTCAAAGAATACTCACTCAGCCAGTGTTCTACCAGAATATGGATTCAGATTATTTTCAAAGAAAACTCACTCAGCCTGTGTTCTAACAGAATGTGGACTCGGTTTATTTTTATATATTACCCACTCAGGCTGTGTTTTAACAAAATGTGGACTCAGAATTTGATCAAAAATTATTAACTCAGTCTGTTTTCTAACAGAATATGGACTCAGTCTATGTTTAGAGAATACTCACTCAGCCTGTGTTCTAAATAATATGGACTCAGTTTATTTTTATATAATAACCGCTCAGCCTGTGTTCTAACAGAATCCACACCGAGCCTGGGTTTTAACAAAATACTAACTCAGCAAGTGTTCTAACAGTATATTGACTCAGATTATTTTCAAAGAGTACTCACTCAGCCTGTGTTCTAACAGAATATTGACTCAGTCTATATTTAAAGAATACTCACTCACCTAAGTGTTCTAACAGAACACTCACTCAGCCTGTATTCTAACAGAATACAAACTCAGCCTGCGTTTTAACAGAATGTGGATTCAGAACAAAAATTACTAACTCAGTCTGTGTTCTAACAGAATGTGGACTCAGATTTTGTTCAAAAATTACTCTGTCTGTGTTCTAACAGAATATGGACTCAGCCTGTGTTCTAACAGAATACTCACACAGCCTGTGTTCTAACAGAATACTCACTCAGCCAGTGTTTTAAGAGAATATGGATTCAGATTACTTTCAAAGAATACTCACTCAGCCTGTGTTCGAACAAAATATGGACTCAGTTTATTTTTATATATTACCCACTCAGGCTGTGTTTTAACAGAATGTGGACTCAGATTTTTATCAAAAATTATTAACTCAGTCTGTTTTCTAACAGAATATGGACGGAGTCTATGTTTAAAGAATACTCACTCAGCCTGTGTTCTAATAGAATACACACTCAGCATGGTTTTTAATAAAATACTGACGCAGCCAGTGTACTAACAGGAGATTGACTCAGAATATTTTCAAAGAATACTCAATGAGCCTGTTTACTAACAGAATACTCACTCAGCCTGTGTTCTAACAGAATACTCACTCAGCGAGAGTTCTACCAGAATATGGATTCAGAATATTTTAAAATAATACTAACTCCGCCTGTGTTCTAACAGAATATGGACTCAGTCTATGTTTAAAGAATACTCACTCAGCCTGTGTTCTAGCAGAATACTAATTCAGCCTGTGTTTTAACAGAATGTGGACTCAGATTTTATTAAAAGAATACTCACTCAGTCTGTGTTATAAAGAATATGGACTCAGTTTATTTTTAAATAATATCCACTCAGCCTGTGTTCTAACAGAATACTCACTCAGCCTGGGTTTTAACAAAATACTAACTCAGCAAGTGTTCTAACAGGATATTGACTCAGATTGCTTTCAAAGAATACTCACTCAGCCAGTGTTCTACCAGAATATGGATTCAGATTACTTTCAAAGAATACTCACTCAGCCTGTGTTCTAACAGAATGTGGACTCAGATATTGATCAAAAATTATTAACTCAGTCTGTGTTCTGGCAGAATTAGGACGCAGTCTATGTTTAAAGAATACTCACTCAGCCTGTGTTCTAATAGAATACGCACTCAGCCTGGTTTTTAATAAAATATTCATGCAGCCAGTGTACTAACAGGATATTGATTCAGAGTATTTTCGAAGAATACTCAATGAGCCTGTGTACTACCAGAATACTCACTCAGCCTGTGTTCTAACAGAATAATCACTCAGCGAGAGTTCTACCAGAATATGGATTCTGATTATTTGAAAATAATACTCACTCAGCCTGTGTTCTAACAGAATGTGGACTCAGTCTATATTTAAAGAATACTCACTCACCTCAGTGTTCTAACAGAACACTCACTCAGCCTGTGTTCTAACAGAATACTAACTCAGCCTGCGTTCTAACAGAATGTGGATTCAGATCAAAAATTACTAACTCAGTCTGTGTTCTAACAGAATGTGGACTCAGATTTTGTTCAAAGATTACTCTGTCTGTGTTCTAACAGAATATGGACTCAGCCTGTGTTCTAACAGAATACTCACACAGCCTGTGTTCTAACAGAATACTAACTAAGCCAGTGTTTTAAGAGAATATGGATTCAGATTATTTTCAAAGAATACTCACTCAGCCAGTGTTCTACCAGAATATGGATTCAGATTATTTTCAAAGAAAACTCACTCAGCCTGTGTTCTAACAGAATGTGGACTCGGTTTGTTTTTATATATTACCCACTCAGGCTGTGTTTTAACAAAATGTGGACTCAGAATTTGATCAAAAATTATTAACTCAGTCTGTTTTCTAACAGAATATGGACTCAGTCTATGTTTAGAGAATACTCACTCAGCCTGTGTTCTAAATAATATGGACTCAGTTTATTTTTATATAATAACCGCTCAGCCTGTGTTCTAACAGAATCCACACCGAGCCTGGGTTTTAACAAAATACTAACTCAGCAAGTGTTCTAACAGTATATTGACTCAGATTATTTTCAAAGAGTACTCACTCAGCCTGTGTTCTAACAGAATATTGACTCAGTCTATATTTAAAGAATACTCACTCACCTAAGTGTTCTAACAGAACACTCACTCAGCCTGTATTCTAACAGAATACAAACTCAGCCTGCGTTTTAACAGAATGTGGATTCAGAACAAAAATTACTAACTCAGTCTGTGTTCTAACAGAATGTGGACTCAGATTTTGTTCAAAAATTACTCTGTCTGTGTTCTAACAGAATATGGACTCAGCCTGTGTTCTAACAGAATACTCACACAGCCTGTGTTCTAACAGAATACTCACTCAGCCAGTGTTTTAAGAGAATATGGATTCAGATTACTTTCAAAGAATACTCACTCAGCCTGTGTTCGAACAAAATATGGACTCAGTTTATTTTTATATATTACCCACTCAGGCTGTGTTTTAACAGAATGTGGACTCAGATTTTGATCAAAAATTATTAACTCAGTCTGTTTTCTAACAGAATATGGACGGAGTCTATGTTTAAAGAATACTCACTCAGCCTGTGTTCTAATAGAATACACACTCAGCCTGGTTTTTAATAAAATACTGACGCAGCCAGTGTACTAACAGGAGATTGACTCAGAATATTTTCAAAGAATACTCAATGAGCCTGTTTACTAACAGAATACTCACTCAGCCTGTGTTCTAACAGAATACTCACTCAGCGAGAGTTCTACCAGAATATGGATTCAGAATATTTTAAAATAATACTAACTCCGCCTGTGTTCTAACAGAATATGGACTCAGTCTATGTTTAAAGAATACTCACTCCGCCTGTGTTCTAACAGAATACTAATTCAGCCTGTGTTTTAACAGAATGTGGACTCAGATTTTATTAAAAGAATACTCACTCAGTCTGTGTTATAAAGAATATGGACTCAGTTTATTTTTAAATAATATCCACTCAGCCTGTGTTCTAACAGAATACTCACTCAGCCTGGGTTTTAACAAAATACTAACTCAGCAAGTGTTCTAACAGGATATTGACTCAGATTGCTTTCAAAGAATACTCACTCAGCCAGTGTTCTACCAGAATATGGATTCAGATTACTTTCAAAGAATACTCACTCAGCCTGTGTTCTAACAGAATGTGGACTCAGATATTGATCAAAAATTATTAACTCAGTCTGTGTTCTGGCAGAATTAGGACGCAGTCTATGTTTAAAGAATACTCACTCAGCCTGTGTTCTAATAGAATACGCACTCAGCCTGGTTTTTAATAAAATATTCATGCAGCCAGTGTACTAACAGGATATTGATTCAGAGTATTTTCGAAGAATACTCAATGAGCCTGTGTACTACCAGAATACTCACTCAGCCTGTGTTCTAACAGAATAATCACTCAGCGAGAGTTCTACCAGAATATGGATTCTGATTATTTGAAAATAATACTCACTCAGCCTGTGTTCTAACAGAATGTGGACTCAGTCTATATTTAAAGAATACTCACTCACCTCAGTGTTCTAACAGAACACTCACTCAGCCTGTGTTCTAACAGAATACTAACTCAGCCTGCGTTCTAACAGAATGTGGATTCAGATCAAAAATTACTAACTCAGTCTGTGTTCTAACAGAATGTGGACTCAGATTTTGTTCAAAGATTACTCTGTCTGTGTTCTAACAGAATATGGACTCAGCCTGTGTTCTAACAGAATACTCACACAGCCTGTGTTCTAACAGAATACTAACTAAGCCAGTGTTTTAAGAGAATATGGATTCAGATTATTTTCAAAGAATACTCACTCAGCCAGTGTTCTACCAGAATATGGATTCAGATTATTTTCAAAGAAAACTCACTCAGCCTGTGTTCTAACAGAATGTGGACTCGGTTTATTTTTATATATTACCCACTCAGGCTGTGTTTTAACAAAATATGGACTCAGAATTTGATCAAAAATTATTAACTCAGTCTGTTTTCTAACAGAATATGGACTCAGTCTATGTTTAGAGAATACTCACTCAGACTGTATTCTAAATAATATGGACTCAGTTTATTTTTATATAATAACCGCTCAGCCTGTGTTCTAACAGAATCCACACCGAGCCTGGGTTTTAACAAAATACTAACTCAGCAAGTGTTCTAACAGTATATTGACTCAGATTATTTTCAAAGAGTACTCACTCAGCCTGTGTTCTAACAGAATATTGACTCAGTCTATATTTAAAGAATACTCACTCACCTAAGTGTTCTAACAGAACACTCACTCAGCCTGTATTCTAACAGAATACAAACTCAGCCTGCGTTTTAACAGAATGTGGATTCAGAACAAAAATTACTAACTCAGTCTGTGTTCTAACAGAATGTGGACTCAGATTTTGTTCAAAAATTACTCTGTCTGTGTTCTAACAGAATATGGACTCAGCCTGTGTTCTAACAGAATACTCACACAGCCTGTGTTCTAACAGAATACTCACTCAGCCAGTGTTTTAAGAGAATATGGATTCAGATTACTTTCAAAGAATACTCACTCAGCCTGTGTTCGAACAAAATATGGACTCAGTTTATTTTTATATATTACCCACTCAGGCTGTGTTTTAACAGAATGTGGACTCAGATTTTGATCAAAAATTATTAACTCAGTCTGTTTTCTAACAGAATATGGACGGAGTCTATGTTTAAAGAATACTCACTCAGCCTGTGTTCTAATAGAATACACACTCAGCCTGGTTTTTAATAAAATACTGACGCAGCCAGTGTACTAACAGGAGATTGACTCAGAATATTTTCAAAGAATACTCAATGAGCCTGTTTACTAACAGAATACTCACTCAGCCTGTGTTCTAACAGAATACTCACTCAGCGAGAGTTCTACCAGAATATGGATTCAGAATATTTTAAAATAATACTAACTCCGCCTGTGTTCTAACAGAATATGGACTCAGTCTATGTTTAAAGAATACTCACTCCGCCTGTGTTCTAACAGAATACTAATTCAGCCTGTGTTTTAACAGAATGTGGACTCAGATTTTATTAAAAGAATACTCACTCAGTCTGTGTTATAAAGAATATGGACTCAGTTTATTTTTAAATAATATCCACTCAGCCTGTGTTCTAACAGAATACTCACTCAGCCTGGGTTTTAACAAAATACTAACTCAGCAAGTGTTCTAACAGGATATTGACTCAGATTGCTTTCAAAGAATACTCACTCAGCCAGTGTTCTACCAGAATATGGATTCAGATTACTTTCAAAGAATACTCACTCAGCCTGTGTTCTAACAGAATGTGGACTCAGATATTGATCAAAAATTATTAACTCAGTCTGTGTTCTGGCAGAATTAGGACGCAGTCTATGTTTAAAGAATACTCACTCAGCCTGTGTTCTAATAGAATACGCACCCAGCCTGGTTTTTAATAAAATATTCATGCAGCCAGTGTATTAACAGGATATTGATTCAGAGCATTTTCGAAGAATACTCAATGAGCCTGTGTACTACCAGAATACTCACTCAGCCTGTGTTCTAACAGAATAATCACTCAGCGAGAGTTCTACCAGAATATGGATTCTGATTATTTGAAAATAATACTCACTCAGCCTGTGTTCTAACAGAATGTGGACTCAGTCTATATTTAAAGAATACTCACTCACCTCAGTGTTCTAACAGAACACTCACTCAGCCTGTGTTCTAACAGAATACTAACTCAGCCTGCGTTCTAACAGAATGTGGATTCAGATCAAAAATTACTAACTCAGTCTGTGTTCTAACAGAATGTGGACTCGGTTTATTTTTATATATTACCCACTCAGGCTGTGTTTTAACAGAATGTGGAATCAGATTTTGATCAAAAATTATTAACTCAGTCTGTTTTCTTACAGAATATGGACGTAGTCTATGTTTAAAGAATACTCACTCAGCCTGTGTTTTAATAGAATACACACTCAGCCTGGTTTTTAATAAAATACTCACGCAGCCAGTGTACTAACAGGATATTGACTCAGATTATTTTCAAAGAATACTCAATGAGCCTGTTTACTAACAGAATACTCACTCAGCTAGAGTTCTACCAGAATATGGATTCAGATTATTTTAAAATAATACTCACTCAGCCTGTGTTCTAACAGAATATGGACTCAGTCTATGTTTAAAGAATACTCACTCAGCCTGTGTTCTAACAGAATACTCACTCAGCTAGAGTTCTACCAGAATATGGATTCAGATTATTTTAAAATAATACTCACTCCGCCTGTGTTCTAACAGAATATGGACTCAGTGTATGTTTAAAGAATACTCAATCAGGCTGTGTTCTAACAGAATACTAATTCAGCCTCTGTTTTAACAGAATGTGGACTCAGATTTTATTAAAAGAATACTCACTCAGTCTGTTTTCTAACAGAATATGTACTCAGTCTATATTTAAAGAATACTCACTCACCTAAGTGTTCTAACAGAACACTCACTCAGCCTGTGTTCTAACACAATACTCACTCAGCCTGGGTTTTAACAAAATACTAACTCAGCAAGTGTTCTAACAGGATATTGACTCAGATTGTTTTCAAAGAATACTCACTCAACCAGTGTTCTACCAGAATATGGATTTAGATTATTTTCAAAGGATACTCACTCAGCCTGTGTTCTAACAGAATGTGGACTCAGATATTGATCAAAAATTACTAACTCAGTCTGTGTTCTAGCAGAATTAGGACGCAGTCTATGTTTAAATAATACTCACTCAGCCTGTGTTATAAAAGAATAGGAACTCAGCCGGGTTTCTAATAAAATATTCACGCAGCCAGTGTACTAACAGGATATTGACTCAGAGTATATTCAAAGAATACTCAATGAGCCTGTTTACTAACAGAATACTCACTAAGCCTGTGTTCTAACAGAATAATCACTCAGCGAGAGTTCTACCAGAATATGGATTCTGATTATTTGAAAATAATACTCACTCAGCCTGTGTTCTAACAGAATGTGGACTCAGTCTATATTTAAAGAATACTCACTCACTTCAGTGTTCTAACAGAACACTCACTCAGCCTGTGTTCTAACAGAATGTGGACTCAGTCTCTATTTAAAGATACTCACTCACCTCAGTGTTCTAACAGAACACTCACTCAGCCTGTGTTCTAACAGAATACTAACTCAGCCTGCGTTCTAACAGAATGTGGATTCAGATCAAAAATTACTAACTCAGTCTGTGTTCTAACAGAATGTGGACTCAGATTTTGTTCAAAGATTACTCTGTCTGTGTTCTAACAGAATATGGACTCAGCCTGTGTTCTAACAGAATACTCACACAGCCTGTGTTCTAACAGAATACTAACTAAGTCAGTGTTTTAAGAGAATATGGATTCAGATTATTTTCAAAGAATACTCACTCAGCCAGTGTTTTAAGAGAATATGGATTCAGATTATTTTCAGAGAATACTCACTCAGCCTGTGTTCGAACACAATATGGACTCGGTTTATTTTTATATATTACCCAGTCAGGCTGTGTTTCAACAGAATGTGGACTCAGAATTTGATCAAAAATTATTAACTCAGTCTGTTTTCTAACAGAATATGGACTCAGTCTATGTTTAGAGAATACTCACTCAGCCTGTGTTCTAAATAATATGGACTCAGTTTATTTTTAATAATAAACCCTCTGCCTGTGTTCTAACAGAATACCCACCGAGCCTGGGTTTTAACAAAATACTAACTCAGCAAGTGTTCTAACAGGATATTGACTCAGATTATTTTAAAATAATACTCACTCCGCCTGTGTTCTAACAGAATATGTACTCAGTCTATTTTTAAAGAATACTCACTCACCTAAGTGTTCTAACAGAACACTCACTCAGCCTGTGTTCTAACAGAATACTAACTCAGCCTGTGTTTTAACAGAATGTGGATTCAGATCAAAAATTACTAACTCAGTCTGTGTTCTAACAGAATATGGACTCAGTCTATGTTTAAAGAATACTCACTCAGCCTGTGTTCTAACAGAATACTCAATCAGCTAGAGTTCTACCAGAATATGGATTCAGATTATTTTAAAATAATACTCACTCAGCCTGTGTTCTAACAGAATATGGACTCAGTCTATGTTTAAAGAATACTCACTCAGCCTGTGTTCTAACAGAATACTCACTCAGCGAGAGTTCTACCAGAATATGGATTCAGATTATTTTAAAATAATACTCACTCCGCCTGTGTTCTAACAGAATATGGACTCAGTGTATGTTTAAAGAATACTCACTCATCCTGTGTTCTAACAGAATACTAATTCAGCCTGTGTTTTAACAGAATGTGGACTCAGATTTTATTAAAAGAATACTCACTCAGTCTGTGTTATAAAGAATATGGACTCAGTTTATTTTTAAATAATACCCACTCAGCCTGTGTTCTAACAGAATACTCACTCAGCCTGGGTTTTAACAAATACTAACTCAGCAAGTGTTCTAACAGGATATTGACTCAGACTGTTTTCAAAGAATACTCACTCAGCCAGTGTTCTACCAGAATATGGATTCAGATTATTTTCAAAGAATTCTCACTCAGCCTGTGTTCTAACAGAATGTGGACTCAGATATTGATCAAAAATTACTAACTCAGTCTGTGTTCTAGCAGAATTAGGACGCAGTCTATGTTTAAAGAATACTCACTCAGCCTGTGTTCTAACAGAATGTGGACTCAGTCTATATTTAAAGAATACTCACTCACCTCAGTGTTCTAACAGAACACTCACTCAGCCTGTGTTCTAACAGAATACTAACTCAGCCTGCGTTCTAACAGAATGTGTATTCAGATCAAAAATTACTAACTCAGTCTGTGTTCTAACAGAATGTGAACTCAGATTTTGTTCAAAGATTACTCTGTGTTCTAACAGAATATGGACTCAGCCTGTGTTCTAACAGAATACTCACACAGCCTGTGTTCTAACAGAATACTAACTAAGCCAGTGTTTTAAGAGAATATGGATTCAGATTATTTTCAGAGAATACTCACTCAGCCTGTGTTCGAACAAAATATGGACTCAGTTTATTTTTATATATTACCCACTCAGGCTGTGTTTTAACAGAATGTGGACTCAGAATTTGATCAAAAATTATTAACTCAGTCTGTTTTCTAACAGAATATAGACTCAGTCTATGTTGAGAGAATACTCACTCAGCCTGTGTTCTAAATAATATGGACTCAGTTTATTTTTAATAATAACCGCTCAGCCTGTTTTCTAACAGAATATGGACTCAGTCTATGTTTAGAGAATACTCACTCAGCCTGTGTTCTAAATAATATGGATTCAGTTTATTTTTAATAATAACCGCTCTGCCTGTGTTCTAACAGAATACCCACCGAGCCTGGGTTTTAACAAAATACTAACTCAGCAAGTGTTCTAACAGGATATTGACTCAGATTATTTTCAAAGAGTACTCACTCAGCCTGTGCTCTAACAGAATATGGACTCAGTCTATATTTAAAGAATACTCACTCACCTAAGTGTTCTAACAGAACACTCACTAAGCCTGTGTTCTAACAGAATACTCACTCAGCCTGGGTTTTAACAAAATACTAACTCAGCAAGTGTTCTAACAGGATATTGACTCAGATTGTTTTCAAAGAATACTCACTCAGCCAGTGTTCTACCAGAATATGGATTCAGATTATTTTCAAAGGATACTCACTCAGCCTGTGTTCTAACAGAATGTGGACTCAGATATTGATCAAAAATTACTAACTCAGTCTGTGTTCTAGCAGCATTAGGACGCAGTCTATGTTTAAAGAATACTCACTCAGCCTGTGTTATAAAAGAATAGGAACTCAGCCGGGTTTTTAATAAAATATTCACGCAGCCAGTGTACTAACAGGATATTGACTCAGAGTATATTCAAAGAATACCCAATGAGCCTGTTTACTAACAGAATACTCACTCAGCCTGTGTTCTAACAGAATAATCACTCAGCGAGAGTTCTACCAGAATATGGATTCTGATTATTTGAAAATAATACTCACTCAGCCTGTGTTCTAACAGAATGTGGACTCAGTCTATATTTAAAGAATACTCACTCACTTCAGTGTTCTAACAGAACACTCACTCAGCCTGTGTTCTAACAGAATGTGGACTCAGTCTCTATTTAAAGATACTCACTCACCTCAGTGTTCTAACAGAACACTCACTCAGCCTGTGTTCTAACAGAATACTAACTCAGCCTGCGTTCTAACAGAATGTGGATTCATATCAAAAATTACTAACTCAGTCTGTGTTCTAACAGAATGTGGACTCAGATTTTGTTCAAAGATTACTCTGTCTGTGTTCTAACAGAATATGGACTCAGCCTGTGTTCTAACAGAATACTCACACAGCCTGTGTTCTAACAGAATACTAACTAAGTCAGTGTTTTAAGAGAATATGGATTCAGATTATTTTCAAAGAATACTCACTCAGCCAGTGTTTTAAGAGAATATGGATTCAGATTATTTTCAGAGAATACTCACTCAGCCTGTGTTCGAACACTATATGGACTCGGTTTATTTTTATATATTACCCAGTCAGGCTGTGTTTCAACAGAATGTGGACTCAGAATTTGATCAAAAATTATTAACTCAGTCTGTTTTCTAACAGAATATGGACTCAGTCTATGTTTAGAGAATACTCACTCAGCCTGTGTTCTAAATAATATGGACTCAGTTTATTTTTATATAATAACCGCTCAGCCTGTGTTCTAACAGAATACTCACCGAGCCTGGGTTTTAACAAAATACTAACTCAGCAAGTGTTCTAACAGGATATTGACTCAGATTATTTTCAAAGAGTACTCACTCAGCCTGTGTTCTAACATAATATGGACTCAGTCAATATTTAAAGAATACTCACTCACCTAAGTGTTCTAACAGAACACTCACTCAGCCTGTGTTCTAACAGAATACTAACTCAGCCTGCGTTTTAACAGAATGTGGATTCAGATCAAAAATTGCTAACTCAGTCTGTGTTCTAACAGAATGTGGACTCAGATTTTGTTCAAAAATTACTCTGTCTGTGTTCTAACAGAATATGGACTCAGCCTGTGTTCTAACAGAATACTCACACAGCCTGTGTTCTAACAGAATACTCACTCAGCCAGTGTTTTAAGAGAATATGGATTCAGATTATTTTCAAAGAATACTCACTCAGCCTGTGTTCGAACAAAATATGGACTCAGTTTATTTTTATATATTACCCACTCAGGCTGTGTTTTAACAGAATGTGGAATCAGATTTTGATCAAAAATTATTAACTCAGTCTGTTTTCTAACAGAATATGGACGCAGTCTATGTTTAAAGTATACTCACTCAGCCTGTGTTCTAATAGAATACACACTCAGCCTGGTTTTTAATAAAATACTCACGCAGCCAGTGTACTAACAGGATATTGACTCAGATTACTTTCAAAGAATACTCAATGAGCATGTTTACTAACAGAATACTCACTCAGCCTGTGTTCTAACAGAATACTCACTCAGGGAGAGTTCTACCAGAATATGGATTCAGAATATTTTAAAATAATACTAACTCCGCCTGTGTTCTAACAGAATATGGACTCAGTCTATGTTTAAAGAATACTCACTCAGCCTGTGTTCTAACAGAATACTAATTCAGCCTGTGTTTTAACAGAATGTGGACTCAGATTTTATTAAAAGAATACTCACTCAGTCTGTGTTATAAAGAATATGGACTCAGTTTATTTTTAAATAATATCCACTCAGCCTGTGTTCTAACAGAATACTCACTCAGCCTGGGTTTTAACAAAATACTAACTCAGCAAGTGTTCTAACAGGATATTGACTCAGATTGCTTTCAAAGAATACTCACTCAGCCAGTGTTCTACCAGAATATGGATTCAGATTACTTTCAAAGAATACTCACTCAGCCTGTGTTCTAACAGAATGTGGACTCAGATATTGATCAAAAATTATTAACTCAGTCTGTGTTCTGGCAGAATTAGGATGCAGTCTATGTTTAAAGAATACTCACTCAGCCTGTGTTCTAATAGAATACACACTCAGCCTGGTTTTTAATAAAATATTCATGCAGCCAGTGTACTAACAGGATATTGATTCAGAGTATTTTCGAAGAATACTCAATGAGCCTGTGTACTACCAGAATACTCACTCAGCCTGTGTTCTAACAGAATAATCACTCAGCGAGAGTTCTACCAGAATATGGATTCTGATTATTTGAAAATAATACTCACTCAGCCTGTGTTCTAACAGAATGTGGACTCAGTCTATATTTAAAGAATACTCACTCACCTCAGTGTTCTAACAGAACACTCACTCAGCCTGTGTTCTAACAGAATACTAACTCAGCCTGCGTTCTAACAGAATGTGGATTCAGATCAAAAATTACTAACTCAGTCTGTGTTCTAACAGAATGTGGACTCAGATTTTGATCAAAAATTATTAACTCAGTCTGTTTTCTAACAGAATATGGACGCAGTCTATGTTTAAAGTATACTCACTCAGCCTGTGTTCTAATAGAATACACACTCAGCCTGGTTTTTAATAAAATACTCACGCAGCCAGTGTACTAACAGGATATTGACTCAGATTACTTTCAAAGAATACTCAATGAGCATGTTTACTAACAGAATACTCACTCAGCCTGTGTTCTAACAGAATACTCACTCAGCGAGGGTTCTACCAGATTATGGATTCAGATTATTTTAAAATAATACTCACTCCGCCTGTGTTCTAACAGAATATGGAATCAGTGTATGTTTAAAGAATACTCACTCAGCCTGTGTTCTAACAGAATACTAATACAGCCTGTGTTTTAACAGAATGTGGACTCAGATTTTATTAAAAGAATACTCACTCAGTCTGTGTTATAAAGAATATGGACTCAGTTTATTTTTAAATAATATCCACTCAGCTTGTGTTCTAACAGAATACTCACTCAGCCTGGGTTTTAACAAAATACTAACTCAGCAAGTGTTCTAACAGGATATTGACTCAGATTGCTTTCAAAGAATACTCACTCAGCCAGTGTTCTACCAGAATATGGATTCAGATTACTTTCAAAGAATACTCACTCAGCCTGTGTTCTAACAGAATGTGGACTCAGATATTGATCAAAAATTATTAACTCAGTCTGTGTTCTGGCAGAATTAGGACGCAGTCTATGTTTAAAGAATACTCACTCAGCCTGTGTTCTAATAGAATACACACTCAGCCTGGTTTTTAATAAAATATTCATGCAGCCAGTGTACTAACAGGATATTGATTCAGAGTATTTTCGAAGAATACTCAATGAGCCTGTGTACTACCAGAATACTCACTCAGCCTGTGTTCTAACAGAATAATCACTCAGCGAGAGTTCTACCAGAATATGGATTCTGATTATTTGAAAATAATACTCACTCAGCCTGTGTTCTAACAGAATGTGGACTCAGTCTATATTTAAAGAATACTCACTCACCTCAGTGTTCTAACAGAACACTCACTCAGCCTGTGTTCTAACAGAATACTAACTCAGCCTGCGTTCTAACAGAATGTGGATTCAGATCAAAAATTACTAACTCAGTCTGTGTTCTAACAGAATGTGGACTCAGATTTTGTTCAAAGATTACTCTGTCTGTGTTCTAACAGAATATGGACTCAGCCTGTGTTCTAACAGAATACTCACACAGCCTGTGTTCTAACAGAATACTAACTAAGCCAGTGTTTTAAGAGAATATGGATTCAGATTATTTTCAAAGAATACTCACTCAGCCAGTGTTCTACCAGAATATGGATTCAGATTATTTTCAAAGAAAACTCACTCAGCCTGTGTTCTAACAGAATGTGGACTCGGTTTGTTTTTATATATTACCCACTCAGGCTGTGTTTTAACAAAATGTGGACTCAGAATTTGATCAAAAATTATTAACTCAGTCTGTTTTCTAACAGAATATGGACTCAGTCTATGTTTAGAGAATACTCACTCAGCCTGTGTTCTAAATAATATGGACTCAGTTTATTTTTATATAATAACCGCTCAGCCTGTGTTCTAACAGAATCCACACCGAGCCTGGGTTTTAACAAAATACTAACTCAGCAAGTGTTCTAACAGTATATTGACTCAGATTATTTTCAAAGAGTACTCACTCAGCCTGTGTTCTAACAGAATATTGACTCAGTCTATATTTAAAGAATACTCACTCACCTAAGTGTTCTAACAGAACACTCACTCAGCCTGTATTCTAACAGAATACAAACTCAGCCTGCGTTTTAACAGAATGTGGATTCAGAACAAAAATTACTAACTCAGTCTGTGTTCTAACAGAATGTGGACTCAGATTTTGTTCAAAAATTACTCTGTCTGTGTTCTAACAGAATATGGACTCAGCCTGTGTTCTAACAGAATACTCACACAGCCTGTGTTCTAACAGAATACTCACTCAGCCAGTGTTTTAAGAGAATATGGATTCAGATTACTTTCAAAGAATACTCACTCAGCCTGTGTTCGAACAAAATATGGACTCAGTTTATTTTTATATATTACCCACTCAGGCTGTGTTTTAACAGAATGTGGACTCAGATTTTGATCAAAAATTATTAACTCAGTCTGTTTTCTAACAGAATATGGACGGAGTCTATGTTTAAAGTATACTCACTCAGCCTGTGTTCTAATAGAATACACACTCAGCCTGGTTTTTAATAAAATACTGACGCAGCCAGTGTACTAACAGGAGATTGACTCAGAATATTTTCAAAGAATACTCAATGAGCCTGTTTACTAACAGAATACTCAGCCTGTGTTCTAACAGAATACTCACTCAGCGAGAGTTCTACCAGAATATGGATTCAGAATATTTTAAAATAATACTAACTCCGCCTGTGTTCTAACAGAATATGGACTCAGTCTATGTTTAAAGAATACTCACTCCGCCTGTGTTCTAACAGAATACTAATTCAGCCTGTGTTTTAACAGAATGTGGACTCAGATTTTATTAAAAGAATACTCACTCAGTCTGTGTTATAAAGAATATGGACTCAGTTTATTTTTAAATAATATCCACTCAGCCTGTGTTCTAACAGAATACTCACTCAGCCTGGGTTTTAACAAAATACTAACTCAGCAAGTGTTCTAACAGGATATTGACTCAGATTGCTTTCAAAGAATACTCACTCAACCAGTGTTCTACCAGAATATGGATTCAGATTACTTTCAAAGAATACTCACTCAGCCTGTGTTCTAACAGAATGTGGACTCAGATATTGATCAAAAATAATTAACTCAGTCTGTGTTCTGGCAGAATTAGGACGCAGTCTATGTTTAAAGAATACTCACTCAGCCTGTGTTCTAATAGAATACGCACTCAGCCTGGTTTTTAATAAAATATTCATGCAGCCAGTGTACTAACAGGATATTGATTCAGAGTATTTTCGAAGAATACTCAATGAGCCTGTGTACTACCAGAATACTCACTCAGCCTGTGTTCTAACAGAATAATCACTCAGCGAGAGTTCTACCAGAATATGGATTCTGATTATTTGAAAATAATACTCACTCAGCCTGTGTTCTAACAGAATGTGGACTCAGTCTATATTTAAAGAATACTCACTCACCTCAGTGTTCTAACAGAACACTCACTCAGCCTGTGTTCTAACAGAATACTAACTCAGCCTGCGTTCTAACAGAATGTGGATTCAGATCAAAAATTACTAACTCAGTCTGTGTTCTAACAGAATGTGGACTCAGATTTTGTTCAAAGATTACTCTGTCTGTGTTCTAACAGAATATGGACTCAGCCTGTGTTCTAACAGAATACTCACACAGCCTGTGTTCTAACAGAATACTAACTAAGCCAGTGTTTTAAGAGAATATGGATTCAGATTATTTTCAAAGAATACTCACTCAGCCAGTGTTCTACCAGAATATGGATTCAGATTATTTTCAAAGAAAACTCACTCAGCCTGTGTTCTAACAGAATGTGGACTCGGTTTGTTTTTATATATTACCCACTCAGGCTGTGTTTTAACAAAATGTGGACTCAGAATTTGATCAAAAATTATTAACTCAGTCTGTTTTCTAACAGAATATGGACTCAGTCTATGTTTAGAGAATACTCACTCAGCCTGTGTTCTAAATAATATGGACTCAGTTTATTTTTATATAATAACCGCTCAGCCTGTGTTCTAACAGAATCCACACCGAGCCTGGGTTTTAACAAAATACTAACTCAGCAAGTGTTCTAACAGTATATTGACTCAGATTATTTTCAAAGAGTACTCACTCAGCCTGTGTTCTAACAGAATATTGACTCAGTCTATATTTAAAGAATACTCACTCACCTAAGTGTTCTAACAGAACACTCACTCAGCCTGTATTCTAACAGAATACAAACTCAGCCTGCGTTTTAACAGAATGTGGATTCAGAACAAAAATTACTAACTCAGTCTGTGTTCTAACAGAATGTGGACTC
This sequence comes from Furipterus horrens, assembly GCF_987537825.1. Classification (NCBI taxonomy): domain Eukaryota; kingdom Metazoa; phylum Chordata; class Mammalia; order Chiroptera; family Furipteridae; genus Furipterus; species Furipterus horrens. The sequence continues at coordinate 1,289,966 of NW_028327190.1, read as the reverse complement.
AGATTTTGTTCAAAAATTACTCTGTCTGTGTTCTAACAGAATATGGACTCAGCCTGTGTTCTAACAGAATACTCACACAGCCTGTGTTCTAACAGAATACTCACTCAGCCAGTGTTTTAAGAGAATATGGATTCAGATTACTTTCAAAGAATACTCACTCAGCCTGTGTTCGAACAAAATATGGACTCAGTTTATTTTTATATATTACCCACTCAGGCTGTGTTTTAACAGAATGTGGACTCAGATTTTGATCAAAAATTATTAACTCAGTCTGTTTTCTAACAGAATATGGACGGAGTCTATGTTTAAAGAATACTCACTCAGCCTGTGTTCTAATAGAATACACACTCAGCCTGGTTTTTAATAAAATACTGACGCAGCCAGTGTACTAACAGGAGATTGACTCAGAATATTTTCAAAGAATACTCAATGAGCCTGTTTACTAACAGAATACTCACTCAGCCTGTGTTCTAACAGAATACTCACTCAGCGAGTGTTCTACCAGAATATGGATTCAGAATATTTTAAAATAATACTAACTCCGCCTGTGTTCTAACAGAATATGGACTCAGTCTATGTTTAAAGAATACTCACTCAGCCTGTGTTCTAACAGAATACTAATTCAGCCTGTGTTTTAACAGAATGTGGACTCAGATTTTATTAAAAGAATACTCACTCAGTCTGTGTTATAAAGAATATGGACTCAGTTTATTTTTAAATAATATCCACTCAGCCTGTGTTCTAACAGAATACTCACTCAGCCTGGGTTTTAACAAAATACTAACTCAGCAAGTGTTCTAACAGGATATTGACTCAGATTGCTTTCAAAGAATACTCACTCAGCCAGTGTTCTACCAGAATATGGATTCAGATTACTTTCAAAGAATACTCACTCAGCCTGTGTTCTAACAGAATGTGGACTCAGATATTGATCAAAAATTATTAACTCAGTCTTTGTTCTGGCAGAATTAGGACGCAGTCTATGTTTAAAGAAAACTCACTCAGCCTGTGTTCTAATAGAATACGCACTCAGCCTGGTTTTTAATAAAATATTCATGCAGCCAGTGTACTAACAGGATATTGATTCAGAGTATTTTCGAAGAATACTCAATGAGCCTGTGTACTACCAGAATACTCACTCAGCCTGTGTTCTAACAGAATAATCACTCAGCGAGAGTTCTACCAGAATATGGATTCTGATTATTTGAAAATAATACTCACTCAGCCTGTGTTCTAACAGAATGTGGACTCAGTCTATATTTAAAGAATACTCACTCACCTCAGTGTTCTAACAGAACACTCACTCAGCCTGTGTTCTAACAGAATACTAACTCAGCCTGCGTTCTAACAGAATGTGGATTCAGATCAAAAATTACTAACTCAGTCTGTGTTCTAACAGAATGTGGACTCGGTTTATTTTTATATATTACCCACTCAGGCTGTGTTTTAACAGAATGTGGACTCAGAATTTGATCAAAAATTATGAACTCAGTCTGTTTTCTAACAGAATATGGACTCAGTCTATGTTGAGAGAATACTCACTCAGCCTGTGTTCTAAATAATATGGACTCAGTTTATTTTTAATAATAACCGCTCAGCCTGTGTTCTAACAGAATACCCACCGAGCCTGGGTTTTAACAAAATACTAACTCAGCTAGTGTTCTAACAGGATATTTACTCAGATTACTTTCAAAGAGTACTCACTCAGCCTGTGTTCTAACAGAATACTAACTCAGCCTGCGTTCTAACAGAATGTGGATTCAGATCAAAAATTACTAACTCAGTCTGTGTTCTAACAGAATGTGGACTCAGATTTTGTTCAAAGATTACTCTGTCTGTGTTCTAACAGAATATGGACTCAGCCTGTGTTCTAACAGAATACTCACACAGCCTGTGTTCTAACAGAATACTAACTAAGCCAGTGTTTTAAGAGAATATGGATTCAGATTATTTTCAGAGAATACTCACTCAGCCTGTGTTCGAACAAAATATGGACTCAGTTTATTTTTATATATTACCCACTCAGGCTGTGTTTTAACAGAATGTGGACTCAGAATTTGATCAAAAATTATTAACTCAGTCTGTTTTCTAACAGAATATGGACTCAGTCTATGTTGAGAGAATACTCACTCAGCCTGTGTTCTAAATAATATGGACTCAGTTTATTTTTAATAATAACCGCTCAGCCTGTGTTCTAACAGAATACCCACCGAGCCTGGGTTTTAACAAAATACTAACTCAGAAAGTGTTCTAACAGGATATTGACTCAGATTATTTTCAAAGAGTACTCACTCAGCCTGTGTTCTAACAGAATATGGACTCAGTCTATATTTAAAGAATACTCACTCACCTAAGTGTTCTAACAGAACACTCACTCAGCCTGTGTTCTAACAGAATACTAACTCAGGCTGCGTTTTAACAGAATGTGGATTCAGATCAAAATTTACTAACTTAGTCTGTGTTCTAACAGAATGTGGACTCAGATTTTGTTCAAAAATTACTCTGTCTGTGTACTAACAGAATATGGACTCAGCCTGTGTTCTAACAGAATACTCACACAGCTTGTGTTCTAACAGAATACTCACTCAGCCAGTGTTTTAAGAGAATATGGATTCAGATTATTTTCAAAGAATACTCACTCAGCCTGTGTTCGAACAAAATATGGACTCAGTTTATTTTTATATATTACCCACTCAGGCTGTGTTTTAACAGAATGTGGACTCAGATTTTGATCAAAAATTATTAACTCAGTCTGTTTTCTAACAGAATATGGACGCAGTCTATGTTTCAAGAATACTCACTCAGCCTGTGTTCTAAATAATATGGACTCAGTTTATTTTTAATAATAACCACTCAGCCTGTGTTCTAACAGAATATGGACTCAGTCAATATTTAAAGAATACTCACTCACCTAAGTGTTCCAACAGAACACTCACTCAGCCTGTGTTCTAACAGAATACTAACTCAGCCTGCGTTTTAACAGAATGTGGATTCAGATCAAAAATTGCTAACTCAGTCTGTGTTCTAACAGAATGTGGACTCAGATTTTGTTCAAAAATTACTCTGTCTGTGTTCTAACAGAATATGGACTCAGCCTGTGTTCTAACAGAATACTCACACAGCCTGTGTTCTAACAGAATACTCACTCAGCCAGTGTTTTAAGAGAATATGGATTCAGATTATTTTCAAAGAATACTCACTCAGCCTGTGTTCGAACAAAATATGGACTCAGTTTATTTTTATATATTACCCACTCAGGCTGTGTTTTAACAGAATGTGGAATCAGATTTTGATCAAAAATTATTAACTCAGTCTGTTTTCTAACAGAATATGGACGCAGTCTATGTTTAAAGAAAACTCACTCAGCCTGTGTTCTAATAGAATACACACTCAGCCTGGTTTTTAATAAAATACTCACGCAGCCAGTGTACTAACAGAATATTGACTCAGATTATTTTCAAAGAATACTCAATGAGCCTGTTTACTAACAGAATACTCACTCAGCCTGTGTTCTAACAGAATGTGGACTCAGTCTATATTTAAATGATACTCACTCACCTCAGTGTTCTAACAGAATACTCACTCAGTTAGAGTTCTACCAGAATATGGATTCAGATTATTTTAAAATAATACTCACTCAGCCTGTGTTCTAACAGAATATGGACTCAGTCTATGTTTAAAGAATACTCACTCAGCCTGTGTTCTAACAGAATACTCACTCAGCGAGAGTTCTACCAGAATATGGATTCAGATTATTTTAAAATAATACTCACTCCGCCTGTGTTCTAACAGAATATGGACTCAGTGTATGTTTAAAGAATACTCACTCAGCCTGTGTTCTAACAGAATACTAATTCAGCCTGTGTTTTAACAGAATGTGGACTCAGATTTTATTAAAAGAATACTCACTCAGTCTGTGTTATAAAGAATATGGACTCAGTTTATTTTTAAATAATACCCACTCAGCCTGTGTTCTAACAGAATACTCACTCAGCCTGGGTTTTAACAAATACTAACTCAGCAAGTGTTCTAACAGGATATTGACTCAGACTGTTTTCAAAGAATACTCACTCAGCCAGTGTTCTACAAGAATATGGATTCAGATTATTTTCAAAGAATTCTCACTCAGCCTGTGTTCTAACAGAATGTGGACTCAGATATTGATCAAAAATTACTAACTCAGTCTGTGTTCTAGCAGAATTAGGACGCAGTCTATGTTTAAAGAATACTCACTCAGCCTGTGTTCTAACAGAATGTGGACTCAGTCTATATTTAAAGAATACTCACTCACCTCAGTGTTCTAACAGAACACTCACTCAGCCTGTGTTCTAACAGAATACTAACTCAGCCTGCGTTCTAACAGAATGTGGATTCAGGTCAAAAATTACTAACTCAGTCTGTGTTCTAACAGAATGTGGACTCAGATTTTGTTCAAAGATTACTCTGTCTGTGTTCTAACAGAATATGGACTCAGCCTGTGTTCTAACAGAATACTCACACAGCCTGTGTTCTAACAGAATACTAACTAAGCCAGTGTTTTAAGAGAATATGGATTCAGATTATTTTCAGAGAATACTCACTCAGCCTGTGTTCGAACAAAATATGGACTCAGTTTATTTTTATATATTACCCACTCAGGCTGTGTTTTAACAGAATGTGGACTCAGAATTTGATCAAAAATTATGAACTCAGTCTGTTTTCTAACAGAATATGGACTCAGTCTATGTTGAGAGAATACTCACTCACCCTGTGTTCTAAATAATATGGACTCAGTTTATTTTTAATAATAACCGCTCAGCCTGTGTTCTAACAGAATATGTACTCAGTCAATATTTAAAGAATACTCAGTCACCTAAGTGTTCCAACAGAACACTCACTCAGCCTGTGTTCTAACAGAATACTAACTCAGCCTGCGTTTTAACAGAATGTGGATTCAGATCAAAAATTGCTAACTCAGTCTGTGTTCTAACAGAATGTGGACTCAGATTTTGTTCAAAAATTACTCTGTCTGTGTTCTAACAGAATATGGACTCAGCCTGTGTTCTAACAGAATACTCACACAGCCTGTGTTCTAACAGAATACTCACTCAGCCAGTGTTTTAAGAGAATATGGATTCAGATTATTTTCAAAGAATACTCACTCAGCCTGTGTTCGAACAAAATATGGACTCAGTTTATTTTTATATATTACCCACTCAGGCCGTGTTTTAACAGAATGTGGACTCAGATTTTGATCAAAAATTATTAACTCAGTCTGTTTTCTAACAGAATATGGACGCAGTCTATGTTTAAAGAAAACTCACTCAGCCTGTGTTCTAATAGAATACACACTCAGCCTTGTTTTTAATAAAATACTCACGCAGCCAGTTTACTAACAGGATATTGACTCAGATTATTTTCAAAGAATACTCAATGAGCCTCTTTACTAACAGAGTACTGACTCAGCTAGAGTTCTACCAGAATATGGATTCAGATTATTTTAAAATAATACTCACTCAGCCTGTGTTCTAACAGAATATGGACTCAGTCTATGTTTAAAGAATACTCACTCAGCCTGTGTTCTAACAGAATACTAATTCAGCCTGTGTTTTAACAGAATGTGGAGTCAGATTTTATTAAAAGAATACTCACTCAGTCTGTGTTATAAAGAATATGGACTCAGTTTATTTTTAAATAATACCCACTCAGCCTGTGTTCTAACAGAATACTCACTCAGCCTGGGTTTTAACAAATACTAACTCAGCAAGTGTTCTAACAGGATATTGACTCAGATTGTTTTCAAAGAATACTCACTCAGCCAGTGTTCTACCAGAATATGGATTCAGATTATTTTCAAAGAATTCTCACTCAGCCTGTGTTCTAACAGAATGTGGACTCAGATATTGATCAAAAATTACTAACTCAGTCTGTGTTCTAGCAGAATTAGGACGCAGTCTATGTTTAAAGAATACTCACTCAGCCTGTGTTCTAACAGAATGTGGACTCAGTCTATATTTAAAGAATACTCACTCACCTCAGTGTTCTAACAGAACACTCACTCAGCCTGTGTTCTAACAGAATACTAACTCAGCCTGCGTTCTAACAGAATGTGGATTCAGGTCAAAAATTACTAAGTCTGTGTTCTAACAGAATGTGGACTCAGAATTTGATCAAAAATTATGAACTCAGTCTGTTTTCTAACAGAATATGGACTCAGTCTATGTTGAGAGAATACTCACTCACCCTGTGTTCTAAATAATATGGACTCAGTTTATTTTTAATAATAACCGCTCAGCCTGTGTTCTAACAGAATATGGACTCAGTCAATATTTAAAGAATACTCACTCACCTAAGTGTTCTAACAGAACACTCACTCAGCCTGTGTTCTAACAGAATACTAACTCAGCCTGCGTTGTAACAGAATGTGGATTCAGATCAAAAATTGCTAACTCAGTCTGTGTTCTAACAGAATGTGGACTCAGATTTTGTTCAAAAATTACTCTGTCTGTGTTCTAACAGAATATGGACTCAGCCTGTGTTCTAACAGAACACTCACACAGCCTGTGTTCTAACAGAATACTCACTCAGCCAGTGTTTTAAGAGAATATGGATTCAGATTATTTTCAAAGAATACTCACTCAGCCTGTGTTCGAACAAAATATGGACTCAGTTTATTTTTATATATTACCCACTCAGGCTGTGTTTTAACAGAATGTGGAATCAGATTTTGATCAAAAATTATTAATTCAGTCTGTTTTCTAACAGAATATGGACGCAGTCTATGTTTAAAGAAAACTCACTCAGCCTGTGTTCTAATAGAATACACACTCAGCCTGGTTTTTAATAAAATACTCACGCAGCCAGTGTACTAACAGGATATTGACTCAGATTATTTTCAAAGAATACTCAATGAGCCTCTTTCCTAACAGAATACTCACTCAGCCTGTGTTCTAACAGAATACTCAATCAGCTAGAGTTCTACCAGAATATGGATTCAGATTATTTTAAAATAATACTCACTCAGCCTGTGTTCTAACAGAATATGGACTCAGTCTATGTTTAAAGAATACTCACTCAGCCTGTGTTCTAACAGAATACTCACTCAGCGAGAGTTCTACCAGAATATGGATTCAGATTATTTTAAAATAATACTCACTCCGCCTGTGTTCTAACAAAATATGGACTCAGTGTATGTTTAAAGAATACTCACTCAGCCTGTGTTCTAACAGAATACTAATTCAGCCTGTGTTTTAACAGAATGTGGACTCAGATTTTATTAAAAGAATACTCACTCAGTCTGTGTTATAAAGAATATGGACTCAGTTTATTTTTAAATAATACCCACTCAGCCTGTGTTCTAACAGAATACTCACTCAGCCTGGGTTTTAACAAATACTAACTCAGCAAGTGTTCTAACAGGATATTGACTCAGACTGTTTTCAAAGAATACTCACTCAGCCAGTGTTCTACCAGAATATGGATTCAGATTATTTTCAAAGAATTCTCACTCAGCCTGTGTTCTAACAGAATGTGGACTCAGATATTGATCAAAAATTACTAACTCAGTCTGTGTTCTAGCAGAATTAGGACGCAGTCTATGTTTAAAGAATACTCACTCAGCCTGTGTTCTAACAGAATGTGGACTCAGTCTATATTTAAAGAATACTCACTCACCTCAGTGTTCTAACAGAACACTCACTCAGCCTGTGTTCTAACAGAATACTAACTCAGCCTGCGTTCTAACAGAATGTGGATTCAGGTCAAAAATTACTAACTCAGTCTGTGTTCTAACAGAATGTGGACTCAGATTTTGTTCAAAGATTACTCTGTCTGTGTTCTAACAGCATATGGACTCAGCCTGTGTTCTAACAGAATACTCACACAGCCTGTGTTCTAACAGAATACTAACTAAGCCAGTGTTTTAAGAGAATATGGATTCAGATTATTTTCAGAGAATACTCACTCAGCCTGTGTTCGAACAAAATATGGACTCAGTGTATTTTTAATAATAACCACTCAGCCTGTGTTCTAACAGAATATGGACTCAGTCAATATTTAAAGAATACTCACTCACCTAAGTGTTCCAACAGAACACTCACTCAGCCTGTGTTCTAACAGAATACTAACTCAGCCTGCGTTTTAACAGAATGTGGATTCAGATCAAAAATTGCTAACTCAGTCTGTGTTCTAACAGAATGTGGACTCAGATTTTGTTCAAAAATTACTCTGTCTGTGTTCTAACAGAATATGGACTCAGCCTGTGTTCTAACAGAATACTCACACAGCCTGTGTTCTAACAGAATACTCACTCAGCCAGTGTTTTAAGAGAATATGGATTCAGATTATTTTCAAAGAATACTCACTCAGCCTGTGTTCGAACAAAATATGGACTCAGTTTATTTTTATATATTACCCACTCAGGCTGTGTTTTAACAGAATGTGGAATCAGATTTTGATCAAAAATTATTAACTCAGTCTGTTTTCTAACAGAATATGGACGCAGTCTATGTTTAAAGAAAACTCACTCAGCCTGTGTTCTAATAGAATACACACTCAGCCTGGTTTTTAATAAAATACTCACGCAGCCAGTGTACTAACAGAATATTGACTCAGATTATTTTCAAAGAATACTCAATGAGCCTGTTTACTAACAGAATACTCACTCAGCCTGTGTTCTAACAGAATGTGGACTCAGTCTATATTTAAATGATACTCACTCACCTCAGTGTTCTAACAGAATACTCACTCAGTTAGAGTTCTACCAGAATATGGATTCAGATTATTTTAAAATAATACTCACTCAGCCTGTGTTCTAACAGAATATGGACTCAGTCTATGTTTAAAGAATACTCACTCAGCCTGTGTTCTAACAGAATACTCACTCAGCGAGAGTTCTACCAGAATATGGATTCAGATTATTTTAAAATAATACTCACTCCGCCTGTGTTCTAACAGAATATGGACTCAGTGTATGTTTAAAGAATACTCACTCAGCCTGTGTTCTAACAGAATACTAATTCAGCCTGTGTTTTAACAGAATGTGGACTCAGATTTTATTAAAAGAATACTCACTCAGTCTGTGTTATAAAGAATATGGACTCAGTTTATTTTTAAATAATACCCACTCAGCCTGTGTTCTAACAGAATACTCACTCAGCCTGGGTTTTAACAAATACTAACTCAGCAAGTGTTCTAACAGGATATTGACTCAGACTGTTTTCAAAGAATACTCACTCAGCCAGTGTTCTACAAGAATATGGATTCAGATTATTTTCAAAGAATTCTCACTCAGCCTGTGTTCTAACAGAATGTGGACTCAGATATTGATCAAAAATTACTAACTCAGTCTGTGTTCTAGCAGAATTAGGACGCAGTCTATGTTTAAAGAATACTCACTCAGCCTGTGTTCTAACAGAATGTGGACTCAGTCTATATTTAAAGAATACTCACTCACCTCAGTGTTCTAACAGAACACTCACTCAGCCTGTGTTCTAACAGAATACTAACTCAGCCTGCGTTCTAACAGAATGTGGATTCAGGTCAAAAATTACTAACTCAGTCTGTGTTCTAACAGAATGTGGACTCAGATTTTGTTCAAAGATTACTCTGTCTGTGTTCTAACAGAATATGGACTCAGCCTGTGTTCTAACAGAATACTCACACAGCCTGTGTTCTAACAGAATACTAACTAAGCCAGTGTTTTAAGAGAATATGGATTCAGATTATTTTCAGAGAATACTCACTCAGCCTGTGTTCGAACAAAATATGGACTCAGTTTATTTTTATATATTACCCACTCAGGCTGTGTTTTAACAGAATGTGGACTCAGAATTTGATCAAAAATTATGAACTCAGTCTGTTTTCTAACAGAATATAGACTCAGTCTATGTTGAGAGAATACTCACTCACCCTGTGTTCTAAATAATATGGACTCAGTTTATTTTTAATAATAACCGCTCAGCCTGTGTTCTAACAGAATATGTACTCAGTCAATATTTAAAGAATACTCAGTCACCTAAGTGTTCCAACAGAACACTCACTCAGCCTGTGTTCTAACAGAATACTAACTCAGCCTGCGTTTTAACAGAATGTGGATTCAGATCAAAAATTGCTAACTCAGTCTGTGTTCTAACAGAATGTGGACTCAGATTTTGTTCAAAAATTACTCTGTCTGTGTTCTAACAGAATATGGACTCAGCCTGTGTTCTAACAGAATACTCACACAGCCTGTGTTCTAACAGAATACTCACTCAGCCAGTGTTTTAAGAGAATATGGATTCAGATTATTTTCAAAGAATACTCACTCAGCCTGTGTTCGAACAAAATATGGACTCAGTTTATTTTTATATATTACCCACTCAGGCCGTGTTTTAACAGAATGTGGACTCAGATTTTGATCAAAAATTATTAACTCAGTCTGTTTTCTAACAGAATATGGACGCAGTCTATGTTTAAAGAAAACTCACTCAGCCTGTGTTCTAATAGAATACACACTCAGCCTTGTTTTTAATAAAATACTCACGCAGCCAGTTTACTAACAGGATATTGACTCAGATTATTTTCAAAGAATACTCAATGAGCCTCTTTACTAACAGAGTACTGACTCAGCTAGAGTTCTACCAGAATATGGATTCAGATTATTTTAAAATAATACTCACTCAGCCTGTGTTCTAACAGAATATGGACTCAGTCTATGTTTAAAGAATACTCACTCAGCCTGTGTTCTAACAGAATACTAATTCAGCCTGTGTTTTAACAGAATGTGGACTCAGATTTTATTAAAAGAATACTCACTCAGTCTGTGTTATAAAGAATATGGACTCAGTTTATTTTTAAATAATACCCACTCAGCCTGTGTTCTAACAGAATACTCACTCAGCCTGGGTTTTAACAAATACTAACTCAGCAAGTGTTCTAACAGGATATTGACTCAGATTGTTTTCAAAGAATACTCACTCAGCCAGTGTTCTACCAGAATATGGATTCAGATTATTTTCAAAGAATTCTCACTCAGCCTGTGTTCTAACAGAATGTGGACTCAGATATTGATCAAAAATTACTAACTCAGTCTGTGTTCTAGCAGAATTAGGACGCAGTCTATGTTTAAAGAATACTCACTCAGCCTGTGTTCTAACAGAATGTGGACTCAGTCTATATTTAAAGAATACTCACTCACCTCAGTGTTCTAACAGAACACTCACTCAGCCTGTGTTCTAACAGAATACTAACTCAGCCTGCGTTCTAACAGAATGTGGATTCAGGTCAAAAATTACTAAGTCTGTGTTCTAACAGAATGTGGACTCAGAATTTGATCAAAAATTATGAACTCAGTCTGTTTTCTAACAGAATATGGACTCAGCCTGTGTTCTAACAGAATACTCACACAGCCTGTGTTCTAACAGAATACTCACTCAGCCAGTGTTTTAAGAGAATATGGATTCAGATTATTTTCAAAGAATACTCACTCAGCCTGTGTTCGAACAAAATATGGACTCAGTTTATTTTTATATATTACCCACTCAGGCCGTGTTTTAACAGAATGTGGACTCAGATTTTGATCAAAAATTATTAACTCAGTCTGTTTTCTAACAGAATATGGACGCAGTCTATGTTTAAAGAAAACTCACTCAGCCTGTGTTCTAATAGAATACACACTCAGCCTTGTTTTTAATAAAATACTCACGCAGCCAGTTTACTAACAGGATATTGACTCAGATTATTTTCAAAGAATACTCAATGAGCCTCTTTACTAACAGAGTACTGACTCAGCTAGAGTTCTACCAGAATATGGATTCAGATTATTTTAAAATAATACTCACTCAGCCTGTGTTCTAACAGAATATGGACTCAGTCTATGTTTAAAGAATACTCACTCAGCCTGTGTTCTAACAGAATACTAATTCAGCCTGTGTTTTAACAGAATGTGGACTCAGATTTTATTAAAAGAATACTCACTCAGTCTGTGTTATAAAGAATATGGACTCAGTTTATTTTTAAATAATACCCACTCAGCCTGTGTTCTAACAGAATACTCACTCAGCCTGGGTTTTAACAAATACTAACTCAGCAAGTGTTCTAACAGGATATTGACTCAGATTGTTTTCAAAGAATACTCACTCAGCCAGTGTTCTACCAGAATATGGATTCAGATTATTTTCAAAGAATTCTCACTCAGCCTGTGTTCTAACAGAATGTGGACTCAGATATTGATCAAAAATTACTAACTCAGTCTGTGTTCTAGCAGAATTAGGACGCAGTCTATGTTTAAAGAATACTCACTCAGCCTGTGTTCTAACAGAATGTGGACTCAGTCTATATTTAAAGAATACTCACTCACCTCAGTGTTCTAACAGAACACTCACTCAGCCTGTGTTCTAACAGAATACTAACTCAGCCTGCGTTCTAACAGAATGTGGATTCAGGTCAAAAATTACTAAGTCTGTGTTCTAACAGAATGTGGACTCAGAATTTGATCAAAAATTATGAACTCAGTCTGTTTTCTAACAGAATATGGACTCAGTCTATGTTGAGAGAATACTCACTCAGCCTGTGTTCTAAATAATATGGACTCAGTTTATTTTTAATAATAACCGCTCAGCCTGTGTTCTAACAGAATATGGACTCAGTCAATATTTAAAGAATACTCACTCACCTAAGTGTTCTAACAGAACACTCACTCAGCCTGTGTTCTAACAGAATACTAACTCAGCCTGCGTTGTAACAGAATGTGGATTCAGATCAAAAATTGCTAACTCAGTCTGTGTTGTAACAGAATGTGGACTCAGATTTTGTTCAAAAATTACTCTGTCTGTGTTCTAACAGAATATGGACTCAGCCTGTGTTCTAACAGAACACTCACACAGCCTGTGTTCTAACAGAATACTCACTCAGCCAGTGTTTTAAGAGAATATGGATTCAGATTATTTTCAAAGAATACTCACTCAGCCTGTGTTCGAACAAAATATGGACTCAGTTTATTTTTATATATTACCCACTCAGGCTGTGTTTTAACAGAATGTGGAATCAGATTTTGATCAAAAATTATTAATTCAGTCTGTTTTCTAACAGAATATGGACGCAGTCTATGTTTAAAGAAAACTCACTCAGCCTGTGTTCTAATAGAATACACACTCAGCCTGGTTTTTAATAAAATACTCACGCAGCCAGTGTACTAACAGGATATTGACTCAGATTATTTTCAAAGAATACTCAATGAGCCTCTTTCCTAACAGAATACTCACTCAGCCTGTGTTCTAACAGAATACTCAATCAGCTAGAGTTCTACCAGAATATGGATTCAGATTATTTTAAAATAATACTCACTCAGCCTGTGTTCTAACAGAATATGGACTCAGTCTATGTTTAAAGAATACTCACTCAGCCTGTGTTCTAACAGAATACTCACTCAGCGAGAGTTCTACCAGAATATGGATTCAGATTATTTTAAAATAATACTCACTCCGCCTGTGTTCTAACAAAATATGGACTCAGTGTATGTTTAAAGAATACTCACTCAGCCTGTGTTCTAACAGAATACTAATTCAGCCTGTGTTTTAACAGAATGTGGACTCAGATTTTATTAAAAGAATACTCACTCAGTCTGTGTTATAAAGAATATGGACTCAGTTTATTTTTAAATAATACCCACTCAGCCTGTGTTCTAACAGAATACTCACTCAGCCTGGGTTTTAACAAATACTAACTCAGCAAGTGTTCTAACAGGATATTGACTCAGACTGTTTTCAAAGAATACTCACTCAGCCAGTGTTCTACCAGAATATGGATTCAGATTATTTTCAAAGAATTCTCACTCAGCCTGTGTTCTAACAGAATGTGGACTCAGATATTGATCAAAAATTACTAACTCAGTCTGTGTTCTAGCAGAATTAGGACGCAGTCTATGTTTAAAGAATACTCACTCAGCCTGTGTTCTAACAGAATGTGGACTCAGTCTATATTTAAAGAATACTCACTCACCTCAGTGTTCTAACAGAACACTCACTCAGCCTGTGTTCTAACAGAATACTAACTCAGCCTGCGTTCTAACAGAATGTGGATTCAGGTCAAAAATTACTAACTCAGTCTGTGTTCTAACAGAATGTGGACTCAGATTTTGTTCAAAGATTACTCTGTCTGTGTTCTAACAGCATATGGACTCAGCCTGTGTTCTAACAGAATACTCACACAGCCTGTGTTCTAACAGAATACTAACTAAGCCAGTTTTTTAAGAGAATATGGATTCAGATTATTTTCAGAGAATACTCACTCAGCCTGTGTTCGAACAAAATATGGACTCAGTTTATTTTTATATATTACCCACTCAGGCTGTGTTTTAACAGAATGTGGACTCAGAATTTGATCAAAAATTATTAAGTCAGTCTGTTTTCTAACAGAATATGGACTCAGTCTATGTTGAGAGAATACTCACTCAGCCTGTGTTCTAAATAATATGGACTCAGTTTATTTTTAATAATAACCGCTCAGCCTGTGTTCTAACAGAATATGGACTCAGTCAATATTTAAAGAATACTCAGTCACCTAAGTGTTCCAACAGAACACTCACTCAGCCTGTGTTCTAACAGAATACTAACTCAGCCTGCGTTTTAACAGAATGTGGATTCAGATCAAAAATTGCTAACTCAGTCTGTGTTCTAACAGAATGTGGACTCAGATTTTGTTCAAAAATTACTCTGTCTGTGTTCTAACAGAATATGGACTCAGCCTGTGTTCTAACAGAATACTCACACAGCCTGTGTTCTAACAGAATACTCACTCAGCCAGTGTTTTAAGAGAATATGGATTCAGATTATTTTCAAAGAATACTCACTCAGCCTGTGTACGAACAAAATATGGACTCAGTTTATTTTTATATATTACCCACTCAGGCCGTGTTTTAACAGAATGTGGACTCAGATTTTGATCAAAAATTATTAACTCAGTCTGTTTTCTAACAGAATATGGACGCAGTCTATGTTTAAAGAAAACTCACTCAGCCTGTGTTCTAATAGAATACACACTCAGCCTGGTTTTTAATAAAATACTCACGCAGCCAGTGTACTAACAGGATATTGACTCAGATTATTTTCAAAGAATACTCAATGAGCCTCTTTACTAACAGAGTACTGACTCAGCTAGAGTTCTACCAGAATATGGATTCAGATTATTTTAAAATAATACTCACTCAGCCTGTGTTCTAACAGAATATGGACTCAGTCTATGTTTAAAGAATACTCACTCAGCCTGTGTTCTAACAGAATACTCACTCAGCGAGAGTTCTACCAGAATATGGATTCAGATTATTTTAAAATAATACTCACTCCGCCTGTGTTCTAACAGAATATGGACTCAGTGTATGTTTAAAGAATACTCACTCAGCCTGTGTTCTAACAGAATACTAATTCAGCCTGTGTTTTAACAGAATGTGGACTCAGATTTTATTAAAAGAATACTCACTCAGTCTGTGTTATAAAGAATATGGACTCAGTTTATTTTTAAATAATACCCACTCAGCCTGTGTTCTAACAGAATACTCACTCAGCCTGGGTTTTAACAAATACTAACTCAGCAAGTGTTCTAACAGGATATTGACTCAGACTGTTTTCAAAGAATACTCACTCAGCCAGTGTTCTACCAGAATATGGATTCAGATTATTTTCAAAGAATTCTCACTCAGCCTGTGTTCTAACAGAATGTGGACTCAGATATTGATCAAAAATTACTAACTCAGTCTGTGTTCTAGCAGAATTAGGACGCAGTCTATGTTTAAAGAATACTCACTCAGCCTGTGTTCTAACAGAATGTGGACTCAGTCTATATTTAAAGAATACTCACTCACCTCAGTGTTCTAACAGAACACTCACTCAGCCTGTGTTCTAACAGAATACTAACTCAGCCTGTGTTCTAACAGAATGTGGATTCAGATCAAAAATTACTAAGTCTGTGTTCTAACAGAATGTGGACTCAGATTTTGTTCAAAGATTACTCTGTCTGTGTTCTAACAGAATATTGACTCAGCCTGTGTTCTAACAGAATACTCACACAGCCTGTGTTCTAACAGAATACTAACTAAGCCAGTGTTTTAAGAGAATATGGATTCAGATTATTTTCAGAGAATACTCACTCAGCCTGTGTTCGAACAAAATATGGACTCAGTTTATTTTTATATATTACCCACTCAGGCTGTGTTTTAACAGAATGTGGACTCAGAATTTGATCAAAAATTATGAACTCAGTCTGTTTTCTAACAGAATATGGACTCAGTCTATGTTGAGAGAATACTCACTCAGCCTGTGTTCTAAATAATATGGACTCAGTTTATTTTTAATAATAACCGCTCAGCCTGTGTTCTAACAGAATATGGACTCAGTCAATATTTAAAGAATACTCACTCACCTAAGTGTTCCAACAGAACACTCACTCAGCCTGTGTTCTAACAGAATACTAACTCAGCCTGCGTTTTAACAGAATGTGGATTCAGATCAAAAATTGCTAACTCAGTCTGTGTTCTAACAGAATGTGGACTCAGATTTTCTTCAAAAATTACTCTGTCTGTGTTCTAACCGAATATGGACTCAGCCTGTGTTCTAACAGAATACTCACACAGCCTGTGTTCTAACAGAATACTCACTCAGCCAGTGTTTTAAGAGAATATGGATTCAGATTATTTTCAAAGAATACTCACTCAGCCTGTGTTCGAACAAAATATGGACTCAGTTTATTTTTATATATTACCCACTCAGGCTGTGTTTTAACAGAATGTAGACTCAGATTTTGATCAAAAATTATTAACTCAGTCTGTTTTCTAACAGAATATGGACGCAGTCTATGTTTAAAGAATACTCACTCAGCCTGTGTTCTAATAGAATACACACTCAGCCTGGTTTTTAATAAAATACTCACGCAGCCAGTGTACTAACAGGATATTGACTCAGATTATTTCAAAGAATACTCAATGAGCCTGTTTACTAACAGAATACTCACTCAGCCTGTGTTCTAATAGAATACACACTCAGCCTGGTTTTTAATAAAATACTCACGCAGCCAGTGTACTAACAGGATATTGACTCAGATTATTTCAAAGAATACTCAATGAGCCTGTTTACTAACAGAATACTCACTCAGCCTGTGTTCTAACAGAATACTCACTCAGCTAGAGTTCTACCACAATATGCATTCAGATTATTTTAAAATAATACTCACTCAGCCTGTGTTCTAACAGAATATGGACTCAGTCTATGTTTAAAGAATACTCACTCAGCCTGTGTTCTAACAGAATACTCACTCAGCGAGAGTTCTACCAGAATATGGATTCAGATTATTTTAAAATAATACTCACTCCGCCTGTGTTCTAACAGAATATGGACTCAGTCTATATTTAAAAAATACTCACTCAGCCTGTGTTCTAACAGAATACTAATTCAGCCTGTGTTTTAACAGAATGTGGACTCAGATTTTATTAAAAGAATACTCACTCAGTCTGTGTTATAAAGAATATGGACTCAGTTTATTTTTAAATAATACCCACTCAGCCTGTGTTCTAACAGAATACTCACTCAGCCTGGGTTTTAACAAATACTAACTCAGCAAGTGTTCTAACAGGATATTGACTCAGACTGTTTTCAAAGAATACTCACTCAGCCAGTGTTCTACCAGAATATGGATTCAGATTATTTTCAAAGAATTCTCACTCAGCCTGTGTTCTAACAGAATGTGGACTCAGATATTGATCAAAAATTACTAACTCAGTCTGTGTTCTAGCAGAATTAGGACGCAGTCTATGTTTAAAGAATACTCACTCAGCATGTGTTCTAACAGAATGTGGACTCAGTCTATATTTAAAGAATACTCACTCACCTCAGTGTTCTAACAGAACACTCACTCAGCCTGTGTTCTAACAGAATACTAACTCATCCTGTGTTCTAACAGAATGTGGATTCAGATCAAAAATTACTAAGTCTGTGTTCTAACAGAATGTGGACTCAGATTTTGTTCAAAGATTACTCTGTCTGTGTTCTAACAGAATATGGACTCAGTCTGTGTTCTAACAGAATACTCACACAGCCTGTGTTCTAACAGAATACTAACTAAGCCAGTGTTTTAAGAGAATATGGATTCAGATTATTTTCAGAGAATACTCACTCAGCCTGTGTTCGAACAAAATATGGACTCAGTTTATTTTTATATATTACCCACTCAGGCTGTGTTTTAACAGAATGTGGACTCAGAATTTGATCAAAAATTATGAACTCAGTCTGTTTTCTAACAGAATATGGACTCAGTCTATGTTGAGAGAATACTCACTCAGCCTGTGTTCTAAATAATATGGACTCAGTTTATTTTTAATAATAACTGCTCAGCCTGTGTTCTAACAGAATATGGACTCAGTCAATATTTAAAGAATACTCACTCACCTAAGTTTTCCAACAGAACACTCACTCAGCCTGTGTTCTAACAGAATACTAACTCAGCCTGCGTTTTAACAGAACGTGGATTCAGATCAAAAATTGCTAACTCAGTCTGTGTTCTAACAGAATGTGGACTCAGATTTTCTTCAAAAATTACTCTGTCTGTGTTCTAACAGAATATGGACTCAGCCTGTGTTCTAACAGAATACTCACACAGCCTGTGTTCTAACAGAATACTCACTCAGCCAGTGTTTTAAGAGAATATGGATTCAGATTATTTTCAAAGAATACTCACTCAGCCTGTGTTCTAACAGAATACTCACTCAGCGAGAGTTCTACCAGAATATGGATTCAGATTATTTTAAAATAATACTCACTCCGCCTGTGTTCTAACAGAATATGGACTCAGTCTATGTTTAAAAAATACTCACTCAGCCTGTGTTCTAACAGAATACTAATTCAGCCTGTGTTTTAACAGAATGTGGACTCAGATTTTATTAAAAGAATACTCACTCAGTCTGTGTTATAAAGAATATGGACTCAGTTTATTTTTAAATAATACCCACTCAGCCTGTGTTCTAACAGAATACTCACTCAGCCTTGGTTTTAACAAATACTAACTCAGCAAGTGTTCTAACAGGATATTGACTCAGACTGTTTTCAAAGAATACTCACTCAGCCAGTGTTCTACCAGAATATGGATTCAGATTATTTTCAAAGAATTCTCACTCAGCCTGTGTTCTAACAGAATGTGGACTCAGATATTGATCAAAAATTACTAACTCAGTCTGTGTTCTAGCAGAATTAGGACGCAGTCTATGTTTAAAGAATACTCACTCAGCATGTGTTCTAACAGAATGTGGACTCAGTCTATATTTAAAGAATACTCACTCACCTCAGTGTTCTAACAGAACACTCACTCAGCCTGTGTTCTAACAGAATACTAACTCAGCCTGTGTTCTAACAGAATGTGGATTCAGATCAAAAATTACTAAGTCTGTGTTCTAACAGAATGTGGACTCAGATTTTGTTCAAAGATTACTCTGTCTGTGTTCTAACAGAATATGGACTCAGTCTGTGTTCTAACAGAATACTCACACAGCCTGTGTTCTAACAGAATACTAACTAAGCCAGTGTTTTAAGAGAATATGGATTCAGATTATTTTCAGAGAATACTCACTCAACCTGTGTTCGAACAAAATATGGACTCAGTTTATTTTTATATATTACCCACTCAGGCTGTGTTTTAACAGAATGTGGACTCAGATTTTGATCAAAAATTATGAACTCAGTCTGTTTTCTAACAGAATATGGACTCAGTCTATGTTGAGAGAATACTCACTCAGCCTGTGTTCTAAATAATATGGACTCAGTTTATTTTTAATAATAACTGCTCAGCCTGTGTTCTAACAGAATATGGACTCAGTCAATATTTAAAGAATACTCACTCACCTAAGTGTTCCAACAGAACACTCACTCAGCCTGTGTTCTAACAGAATACTAACTCAGCCTGCGTTTTAACAGAATGTGGATTCAGATCAAAAATTGCTAACTCAGTCTGTGTTCTAACAGAATGTGGACTCAGATTTTGTTCAAAAATTACTCTGTCTGTGTTCTAACAGAATATGGACTCAGCCTGTGTTCTAACAGAATACTCACACAGCCTGTGTTCTAACAGAATACTCACTCAGCCAGTGTTTTAAGAGAATATGGATTCAGATTATTTTCAAAGAATACTCACTCAGCCTGTGTTCGAACAAAATATGGACTCAGTTTATTTTTATATATTACCCACTCAGGCTGTGTTTTAACAGAATGTGGAATCAGATTTTGATCAAAAATTATTAACTCGGTCTGTTTTCTAACAGAATATGGACGCAGTCTATGTTTAAAGAAAACTCACTCAGCCTGTGTTCTAATAGAATACACACTCAGCCTGGTTTTTAATAAAATACTCACGCAGCCAGTGTACTAACAGGATATTGACTCAGATTATTTTCAAAGAATACTCAATGAGCCTGTTTACTAACAGAATACTCACTCAGCCTGTGTTCTAACAGAATACTCACTCAGCTAGAGTTCTACCAGAATATGGATTCAGATTATTTTAAAATAATACTCACTCAGCCTGTGTTCTAACAGAATATGGACTCAGTCTATGTTTAAAGAATACTCACTCAGCCTGTGTTCTAACAGAATACTCACTCAGCGAGAGTTCTACCAGAATATGGATTCAGATTATTTTAAAATAATACTCACTCCGCCTGTGTTCTAACAGAATATGGACTCAGTCTATGTTTAAAAAATACTCACTCAGCCTGTGTTCTAACAGAATACTAATTCAGCCTGTGTTTTAACAGAATGTGGACTCAGATTTTATAAAAGAATACTCACTCAGTCTGTGTTATAAAGAATATGGACTCAGTTTATTTTTAAATAATACCCACTCAGCCTGTGTTCTAACAGAATACTCACTCAGCCTGGGTTTTAACAAATACTAACTCAGCAAGTGTTCTAACAGGATATTGACTCAGACTGTTTTCAAAGAATACTCACTCAGCCAGTGTTCTACCAGAATATGGATTCAGATTATTTTCAAAGAATTCTCACTCAGCCTGTGTTCTAACAGAATGTGGACTCAGATATTGATCAAAAATTACTAACTCAGTCTGTGTTCTAGCAGAATTAGGACGCAGTCTATGTTTAAAGAATACTCACTCAGCCTGTGTTCTAGCAGAATGTGGACTCAGTCTATATTTAAAGAATACTCACTCACCTCAGTGTTCTAACAGAACACTCACTCAGCCTGTGTTCTAACAGAATACTAACTCAGCCTGTGTTCTAACAGAATGTGGATTCAGATCAAAAATTACTAAGTCTGTGTTCTAACAGAATGTGGACTCAGATTTTGTTCAAAGATTACTCTGTCTGTGTTCTAACAGAATATGGACTCAATATGTGTTCTAACAGAATACTGACACAGCTTGTGTTCTAACAGAATACTAACTAAGCCAGTGTTTTAAGAGAATATGGATTCAGATTATTTTCAGAGAATACTCACTCAGCTTGTGTTCGAACAAAATATGGACTCAGTTTATTTTTATATATTACCCACTCAGGCTGTGTTTTAACAGAATGTGGACTCAGAATTTGATCAAAAATTATTAAGTCAGTCTGTTTTCTAACAGAATATGGACTCACTCTATGTTGAGAGAATACTCACTCAGCCTGTGTTCTAAATAATATGGACTCAGTTTATTTTTAATAATAACCGCTCAGCCTGTGTTCTAACAGAATATGGAGTCAGTCAATATTTAAAGAATACTCACTCACCTAAGTGTTCCAACAGAACACTCACACAGCCTGTGTTCTAACAGAATACTAACTCAGCCTGCGTTTTAACAGAATGTGGATTCAGATCAAAAATTGCTAACTCAGTCTGTGTTCTAACAGAATGTGGACTCAGATTTTGTTCAAAAATTACTCTGTCTGTGTTCTAACAGAATATGGACTCAGCCTGTGTTCTAACAGAACACTCACACAGCCTGTGTTCTAACAGAATACTCACTCAGCCAGTGTTTTAAGAGAATATGGATTCAGATTATTTTCAGAGAATACTCACTCAGCCTGTGTTCGAACAAAATATGGACTCAGTTTATTTTTATATATTACCCACTCAGGCTGTGTTTTAACAGAATGTGGAATCAGATTTTGATCAAAAATTATTAACTCGGTCTGTTTTCTAACAGAATATGGACGCAGTCTATGTTTAAAGAAAACTCACTCAGCCTGTGTTCTAATAGAATACACACTCAGCCTGGTTTTTATTAAAATACTCACGCAGCGAGTGTACTAACAGGATATTGACTCAGATTATTTTCAAAGAATACTCAATGAGCCTCTTTACTAACGGAATACTCACTCAGCCTGTGTTCTAACAGAATACTCACTTAGCTAGAGTTCTACCAGAATATGGATTCAGATTATTTTAAAATAATACTCACTCAGCCTGTGTTCTAACAAATATGGACTCAGTCTATGTTTAAAGAATACTCACTCAGCCTGTGTTCTAACAGAATACTCACTCAGCGAGAGTTCTACCAGAATATGGATTCAGATTATTTTAAAATAATACTCACTCCTCCTGTGTTCTAACAGAATTTGGACTCAGTGTATGTTTAAAGAATACTCACTCAGCCTGTGTTCTAACAGAATACTAATTCAGCCTCTGTTTTAACAGAATGTGGACTCAGATTTATTAAAAGAATACTCACTCAGTCTGTGTTATAAAGAATATGGACTCAGTTTATTTTTAAATAATACCCACTCAGCCTGTGTTCTAACATAATACTCACTCAGCCTTGGTTTTAACAAATACTAACTCAGCAAGTGTTCTAACAGGATATTGACTCAGATTGTTTTCAAAGAATACTCACTCAGCCAGTGTTCTACCAGAATATGGACTCAGATTATTTTCAAAGAATTCTCACTCAGCCTGTGTTCTAACAGAATGTGGACTCAGATATTGATCAAAAATTACTAACTCAGTCTGTGTTCTAGCAGAATTAGGACGCAGTCTATGTTTAAAGAATACTCACTCAGCTTGTGTTCTAACAGAATGTGGACTCAATCTATATTTAAAGAATACTCTCTCACCTCAGTGTTCTAACAGAACACTCACTCAGCCTGTGTTCTAACAGAATACTAACTCAGCCTGGGTTCTAACAGAATGTGGATTCAGATCAAAAATTACTAACTCAGTCTGTGTTCTAACAGAATGTGGACTCAGATTTTGTTCAAAGATTACTCTGTCTGTGTTCTAACAGAATATGGACTCAGCCTGTGTTCTAACAGAATACTCACACAGCCTGTGTTCTAACAGAATACTAACTAAGCCAGTGTTTTAAGAGAATATGGATTCAGATTATTTTCAGAGAATACTCACTCAGCCTGTGTTCGAACAAAATATGGACTCAGTTTATTTTTATATATTACCCACTCAGGCTGTGTTTTAACAGAATGTGGACTCAGAATTTGATCAAAAATTATTAAGTCAGTCTGTTTTCTAACAGAATATGGACTCAGTCTATGTTGAGAGAATACTCACTCAGCCTGTGTTCTAAATAATATGGACTCAGCTTATTTTTAATAATAACCGCTCAGCCTGTGTTCTAACAGAATATGGACTCAGTCAATATTTAAAGAATACTCACTCAACTAAGTGTTCTAACAGAACCCTCACTCAGCCTGTGTTCTAACAGAATACTAACTCAGCCTGCGTTTTAACAGAATGTGGATTCAGATCAAAAATTGCTAACTCAGTCTGTGTTCTAACAGAATGTGGACTCAGATTTTGTTCAAAAATTACTCTGTCTGTGTTCTAACAGAATATGGACTCAGCCTGTGTTCTAACAGAATACTCACACAGCCTGTGTTCTAACAGAATACTCACTCAGCCAGTGTTTTAAGAGAATATGGATTCAGATTATTTTCAAAGAATACTCACTCAGCCTGTGTTCGAACAAAATATGGACTCAGTTTATTTTTATATATTACCCACTCAGGCCGTGTTTTAACAGAATGTGGACTCAGATTTTGATCAAAAATTATTAACTCAGTCTGTTTTCTAACAGAATATGGACGCAGTCTATGTTTAAAGAAAACTCACTCAGCCTGTGTTCTAATAGAATACACACTCAGCCTGGTTTTTAATAAAATACTCACGCAGCCAGTGTACTAACAGGATATTGACTCAGATTATTTTCAAAGAATACTCAATGAGCCTCTTTACTAACAGAGTACTGACTCAGCTAGAGTTCTACCAGAATATGGATTCAGATTATTTTAAAATAATACTCACTCAGCCTGTGTTCTAACAGAATATGGACTCAGTGTATGTTTAAAGAATACTCACTCAGCCTGTGTTCTAACAGAATACTAATTCAGCCTCTGTTTTAACAGAATTTGGACTCAGATTTTATTAAAAGAATACTCACTCAGTCTGTGTTATAAAGAATATGGACTCAGTTTATTTTTAAATAATACCCACTCAGCCTGTTTTCTAACAGAATACTCACTCAGCCTGGGTTTTAACAAATACTAACTCAGCAAGTGTTCTAACAGGATATTGACTCAGATTGTTTTCAAAGAATACTCACTCAGCCAGTGTTCTACCAGAATATGGATTCAGATTATTTTCAAAGAATTCTCACTCAGCCTGTGTTCTAACAGAATGTGGACTCAGATATTGATCAAAAATTACTAACTCAGTCTATGTTCTAGCAGAATTAGGACGCAGTCTATGTTTAAAGAATACTCACTCAGCATGTGTTCTAACAGAATGTGGACTCAGTCTATATTTAAAGAATACTCACTCACCTCAGTGTTCTAACAGAACACTCACTCAGCCTGTGTTCTAACAGAATACTAACTCAGCCTGTGTTCTAACAGAATGTGGATTCAGATCAAAAATTACTAAGTCTGTGTTCTAACAGAATATGGACTCAGCCTGTGTTCTAACAGAATACTCACACAGCCTGTGTTCTAACAGAATACTAACTAAGCCAGTGTTTTAAGAGAATATGGATTCAGATTATTTTCAGAGAATACTCACTCAGCCTGTGTTCGAACAAAATATGGACTCAGTTTATTTTTATATATTACCCACTCAGGCTGGGTTTTAACAGAATGTGGAATCAGATTTTGATCAAAAATTATTAACTCAGTCTGTTTTCTAACAGAATATGGACGCAGTCTATGTTTAAAGAAAACTAACTCAGCCTGTGCTCTAATAGAATACTAATTCAGCCTCTGTTTTAACAGAATGTGGACTCAGATTTATTAAAAGAATACTCACTCAGTCTGTGTTATAAAGAATATGGACTCAGTTTATTTTTAAATAATACCCACTCAGGCTGTGTTCTAACATAATACTCACTCAGCCTTGGTTTTAACAAATACTAACTCAGCAAGTGTTCTAACAGGATATTGACTCAGATTGTTTTCAAAGAATACTCACTCAGCCAGTGTTCTACCAGAATATGGACTCAGATTATTTTCAAAGAATTCTCACTCAGCCTGTGTTCTAACAGAATGTGGACTCAGATATTGATCAAAAATTACTAACTCAGTCTGTGTTCTAGCAGAATTAGGACGCAGTCTATGTTTAAAGAATACTCACTCAGCTTGTGTTCTAACAGAATGTGGACTCAATCTATATTTAAAGAATACTCTCTCACCTCAGTGTTCTAACAGAACACTCACTCAGCCTGTGTTCTAACAGAATACTAACTCAGCCTGGGTTCTAACAGAATGTGGATTCAGATCAAAAATTACTAACTCAGTCTGTGTTCTAACAGAATGTGGACTCAGATTTTGTTCAAAGATTACTCTGTCTGTGTTCTAACAGAATATGGACTCAGCCTGTGTTCTAACAGAATACTCACACAGCCTGTGTTCTAACAGAATACTAACTAAGCCAGTGTTTTAAGAGAATATGGATTCAGATTATTTTCAGAGAATACTCACTCAGCCTGTGTTCGAACAAAATATGGACTCAGTTTATTTTTATATATTACCCACTCAGGCTGTGTTTTAACAGAATGTGGACTCAGAATTTGATCAAAAATTATTAAGTCAGTCTGTTTTCTAACAGAATATGGACTCAGTCTATGTTGAGAGAATACTCACTCAGCCTGTGTTCTAAATAATATGGACTCAGCTTATTTTTAATAATAACCGCTCAGCCTGTGTTCTAACAGAATATGGACTCAGTCAATATTTAAAGAATACTCACTCAACTAAGTGTTCTAACAGAACCCTCACTCAGCCTGTGTTCTAACAGAATACTAACTCAGCCTGCGTTTTAACAGAATGTGGATTCAGATCAAAAATTGCTAACTCAGTCTGTGTTCTAACAGAATGTGGACTCAGATTTTGTTCAAAAATTACTCTGTCTGTGTTCTAACAGAATATGGACTCAGCCTGTGTTCTAACAGAATACTCACACAGCCTGTGTTCTAACAGAATACTCACTCAGCCAGTGTTTTAAGAGAATATGGATTCAGATTATTTTCAAAGAATACTCACTCAGCCTGTGTTCGAACAAAATATGGACTCAGTTTATTTTTATATATTACCCACTCAGGCCGTGTTTTAACAGAATGTGGACTCAGATTTTGATCAAAAATTATTAACTCAGTCTGTTTTCTAACAGAATATGGACGCAGTCTATGTTTAAAGAAAACTCACTCAGCCTGTGTTCTAATAGAATACACACTCAGCCTGGTTTTTAATAAAATACTCACGCAGCCAGTGTACTAACAGGATATTGACTCAGATTATTTTCAAAGAATACTCAATGAGCCTCTTTACTAACAGAGTACTGACTCAGCTAGAGTTCTACCAGAATATGGATTCAGATTATTTTAAAATAATACTCACTCAGCCTGTGTTCTAACAGAATATGGACTCAGTGTATGTTTAAAGAATACTCACTCAGCCTGTGTTCTAACAGAATACTAATTCAGCCTCTGTTTTAACAGAATTTGGACTCAGATTTTATTAAAAGAATACTCACTCAGTCTGTGTTATAAAGAATATGGACTCAGTTTATTTTTAAATAATACCCACTCAGCCTGTTTTCTAACAGAATACTCACTCAGCCTGGGTTTTAACAAATACTAACTCAGCAAGTGTTCTAACAGGATATTGACTCAGATTGTTTTCAAAGAATACTCACTCAGCCAGTGTTCTACCAGAATATGGATTCAGATTATTTTCAAAGAATTCTCACTCAGCCTGTGTTCTAACAGAATGTGGACTCAGATATTGATCAAAAATTACTAACTCAGTCTGTGTTCTAGCAGAATTAGGACGCAGTCTATGTTTAAAGAATACTCACTCAGCATGTGTTCTAACAGAATGTGGACTCAGTCTATATTTAAAGAATACTCACTCACCTCAGTGTTCTAACAGAACACTCACTCAGCCTGTGTTCTAACAGAATACTAACTCAGCCTGTGTTCTAACAGAATGTGGATTCAGATCAAAAATTACTAAGTCTGTGTTCTAACAGAATGTGGACTCAGATTTTGTTCAAAGATTACTCTGTCTGTGTTCTAACAGAATATGGACTCAGCCTGTGTTCTAACAGAATACTCACACAGCCTGTGTTCTAACAGAATACTCACTCAGCCAGTGTTTTAAGAGAATATGGATTCAGATTATTTTCAGAGAATACTCACTCAGCCTGTGTTCGAACAAAATATGGACTCAGTTTATTTTTATATATTACCCACTCAGGCTGGGTTTTAACAGAATGTGGAATCAGATTTTGATCAAAAATTATTAACTCAGTCTGTTTTCTAACAGAATATGGACGCAGTCTATGTTTAAAGAAAACTCACTCAGCCTGTGCTCTAATAGAATAAACACTCAGCCTGGTTTTTAATAAAATACTCACGCAGCCAGTGTACTAACAGGATATTGACTCAGATTATTTTCAAAGAATACTCAATGAGCCTGTTTACTAACAGAATACTCACTCAGGCTGTGTTTTAACAGAATACTCACTCAGCTAGAGTTCTACCAGAATATGGATTCAGATTATTTTAAAATAATACTCACTCAGCCTGTGTTCTAACAGAATACTCACTCAGCGAGAGTTCTACCAGAATATGGATTCAGATTATTTTAAAATAATACTCACTCCGCCTGTGTTCTAACAGAATATGGACTCAGTGTATGTTTAAAGAATACTCACTCAGCCTGTGTTCTAACAGAATACTAATTCAGCCTGTGTTTTAACAGAATGTGGACTCAGATTTTATTAAAAGAATACTCACTCAGCCTGTGTTCTAACAGAATACTCACTCAGCTAGAGTTCTACCAGAATATGGATTCAGATTATTTTAAAATAATACTCACTCAGCCTGTGTTCTAACAGAATATGGACTCAGTCTATGTTTAAAGAATACTCACTCAGCCTGTGTTCTAACAGAATACTCACTCAGCGTGAGTTCTACCAGAATATGGATTCAGATTATTTTAAAATAATACTCACTCAGCCTGTGTTCTAACAGAATATGGACTCAGTCTATGTTTAAAGAATACTCACTCAGCCTGTGTTCTAACAGAATACTAATTCAGCCTGTGTTTTAACAGAATGTGGACTCAGATTTTATTAATAGAATACTCACTCAGTCTGTGTTATAAAGAATATGGACTCAGTTTATTTTTAAATAATACCCACTCAGCCTGTGTTCTAACAGAATACTCACTCAGCCTGGGTTTTAACAAATACTAACTCAGCAAGTGTTCTAACAGGATATTGACTCAGATTGTTTTCAAAGAATACTCACTCAGCCAGTGTTCTACCAGAATATGGATTCAGATTATTTTCAAAGAATTCTCACTCAGCCTGTGTTCTAACAGAATGTGGACTCAGATATTGATCAAAAATTACTAACTCAGTCTGTGTTCCAGCAGAATTAGGACGCAGTCTATGTTTAAAGAATACTCACTCAGCCTGTGTTCTAACAGAATGTGGACTCAGTCTATATTTAAAGAATAATCACTCACCTCAGTGTTCTAACAGAACACTCACTCAGCCTGTGTTCTAACAGAATACTAACTCAGCCTGTGTTCTAACAGAATGTGGATTCAGATCAAAAATTACTAAGTCTGTGTTCTAACAGAATGTGGACTCAGATTTTGTTCAAAGATTACTCTGTCTGTGTTCTAACAGAATATGGACTCAGCCTGTGTTCTAACAGAATACTCACACAGCCTGTGTTCTAACAGAATACTAACTAAGCCAGTGTTTTAAGAGAATATGGATTCAGATTATTTTCAGAGAATACTCACTCAGCCTGTGTTCGAACAAAATATGGACTCAGTTTATTTTTATATATTACCCACTCAGGCTGTGTTTTAACAGAATGTGGAATCAGATTTTGATCAAAAATTATTAACTCAGTCTGTTTTCTAACAGAATATGGACGCAGTCTATGTTTAAAGAAAACTCACTCAGCCTGTGCTCTAATAGAATACACACTCAGCCTGGTTTTTAATAAAATACTCACGCAGCCAGTGTACTAACAGGATATTGACTCAGATTATTTTCAAAGAATACTCAATGAGCCTCTTTACTAACAGAGTACTCACTCAGCCTGTGTTCTAACAGAATACTCACTCAGCTAGAGTTCTACCAGAATATGGATTCAGATTATTTTAAAAGAATACTCACTCAGTCTGTGTTATAAAGAATATGGACTCAGTTTATTTTTAAATAATATCCACTCAGCCTGTGTTCTAACAGAATACTCACTCAGCCTGGGTTTTAACAAAATACTAACTCAGCAAGTGTTCTAACAGGATATTGACTCAGATTGCTTTCAAAGAATACTCACTCAGCCAGTGTTCTACCAGAATATGGATTCAGATTACTTTCAAAGAATACTCACTCAGCCTGTGTTCTAACAGAATGTGGACTCAGATATTGATCAAAAATAATTAACTCAGTCTGTGTTCTGGCAGAATTAGGACGCAGTCTATGTTTAAAGAATACTCACTCAGCCTGTGTTCTAATAGAATACGCACTCAGCCTGGTTTTTAATAAAATATTCATGCAGCCAGTGTACTAACAGGATATTGATTCAGAGTATTTTCGAAGAATACTCAATGAGCCTGTGTACTACCAGAATACTCACTCAGCCTGTGTTCTAACAGAATAATCACTCAGCGAGAGTTCTACCAGAATATGGATTCTGATTATTTGAAAATAATACTCACTCAGCCTGTGTTCTAACAGAATGTGGACTCAGTCTATATTTAAAGAATACTCACTCACCTCAGTGTTCTAACAGAACACTCACTCAGCCTGTGTTCTAACAGAATACTAACTCAGCCTGCGTTCTAACAGAATGTGGATTCAGATCAAAAATTACTAACTCAGTCTGTGTTCTAACAGAATGTGGACTCAGATTTTGTTCAAAGATTACTCTGTCTGTGTTCTAACAGAATATGGACTCAGCCTGTGTTCTAACAGAATACTCACACAGCCTGTGTTCTAACAGAATACTAACTAAGCCAGTGTTTTAAGAGAATATGGATTCAGATTATTTTCAAAGAATACTCACTCAGCCAGTGTTCTACCAGAATATGGATTCAGATTATTTTCAAAGAAAACTCACTCAGCCTGTGTTCTAACAGAATGTGGACTCGGTTTGTTTTTATATATTACCCACTCAGGCTGTGTTTTAACAAAATGTGGACTCAGAATTTGATCAAAAATTATTAACTCAGTCTGTTTTCTAACAGAATATGGACTCAGTCTATGTTTAGAGAATACTCACTCAGCCTGTGTTCTAAATAATATGGACTCAGTTTATTTTTATATAATAACCGCTCAGCCTGTGTTCTAACAGAATCCACACTGAGCCTGGGTTTTAACAAAATACTAACTCAGCAAGTGTTCTAACAGTATATTGACTCAGATTATTTTCAAAGAGTACTCACTCAGCCTGTGTTCTAACAGAATATTGACTCAGTCTATATTTAAAGAATACTCACTCACCTAAGTGTTCTAACAGAACACTCACTCAGCCTGTATTCTAACAGAATACAAACTCAGCCTGCGTTTTAACAGAATGTGGATTCAGAACAAAAATTACTAACTCAGTCTGTGTTCTAACAGAATGTGGACTCAGATTTTGTTCAAAAATTACTCTGTCTGTGTTCTAACAGAATATGGACTCAGCCTGTGTTCTAACAGAATACTCACACAGCCTGTGTTCTAACAGAATACTCACTCAGCCAGTGTTTTAAGAGAATATGGATTCAGATTACTTTCAAAGAATACTCACTCAGCCTGTGTTCGAACAAAATATGGACTCAGTTTATTTTTATATATTACCCACTCAGGCTGTGTTTTAACAGAATGTGGACTCAGATTTTGATCAAAAATTATTAACTCAGTCTGTTTTCTAACAGAATATGGACGGAGTCTATGTTTAAAGAATACTCACTCAGCCTGTGTTCTAATAGAATACACACTCAGCCTGGTTTTTAATAAAATACTGACGCAGCCAGTGTACTAACAGGAGATTGACTCAGAATATTTTCAAAGAATACTCAATGAGCCTGTTTACTAACAGAATACTCACTCAGCCTGTGTTCTAACAGAATACTCACTCAGCGAGAGTTCTACCAGAATATGGATTCAGAATATTTTAAAATAATACTAACTCCGCCTGTGTTCTAACAGAATATGGACTCAGTCTATGTTTAAAGAATACTCACTCAGCCTGTGTTCTAACAGAATACTAATTCAGCCTGTGTTTTAACAGAATGTGGACTCAGATTTTATTAAAAGAATACTCACTCAGTCTGTGTTATAAAGAATATGGACTCAGTTTATTTTTAAATAATATCCACTCAGCCTGTGTTCTAACAGAATACTCACTCAGCCTGGGTTTTAACAAAATACTAACTCAGCAAGTGTTCTAACAGGATATTGACTCAGATTGCTTTCAAAGAATACTCACTCAGCCAGTGTTCTACCAGAATATGGATTCAGATTACTTTCAAAGAATACTCACTCAGCCTGTGTTCTAACAGAATGTGGACTCAGATATTGATCAAAAATTATTAACTCAGTCTGTGTTCTGGCAGAATTAGGACGCAGTCTATGTTTAAAGAATACTCACTCAGCATGTGTTCTAACAGAATGTGGACTCAGTCTATATTTAAAGAATACTCACTCACCTCAGTGTTCTAACAGAACACTCACTCAGCCTGTGTTCTAACAGAATACTAACTCAGCCTGTGTTCTAACAGAATGTGGATTCAGATCAAAAATTACTAAGTCTGTGTTCTAACATAATGTGGACTCAGATTTTGTTCAAAGATTACTCTGTCTGTGTTCTAACAGAATATGGACTCAGCCTGTGTTCTAACAGAATACTCACACAGCCTGTGTTCTAACAGAATACTAACTAAGCCAGTGTTTTAAGAGAATATGGATTCAGATTATTTTCAGAGAATACTCACTCAGCCTGTGTTCGAACAAAATATGGACTCAGTTTATTTTTATATATTACCCACTCAGGCTGTGTTTTAACAGAATGTGGAATCAGATTTTGATCAAAAATTATTAACTCAGTCTGTTTTCTAACAGAATATGGACGCAGTCTATGTTTAAAGAAAACTCACTCAGCCTGTGCTCTAATAGAATACACACTCAGCCTGGTTTTTAATAAAATACTCACGCAGCCAGTGTACTAACAGGATATTGACTCAGATTATTTTCAAAGAATACTCAATGAGCCTGTTTACTAACAGAATACTCACTCAGCCTGTGTTCTAACAGAATACTCACTCAGCTAGAGTTCTACCAGAATATGGATTCAGATTATTTTAAAATAATACTCACTCAGCCTGTTTTCTAACAGAATACTCACTCAGCGAGAGTTCTACCAGAATATGGATTCAGATTATTTTAAAATAATACTCACTCCGCCTGTGTTCTAACAGAATATGGACTCAGTGTATGTTTAAAGAATACTCACTCAGCCTGTGTTCTAACAGAATACTAATTCAGCCTGTGTTTTAACAGAATGTGGACTCAGATTTTATTAAAAGAATACTCACTCAGCCTGTGTTCTAACAGAATACTCACTCAGCTAGAGTTCTACCAGAATATGGATTCAGATTATTTTAAAATAATACTCACTCAGCCTGTGTTCTAACAGAATATGGACTCAGTCTATGTTTAAAGAATACTCACTCAGCCTGTGTTCTAACAGAATACTCACTCAGCGTGAGTTCTACCAGAATTTGGATTCAGATTATTTTAAAATAATACTCACTCAGCCTGTGTTCTAACAGAATATGGACTCAGTCTATGTTTAAAGAATACTCACTCAGCCTGTGTTCTAACAGAATACTAATTCAGCCTGTGTTTTAACAGAATGTGGACTCAGATTTTATTAATAGAATACTCACTCAGTCTGTGTTATAAAGAATATGGACTCAGTTTATTTTTAAATAATACCCACTCAGCCTGTGTTCTAACAGAATACTCACTCAGCCTGGGTTTTAACAAATACTAACTCAGCAAGTGTTCTAACAGGATATTGACTCAGATTGTTTTCAAAGAATACTCACTCAGCCAGTGTTCTACCAGAATATGGATTCAGATTATTTTCAAAGAATTCTCACTCAGCCTGTGTTCTAACAGAATGTGGACTCAGATATTGATCAAAAATTACTAACTCAGTCTGTGTTCCAGCAGAATTAGGACGCAGTCTATGTTTAAAGAATACTCACTCAGCCTGTGTTCTAACAGAATGTGGACTCAGTCTATATTTAAAGAATACTCACTCACCTCAGTGTTCTAACAGAACACTCACTCAGCCTGTGTTCTAACAGAATACTAACTCAGCCTGTGTTCTAACAGAATGTGGATTCAGATCAAAAATTACTAAGTCTGTGTTCTAACAGAATGTGGACTCAGATTTTGTTCAAAGATTACTCTGTCTGTGTTCTAACAGAATATGGACTCAGCCTGTGTTCTAACAGAATACTCACACAGCCTGTGTTCTAACAGAATACTAACTAAGCCAGTGTTTTAAGAGAATATGGATTCAGATTATTTTCAGAGAATACTCACTCAGCCTGTGTTCGAACAAAATATGGACTCAGTTTATTTTTATATATTACCCACTCAGGCTGTGTTTTAACAGAATGTGGAATAAGATTTTGATCAAAAATTATTAACTCAGTCTGTTTCCTAACAGAATATGGACGCAGTCTATGTTTAAAGAAAACTCACTCAGCCTGTGCTCTAACAGAATGTGGACTCAGTCTATATTTAAAGAATACTCACTCACCTCAGTGTTCTAACAGAACACTCACTCAGCCTGTGTTCTAACAGAATACTAACTCAGCCTGTGTTCTAACAGAATGTGGATTCAGATCAAAAATTACTAAGTCTGTGTTCTAACAGAATGTGGACTCAGATTTTGTTCAAAGATTACTCTGTCTGTGTTCTAACAGAATATGGACTCAGCCTGTGTTCTAACAGAATACTCACACAGCCTGTGTTCTAACAGAATACTAACTAAGCCAGTGTTTTAAGAGAATATGGATTCAGATTATTTTCAGAGAATACTCACTCAGCCTGTGTTCGAACAAAATATGGACTCAGTTTATTTTTATATATTACCCACTCAGGCTGTGTTTTAACAGAATGTGGACTCAGAATTTGATCAAAAATTATTAACTCAGTCTGTTTTCTAACAGAATATGGACTCAGTCTATGTTGAGAGAATACTCACTCAGCCTGTGTTCTAAATAATATGGACTCAGTTTATTTTTAATAATAACCGCTCAGCCTGTGTTCTAACAGAATATGGACTCAGTGTATGTTTAAAGAATACTCACTCAGCCTGTGTTCTAACAGAATACTAATTCAGCCTGTGTTTTAACAGAATGTGGACTCAGATTTTATTAAAAGAATACTCACTCAGTCTGTGTTATAAAGAATATGGACTCAGTTTATTTTTAAATAATACCCACTCAGCCTGTGTTCTAACAGAATACTCACTCAGCCTGGGTTTTAACAAATACTAACTCAGCAAGTGTTCTAACAGGATATTGACTCAGACTGTTTTCAAAGAATACTCACTCAGCCAGTGTTCTACCAGAATATGGATTCAGATTATTTTCAAAGAATTCTCACTCAGCCTGTGTTCTAACAGAATGTGGACTCAGATATTGATCAAAAATTACTAACTCAGTCTGTGTTCTAGCAGAATTAGGACGCAGTCTATGTTTAAAGAATACTCACTCAGCCTGTGTTCTAACAGAATGTGGACTCAGTCTATATTTAAAGAATACTCACTCACCTCAGTGTTCTAACAGAACACTCACTCAGCCTGTGTTCTAACAGAATACTAACTCAGCCTGTGTTCTAACAGAATGTGGATTCAGGTCAAAAATTACTAACTCAGTCTGTGTTCTAACAGAATGTGGACTCAGATTTTGTTCAAAGATTACTCTGTCTGTGTTCTAACAGCATATGGACTCAGCCTGTGTTCTAACAGAATACTCACACAGCCTGTGTTCTAACAGAATACTAACTAAGCCAGTGTTTTAAGAGAATATGGATTCAGATTATTTTCAGAGAATACTCACTCAGCCTGTGTTCGAACAAAATATGGACTCAGTTTATTTTTATATATTACCCACTCAGGCTGTGTTTTAACAGAATGTGGACTCAGAATTTGATCAAAAATTATTAAGTCAGTCTGTTTTCTAACAGAATATGGACTCAGTCTATGTTGAGAGAATACTCACTCAGCCTGTGTTCTAAATAATATGGACTCAGTTTATTTTTAATAATAACCGCTCAGCCTGTGTTCTAACAGAATATGGACTCAGTCAATATTTAAAGAATACTCAGTCACCTAAGTGTTCCAACAGAACACTCACTCAGCCTGTGTTCTAACAGAATACTAACTCAGCCTGCGTTTTAACAGAATGTGGATTCAGATCAAAAATTGCTAACTCAGTCTGTGTTCTAACAGAATGTGGACTCAGATTTTGTTCAAAAATTACTCTGTCTGTGTTCTAACAGAATATGGACTCAGCCTGTGTTCTAACAGAATACTCACACAGCCTGTGTTCTAACAGAATACTCACTCAGCCAGTGTTTTAAGAGAATATGGATTCAGATTATTTTCAAAGAATACTCACTCAGCCTGTGTACGAACAAAATATGGACTCAGTTTATTTTTATATATTACCCACTCAGGCCGTGTTTTAACAGAATGTGGACTCAGATTTTGATCAAAAATTATTAACTCAGTCTGTTTTCTAACAGAATATGGACGCAGTCTATGTTTAAAGAAAACTCACTCAGCCTGTGTTCTAATAGAATACACACTCAGCCTGGTTTTTAATAAAATACTCACGCAGCCAGTGTACTAACAGGATATTGACTCAGATTATTTTCAAAGAATACTCAATGAGCCTCTTTACTAACAGAGTACTGACTCAGCTAGAGTTCTACCAGAATATGGATTCAGATTATTTTAAAATAATACTCACTCAGCCTGTGTTCTAACAGAATATGGACTCAGTCTATGTTTAAAGAATACTCACTCAGCCTGTGTTCTAACAGAATACTCACTCAGCGAGAGTTCTACCAGAATATGGATTCAGATTATTTTAAAATAATACTCACTCCGCCTGTGTTCTAACAGAATATGGACTCAGTGTATGTTTAAAGAATACTCACTCAGCCTGTGTTCTAACAGAATACTAATTCAGCCTGTGTTTTAACAGAATGTGGACTCAGATTTTATTAAAAGAATACTCACTCAGTCTGTGTTATAAAGAATATGGACTCAGTTTATTTTTAAATAATACCCACTCAGCCTGTGTTCTAACAGAATACTCACTCAGCCTGGGTTTTAATAAAATACTCACGCAGCCAGTGTACTAACAGGATATTGACTCAGATTATTTTCAAAGAATACTCAATGAGCCTCTTTACTAACAGAATACTCACTCAGCCTGTGTTCTAACAGAATACTCACTCAGCTAGAGTTCTACCAGAATATGGATTCAGATTATTTTAAAAGAATACTCACTCAGTCTGTGTTATAAAGAATATGGACTCAGTTTATTTTTAAATAATATCCACTCAGCCTGTGTTCTAACAGAATACTCACTCAGCCTGGGTTTTAACAAAATACTAACTCAGCAAGTGTTCTAACAGGATATTGACTCAGATTGCTTTCAAAGAATACTCACTCAGCCAGTGTTCTACCAGAATATGGATTCAGATTACTTTCAAAGAATACTCACTCAGCCTGTGTTCTAACAGAATGTGGACTCAGATATTGATCAAAAATTATTAACTCAGTCTGTGTTCTGGCAGAATTAGGACGCAGTCTATGTTTAAAGAATACTCACTCAGCCTGTGTTCTAATAGAATACGCACTCAGCCTGGTTTTTAATAAAATATTCATGCAGCCAGTGTACTAACAGGATATTGATTCAGAGTATTTTCGAAGAATACTCAATGAGCCTGTGTACTACCAGAATACTCACTCAGCCTGTGTTCTAACAGAATAATCACTCAGCGAGAGTTCTACCAGAATATGGATTCTGATTATTTGAAAATAATACTCACTCAGCCTGTGTTCTAACAGAATGTGGACTCAGTCTATATTTAAAGAATACTCACTCACCTCAGTGTTCTAACAGAACACTCACTCAGCCTGTGTTCTAACAGAATACTAACTCAGCCTGCGTTCTAACAGAATGTGAATTCAGATCAAAAATTACTAACTCAGTCTGTGTTCTAACAGAATGTGGACTCAGATTTTGTTCAAAGATTACTCTGTCTGTGTTCTAACAGAATATGGACTCAGCCTGTGTTCTAACAGAATACTCACACAGCCTGTGTTCTAACAGAATACTAACTAAGCCAGTGTTTTAAGAGAATATGGATTCAGATTATTTTCAAAGAATACTCACTCAGCCAGTGTTCTACCAGAATATGGATTCAGATTATTTTCAAAGAAAACTCACTCAGCCTGTGTTCTAACAGAATGTGGACTCGGTTTGTTTTTATATATTACCCACTCAGGCTGTGTTTTAACAAAATGTGGACTCAGAATTTGATCAAAAATTATTAACTCAGTCTGTTTTCTAACAGAATATGGACTCAGTCTATGTTTAGAGAATACTCACTCAGCCTGTGTTCTAAATAATATGGACTCAGTTTATTTTTATATAATAACCGCTCAGCCTGTGTTCTAACAGAATCCACACCGAGCCTGGGTTTTAACAAAATACTAACTCAGCAAGTGTTCTAACAGTATATTGACTCAGATTATTTTCAAAGAGTACTCACTCAGCCTGTGTTCTAACAGAATATTGACTCAGTCTATATTTAAAGAATACTCACTCACCTAAGTGTTCTAACAGAACACTCACTCAGCCTGTATTCTAACAGAATACAAACTCAGCCTGCGTTTTAACAGAATGTGGATTCAGAACAAAAATTACTAACTCAGTCTGTGTTCTAACAGAATGTGGACTCAGATTTTGTTCAAAAATTACTCTGTCTGTGTTCTAACAGAATATGGACTCAGCCTGTGTTCTAACAGAATACTCACACAGCCTGTGTTCTAACAGAATACTCACTCAGCCAGTGTTTTAAGAGAATATGGATTCAGATTACTTTCAAAGAATACTCACTCAGCCTGTGTTCGAACAAAATATGGACTCAGTTTATTTTTATATATTACCCACTCAGGCTGTGTTTTAACAGAATGTGGACTCAGATTTTGATCAAAAATTATTAACTCAGTCTGTTTTCTAACAGAATATGGACGGAGTCTATGTTTAAAGAATACTCACTCAGCCTGTGTTCTAATAGAATACACACTCAGCCTGGTTTTTAATAAAATACTGACGCAGCCAGTGTACTAACAGGAGATTGACTCAGAATATTTTCAAAGAATACTCAATGAGCCTGTTTACTAACAGAATACTCACTCAGCCTGTGTTCTAACAGAATACTCACTCAGCGAGAGTTCTACCAGAATATGGATTCAGAATATTTTAAAATAATACTAACTCCGCCTGTGTTCTAACAGAATATGGACTCAGTCTATGTTTAAAGAATACTCACTCAGCCTGTGTTCTAACAGAATACTAATTCAGCCTGTGTTTTAACAGAATGTGGACTCAGATTTTATTAAAAGAATACTCACTCAGTCTGTGTTATAAAGAATATGGACTCAGTTTATTTTTAAATAATATCCACTCAGCCTGTGTTCTAACAGAATACTCACTCAGCCTGGGTTTTAACAAAATACTAACTCAGCAAGTGTTCTAACAGGATATTGACTCAGATTGCTTTCAAAGAATACCCACTCAGCCAGTGTTCTACCAGAATATGGATTCAGATTACTTTCAAAGAATACTCACTCAGCCTGTGTTCTAACAGAATGTGGACTCAGATATTGATCAAAAATTATTAACTCAGTCTGTGTTCTGGCAGAATTAGGACGCAGTCTATGTTTAAAGAATACTCACTCAGCCTGTGTTCTAATAGAATACGTACTCAGCCTGGTTTTTAATAAAATATTCATGCAGCCAGTGTACTAACAGGATATTGATTCAGAGTATTTTCGAAGAATACTCAATGAGCCTGTGTACTACCAGAATACTCACTCAGCCTGTGTTCTAACAGAATAATCACTCAGCGAGAGTTCTACCAGAATATGGATTCTGATTATTTGAAAATAATACTCACTCAGCCTGTGTTCTAATAGAATATGGACTCAGTCTATGTTTAAAGAATACTCACTCAGCCAGTGTTCTAACTGAATACTAATTCAGCCTGTGTTTTAACAGAATGTGGACTCAGATTTTATTAAAAGAATACTCACTCAGTCTGTGTTATAAAGAATATGGACTCAGTTTATTTTTAAATAATACCCACTCAGCCTGTGTTCTAACAGAATGTGGACTCAGTCTATATTTAAAGAATACTCACTCACCTCAGTGTTCTAACAGAACACTCACTCAGCCTGTGTTCTAACAGAATACTAACTCAGCCTGCGTTCTAACAGAATGTGGATTCAGATCAAAAATTACTAACTCAGTCTGTGTTCTAACAGAATGTGGACTCAGATTTTGTTCAAAGATTACTCTGTCTGTGTTCTAACAGAATATGGACTCAGCCTGTGTTCTAACAGAATACTCACACAGCCTGTGTTCTAACAGAATACTAACTAAGCCAGTGTTTTAAGAGAATATGGATTCAGATTATTTTCAAAGAATACTCACTCAGCCAGTGTTCTACCAGAATATGGATTCAGATTATTTTCAAAGAAAACTCACTCAGCCTGTGTTCTAACAGAATGTGGACTCGGTTTATTTTTATATATTACCCACTCAGGCTGTGTTTTAACAAAATGTGGACTCAGAATTTGATCAAAAATTATTAACGCTGTCTGTTTTCTAACAGAATATGGACTCAGTCTATGTTTAGAGAATACTCACTCAGCCTGTGTTCTAAATAATATGGACTCAGTTTATTTTTATATAATAACCGCTCAGCCTGTGTTCTAACAGAATCCACACCGAGCCTGGGTTTTAACAAAATACTAACTCAGCAAGTGTTCTAACAGTATATTGACTCAGATTATTTTCAAAGTGTACTCACTCAGCCTGTGTTCTAACAGAATATTGACTCAGTCTATATTTAAAGAATACTCACTCACCTAAGTGTTCTAACAGAACACTCACTCAGCCTGTATTCTAACAGAATACAAACTCAGCCTGCGTTTTAACAGAATGTGGATTCAGAACAAAAATTACTAACTCAGTCTGTGTTCTAACAGAATGTGGACTCAGATTTTGTTCAAAAATTACTCTGTCTGTGTTCTAACAGAATATGGACTCAGCCTGTGTTCTAACAGAATACTCACACAGCCTGTGTTCTAACAGAATACTCACTCAGCCAGTGTTTTAAGAGAATATGGATTCAGATTACTTTCAAAGAATACTCACTCAGCCTGTGTTCGAACAAAATATGGACTCAGTTTATTTTTATATATTACCCACTCAGGCTGTGTTTTAACAGAATGTGGACTCAGATTTTGATCAAAAATTACTAACTCAGTCTGTTTTCTAACAGAATATGGACGGAGTCTATGTTTAAAGAATACTCACTCAGCCTGTGTTCTAATAGAATACACACTCAGCCTGGTTTTTAATAAAATACTGACGCAGCCAGTGTACTAACAGGAGATTGACTCAGAATATTTTCAAAGAATACTCAATGAGCCTGTTTACTAACAGAATACTCACTCAGCCTGTGTTCTAACAGAATACTCACTCAGCGAGAGTTCTACCAGAATATGGATTCAGAATATTTTAAAATAATACTAACTCCGCCTGTGTTCTAACAGAATATGGACTCAGTCTATGTTTAAAGAATACTCACTCAGCCTGTGTTCTAACAGAATACTAATTCAGCCTGTGTTTTAACAGAATGTGGACTCAGATTTTATTAAAAGAATACTCACTCAGTCTGTGTTATAAAGAATATAGACTCAGTTTATTTTTAAATAATATCCACTCAGCCTGTGTTCTAACAGAATACTCACTCAGCCTGGGTTTTAACAAAATACTAACTCAGCAAGTGTTCTAACAGGATATTGACTCAGATTGCTTTCAAAGAATACTCACTCAGCCAGTGTTCTACCAGAATATGGATTCAGATTACTTTCAAAGAATACTCACTCAGCCTGTGTTCTAACAGAATGTGGACTCAGATATTGATCAAAAATTATTAACTCAGTCTGTGTTCTGGCAGAATTAGGACGCAGTCTATGTTTAAAGAATACTCACTCAGCCTGTGTTCTAATAGAATACGCACTCAGCCTGGTTTTTAATAAAATATTCATGCAGCCAGTGTACTAACAGGATATTGATTCAGAGTATTTTCGAAGAATACTCAATGAGCCTGTGTACTACCAGAATACTCACTCAGCCTGTGTTCTAACAGAATAATCACTCAGCGAGAGTTCTACCAGAATATGGATTCTGATTATTTGAAAATAATACTCACTCAGCCTGTGTTCTAACAGAATGTGGACTCAGTCTATATTTAAAGAATACTCACTCACCTCAGTGTTCTAACAGAACACTCACTCAGCCTGTGTTCTAACAGAATACTAACTCAGCCTGCGTTCTAACAGAATGTGGATTCAGATCAAAAATTACTAACTCAGTCTGTGTTCTAACAGAATGTGGACTCGGTTTATTTTTATATATTACCCACTCAGGCTGTGTTTTAACAGAATGTGGACTCAGAATTTGATCAAAAATTATGAACTCAGTCTGTTTTCTAACAGAATATGGACTCAGTCTATGTTGAGAGAATACTCACTCAGCCTGTGTTCTAAATAATATGGACTCAGTTTATTTTTAATAATAACCGCTCAGCCTGTGTTCTAACAGAATACCCACCGAGCCTGGGTTTTAACAAAATACTAACTCAGCTAGTGTTCTAACAGGATATTTACTCAGATTACTTTCAAAGAGTACTCACTCAGCCTGTGTTCTAACAGAATACTAACTCAGCCTGCGTTCTAACAGAATGTGGATTCAGATCAAAAATTACTAACTCAGTCTGTGTTCTAACAGAATGTGGACTCAGATTTTGTTCAAAGATTACTCTGTCTGTGTTCTAACAGAATATGGACTCAGCCTGTGTTCTAACAGAATACTCACACAGCCTGTGTTCTAACAGAATACTAACTAAGCCAGTGTTTTAAGAGAATATGGATTCAGATTATTTTCAGAGAATACTCACTCAGCCTGTGTTCGAACAAAATATGGACTCAGTTTATTTTTATATATTACCCACTCAGGCTGTGTTTTAACAGAATGTGGACTCAGAATTTGATCAAAAATTATTAACTCAGTCTGTTTTCTAACAGAATATGGACTCAGTCTATGTTGAGAGAATACTCACTCAGCCTGTGTTCTAAATAATATGGACTCAGATTATTTTTAATAATAACCGCTCAGCCTGTGTTCTAACAGAATACCCACCGAGCCTGGGTTTTAACAAAATACTAACTCAGAAAGTGTTCTAACAGGATATTGACTCAGATTATTTTCAAAGAGTACTCACTCAGCCTGTGTTCTAACAGAATATGGACTCAGTCTATATTTAAAGAATACTCACTCACCTAAGTGTTCTAACAGAACACTCACTCAGCCTGTGTTCTAACAGAATACTAACTCAGGCTGCGTTTTAACAGAATGTGGATTCAGATCAAAAATTACTAACTTAGTCTGTGTTCTAACAGAATGTGGACTCAGATTTTGTTCAAAAATTACTCTGTCTGTGTACTAACAGAATATGGACTCAGCCTGTGTTCTAACAGAATACTCACACAGCTTGTGTTCTAACAGAATACTCACTCAGCCAGTGTTTTAAGAGAATATGGATTCAGATTATTTTCAAAGAATACTCACTCAGCCTGTGTTCGAACAAAATATGGACTCAGTTTATTTTTATATATTACCCACTCAGGCTGTGTTTTAACAGAATGTGGACTCAGATTTTGATCAAAAATTATTAACTCAGTCTGTTTTCTAACAGAATATGGACGCAGTCTATGTTTCAAGAATACTCACTCAGCCTGTGTTCTAAATAATA
Organism: Furipterus horrens; assembly: GCF_987537825.1. Taxonomy (NCBI): domain Eukaryota; kingdom Metazoa; phylum Chordata; class Mammalia; order Chiroptera; family Furipteridae; genus Furipterus; species Furipterus horrens. The sequence goes on along the minus strand of NW_028327190.1, from coordinate 1,246,316 downwards.
TGGACTCAGTTTATTTTTAATAATAACCACTCAGCCTGTGTTCTAACAGAATATGGACTCAGTCAATATTTAAAGAATACTCACTCACCTAAGTGTTCCAACAGAACACTCACTCAGCCTGTGTTCTAACAGAATACTAACTCAGCCTGCGTTTTAACAGAATGTGGATTCAGATCAAAAATTGCTAACTCAGTCTGTGTTCTAACAGAATGTGGACTCAGATTTTGTTCAAAAATTACTCTGTCTGTGTTCTAACAGAATATGGACTCAGCCTGTGTTCTAACAGAATACTCACACAGCCTGTGTTCTAACAGAATACTCACTCAGCCAGTGTTTTAAGAGAATATGGATTCAGATTATTTTCAAAGAATACTCACTCAGCCTGTGTTCGAACAAAATATGGACTCAGTTTATTTTTATATATTACCCACTCAGGCTGTGTTTTAACAGAATGTGGAATCAGATTTTGATCAAAAATTATTAACTCAGTCTGTTTTCTAACAGAATATGGACGCAGTCTATGTTTAAAGAAAACTCACTCAGCCTGTGTTCTAATAGAATACACACTCAGCCTGGTTTTTAATAAAATACTCACGCAGCCAGTGTACTAACAGAATATTGACTCAGATTATTTTCAAAGAATACTCAATGAGCCTGTTTACTAACAGAATACTCACTCAGCCTGTGTTCTAACAGAATGTGGACTCAGTCTATATTTAAATGATACTCACTCACCTCAGTGTTCTAACAGAATACTCACTCAGTTAGAGTTCTACCAGAATATGGATTCAGATTATTTTAAAATAATACTCACTCAGCCTGTGTTCTAACAGAATATGGACTCAGTCTATGTTTAAAGAATACTCACTCAGCCTGTGTTCTAACAGAATACTCACTCAGCGAGAGTTCTACCAGAATATGGATTCAGATTATTTTAAAATAATACTCACTCCGCCTGTGTTCTAACAGAATATGGACTCAGTGTATGTTTAAAGAATACTCACTCAGCCTGTGTTCTAACAGAATACTAATTCAGCCTGTGTTTTAACAGAATGTGGACTCAGATTTTATTAAAAGAATACTCACTCAGTCTGTGTTATAAAGAATATGGACTCAGTTTATTTTTAAATAATACCCACTCAGCCTGTGTTCTAACAGAATACTCACTCAGCCTGGGTTTTAACAAATACTAACTCAGCAAGTGTTCTAACAGGATATTGACTCAGACTGTTTTCAAAGAATACTCACTCAGCCAGTGTTCTACAAGAATATGGATTCAGATTATTTTCAAAGAATTCTCACTCAGCCTGTGTTCTAACAGAATGTGGACTCAGATATTGATCAAAAATTACTAACTCAGTCTGTGTTCTAGCAGAATTAGGACGCAGTCTATGTTTAAAGAATACTCACTCAGCCTGTGTTCTAACAGAATGTGGACTCAGTCTATATTTAAAGAATACTCACTCACCTCAGTGTTCTAACAGAACACTCACTCAGCCTGTGTTCTAACAGAATACTAACTCAGCCTGCGTTCTAACAGAATGTGGATTCAGGTCAAAAATTACTAACTCAGTCTGTGTTCTAACAGAATGTGGACTCAGATTTTGTTCAAAGATTACTCTGTCTGTGTTCTAACAGAATATGGACTCAGCCTGTGTTCTAACAGAATACTCACACAGCCTGTGTTCTAACAGAATACTAACTAAGCCAGTGTTTTAAGAGAATATGGATTCAGATTATTTTCAGAGAATACTCACTCAGCCTGTGTTCGAACAAAATATGGACTCAGTTTATTTTTATATATTACCCACTCAGGCTGTGTTTTAACAGAATGTGGACTCAGAATTTGATCAAAAATTATTAAGTCAGTCTGTTTTCTAACAGAATATGGACTCAGTCTATGTTGAGAGAATACTCACTCAGCCTGTGTTCTAAATAATATGGACTCAGTTTATTTTTAATAATAACCGCTCAGCCTGTGTTCTAACAGAATATGGACTCAGTCAATATTTAAAGAATACTCAGTCACCTAAGTGTTCCAACAGAACACTCACTCAGCCTGTGTTCTAACAGAATACTAACTCAGCCTGCGTTTTAACAGAATGTGGATTCAGATCAAAAATTGCTAACTCAGTCTGTGTTCTAACAGAATGTGGACTCAGATTTTGTTCAAAAATTACTCTGTCTGTGTTCTAACAGAATATGGACTCAGCCTGTGTTCTAACAGAATACTCACACAGCCTGTGTTCTAACAGAATACTCACTCAGCCAGTGTTTTAAGAGAATATGGATTCAGATTATTTTCAAAGAATACTCACTCAGCCTGTGTTCGAACAAAATATGGACTCAGTTTATTTTTATATATTACCCACTCAGGCCGTGTTTTAACAGAATGTGGACTCAGATTTTGATCAAAAATTATTAACTCAGTCTGTTTTCTAACAGAATATGGACGCAGTCTATGTTTAAAGAAAACTCACTCAGCCTGTGTTCTAATAGAATACACACTCAGCCTGGTTTTTAATAAAATACTCACGCAGCCAGTGTACTAACAGGATATTGACTCAGATTATTTTCAAAGAATACTCAATGAGCCTCTTTACTAACAGAGTACTGACTCAGCTAGAGTTCTACCAGAATATGGATTCAGATTATTTTAAAATAATACTCACTCAGCCTGTGTTCTAACAGAATATGGACTCAGTCTATGTTTAAAGAATACTCACTCAGCCTGTGTTCTAACAGAATACTCACTCAGCGAGAGTTCTACCAGAATATGGATTCAGATTATTTTAAAATAATACTCACTCCGCCTGTGTTCTAACAGAATATGGACTCAGTGTATGTTTAAAGAATACTCACTCAGCCTGTGTTCTAACAGAATACTAATTCAGCCTGTGTTTTAACAGAATGTGGACTCAGATTTTATTAAAAGAATACTCACTCAGTCTGTGTTATAAAGAATATGGACTCAGTTTATTTTTAAATAATACCCACTCAGCCTGTGTTCTAACAGAATACTCACTCAGCCTGGGTTTTAACAAATACTAACTCAGCAAGTGTTCTAACAGGATATTGACTCAGACTGTTTTCAAAGAATACTCACTCAGCCAGTGTTCTACCAGAATATGGATTCAGATTATTTTCAAAGAATTCTCACTCAGCCTGTGTTCTAACAGAATGTGGACTCAGATATTGATCAAAAATTACTAACTCAGTCTGTGTTCTAGCAGAATTAGGACGCAGTCTATGTTTAAAGAATACTCACTCAGCCTGTGTTCTAACAGAATGTGGACTCAGTCTATATTTAAAGAATACTCACTCACCTCAGTGTTCTAACAGAACACTCACTCAGCCTGTGTTCTAACAGAATACTAACTCAGCCTGTGTTCTAACAGAATGTGGATTCAGATCAAAAATTACTAAGTCTGTGTTCTAACAGAATGTGGACTCAGATTTTGTTCAAAGATTACTCTGTCTGTGTTCTAACAGAATATTGACTCAGCCTGTGTTCTAACAGAATACTCACACAGCCTGTGTTCTAACAGAATACTAACTAAGCCAGTGTTTTAAGAGAATATGGATTCAGATTATTTTCAGAGAATACTCACTCAGCCTGTGTTCGAACAAAATATGGACTCAGTTTATTTTTATATATTACCCACTCAGGCTGTGTTTTAACAGAATGTGGACTCAGAATTTGATCAAAAATTATGAACTCAGTCTGTTTTCTAACAGAATATGGACTCAGTCTATGTTGAGAGAATACTCACTCAGCCTGTGTTCTAAATAATATGGACTCAGTTTATTTTTAATAATAACCGCTCAGCCTGTGTTCTAACAGAATATGGACTCAGTCAATATTTAAAGAATACTCACTCACCTAAGTGTTCCAACAGAACACTCACTCAGCCTGTGTTCTAACAGAATACTAACTCAGCCTGCGTTTTAACAGAATGTGGATTCAGATCAAAAATTGCTAACTCAGTCTGTGTTCTAACAGAATGTGGACTCAGATTTTGTTCAAAAATTACTCTGTCTGTGTTCTAACAGAATATGGACTCAGCCTGTGTTCTAACAGAATACTCACACAGCCTGTGTTCTAACAGAATACTCACTCAGCCAGTGTTTTAAGAGAATATGGATTCAGATTATTTTCAAAGAATACTCACTCAGCCTGTGTTCGAACAAAATATGGACTCAGTTTATTTTTATATATTACCCACTCAGGCTGTGTTTTAACAGAATGTAGACTCAGATTTTGATCAAAAATTATTAACTCAGTCTGTTTTCTAACAGAATATGGACGCAGTCTATGTTTAAAGAATACTCACTCAGCCTGTGTTCTAATAGAATACACACTCAGCCTGGTTTTTAATAAAATACTCACGCAGCCAGTGTACTAACAGGATATTGACTCAGATTATTTCAAAGAATACTCAATGAGCCTGTTTACTAACAGAATACTCACTCAGCCTGTGTTCTAACAGAATACTCACTCAGCTAGAGTTCTACCACAATATGCATTCAGATTATTTTAAAATAATACTCACTCAGCCTGTGTTCTAACAGAATATGGACTCAGTCTATGTTTAAAGAATACTCACTCAGCCTGTGTTCTAACAGAATACTCACTCAGCGAGAGTTCTACCAGAATATGGATTCAGATTATTTTAAAATAATACTCACTCCGCCTGTGTTCTAACAGAATATGGACTCAGTCTATGTTTAAAAAATACTCACTCAGCCTGTGTTCTAACAGAATACTAATTCAGCCTGTGTTTTAACAGAATGTGGACTCAGATTTTATAAAAGAATACTCACTCAGTCTGTGTTATAAAGAATATGGACTCAGTTTATTTTTAAATAATACCCACTCAGCCTGTGTTCTAACAGAATACTCACTCAGCCTGGGTTTTAACAAATACTAACTCAGCAAGTGTTCTAACAGGATATTGACTCAGACTGTTTTCAAAGAATACTCACTCAGCCAGTGTTCTACCAGAATATGGATTCAGATTATTTTCAAAGAATTCTCACTCAGCCTGTGTTCTAACAGAATGTGGACTCAGATATTGATCAAAAATTACTAACTCAGTCTGTGTTCTAGCAGAATTAGGACGCAGTCTATGTTTAAAGAATACTCACTCAGCATGTGTTCTAACAGAATGTGGACTCAGTCTATATTTAAAGAATACTCACTCACCTCAGTGTTCTAACAGAACACTCACTCAGCCTGTGTTCTAACAGAATACTAACTCAGCCTGTGTTCTAACAGAATGTGGATTCAGATCAAAAATTACTAAGTCTGTGTTCTAACAGAATGTGGACTCAGATTTTGTTCAAAGATTACTCTGTCTGTGTTCTAACAGAATATGGACTCAGTCTGTGTTCTAACAGAATACTCACACAGCCTGTGTTCTAACAGAATACTAACTAAGCCAGTGTTTTAAGAGAATATGGATTCAGATTATTTTCAGAGAATACTCACTCAGCCTGTGTTCGAACAAAATATGGACTCAGTTTATTTTTATATATTACCCACTCAGGCTGTGTTTTAACAGAATGTGGACTCAGAATTTGATCAAAAATTATGAACTCAGTCTGTTTTCTAACAGAATATGGACTCAGTCTATGTTGAGAGAATACTCACTCAGCCTGTGTTCTAAATAATATGGACTCAGTTTATTTTTAATAATAACTGCTCAGCCTGTGTTCTAACAGAATATGGACTCAGTCAATATTTAAAGAATACTCACTCACCTAAGTTTTCCAACAGAACACTCACTCAGCCTGTGTTCTAACAGAATACTAACTCAGCCTGCGTTTTAACAGAACGTGGATTCAGATCAAAAATTGCTAACTCAGTCTGTGTTCTAACAGAATGTGGACTCAGATTTTCTTCAAAAATTACTCTGTCTGTGTTCTAACAGAATATGGACTCAGCCTGTGTTCTAACAGAATACTCACACAGCCTGTGTTCTAACAGAATACTCACTCAGCCAGTGTTTTAAGAGAATATGGATTCAGATTATTTTCAAAGAATACTCACTCAGCCTGTGTTCTAACAGAATACTCACTCAGCGAGAGTTCTACCAGAATATGGATTCAGATTATTTTAAAATAATACTCACTCCGCCTGTGTTCTAACAGAATATGGACTCAGTCTATGTTTAAAAAATACTCACTCAGCCTGTGTTCTAACAGAATACTAATTCAGCCTGTGTTTTAACAGAATGTGGACTCAGATTTTATTAAAAGAATACTCACTCAGTCTGTGTTATAAAGAATATGGACTCAGTTTATTTTTAAATAATACCCACTCAGCCTGTGTTCTAACAGAATACTCACTCAGCCTTGGTTTTAACAAATACTAACTCAGCAAGTGTTCTAACAGGATATTGACTCAGACTGTTTTCAAAGAATACTCACTCAGCCAGTGTTCTACCAGAATATGGATTCAGATTATTTTCAAAGAATTCTCACTCAGCCTGTGTTCTAACAGAATGTGGACTCAGATATTGATCAAAAATTACTAACTCAGTCTGTGTTCTAGCAGAATTAGGACGCAGTCTATGTTTAAAGAATACTCACTCAGCATGTGTTCTAACAGAACACTCACTCAGCCTGTGTTCTAACAGAATACTAACTCAGCCTGTGTTCTAACAGAATGTGGATTCAGATCAAAAATTACTAAGTCTGTGTTCTAACAGAATGTGGACTCAGATTTTGTTCAAAGATTACTCTGTCTGTGTTCTAACAGAATATGGACTCAGTCTGTGTTCTAACAGAATACTCACACAGCCTGTGTTCTAACAGAATACTAACTAAGCCAGTGTTTTAAGAGAATATGGATTCAGATTATTTTCAGAGAATACTCACTCAACCTGTGTTCGAACAAAATATGGACTCAGTTTATTTTTATATATTACCCACTCAGGCTGTGTTTTAACAGAATGTGGACTCAGAATTTGATCAAAAATTATGAACTCAGTCTGTTTTCTAACAGAATATGGACTCAGTCTATGTTGAGAGAATACTCACTCAGCCTGTGTTCTAAATAATATGGACTCAGTTTATTTTTAATAATAACTGCTCAGCCTGTGTTCTAACAGAATATGGACTCAGTCAATATTTAAAGAATACTCACTCACCTAAGTTTTCCAACAGAACACTCACTCAGCCTGTGTTCTAACAGAATACTAACTCAGCCTGCGTTTTAACAGAATGTGGATTCAGATCAAAAATTGCTAACTCAGTCTGTGTTCTAACAGAATGTGGACTCAGATTTTCTTCAAAAATTACTCTGTCTGTGTTCTAACAGAATATGGACTCAGCCTGTGTTCTAACAGAATACTCACACAGCCTGTGTTCTAACAGAATACTCACTCAGCCAGTGTTTTAAGAGAATATGGATTCAGATTATTTTCAAAGAATACTCACTCAGCCTGTGTTCGAACAAAATATGGACTCAGTTTATTTTTATATATTACCCACTCAGGCTGTGTTTTAACAGAATGTGGAATCAGATTTTGATCAAAAATTATTAACTCGGTCTGTTTTCTAACAGAATATGGAAGCAGTCTATGTTTAAAGAAAACTCACTCAGCCTGTGTTCTAATAGAATACACACTCAGCCTGGTTTTTAATAAAATACTCACGCAGCCAGTGTACTAACAGGATATTGACTCAGATTATTTTCAAAGAATACTCAATGAGCCTGTTTACTAACAGAATACTCACTCAGCCTGTGTTCTAACAGAATACTCACTCAGCGAGAGTTCTACCAGAATATGGATTCAGATTATTTTAAAATAATACTCACTCCGCCTGTGTTCTAACAGAATATGGACTCAGTCTATGTTTAAAAAATACTCACTCAGCCTGTGTTCTAACAGAATACTAATTCAGCCTGTGTTTTAACAGAATGTGGACTCAGATTTTATAAAAGAATACTCACTCAGTCTGTGTTATAAAGAATATGGACTCAGTTTATTTTTAAATAATACCCACTCAGCCTGTGTTCTAACAGAATACTCACTCAGCCTGGGTTTTAACAAATACTAACTCAGCAAGTGTTCTAACAGGATATTGACTCAGACTGTTTTCAAAGAATACTCACTCAGCCAGTGTTCTACCAGAATATGGATTCAGATTATTTTCAAAGAATTCTCACTCAGCCTGTGTTCTAACAGAATGTGGACTCAGATATTGATCAAAAATTACTAACTCAGTCTGTGTTCTAGCAGAATTAGGACGCAGTCTATGTTTAAAGAATACTCACTCAGCCTGTGTTCTAGCAGAATGTGGACTCAGTCTATATTTAAAGAATACTCACTCACCTCAGTGTTCTAACAGAACACTCACTCAGCCTGTGTTCTAACAGAATACTAACTCAGCCTGTGTTCTAACAGAATGTGGATTCAGATCAAAAATTACTATGTCTGTGTTCTAACAGAATGTGGACTCAGATTTTGTTCAAAGATTACTCTGTCTGTGTTCTAACAGAATATGGACTCAATCTGTGTTCTAACAGAATACTCACACAGCTTGTGTTCTAACAGAATACTAACTAAGCCAGTGTTTTAAGAGAATATGGATTCAGATTATTTTCAGAGAATACTCACTCAGCTTGTGTTCGAACAAAATATGGACTCAGTTTATTTTTATATATTACCCACTCAGGCTGTGTTTTAACAGAATGTGGACTGAGAATTTGATCAAAAATTATTAAGTCAGTCTGTTTTCTAACAGAACATGGACTCACTCTATGTTGAGAGAATACTCACTCAGCCTGTGTTCTAAATAATATGGACTCAGTTTATTTTTAATAATAACCGCTCAGCCTGTGTTCTAACAGAATATGGACTCAGTCAATATTTAAAGAATACTCACTCACCTAAGTGTTCCAACAGAACACTCACACAGCCTGTGTTCTAACAGAATACTAACTCAGCCTGCGTTTTAACAGAATGTGGATTCAGATCAAAAATTGCTAACTCAGTCTGTGTTCTAACAGAATGTGGACTCAGATTTTGTTCAAAAATTACTCTGTCTGTGTTCTAACAGAATATGGACTCAGCCTGTGTTCTAACAGAACACTCACACAGCCTGTGTTCTAACAGAATACTCACTCAGCCAGTGTTTTAAGAGAATATGGATTCAGATTATTTTCAGAGAATACTCACTCAGCCTGTGTTCGAACAAAATATGGACTCAGTTTATTTTTATATATTACCCACTCAGGCTGTGTTTTAACAGAATGTGGAATCAGATTTTGATCAAAAATTATTAACTCGGTCTCTTTTCTAACAGAATATGGACGCAGTCTATGTTTAAAGAAAACTCACTCAGCCTGTGTTCTAATAGAATACACACTCAGCCTGGTTTTTATTAAAATACTCACGCAGCGAGTGTACTAACAGGATATTGACTCAGATTATTTTCAAAGAATACTCAATGAGCCTCTTTACTAACGGAATACTCACTCAGCCTGTGTTCTAACAGAATACTCACTCAGCTAGAGTTCTACCAGAATATGGATTCAGATTATTTTAAAATAATACTCACTCAGCCTGTGTTCTAACAAATATGGACTCAGTCTATGTTTAAAGAATACTCACTCAGCCTGTGTTCTAACAGAATACTCACTCAGCGAGAGTTCTACCAGAATATGGATTCAGATTATTTTAAAATAATACTCACTCCGCCTGTGTTCTAACAGAATTTGGACTCAGTGTATGTTTAAAGAATACTCACTCAGCCTGTGTTCTAACAGAATACTAATTCAGCCTCTGTTTTAACAGAATGTGGACTCAGATTTTATTAAAAGAATACTCACTCAGTCTGTGTTATAAAGAATATGGACTCAGTTTATTTTTAAATAATACCCACTCAGCCTGTGTTCTAACAGAATACTCACTCAGCATTGGTTTTAACAAATACTAACTCAGCAAGTGTTCTAACAGGATATTGACTCAGATTGTTTTCAAAGAATACTCACTCAGCCAGTGTTCTACCAGAATATGGACTCAGATTATTTTCAAAGAATTCTCACTCAGCCTGTGTTCTAACAGAATGTGGACTCAGATATTGATCAAAAATTACTAACTCAGTCTGTGTTCTAGCAGAATTAGGACGCAGTCTATGTTTAAAGAATACTCACTCAGCTTGTGTTCTAACAGAATGTGGACTCAGTCTATATTTAAAGAATACTCACTCACCTCAGTGTTCTAACAGAACACTCACTCAGCCTGTGTTCTAACAGAATACTAACTCAGCCTGGGTTCTAACAGAATGTGGATTCAGATCAAAAATTACTAACTCAGTCTGTGTTCTAACAGAATGTGGACTCAGATTTTGTTCAAAGATTACTCTGTCTGTGTTCTAACAGAATATGGACTCAGCCTGTGTTCTAACAGAATACTCACACAGCCTGTGTTCTAACAGAATACTAACTAAGCCAGTGTTTTAAGAGAATATGGATTCAGATTATTTTCAGAGAATACTCACTCAGCCTGTGTTCGAACAAAATATGGACTCAGTTTATTTTTATATATTACCCACTCAGGCTGTGTTTTAACAGAATGTGGACTCAGAATTTGATCAAAAATTATTAAGTCAGTCTGTTTTCTAACAGAATATGGACTCAGTCTATGTTGAGAGAATACTCACTCAGCCTGTGTTCTAAATAATATGGACTCAGCTTATTTTTAATAATAACCGCTCAGCCTGTGTTCTAACAGAATATGGACTCAGTCAATATTTAAAGAATACTCACTCAACTAAGTGTTCTAACAGAACCCTCACTCAGCCTGTGTTCTAACAGAATACTAACTCAGCCTGCGTTTTAACAGAATGTGGATTCAGATCAAAAATTGCTAACTCAGTCTGTGTTCTAACAGAATGTGGACTCAGATTTTCTTCAAAAATTACTCTGTCTGTGTTCTAACAGAATATGGACTCAGCCTGTGTTCTAACAGAATACTCACACAGCCTGTGTTCTAACAGAATACTCACTCAGCCAGTGTTTTAAGAGAATATGGATTCAGATTATTTTCAAAGAATACTCACTCAGCCTGTGTTCGAACAAAATATGGACTCAGTTTATTTTTATATATTACCCACTCAGGCCGTGTTTTAACAGAATGTGGACTCAGATTTTGATCAAAAATTATTAACTCAGTCTGTTTTCTAACAGAATATGGACACAGTCTATGTTTAAAGAAAACTCACTCAGCCTGTGTTCTAATAGAATACACACTCAGCCTGGTTTTTAATAAAATACTCACGCAGCCAGTGTACTAACAGGATATTGACTCAGATTATTTTCAAAGAATACTCAATGAGCCTCTTTACTAACAGAGTACTGACTCAGCTAGAGTTCTACCAGAGTATGGATTCAGATTATTTTAAAATAATACTCACTCAGCCTGTGTTCTAACAGAATATGGACTCAGTGTATGTTTAAAGAATACTCACTCAGCCTGTGTTCTAACAGAATACTAATTCAGCCTCTGTTTTAACAGAATGTGGACTCAGATTTTATTAAAAGAATACTCACTCAGTCTGTGTTATAAAGAATATGGACTCAGTTTATTTTTAAATAATACCCACTCAGCCTGTTTTCTAACAGAATACTCACTCAGCCTGGGTTTTAACAAATACTAACTCAGCAAGTGTTCTAACAGGATATTGACTCAGATTGTTTTCAAAGAATACTCACTCAGCCAGTGTTCTACCAGAATATGGATTCAGATTATTTTCAAAGAATTCTCACTCAGCCTGTGTTCTAACAGAATGTGGACTCAGATATTGATCAAAAATTACTAACTCAGTCTGTGTTCTAGCAGAATTAGGACGCAGTCTATGTTTAAAGAATACTCACTCAGCCTGTGTTCTAACAGAATGTGGACTCAGTCTATATTTAAAGAATACTCACTCACCTCAGTGTTCTAACAGAACACTCACTCAGCCTGTGTTCTAACAGAATACTAACTCAGCCTGTGTTCTAACAGAATGTGGATTCAGATCAAAAATTACTAAGTCTGTGTTCTAACAGAATGTGGACTCAGATTTTGTTCAAAGATTACTCTGTCTGTGTTCTAACAGAATATGGACTCAGCCTGTGTTCTAACAGAATACTCACACAGCCTGTGTTCTAACAGAATACTAACTAAGCCAGTGTTTTAAGAGAATATGGATTCAGATTATTTTCAGAGAATACTCACTCAGCCTGTGTTCGAACAAAATATGGACTCAGTTTATTTTTATATATTACCCACTCAGGCTGTGTTTTAACAGAATGTGGAATCAGATTTTGATCAAAAATTATTAACTCAGTCTGTTTTCTAACAGAATATGGACGCAGTCTATGTTTAAAGAAAACTCACTCAGCCTGTGCTCTAATAGAATACACACTCAGCCTGGTTTTTAATAAAATACTCACGCAGCCAGTGTACTAACAGGATATTGACTCAGATTATTTTCAAAGAATACTCAATGAGCCTCTTTACTAACAGAATACTCACTCAGCCTGTGTTCTAACAGAATACTCACTCAGCTAGAGTTCTACCAGAATATGGATTCAGATTATTTTAAAATAATACTCACTCAGCCTGTGTTCTAACAGAATACTCACTCAGCGAGAGTTCTACCAGAATATGGATTCAGATTATTTTAAAATAATACTCACTCCGCCTGTGTTCTAACAGAATATGGACTCAGTGTATGTTTAAAGAATACTCACTCAGCCTGTGTTCTAACAGAATACTAATTCAGCCTGTGTTTTAACAGAATGTGGACTCAGATTTTATTAAAAGAATACTCACTCAGCCTGTGTTCTAACAGAATACTCACTCAGCTAGAGTTCTACCAGAATATGGATTCAGATTATTTTAAAATAATACTCACTCAGCCTGTGTTCTAACAGAATATGGACTCAGTCTATGTTTAAAGAATACTCACTCAGCCTGTGTTCTAACAGAATACTCACTCAGCGTGAGTTCTACCAGAATATGGATTCAGATTATTTTAAAATAATACTCACTCCGCCTGTGTTCTAACAGAATATGGACTCAGTGTATGTTTAAAGAATACTCACTCAGCCTGTGTTCTAACAGAATACTAATTCAGCCTGTGTTTTAACAGAATGTGGACTCAGATTTTATTAAAAGAATACTCACTCAGTCCGTGTTATAAAGAATATGGACTCAGTTTATTTTTAAATAATACCCACTCAGCCTGTGTTCTAACAGAATACTCACTCAGCCTGTGTTCTAACAGAATACTCACTCAGCTAGAGTTCTACCACAATATGCATTCAGATTATTTTAAAATAATACTCACTCAGCATGGGTTCTAACAGAATATGGACTCAGTCTATGTTTAAAGAATACTCACTCAGCCTGTGTTCTAACAGAATACTCACTCAGCGAGAGTTCTACCAGAATATGGATTCAGATTTTTTTAAAATAATACTCACTCCGCCTGTGTTCTAACAGAATATGGACTCAGTCTATGTTTAAAAAATACTCACTCAGCCTGTGTTCTAACAGAATACTAATTCAGCCTGTGTTTTAACAGAATGTGGACTCAGATTTTATTAAAAGAATACTCACTCAGTCTGTGTTATAAAGAATATGGACTCAGTTTATTTTTAAATAATACCCACTCAGCCTGTGTTCTAACAGAATACTCACTCAGCCTTGGTTTTAAGAAATACTAACTCAGCAAGTGTTCTAACAGGATATTGACTCAGACTGTTTTCAAAGAATACTCACTCAGCCAGTGTTCTACCAGAATATGGATTCAGATTATTTTCAAAGAATTCTCACTCAGCCTGTGTTCTAACAGAATGTGGACTCAGATATTGATCAAAAATTACTAACTCAGTCTGTGTTCTAGCAGAATTAGGACGCAGTCTATGTTTAAAGAATACTCACTCAGCATGTGTTCTAACAGAATGTGGACTCAGTCTATATTTAAAGAATACTCACTCACCTCAGTGTTCTAACAGAACACTCACTCAGCCTGTGTTCTAACAGAATACTAACTCAGCCTGTGTTCTAACAGAATGTGGATTCAGATCAAAAATTACTAAGTCTGTGTTCTAACAGAATGTGGACTCAGATTTTGTTCAAAGATTACTCTGTCTGTGTTCTAACAGAATATGGACTCAGTCTGTGTTCTAACAGAATACTCACACAGCCTGTGTTCTAACAGAATACTAACTAAGCCAGTGTTTTAAGAGAATATGGATTCAGATTATTTTCAGAGAATACTCACTCAGCCTGTGTTCGAACAAAATATGGACTCAGTTTATTTTTATATATTACCCACTCAGGCTGTGTTTTAACAGAATGTGGACTCAGAATTTGATCAAAAATTATGAACTCAGTCTGTTTTCTAACAGAATATGGACTCAGTCTATGTTGAGAGAATACTCACTCAGCCTGTGTTCTAAATAATATGGACTCAGTTTATTTTTAATAATAACTGCTCAGCCTGTGTTCTAACAGAATATGGACTCAGTCAATATTTAAAGAATACTCACTCACCTAAGTTTTCCAACAGAACACTCACTCAGCCTGTGTTCTAACAGAATACTAACTCAGCCTGCGTTTTAACAGAATGTGGATTCAGATCAAAAATTGCTAACTCAGTCTGTGTTCTAACAGAATGTGGACTCAGATTTTCTTCAAAAATTACTCTGTCTGTGTTCTAACAGAATATGGACTCAGCCTGTGTTCTAACAGAATACTCACACAGCCTGTGTTCTAACAGAATACTCACTCAGCCAGTGTTTTAAGAGAATATGGATTCAGATTATTTTCAAAGAATACTCACTCAGCCTGTGTTCGAACAAAATATGGACTCAGTTTATTTTTATATATTACCCACTCAGGCTGTGTTTTAACAGAATGTGGAATCAGATTTTGATCAAAAATTATTAACTCGGTCTGTTTTCTAACAGAATATGGACGAAGTCTATGTTTAAAGAAAACTCACTCAGCCTGTGTTCTAATAGAATACACACTCAGCCTGGTTTTTAATAAAATACTCACGCAGCCAGTGTACTAACAGGATATTGACTCAGATTATTTTCAAAGAATACTCAATGAGCCTGTTTACTAACAGAATACTCACTCAGCCTGTGTTCTAACAGAATACTCACTCAGCTAGAGTTCTACCAGAATATGGATTCAGATTATTTTAAAATAATACTCACTCAGCCTGTGTTCTAACAGAATATGGACTCAGTCTATGTTTAAAGAATACTCACTCAGCCTGTGTTCTAACAGAATACTCACTCAGCTAGAGTTCTACCAGAATATGGATTCAGATTATTTTAAAATAATACTCACTCAGCCTGTGTTCTAACAGAATACTCACTCAGCGAGAGTTCTACCAGAATATGGATTCAGATTATTTTAAAATAATACTCACTCCGCCTGTGTTCTAACAGAATATGGACTCAGTGTATGTTTAAAGAATACTCACTCAGCCTGTGTTCTAACAGAATACTAATTCAGCCTGTGTTTTAACAGAATGTGGACTCAGATTTTATTAAAAGAATACTCACTCAGCCTGTGTTCTAACAGAATACTCACTCAGCTAGAGTTCTACCAGAATATGGATTCAGATTATTTTAAAATAATACTCACTCAGCCTGTGTTCTAACAGAATATGGACTCAGTCTATGTTTAAAGAATACTCACTCAGCCTGTGTTCTAACAGAATACTCACTCAGCGTGAGTTCTACCAGAATATGGATTCAGATTATTTTAAAATAATACTCACTCAGCCTGTGTTCTAACAGAATATGGACTCAGTCTATGTTTAAAGAATACTCACTCAGCCTGTGTTCTAACAGAATACTAATTCAGCCTGTGTTTTAACAGAATGTGGACTCAGATTTTATTAATAGAATACTCACTCAGTCTGTGTTATAAAGAATATGGACTCAGTTTATTTTTAAATAATACCCACTCAGCCTGTGTTCTAACAGAATACTCACTCAGCCTGGGTTTTAACAAATACTAACTCAGCAAGTGTTCTAACAGGATATTGACTCAGATTGTTTTCAAAGAATACTCACTCAGCCAGTGTTCTACCAGAATATGGATTCAGATTATTTTCAAAGAATTCTCACTCAGCCTGTGTTCTAACAGAATGTGGACTCAGATATTGATCAAAAATTACTAACTCAGTCTGTGTTCCAGCAGAATTAGGACGCAGTCTATGTTTAAAGAATACTCACTCAGCCTGTGTTCTAACAGAATGTGGACTCAGTCTATATTTAAAGAATACTCACTCACCTCAGTGTTCTAACAGAACACTCACTCAGCCTGTGTTCTAACAGAATACTAACTCAGCCTGTGTTCTAACAGAATGTGGATTCAGATCAAAAATTACTAAGTCTGTGTTCTAACAGAATGTGGACTCAGATTTTGTTCAAAGATTACTCTGTCTGTGTTCTAACAGAATATGGACTCAGCCTGTGTTCTAACAGAATACTCACACAGCCTGTGTTCTAACAGAATACTAACTAAGCCAGTGTTTTAAGAGAATATGGATTCAGATTATTTTCAGAGAATACTCACTCAGCCTGTGTTCGAACAAAATATGGACTCAGTTTATTTTTATATATTACCCACTCAGGCTGTGTTTTAACAGAATGTGGAATCAGATTTTGATCAAAAATTATTAACTCAGTCTGTTTTCAAACAGAATATGGACGCAGTCTATGTTTAAAGAAAACTCACTCAGCCTGTGCTCTAATAGAATACACACTCAGCCTGGTTTTTAATAAAATACTCACGCAGCCAGTGTACTAACAGGATATTGACTCAGATTATTTTCAAAGAATACTCAATGAGCCTCTTTACTAACAGAATACTCACTCAGCCTGTGTTCTAACAGAATACTCACTCAGCTAGAGTTCTACCAGAATATGGATTCAGATTATTTTAAAATAATACTCACTCAGCCTGTGTTCTAACAGAATACTCACTCAGCGAGAGTTCTACCAGAATATGGATTCAGATTATTTTAAAATAATACTCACTCCGCCTGTGTTCTAACAGAATATGGACTCAGTGTATGTTTAAAGAATACTCACTCAGCCTGTGTTCTAACAGAATACTAATTCAGCCTGTGTTTTAACAGAATGTGGACTCAGATTTTATTAAAAGAATACTCACTCAGCCTGTGTTCTAACAGAATACTCACTCAGCTAGAGTTCTACCAGAATATGGATTCAGATTATTTTAAAATAATACTCACTCAGCCTGTGTTCTAACAGAATATGGACTCAGTCTATGTTTAAAGAATACTCACTCAGCCTGTGTTCTAACAGAATACTCACTCAGCGTGAGTTCTACCAGAATATGGATTCAGATTATTTTAAAATAATACTCACTCAGCCTGTGTTCTAACAGAATATGGACTCAGTCTATGTTTAAAGAATACTCACTCAGCCTGTGTTCTAACAGAATACTAATTCAGCCTGTGTTTTAACAGAATGTGGACTCAGATTTTATTAATAGAATACTCACTCAGTCTGTGTTATAAAGAATATGGACTCAGTTTATTTTTAAATAATACCCACTCAGCCTGTGTTCTAACAGAATACTCACTCAGCCTGGGTTTTAACAAATACTAACTCAGCAAGTGTTCTAACAGGATATTGACTCAGATTGTTTTCAAAGAATACTCACTCAGCCAGTGTTCTACCAGAATATGGATTCAGATTATTTACAAAGAATTCTCACTCAGCCTGTGTTCTAACAGAATGTGGACTCAGATATTGATCAAAAATTACTAACTCAGTCTGTGTTCCAGCAGAATTAGGACGCAGTCTATGTTTAAAGAATACTCACTCAGCCTGTGTTCTAACAGAATGTGGACTCAGTCTATATTTAAAGAATACTCACTCACCTCAGTGTTGTAACAGAACACTCACTCAGCCTGTGTTCTAACAGAATACTAACTCAGCCTGTGTTCTAACAGAATGTGGATTCAGATCAAAAATTACTAAGTCTGTGTTCTAACAGAATGTGGACTCAGATTTTGTTCAAAGATTACTCTGTCTGTGTTTTAACAGAATATGGACTCAGCCTGTGTTCTAACAGAATACTCACACAGCCTGTGTTCTAACAGAATACTAACTAAGCCAGTGTTTTAAGAGAATATGGATTCAGATTATTTTCAGAGAATACTCACTCAGCCTGTGTTCGAACAAAATATGGACTCAGTTTATTTTTATATATTACCCACTCAGGCTGTGTTTTAACAGAATGTGGAATCAGATTTTGATCAAAAATTATTAACTCAGTCTGTTTTCTAACAGAATATGGACGCAGTCTATGTTTAAAGACAACTCACTCAGCCTGTGCTCTAATAGAATACACACTCAGCCTGGTTTTTAATAAAATACTCACGCAGCCAGTGTACTAACAGGATATTGACTCAGATTATTTTCAAAGAATACTCAATGAGCCTGTTTACTAACAGAATACTCACTCAGCCTGTGTTCTAACAGAATACTCACTCAGCTAGAGTTCTACCAGAATATGGATTCAGATTATTTTAAAATAATACTCACTCAGCCTGTGTTCTAACAGAATACTCACTCAGCGAGAGTTCTACCAGAATATGGATTCAGATTATTTTAAAATAATACTCACTCCGCCTGTGTTCTAACAGAATATGGACTCAGTGTATGTTTAAAGAATACTCACTCAGCCTGTGTTCTAACAGAATACTAATTCAGCCTGTGTTTTAACAGAATGTGGACTCAGATTTTATTAAAAGAATACTCACTCAGCCTGTGTTCTAACAGAATACTCACTCAGCTAGAGTTCTACCAGAATATGGATTCAGATTATTTTAAAATAATACTCACTCAGCCTGTGTTCTAACAGAATATGGACTCAGTCTATGTTTAAAGAATACTCACTCAGCCTGTGTTCTAACAGAATACTCACTCAGCGTGAGTTCTACCAGAATATGGATTCAGATTATTTTAAAATAATACTCACTCAGCCTGTGTTCTAACAGAATATGGACTCAGTCTATGTTTAAAGAATACTCACTCAGCCTGTGTTCTAACAGAATACTAATTCAGCCTGTGTTTTAACAGAATGTGGACTCAGATTTTATTAATAGAATACTCACTCAGTCTGTGTTATAAAGAATATGGACTCAGTTTATTTTTAAATAATACCCACTCAGCCTGTGTTCTAACAGAATACTCACTCAGCCTGGGTTTTAACAAATACTAACTCAGCAAGTGTTCTAACAGGATATTGACTCAGATTGTTTTCAAAGAATACTCACTCAGCCAGTGTTCTACCAGAATATGGATTCAGATTATTTTCAAAGAATTCTCACTCAGCCTGTGTTCTAACAGAATGTGGACTCAGATATTGATCAAAAATTACTAACTCAGTCTGTGTTCCAGCAGAATTAGGACGCAGTCTATGTTTAAAGAATACTCACTCAGCCTGTGTTCTAACAGAATGTGGACTCAGTCTATATTTAAAGAATACTCACTCACCTCAGTGTTCTAACAGAACACTCACTCAGCCTGTGTTCTAACAGAATACTAACTCAGCCTGTGTTCTAACAGAATGTGGATTCAGATCAAAAATTACTAAGTCTGTGTTCTAACAGAATGTGGACTCAGATTTTGTTCAAAGATTACTCTGTCTGTGTTCTAACAGAATATGGACTCAGCCTGTGTTCTAACAGAATACTCACACAGCCTGTGTTCTAACAGAATACTAACTAAGCCAGTGTTTTAAGAGAATATGGATTCAGATTATTTTCAGAGAATACTCACTCAGCCTGTGTTCGAACAAAATATGGACTCAGTTTATTTTTATATATTACCCACTCAGGCTGTGTTTTAACAGAATGTGGAATCAGATTTTGATCAAAAATTATTAACTCAGTCTGTTTTCTAACAGAATATGGACGCAGTCTATGTTTAAAGAAAACTCACTCAGCCTGTGCTCTAATAGAATACACACTCAGCCTGGTTTTTAATAAAATACTCACGCAGCCAGTGTACTAACAGGATATTGACTCAGATTATTTTCAAAGAATACTCAATGAGCCTCTTTACTAACAGAATACTCACTCAGCCTGTGTTCTAACAGAATACTCACTCAGCTAGAGTTCTACCAGAATATGGATTCAGATTATTTTAAAATAATACTCACTCAGCCTGTGTTCTAACAGAATACTCACTCAGCGAGAGTTCTACCAGAATATGGATTCAGATTATTTTAAAATAATACTCACTCCGCCTGTGTTCTAACAGAATATGGACTCAGTGTATGTTTAAAGAATACTCACTCAGCCTGTGTTCTAACAGAATACTAATTCAGCCTGTGTTTTAACAGAATGTGGACTCAGATTTTATTAAAAGTATACTCACTCAGCCTGTGTTCTAACAGAATACTCACTCAGCTAGAGTTCTACCAGAATATGGATTCAGATTATTTTAAAATAATACTCACTCAGCCTGTGTTCTAACAGAATATGGACTCAGTCTATGTTTAAAGAATACTCACTCAGCCTGTGTTCTAACAGAATACTCACTCAGCGTGAGTTCTACCAGAATATGGATTCAGATTATTTTAAAATAATACTCACTCAGCCTGTGTTCTAACAGAATATGGACTCAGTCTATGTTTAAAGAATACTCACTCAGCCTGTGTTCTAACAGAATACTAATTCAGCCTGTGTTTTAACAGAATGTGGACTCAGATTTTATTAATAGAATACTCACTCAGTCTGTGTTATAAAGAATATGGACTCAGTTTATTTTTAAATAATACCCACTCAGCCTGTGTTCTAACAGAATACTCACTCAGCCTGGGTTTTAACAAATACTAACTCAGCAAGTGTTCTAACAGGATAATGACTCAGATTGTTTTCAAAGAATACTCACTCAGCCAGTGTTCTACCAGAATATGGATTCAGATTATTTTCAAAGAATTCTCACTCAGCCTGTGTTCTAACAGAATGTGGACTCAGATATTGATCAAAAATTACTAACTCAGTCTGTGTTCCAGCAGAATTAGGACGCAGTCTATGTTTAAAGAATACTCACTCAGCCTGTGTTCTAACAGAATGTGGACTCAGTCTATATTTAAAGAATACTCACTCACCTCAGTGTTCTAACAGAACACTCACTCAGCCTGTGTTCTAACAGAATACTAACTCAGCCTGTGTTCTAACAGAATGTGGATTCAGATCAAAAATTACTAAGTCTGTGTTCTAACAGAATGTGGACTCAGATTTTGTTCAAAGATTACTCTGTCTGTGTTCTAACAGAATATGGACTCAGCCTGTGTTCTAACAGAATACTCACACAGCCTGTGTTCTAACAGAATACTAACTAAGCCAGTGTTTTAAGAGAATATGGATTCAGATTATTTTCAGAGAATACTCACTCAGCCTGTGTTCGAACAAAATATGGACTCAGTTTATTTTTATATATTACCCACTCAGGCTGTGTTTTAACAGAATGTGGAATCAGATTTTGATCAAAAATTATTAACTCAGTCTGTTTTCTAACAGAATATGGACGCAGTCTATGTTTAAAGAAAACTCACTCAGCCTGTGCTCTAATAGAATACACACTCAGCCTGGTTTTTAATAAAATACTCACGCAGCCAGTGTACTAACAGGATATTGACTCAGATTATTTTCAAAGAATACTCAATGAGCCTCTTTACTAACAGAATACTCACTCAGCCTGTGTTCTAACAGAATACTCACTCAGCTAGAGTTCTACCAGAATATGGATTCAGATTATTTTAAAATAATACTCACTCAGCCTGTGTTCTAACAGAATACTCACTCAGCTAGAGTTCTACCAGAATATGGATTCAGATTATTTTAAAATAATACTCACTCAGCCTGTGTTCTAACAGAATATGGACTCAGTCTATGTTTAAAGAATACTCACTCAGCCTGTGTTCTAACAGAATACTCACTCAGCGTGAGTTCTACCAGAATATGGATTCAGATTATTTTAAAATAATACTCACTCCGCCTGTGTTCTAACAGAATATGGACTCAGTGTATGTTTAAAGAATACTCACTCAGCCTGTGTTCTAACAGAATACTAATTCAGCCTGTGTTTTAACAGAATGTGGACTCAGATTTTATTAAAAGAATACTCACTCAGTCTGTGTTATAAAGAATATGGACTCAGTTTATTTTTAAATAATACCCACTCAGCCTGTGTTCTAACAGAATACTCACTCAGCCTGGGTTTTAACAAATACTAACTCAGCAAGTGTTCTAACAGGATATTGACTCAGATTGTTTTCAAAGAATACTCACTCAGCCAGTGTTCTACCAGAATATGGATTCAGATTATTTTCAAAGAATTCTCACTCAGCCTGTGTTCTAACAGAATGTGGACTCAGATATTGATCAAAAATTACTAACTCAGTCTGTGTTCTAGCAGAATTAGGACGCAGTCTATGTTTAAAGAATACTCACTCAGCCTGTGTTCTAACAGAATGTGGACTCAGTCTATATTTAAAGAATACTCACTCACCTCAGTGTTCTAACAGAACACTCACTCAGCCTGTGTTCTAACAGAATACTAACTCAGCCTGCGTTCTAACAGAATGTGGATTCAGATCAAAAATTAGTAACTCAGTCTTTGTTCTAACAGAATATGGACTCAGCCTGTGTTCTAACAGAATACTCACACAGCCTGTGTTCTAACAGAATACTAACTAAGCCAGTGTTTTAAGAGAATATGGATTCAGATTATTTTCAGAGAATACTCACTCAGCCTGTGTTCGAACAAAATATGGACTCAGTTTATTTTTATATATTACCCACTCAGGCTGTGTTTTAACAGAATGTGGACTCAGAATTTGATCAAAAATTATTAAGTCAGTCTGTTTTCTAACAGAATATGGACTCAGTCTATGTTGAGAGAATACTCACTCAGCCTGTGTTCTAAATAATATGGACTCAGTTTATTTTTAATAATAACCGCTCAGCCTGTGTTCTAACAGAATATGGACTCAGTCAATATATAAGAATACTCACTCACCTCAGTGTTCTAACAGAACACTCACTCAGCCTGTGTTCTAACAGAATACTAACTCATCCTGCGTTTTAACAGAATGTGGATTCAGATCAAATATTGCTAACTCAGTCTGTGTTCTAACAGAATATGGACTCAGATTTTGTTCAAAAATTACTCTGTCTGTGTTCTAACAGAATTTTGACTCAGCCTGTGTTCTAACAGAATACTCACTCAGCTAGAGTTCTACCGGAATATGGATTCAGATTACTTTAAAATAATACTCACTCAGCCTGTGTTCAAACAGAATATGGACTCAGTCTATGTTTAAAGAATACTCACTCAGCCTGTGTTCTAACAGAATACTCACTCAGCGAGAGTTCTACCAGAATATGGATTCAGATTATTTTAAAATAATACTCACTCCGCCTGTGTTCTAACAGAATATGGACTCAGTCTATGTTTAAAGAATACTCACTCAGCCAGTGTTCTAACAGAATACTAATTCAGCCTGTGTTTTAACAGAATGTGGACTCAGATTTTATTAAAAGAATACTCACTCAGTCTGTGTTATAAAGAATATGGACTCAGTTTATTTTTAAATAATACCCACTCAGCCTGTGTTCTAACAGAATACTCACTCAGCCTGGGTTTTAACAAATACTAACTCAGCAAGTGTTCTAACAGGATATTGACTCAGATTGTTTTCAAAGAATACTCACTCAGCCAGTGTTCTACCAGAATATGGATTCAGATTATTTTCAAAGAATTCTGACTCAGCCTGTGTTCTAACAGAATGTGGACTCAGATATTGATCAAAAATTACTAACTCAGTCTGTGTTCTAGCAGAATTAGGAAGCAGTCTATGTTTAAAGAATACTCACTCAGCCTGTGTTCTAAAAGAATAGGCACTCAGCCTGGTTTTTAATAAAATATTCACGGAGCCAGTGTAGTAACAGGATATTGACTCAGAGTATTTTCAAAGAATACTCAATGAGCCTGTTTACTAACAGAATACGCACTCAGCCTGTGTTCTAACAGAATGTGGACTCAGTCTATATTTAAAGAATACTCACTCACCTCAGTGTTCTAACAGAACACTCACTCAGCCTGTGTTCTAACAGAATACTAACTAAGCCTGCGTTCTAACAGAATGTGGATTCAGATCAAAAATTAATAACTCAGTGTGTGTTCTAACAGAATGTGGACTCAGATTTTGTTAAAAGATTACTCTGTCTGTGTTCTAACAGAATATGGACTCAGCCTGTGTTCTAACAGAATACTCACACAGCCTGTGTTCTAACAGAATACTAACTAAGCCAGTGTTTTAAGAGAATATGTATTCAGATTATTTTCAAAGAATACTCACTCAGCCAGTGTTTTAAGAGAATATGGATTCAGATTATTTTCAAAGAATACTCACTCAGCCTGTGTTCGAACAAAATATGGACTCAGTTTATTTTTATATATTACCCACTCAGGCTGTGTTTTAACAGAAAGTGGACTCAGAATTTGATCAAAAATTATTAACTCAGTCTGTTTTCTAACAGAATATGGACTCAGTCTATGTTTAGAGAATACTAACTCAGCCTGTGTTCTAAATAATATGGACTCAGTTTATTTTTATATAATAACCGCTCAGCCTGTGTTCTAACAGAATACCCACCGAGCCTGGGTTTTAACAAAATACTAACTCAGCAAGTGTTCTAACAGGATATTGACTCAGATTATTTTCAAAGAGTACTCACTCAGCCTGTGTTCTAACAGAATATGGACTCAGTCTATATTTAAAGAATACTCACTCACCTAAGTGTTCTAACAGAACACTCACTCAGCCTGTGTTCTAACAGAATACTAACTCAGCCTGCGTTTTAACAGAGTGTGGATTCAGATAAAAAATTACTAACTCCGTCTGTGTTCGAACAAAATATGGACTCAGTTTATTTTTATATATTACCCACTCAGGCCGTGTTTTAACAGAATGTGGAATCAGATTTTGAACAAAAATTATTAACTCAGTCTGTTTTCTAACAGAATATGGACGCAGTCTATGTTTAAAGAAAACTCACTCAGCCTGTGTTCTAATAGAATACACACTCAGCCTGGTTTTTAATAAAATACTCACGCAGCCAGTGTACTAACAGGATATTGACTCAGATTATTTTCAAAGAATACTCAATGAGCCTCTTTACTAACAGAGTACTGACTCAGCTAGAGTTATACCAGAATATGGATTCAGATTATTTTAAAATAATACTCACTCAGCCTGTGTTCTAACAGAATACGGACTCAGTGTATGTTTAAAGAATACTCACTCAGCCTGTGTTCTAACAGAATACTAATTCAGCCTCTGTTTTAACAGAATGTGGACTCAGATTTTATTAAAAGAATACTCACTCAGTCTGTGTTATAAAGAATATGGACTCAGTTTATTTTTAAATAATACCCACTCAGCCTGTTTTCTAACAGAATACTCACTCAGCCTGGGTTTTAACAAATACTAACTCAGCAAGTGTTCTAACAGGATATTGACTCAGATTGTTTTCAAAGAATACTCACTCAGCCAGTGTTCTACCAGAATATGGATTCAGATTATTTTCAAAGAATTCTCACTCAGCCTGTGTTCTAACAGAATGTGGACTCAGATATTGATCAAAAATTACTAACTCAGTCTGTGTTCTAGCAGAATTAGGACGCAGTCTATGTTTAAAGAATACTCACTCAGCCTGTGTTCTAACAGAATGTGGACTCAGTCTATATTTAAAGAATACTCACTCACCTCAGTGTTCTAACAGAACACTCACTCAGCCTGTGTTCTAACAGAATACTAACTCAGCCTGTGTTCTAAGAGAATGTGGATTCAGATCAAAAATTACTAAGTCTGTGTTCTAACAGAATGTGGACTCAGATTTTGTTCAAAGATTACTCTGTCTGTGTTCTAACAGAATATGGACTCAGCCTGTGTTCTAACAGAATACTCATACAGCCTGTGTTCTAACAGAATACTAACTAAGCCAGTGTTTTAAGAGAATATGGATTCAGATTATTTTCAGAGAATACTCACTCAGCCTGTGTTTGAACAAAATATGGACTCAGTTTATTTTTATATATTACCCACTCAGGCTGTGTTTTAACAGAATGTGGAATCAGATTTTGATCAAAAATTATTAACTCAGTCTGTTTTCTAACAGAATATGGATGCAGTCTATGTTTAAAGAAAACTCACTCAGCCTGTGCTCTAATAGAATACACACTCAGCCTGGTTTTTAATAAAATACTCACGCAGCCAGTGTACTATCAGGATATTGACTCAGATTATTTTCAAAGAATACTCAATGAGCCTGTTTACTAACAGAATACTCACTCAGCCTGTGTTCTAACAGAATACTCACTCAGCTAGAGTTCTACCAGAATATGGATTCAGATTATTTTAAAATAATACTCACTCAGCCTGTGTTCTAACAGAATACTCACTCAGCGAGAGTTCTACCAGAATATGGATTCAGATTATTTTAAAATAATACTCACTCCGCCTGTGTTCTAACAGTATATGGACTCAGTGTATGTTTAAAGAATACTCACTCAGCCTGTGTTCTAACAGAATACTAATTCAGCCTGTGTTTTAACAGAATGTGGACTCAGATTTTATTAAAAGAATACTCACTCAGCCTGTGTTCTAACAGAATACTCACTCAGCTAGAGTTCTACCAGAATGTGGATTCAGATTATTTTAAAATAATACTCACTCAGCCTGTGTTCTAACAGAATATGGACTCAGTCTATGTTTAAAGAATACTCACTCAGCCTGTGTTCAAACAGAATACTCACTCAGCGTGAGTTCTACCAGAATATGGATTCAGATTATTTTAAAATAATACTCACTCCGCCTGTGTTCTAACAGAATATGGACTCAGTGTATGTTTAAAGAATACTCACTCAGCCTGTGTTCTAACAGAATACTAATTCAGCCTGTGTTTTAACAGAATGTGGACTCAGATTTTATTAAAAGAATACTCACTCAGTCTGTGTTATAAAGAATATGGACTCAGTTTATTTTTAAATAATACCCACTCAGCCTGTGTTCTAACAGAATACTCACTCAGCCTGGGTTTTAACAAATACTAACTCAGCAAGTGTTCTAACAGGATATTGACTCAGATTGTTTTCAAAGAATACTCACTCAGCCAGTGTTCTACCAGAATATGGATTCAGATTATTTTCAAAGAATTCTCACTCAGCCTGTGTTCTAACAGAATGTGGACTCAGATATTGATAAAAAATTACTAACTCAGTCTGTGTTCTAGCAGAATTAGGACGCAGTCTATGTTTAAAGAATACTCACTCAGCCTGTGTTCTAACAGAATGTGGACTCAGTCTATATTTAAAGAATACTCACTCACCTCAGTGTTCTAACAGAACACTCACTCAGCCTGTGTTCTAACAGAATACTAACTCAGCCTGCGTTCTAACAGAATGTGGATTCAGATCAAAAATTAGTAACTCAGTCTGTGTTCTAACAGAATGTGGACACAGATTTTGTTCAAAGATTACTTTGTCTGTGTTCTAACAGAATATGGACTCAGCCTGTGTTCTAACAGAATACTCACACAGCCTGTGTTCTAACAGAATACTAACTAAGCCAGTGTTTTAAGAGAATATGGATTCAGATTATTTTCAGAGAATACTCACTCAGCCTGTGTTCGAACAAAATATGGACTCAGTTTATTTTTATATATTACCCACTCAGGCTGTGTTTTAACAGAATGTGGACTCAGAATTTGATCAAAAATTATTAAGTCAGTCTGTTTTCTAACAGAATATGGACTCAGTCTATGTTGAGAGAATACTCACTCAGCCTGTGTTCTAAATAATATGGACTCAGTTTATTTTTAATAATAACCGCTCAGCCTGTGTTCTAACAGAATATGGACTCATCAATATTTAAAGAATACTCACTCACCTCAGTGTTCTAACAGAACACTCACTCAGCCTGTGTTCTAACAGAATACTAACTCATCCTGCGTTTTAACAGAATGTGGATTCAGATCAAAAATTGCTAACTCAGTCTGTGTTCTAACAGAATGTGGACTCAGATTTTGTTCAAAAATTACTCTGTCTGTGTTCTAACAGAATTTTGACTCAGCCTGTGTTCTAACAGAATACTCACTCAGCTAGAGTTCTACCGGAATATGGATTCAGATTACTTTAAAATAATACTCACTCAGCCTGTGTTCTAACAGAATATGGACTCAGTCTATGTTTAAAGAATACTCACTCAGCCTGTGTTCTAACAGAATACTCACTCAGCGAGAGTTCTACCAGAATATGGATTCAGATTATTTTAAAATAATACTCACTCCGCCTGTGTTCTAACAGAATATGGACTCAGTCTATGTTTAAAGAATACTCACTCAGCCAGTGTTCTAACAGAATACTAACTCAGCCTGTGTTTTAACAGAATGTGGACTCAGATTTTATTAAAAGAATACTCACTCAGTCTGTGTTATAAAGAATATGGACTCAGTTTATTTTTAAATAATACCCACTCAGCCTGTGTTCTAACAGAATACTCACTCAGCCTGGGTTTTAACAAATACTAACTCAGCAAGTGTTCTAACAGGATATTGACTCAGATTGTTTTCAAAGAATACTCACTCAGCCAGTGTTCTACCAGAATATGGATTCAGATTATTTTCAAAGAATTCTCACTCAGCCTGTGTTCTAACAGAATGTGGACTCAGATATTGATCAAAAATTACTAACTCAGTCTGTGTTCTAGCAGAATTAGGAAGCAGTCTATGTTTAAAGAATACTCACTCAGCCTGTGTTCTAACAGAATGTGGACTCAGTCTATATTTAAAGAATACTCACTCACCTCAGTGTTCTAACAGAACACTCACTCAGCCTGTGTTCTAACAGAATACTAACTCAGCCTGCGTTCTAACAGAATGTGGATTCAGATCAAAAATTACTAACTCAGTGTGTGTTCTAACAGAATGTGGACTCAGATTTTGTTCAAAGATTACTCTGTCTGTGTTCTAACAGAATATGGACTCAGCCTGTGTTCTAACAGAATACTCACACAGCCTGTGTTCTAACAGAATACTAACTAAGCCAGTGTTTTAAGAGAATATGGATTCAGATTATTTTCAAAGAATACTCACTCAGCCAGTGTTTTAAGAGAATATGGATTCAGATTATTTTCAAAGAATACTCACTCAGCCTGTGTTCGAACAAAATATGGACTCAGTTTATTTTTATATATTACCCACTCAGGCTGTGTTTTAACAGAAAGTGGACTCAGAATTTGATCAAAAATTATTAACTCAGTCTGTTTTCTAACAGAATATGGACTCAGTCTATGTTTAGAGAATACTCACTCAGCCTGTGTTCTAAATAATATGGACTCAGTTTATTTTTAATAATAACCATTCAGACTGTGTTCTAACAGAATACCCACCGAGACTGGGTTTTAACAAAATACTAACTCAGCAAGTGTTCTAACAGGATATTGACTCAGATTATTTTCAAAGAGTATTCACTCAGCCTGTGTTCTAACAGAATATGGACTCAGTCTATATTTAAAGAATACTCACTCACCTAAGTGTTCTAACAGAACACTCACTCAGCCTGTGTTCTAACAGAATACTAACTCAGCCTGCGTTTTAACAGAATGTGGATTCAGATCAAAAATTACTAACTCAGTCTGTGTTCTAACAGAATGTGGACTCAGATTTTGTTCAAAGATTACTCTGTCTGTGTTCTAACAGAATATGGACTCAGCCTGTGTTCTAACAGAATACTCACACAGCCTGTGTTCTAACAGAATACTCACTCAGCCAGTGTTTTAAGAGAATATGGATTCAGATTATTTTCAAAGAATACTCACTCAGCCTGTGTTCCAACAAAATATGGACTCAGCTTATTTTTATATATTACCCACTCAGGCTGTGTTTTAACAGAATGTGGACTCAGATTTTGATCAAAAATTATTAACTCAGTCTGTTTTCTAACAGAATATGGACGCAGTCTATGTTTAAAGAATACTCACTCAGCCTGTGTTCTAATAGAATACACACTCAGCCTGGTTTTTAATAAAATACTCACGCAACCAGTGTACTAACAGGAGATTGACTCAGATTATTTTCAAAGAATACTCAATGAGCCTGTTTACTAACAGAATACTCACTCAGCCTGTGTTCTAACAGAATACTCACTCAGCTAGAGTTCTACCAGAATATGGATTCAGATTATTTTAAAATAATACTCACTCAGCCTGTGTTCTAACAGAATATGGACTCAGTCTATGTTTAAAGAATACTCACTCAGCCTGTGTTCTAACAGAATACTCACTCAGCGAGAGTTCTACCAGAATATGGATTCAGATTATTTTAAAATAATACTCACTCCGCCTGTGTTCTAACAGAATATGGACTCAGTCTATGTTTAAAGAATACTCACACAGCATGTGTTCTAACAGAATACTAGTTCAGCCTGTGTTTTAACAGAATGTGGACTCTGATTTTATTAAAAGAATACTCACTCAGTCTGTGTTATAAAAATATGGACTCAGTTTATTTTTAAATAATACCCACTCAGCCTGTGTTCTAACAGAATACTCACTCAGCCTGGGTTTTAACAAATACTAACTCAGCAAGTGTTCTAACAGGATATTGACTCAGATTGTTTTCAAAGAATACTCACTCAGCCAGTGTTCTACCAGAATATGGATTCAGATTATTTTCAAAGAATACTCACTCAGCCTGTGTTCTAACAGAATGTGGACTCAGATATTGATCAAAAATTACTAACTCAGTCTGTGTTCCAGCAGAATTAGGACGCAGTCTATGTTTAAAGAATACTCACTCAGCCTGTGTTCTAAAAAAATAGGCACTCAGCCTGGTTTTTAATAAAATATTCACGCAGCCAGTGTACTAACAGGATATTGACTCAGAGTATTTTCAAAGAATACTCAATGAGCCTGTTTACTTACAGAACACTCACTCAGCCTGTGATCTAACAGAATACTCACTCAGCGAGAGTTCTACCAGAATATGGATTCTGATTATTTGAAAATAATACTCACTCAGCCTGTGTTCTAACAGAATGTGGACTCAGTCTATATTTAAAAAATACTCACTCACCTCAGTGTTCTAACAGAACACTCACTCAGCCTGTGTTCTAACAGAATACTAACTCAGCCTGCGTTCTAACAGAATGTGGATTCAGATCAAAAATTACTAACTCAGTCTGTGTTCTAACAGAATGTGGACTCAGATTTTGTTCAAAAATTACACTGTCTGTGTTCTAACAGTATATGGACTCAGCCTGTGTTCTAACAGAATACTCACACAGCCTGTGTTCTAACAGAATTCTCACTCAGCCAGCGTTTGAAGAGAATATGGATTCAGATTATTTTCAAAGAATACTCACTCAGCCTGTGTTCGAACAAAATATGGACTAAGTTTATTTTTATATATTACCCACTCAGGCTGTGTTTTAACAGAATGTGGACTCAGATTTTAATCAAAAATTATTAACTCAGTCTGTTTTCTAACAGAATATGGACGCAGTCTATGTTTAAAGAATACTCACTCAGCCTGTGTTCTAATAGAATACACACTCAGCCTGGTTTTTAATAAAATACTCACGCAGCCAGTGTACTAACAGGATATTGACTCAGATTATTTTAAAAGAACACTCAATGAGCCTGTTTACTAACAGAATACTCACTCAGCCTGTGTTCTAACAGAATGTGGAGTCAGATATTGATCAAAAATTACTAACTCAGTCTGTGTTCTAGCAGAATTAGGACGCAGTCTATTTTTAAAGAATACTCACTCAGCCTGTGTTCTAATAGTATACGCACTCAGCCTGGTTTTTAATAAAATATTCATGCAGCCAGTGTACTAACAGGATATTGATTCAGAGTATTTTCGAAGAATACTCAATGAGCCTGTTTACTAACAGAATACTCACTCAGCCTGTGTTCTAACAGAATGTGGACTCAGTTTATATTTAAAGAATACACACTCACCTCAGTGTTCTAACAGAACACTCACTCAGCCTGTGTTCTAACAGAATACTAACTCAGCCTGCGTTCTAACAGAATGTGGATTCAGATCAAAAATTACTAACTAAGTCTGTGTTCTAACAGAATGTGGACTCAGATTTTGTTCAAAGATTACTCTGTCTGTGTTCTAACAGAATATGGACTCAGCCTGTGTTCTAACAGAATACTCACACAGCCTGTGTTCTAACAGAATACTAACTAAGCCAGTGTTTTAAGAGAATATGGATTCAGATTATTTTCAAAGAATACTCACTCAGCCAGTGTTTTAAGAGAATATGGATTCAGATTATTTTCAAAGAATACTCACTCAGCCTGTGTTCGAACAAAATATGGACTCGGTTTATTTTTATATATTACTCACTCAAGCTGTGTTTTAACAAAATGTGGACTCAGAATTTGATCAAAAATTATTAACTCAGTCTGTTTTCTAACAGAATATGGACTCAGTCTATGTTTAGAGAATACTCACTCAGCCTGTGTTCTAAATGATATGGACTCAGTTTATTTTTATATAAAACCGCTCAGCCTGTGTTCTAACAGAATACCCACCGAGCCTGGGTTTTAACAAAATACTAACTCAGCAAGTGTTCTAACAGGATATTGACTCAGATTATTTTCAAAGAGTACTCACTCAGCCTGTGTTCTAACACAATATGGAGTCAGTCTATATTTAAAGAATACTCACTCACCTAAGTGTTCTAACAGAACACTCACTCAGCCTGTGTTCTAACAGAATACTAACTCAGCCTGCGTTCTAACAGAATGTGGATTCAGATCAAAAATTACTAACTCAGTCTGTGTTCTAACAGAATGTGGACTCAGATTTTGTTCAAAAATTACACTGTCTGTGTTCTAACAGTATATGGACTCAGCCTGTGTTCTAACAGAATACTCACACAGCCTGTGTTCTAACAGAATTCTCACTCAGCCAGCGTTTGAAGAGAATATGGATTCAGATTATTTTCAAAGAATACTCACTCAGCCTGTGTTCGAACAAAATATGGACTAAGTTTATTTTTATATATTACCCACTCAGGCTGTGTTTTAACAGAATGTGGACTCAGATTTTAATCAAAAATTATTAACTCAGTCTGTTTTCTAACAGAATATGGACGCAGTCTATGTTTAAAGAATACTCACTCAGCCTGTGTTCTAATAGAATACACACTCAGCCTGGTTTTTAATAAAATACTCACGCAGCCAGTGTACTAACAGGATATTGACTCAGATTATTTTCAAAGAACACTCAATGAGCCTGTTTACTAACAGAATACTCACTCAGCCTGTGTTCTAACAGAATGTGGAGTCAGATATTGATCAAAAATTACTAACTCAGTCTGTGTTCTAGCAGAATTAGGACGCAGTCTATGTTTAAAGAATACTCACTCAGCCTGTGTTCTAATAGTATACGCACTCAGCCTGGTTTTTAATAAAATATTCATGCAGCCAGTGTACTAACAGGATATTGATTCAGAGTATTTTCGAAGAATACTCAATGAGCCTGTTTACTAACAGAATACTCACTCAGCCTGTGTTCTAACAGAATGTGGACTCAGTTTATATTTAAAGAATACACACTCACCTCAGTGTTCTAACAGAACACTCACTCAGCCTGTGTTCTAACAGAATACTAACTCAGCCTGCGTTCTAACAGAATGTGGATTCAGATCAAAAATTACTAACTAAGTCTGTGTTCTAACAGAATGTGGACTCAGATTTTGTTCAAAGATTACTCTGTCTGTGTTCTAACAGAATATGGACTCAGCCTGTGTTCTAACAGAATACTCACACAGCCTGTGTTCTAACAGAATACTCACTCAGCCAGTGTTTTAAGAGAATATGGATTCAGATTATTTTCAAAGAATACTCACTCAGCCTGTGTTCGAACAAAATATGGACTCAGTTTATTTTTATATATTACCCACTCAGTCTGTGTTTTAAAAGAATGTGGAATCAGATTTTAATCAAAAATTATTAACTCAGTCTGTTTTCTAACAGAATATGGACGCAGTCTATGTTTAAAGAATACTCACTCAGCCTGTGTTCTAATAGAATACACACTCAGCCTGGTTTTTAATAAAATACTCACGCAGCCAGTGTACTAACAGGATATTGACTCAGATTATTTTCAAAGAATACTCAATGAGCCTGTTTACTAACAGAATACTCACTCTGCCTGTGTTCTAACAGAATACTCACTCAGCGAGAGTTCTACCAGAATATGGATTCTGATTATTTGAAAATAATACTCACTCAGCCTGTGTTCTAACAGAATGTGGACTCAGTTTATATTTAAAGAATACTCACTCACCTCAGTGTTCTAACAGAACACTCACTCAGCCTGTGTTCTAACAGAATACTAACTCAGCTTGTGTTCTAACAGAATGTGGATTCAGATCAAAAATTACTAACTCAGTCTGTGTTCTAAAAGAATGTGGACTCAGATTTTGTTCAAAGATTACTCTGTCTGTTTTCTAACAGAATATGGACTCCGCCTGTGTTCTAACAGAATACTCACACAGCCTGTGTTCTAACAGAATACTAACTAAGCCAGTGTTTTAAGAGAATATGGATTCAGATTATTTTCAAAGAATACTCACTCAGCCAGTGTTTTAAGAGAATATGTATTCAGATTATTTTCAAAGAATACTCACTCAGCCTGTGTTCGAACAAAATATGGACTCGGTTTATTTTTATATATTACCCACTCAGGCTGTGTTTTAACAAAATGGGGACTCAGATTTTGATCAAAAATTATTAACTCAGTCTGTTTTCTAACAGAATATGGACTCAGTCTATGTTTAGAGAATACTCACTCAGCCTGTGTTCTAAATAATATGGACTCAGTTTATTTTTATATAATAACCATTCAGCCTGTGTTCTAACAGAATACCCACCGAGCCTGGGTTTTAACAAAATACTATCTCAGCAAGTGTTCTAACAATATATTGACTCAGATTATTTTCAAAGAGTACTCACTCAGCCTGTGTTCTAACAGAATATGGACTCAGTCTATATTTAAAGAATACTCACTCACCTAAGTGTTCTAACAGAACACTCACTCAGCCTGTGTTCTAACAGAATACTAACTCAGCCTGCGTTTTAACAGAATGTGGATTCAGATCAAAAATTACTAACTCAGTCTGTGTTCTAATAGAATGTGGACTCAGATTTTGTTCAAAAATTACACTGTCTGTGTTCTAACAGAATATGGACTCAGCCTGTGTTCTAACAGAATACTCACACAGCCTGTGTTCTAACAGAATACTCACTCAGCCAGTGTTCCAACAAAATATGGACTCAGTTTATTTTTATATATTACCCACTCAGGCTGTGTTTTAACAGAATGTGGACTCAGATTTTGATCAAAAATTATTAACTCAGTCTGTTTTCTAACAGAATATGGACGGAGTCTATGTTTAAAGAATACTCACTCAGCCTGTGTTCTAACAGAATATGGACTCAGTCTATATTTAAGTAATACTCACTCACCTAAGTTTTCTAACAGAACACTCACTCAGCCTGTGTTCTAACAGAATACTCACTCAGCGAGAGTTCTACCAGAATATGGATTCTGATTATTTGAAAATAATACTCACTCAGCCTGTGTTCTAACAGAATGTGGACTCAGTTTATATTTAAAGAATACTCACTCACCTCAGTGTTCTAACAGAACACTCACTCAGCCTGTGTTCTAACAGAATACTAACTCAGCCTGCGTTCTAACAGAATGTGGATTCAGATAAAAAATTACTAACTCAGTCTGTGTTCTAAAAGAAAGTGGACTCAGATTTTGTTCAAAGATTACTCTGTCTGTGTTCTAACAGAATATGGACTCAGCCTGTGTTCTAACAGAACACTCACTCAGCCAGTGTTTTAAGAGAATATGGATTCAGATTACTTTCAAAGAATAATCACTCATCCTGTGTTCCAACAAAATATGGGCTCAGTTTATTTTTATATATTACCCACTCAGGCTGTGTTTTAACAGAATGTGGAATCAGATTTTAATCAAAAATTATTAACTCAGTCTGTTTTCTAACAGAATATGGACACAGTCTATGTTTAAAGAATACTCACTCAGCCTTTGTTCTAATAGAATACACACTCAGCCTGGTTTTTAATAAAATACTCACGCAGCCAGTGTACTAACAGTATATTGACTCAGATTATTTTCAAAGAATACTCAATGAGCCTGTTTACTAACAGAATACTCACTCAGCCTGTGTTCTAACAGAATGTGGACTCAGATATTGATCAAAAATTACTAACTCAGTCTGTGTTCTAGGAGAATTAGGACGCAGTCTATGTTTAAAGAATACTCACTCAGCCTGTGTTCTAATAGATTACGAACTCAGCCTGGTTCTTAATAAAATATTCATGCAGCCAGTGTACTAACAGGATATTGATTCAGAGTATTTTCGAAGAATATTCAATGAGCCTGCTTACTAACAGAATACTCACTCAGCCTGTGTTCTAACAGAATACTCACTCAGCGAGAGTTCTACCAGAATATGGATTCTGATTATTTGAAAATAATACTCACTCAGCCTGTGTTCTAACAGAATGTGGACTCAGTTTATATTCAAAGAATACTCACTCACCTCAGTGTTCTAACATAACACACAGTCAGCCTGTGTTCTAACAGAATACTAACTCAGCCTGCGTTCTAACAGAATGTGGATTCAGATCAAAAATTACTAACTCAGTCTGTGTTCTAAAAGAATGTGGACTCAGATTTTGTTGAAAGATTACTCTGTCTGTGTTCTAACAGAATATGGACTCAGCCTGTGTTCTAACAGAATACTCACACAGCCTGTGTTCTAACAGAATACTAACTAAGCCAGTGTTTTAAGAGAATATAGATTCAGATTATTTTCAAAGAATACTCACTCAGCCAGTGTTTTAAGAGAATTTGTATTCAGATTATTTTCAAAGAATACTCACTCAGCCTGTGTTCGAACAAAATATGGACTCGGTTTATTTTTATATATTACCCACTCAGGCTGTGTTTTAACAAAATGGGGACTCAGATTTTGATCAAAAATTATTAACTCAGTCTGTTTTCTAACAGAATATGGACTCAGTCTATGTTTAGAGAATACTCACTCAGCCTGTGTTCTAAATAATATGGACTCAGTTTATTTTTATATAATAACCAATCAGCCTGTGTTCTAACAGAATACCCACCGAGCCTGGGTTTTAACAAAATACTATATCAGCAAGTGTTCTAACAGTATATTGACTCAGATTATTTTCAAAGAGTACTCACTCAGCCTGTGTTCTAAATAATATGGACTCAGTTTATTTTTATATAATAACCATTCCGCCTGTGTTCTAACAGAATACCCACCGAGCCTGGGTTTTAACAAAATACTATCTCAGCAAGTGTTCTAACAGTATATTGACTCAGATTATTTTCAAAAAGTACTCACTCAGCCTGTGTTCTAACAGAATATGGACTCAGTCTATATTTAAAGAATACTCACTCACCTAAGTGTTCTAACAGAACACTCACTCAGCCTGTGTTCTAACAGAATACTAACTCAGCCTGCGTTTTAACAGAATGTGGATTCAGATCAAAAATTACTAACTCAGTCTGTGTTCTAATAGAATGTGGACTCAGATTTTGTTCAAAAATTACACTGTCTGTGTTCTAACAGAATATGGACTCAGCCTGTGTTCTATCAGAATACTCACACAGCCTGTGTTCTAACAGAATACTCACTCAGCCAGTGTTTTAAGAGAATATGGATTCAGATTATTTTCAAAGAATACTCACTCAGCCTGTGTTCCAACAAAATATGGACTCAGTTTATTTTTATATATTACCCACTCAGGCTGTGTTTTAACAGAATGTGGAATCAGATTTTGATCAAAAATTATTAACTCAGTCTGTTTTCTAACAGAATATGGACGCAGTCTATGTTTAAAGAATACTCACTCAGCCTGTGTTCTAACAGAATATGGACTCAGTCTATATTTAAGGAATACTCACTCACCTAAGTTTTCTAACAGAACACTCACTCAGCCTGTGTTCTAACAGAATACTAACTCAGCCTGCGTTTTAACAGAATGTGGATTCAGATCAAAAATTACTAACTCAGTCTGTGTACTAACAGAATGTGGACTCAGCCTGTGTTCTAACACAATACTCACACAGCCTGTGTTCTAACAGAATACTCACTCAGCCAGTGTTCGAACAAAACATGGACTCAGCTTATTTTTATATATTACCCACTCAGGCTGTGTTTTAACAGAATGTGGACTCAGATTTTGATCAAAAATTATTAACTCAGTCTGTTTTCTAACAGAATATGGACGCAGTCTATGTTTAAAGAATACTCACTCAGCCTGTGTTCTAATAGAATACACACTCAGCCCGGTTTTTAATAAAATACTCACGCAGCCAGTGTACTAACAGGATATTGATTCAGATTATTTTCAAAGAATACTCAATGAGCCTGTTTACTAACAGAATACTCACTCAGCCTGTGTTCTAACAGAATACTCACTCACCTAGAGTTCTACCAGAATATGGATTCAGATTATTTTAAAATAATACTCACTCAACCTGTGTTCTAACAGAATATGGACTCAGTCTATGTTTAAAGAATACTCACTCAGCCTGTGTTCTAACAGAATACTCACTTAGCGAGAGTTCTACCAGAATATGGATTCAGATTATTTGAAAATAATACTCACTCAGCCTGTGTTCTAACAGAATATGGACTCAGTCTATGTTTAAAGAATACTCACACAGCCTGTGTTCTAACAGAATACTAATTCATCCTCTGTTTTAACAGAATGTGGACTCAGATTTTATTAAAAGAATACTCTCTCAGTCTGTGTTATAAAGAATATGGACTCAGTTTATTTTTAAATAATATCCACTCAGCCTGTGTTCTAACAGAATAATCACTCAGCCTGGGTTTTAACAAAATACTAACTCAGCAAGTGTTCTAACAGGATATTGACTCAGATTGTTTTCAAAGAATACTCACTCAGCCAGTGTTCTACCAGAATATGGATTCAGATTATTTTCAAAGAATACTCACTCAGCCTGTGTTCTAACAGAATGTGGACTCAGAATTTGATCAAAAATTATTAACTCAGTCTGTTTTCTAACAGAATATGGACTCAGTATATTTTTAGAGAATACTCACTCAGCCTGTGTTCTAAATAATATGGACTCAGTTTATTTTTAATAATAACCACTCAGCCTGTGTTCTAACAGAATACCCACCGAGCCAGGGTTTTAAGAAAATACTAACTCAGCAAGTGTTCTAACAGGATATTGACTCAGATTATTTTCAAAGAGTACTCACTCAGCCTGTGTTCTAACAGAATATGGACTCAGTCTATATTTAAAGAATACTCACTCACCTAAGTGTTCTAACAGAACACTCACTCAGCCTGTGTTCTAACAGAATACTAACTCAGCCTGCGTTTTAACAGAATGTGGATTCAGATCAAAATTTACTAACTCAGTCTGTGTTCTAATAGAATGTGGACTCAGATTTTGTTCAAAAATTACACTGTCTGTGTTCTAACAGAATATGGACTCAGCCTGTTTTCTAACAGAATACTCACACAGCCAGTGTTTTAAGAGAATATGGATTCAGATTATTTTCAAAGAATACTCACTCAGCCTGTGTTCGAACAAAATATGGACTCAGTTTATTTTTATATATTACCCACTCAGGCTGTGTTTTAACAGAATGTGGACTCAGATTTTGATCAAAAATTATTAACTCAGTCTGTTTTCTAACAGAATATGGACGCAGTCTATGTTTAAAGAATACTCACTCAGCCTGTGTTCTAATAGAATACACACTCAGCCTGGTTTTTAATAAAATATTCACGCAGCCAGTGTACTAACAGGATATTGACTCAGATTATTTTCAAAGAATACTCAATGAGCCTGTTTACTAACAGAATACTCACTCAGCCTGTGTTCTAACAGAATACTCACTCAATGAGAGTTCTACCAGAATATGGATTCAGATTATTTTAAAAAAATACTGACTCCGCCTGTGTTCTAACAGAATATGGACTCAGTCTATGTTTAAAGAATACTCACACAGCCTGTGTTCTAACAGAATCCTAATTCAGCCTGTGTTTTAACAGAATGTGGACTCAGATTTTATTAAAAGAATACTCACTCAGTCTGTGTTATAGAGAATATGGACTCAGTTTATTTTTAAATAATACCCACTCAGCCTGTGTTCTAACAGAATAATCACTCAGCCTGGGTTTTAACAAAATACTAACTCAGCAAGTGTTCTAACAGGATATTGACTCAGATTGTTTTCAAAGAATACTCACTCAGCCAGTGTTCTACCAGAATATGGATTCAGATTATTTTCAAAGAATACTCACTCAGCCTGTGTTCTAAGAGAATGTGGACTCAGATATTGATCAAAAATTACTAACTCAGTCTGTGTTCTAGCAGAATTAGGACACAGTCTATGTTTAAAGAATACTCACTCAGCCTGTGTTCTAAAAGAATAGGCACTCAGCCTGGTTTTTAATAAAATATTCACGGAGCCAGTGTAGTAACATGATATTGACTCAGAGTATTTTCAAAGAATACTCAATGAGCCTGTTTACTAGCAGAATACTCACTCAGCCTGTGTTCTAACAGAATACTCACTCAGCGAGAGTTCTACCAGAATATGGATTCTGATTATTTGAAAATAATACTCACTCAGCCTGTGTTCTAACAGAATGTGGACTCAGTCTATATTTAAAGAATACTCACTCACCTCAGTGTTCTAACAGAACACTCACTCAGCCTGTGTTCTAACAGAATACTAACTCAGCCTGCGTTCTAACAGAATGTGGATTCAGATCAAAAATTACTAACTCAGTCTGTGTTCTAACAGAATGTGGACTCAGATTTTGTTCAAAAATTACTCTGTCTGTGTTGTAACAGAATATGGACTCCGCCTGTGTTCTAACAGAATACTCACACAGCCTGTGTCCTAACAGAATACTAACTAAGCCAGTGTTTTAAGAGAATATGGATTCAGATTATTTTCAAAGAATACTCACTCAGCCAATGTTTTAATTGAATATGGATTCAGATTATTTTCAAAGAATACTCACTCAGCCTGTGTTCGAACAAAATATGGACTCAGTTTATTTTTATATATTACCCACTCAGGCTGTGTTTTAACAGAATGTGGACTCAGAATTTGATAAAAAATTATTAACTCAGTCTGTTTTCTAACAGAATATGGACTCAGTCTATGTTGAGAGAATACTCACTCAGCCTGTGTTCTAAATAATATGGACTCAGTTTATTTTTAATAATAACCGCTCTGCCTGTGTTCTAACAGAATACACACCGAGCCAGGGTTTTAACAAAATACTAACTCAGCAAGTGTTCTAACAGGATATTGACTCAGATTATTTTCAAAGAGTACTCACTCAGCCTGTGTTCTAACAGAATATGGACTCAGTCTATATTTAAAGAATACTCACTCACCTAAGTGTTCTAACAGAACACTCACTCAGCCTGTGTTCTAACAGAATACTAACTCAGCCTGCGTTTTAACAGAATGTGGATTCAGATCAAAAATTACTAACTCAGTCTGTGTTCTAACAGAATATGGACTCAGCCTGTGTTCTAACAGAATACTCACACAGCCTGTGTTCTAACAGAATACTCACTCAGCCAGTGTTTTAAGATAATATGGATTCTGATTATTTTCAAAGAATACTCACTCAGCCAGTGTTTTAAGAGAATATGGATTCAGATTATTTTCAAAGAATACTCACTCAGCCTGTGTTCGAACAAAATATGGACTCAGTTTATTTTTATATATTACCAACTCAGGCTGTGTTTTAACAGAATGTGGACTCAGAATTTGATCAAAAATTATTAACTCAGTCTGTTTTCTAACAGAATATGGACTCAGTCTATGTTTAGAGAATACTCACTCAGCCTGTGTTCTAAATAATATGGACTCAGTTTATTTTTAATGAAAACCGCTCAGCCTGTGTTCTAACAGAATGCCCACCGAGCCTGGATTTTAACAAAATACTAACTCAGCAAGTGTTCTAAAAGGATATTGACTCAGATTATTTTCAAAGAGTACTCACTCAGCCTGTGTTCTAACAGAATATGGACTCAGTCTATATTTAAGGAATACTCACTCACCTAAGTGTTCTAACAGAACACTCACTCAGCCTGTGTTCTAACAGAATACTAACTCAGCCTGCGTTTTAACAGAATGTGGATTCAGATCAAAAATTACTAACTCAGTCTGTGTTCTAACAGAATATGGACTCAGCCTGTGTTCTAACAGAATACTCACACAGCCTGTGTTCTAACAGAATACTCACTCAGCCAGTGTTTTAAGATAATATGGATTCAGATTATTTTCAAAGAATACTCACTCAGCCAATTTTTTAAGAGAATATGGATTCAGATTATTTTCAAAGAATACTCACTCAGCCTGTGTTCGAACAAAATATGGACTCAGTTTATTTTTATATATTACCCACTCAGGCTGTGTTTTAACAGAATGTGGACTCAGATTTTGATCAAAAATTATTAACTCAGTCTGTTTTCTAACAGAATATGGACGCAGTCTATGTTTAAAGAATACTCACTCAGCCTGTGTTCTAACATAATATGGACTTAGTCTATATTTAAGGAATACTCACTCACCTAAGTTTTCTAACAGAACACTCACTCAGCCTGTGTTCTAACAGAAAACTAACTCAGACTGCGTTTTAACAGAATGTGAATTCAGATCAAAAATTACTAACTCAGTCTGTGTTCTAACAGAATGTGGACTCAGCCTGTGTTCTAACAGAATACTCACACAGCCTGTGTTCTAACAGAATACTCACTCAGCAGTGTTCGAACAAAATATGGACTCAGCTTATTTTTATATATTACCCACTCAGGCTGTGTTTTAACAGAATGTGGACTCAGATTTTCATCAAAAATTATTAACTCAGTCTGTTTTCTAACAGAATATGGACGCAGTCTATGTTTAAAGGATACTCACTCAGCCTGTGTTCTAATAGAATACACACTCAGCCTGGTTTTTAATAAAATACTCACGCAGCCAGTGTACTAACAGGATATTGACTCAGATTATTTTCAAAGAATACTCAATGAGCCTGTTTACTAACAGAATACTCACTCAGCCTGTGTTCTAACAGAATACTCACTCAGCTAGAGTTCTACCAGAATATGGATTCAGATTATTTTAAAATAATATTCACTCAACCTGTGTTCTAACAGAATATGGACTCAGTCTATGTTTAAAGAATACTCACTCAGCCTGTGTTCTAACAGAATACTCACTTAGCGAGAGTTCTACCAGAATATGGATTCAGATTATTTGAAAATAATACTCACTCAGCCTGTGTTCTAACAGAATATGGACTCAGTCTATGTTTAAAGAATACTCACACAGCCTGTGTTCTAACAGAATACTAATTCATCCTCTGTTTTAACAGAATGTGGACTCAGATTTTATTAAAAGAATACTCTCTCAGTCTGTGTTATAAAGAATATGGACTCAGTTTATTTTTAAATAATATCCACTCAGCCTGTGTTCTAACAGAATAATCACTCAGCCTGGGTTTTAACAAAATACTAACTCAGCAAGTGTTCTAACAGGATATTGACTCAGATTGTTTTCAAAGAATACTCACTCAGCCAGTGTTCTACCAGAATATGGATTCAGATTATTTTCAAAGAATACTCACTCAGCCTGTGTTCTAACAGAATGTGGACTCAGAATTTGATCAAAAATTATTAACTCAGTCTGTTTTCTAACAGAATATGGACTCAGTATATTTTTAGAGAATACTCACTCAGCCTGTGTTCTAAATAATATGGACTCAGTTTATTTTTAATAATAACCACTCAGCCTGTGTTCTAACAGAATACCCACCGAGCCAGGGTTTTAAGAAAATACTAACTCAGCAAGTGTTCTAACAGGATATTGACTCAGATTATTTTCAAAGAGTACTCACTCAGCCTGTGTTCTAACAGAATATGGACTCAGTCTATATTTAAAGAATACTCACTCACCTAAGTGTTCTAACAGAACACTCACTCA
Source organism: Furipterus horrens (assembly GCF_987537825.1). Lineage (NCBI taxonomy): Eukaryota > Metazoa > Chordata > Mammalia > Chiroptera > Furipteridae > Furipterus > Furipterus horrens. The sequence continues at coordinate 1,202,083 of NW_028327190.1, read as the reverse complement.
GCCTGTGTTCTAACAGAATACTAACTCAGCCTGCGTTTTAACAGAATGTGGATTCAGATCAAAATTTACTAACTCAGTCTGTGTTCTAATAGAATGTGGACTCAGATTTTGTTCAAAAATTACACTGTCTGTGTTCTAACAGAATATGGACTCAGCCTGTTTTCTAACAGAATACTCACACAGCCTATGTTTTAAGAGAATATGGATTCAGATTATTTTCAAAGAATACTCACTCAGCCTGTGTTCGAACATAATATGGACTTAGTCTATATTTAAGGAATACTCACTCACCTAAGTTTTCTAACAGAACACTCACTCAGCCTGTGTTCTAACAGAAAACTAACTCAGACTGCGTTTTAACAGAATGTGAATTCAGATCAAAAATTACTAACTCAGTCTGTGTTCTAACAGAATGTGGACTCAGCCTGTGTTCTAACAGAATACTCACACAGCCTGTGTTCTAACAGAATACTCACTCAGCCAGTGTTCGAACAAAATATGGACTCAGCTTATTTTTATATATTACCCACTCAGGCTGTGTTTTAACAGAATGTGGACTCAGATTTTCATCAAAAATTATTAACTCAGTCTGTTTTCTAACAGAATATGGACGCAGTCTATGTTTAAAGGATACTCACTCAGCCTGTGTTCTAATAGAATACACACTCAGCCTGGTTTTTAATAAAATACTCACGCAGCCAGTGTACTAACAGGATATTGACTCAGATTATTTTCAAAGAATACTCAATGAGCCTGTTTACTAACAGAATACTCACTCAGCCTGTGTTCTAACAGAATACTCACTCAGCTAGAGTTCTACCAGAATATGGATTCAGATTATTTTAAAATAATACTCACTCAACCTGTGTTCTAACAGAATATGGACTCAGTCTATGTTTAAAGAATACTCACTCAGCCTGTGTTCTAACAGAATACTCACTTAGCGAGAGTTCTACCAGAATATGGATTCAGATTATTTGAAAATAATACTCACTCAGCCTGTGTTCTAACAGAATATGGACTCAGTCTATGTTTAAAGAATACTCACACAGCCTGTGTTCTAACAGAATACTAATTCATCCTCTGTTTTAACAGAATGTGGACTCAGATTTTATTAAAAGAATACTCTCTCAGTCTGTGTTATAAAGAATATGGACTCAGTTTATTTTTAAATAATATCCACTCAGCCTGTGTTCTAACAGAATAATCACTCAGCCTGGGTTTTAACAAAATACTAACTCAGCAAGTGTTCTAACAGGATATTGACTCAGATTGTTTTCAAAGAATACTCACTCAGCCAGTGTTCTACCAGAATATGGATTCAGATTATTTTCAAAGAATACTCACTCAGCCTGTGTTCTAACAGAATGTGGACTCAGAATTTGATCAAAAATTATTAACTCAGTCTGTTTTCTAACAGAATATGGACTCAGTATATTTTTAGAGAATACTCACTCAGCCTGTGTTCTAAATAATATGGACTCAGTTTATTTTTAATAATAACCACTCAGCCTGTGTTCTAACAGAATACCCACCGAGCCAGGGTTTTAAGAAAATACTAACTCAGCAAGTGTTCTAACAGGATATTGACTCAGATTATTTTCAAAGAGTACTCACTCAGCCTGTGTTCTAACAGAATATGGACTCAGTCTATATTTAAAGAATACTCACTCACCTAAGTGTTCTAACAGAACACTCACTCAGCCTGTGTTCTAACAGAATACTAACTCAGCCTGCGTTTTAACAGAATGTGGATTCAGATCAAAATTTACTAACTCAGTCTGTGTTCTAATAGAATGTGGACTCAGATTTTGTTCAAAAATTACACTGTCTGTGTTCTAACAGAATATGGACTCAGCCTGTTTTCTAACAGAATACTCACACAGCCTATGTTTTAAGAGAATATGGATTCAGATTATTTTCAAAGAATACTCACTCAGCCTGTGTTCGAACAAAATATGGACTCAGTTTATTTTTATATATTACCCACTCAGGCTGTGTTTTAACAGAATGTGGACTCAGATTTTGATCAAAAATTATTAACTCAGTCTGTTTTCTAACAGAATATGGACGCAGTCTATGT